>NC_072437.2:87205000-87861944 GCF_028878055.3 Symphalangus syndactylus | reverse complement strand
AGGAGGCCTCTGCGCACCCTCGCTGGGCGAGCCGGAGTCCGGTCCTCTCCCGAGGATACGCAGCCAGGGGTCAAAGCTCGCCCCCGCGCCACACTCCTTTGCCTCGTCGTGCTTTCAGCACGGTCCCATTCAGTCTGGAATTTCAGCTCAAGACCGGGGCCAAAAGTTCCCTGCGGGGTTGGTATATTAACATCCGCGTTCGCTTTTCCCAGGGGGATGAGGGGCTCGGGACAACTTCTAGCAGCTCCCGGGCGCCCTCCAGGGACCGCCCCCACCCAGTTTCTGCGCAGCTCGGGCCCCCACCTTCGCCTAGCGACCTCAGATCTTGGCCTCCCACGGCCGCGCTCAGGGAAGCTATTGCGACTGATGCTCCCCGGGTGCTTTCGTTTTGCTTTCGCTCCCTCCTCTACGCAGCTGGGAAGACTGCGCAAGAACAAAGTAGGGGCGAAAAGCGCGTGTCCTGACATAGTGTCGGGGACACTGCAGCTTGGCGCGAAGCTAGGGCGGGGAAATGAAGGCTGAGGCCCGAGGCCTCTGTATCTCTGCCTCTCGCAGGTGTGGGACGGGCCAGGGGGCCCTGCCTTGTTTTCTTCATGCAAGGGAAAGTGGTTTGTAGATATTCAGAACAAAATTGGCGCAGAAACGAATTCGCCGTCTTAGGAGTGCTGTGGCAGGGCAAAGCAGAAGCAGGAAGACGGGCGGCCAGGGCCTTTGCCTAAATTGGAAGGAAACCACGAGAGCGCGCGCCAGCTCCTGCACCAGGCTCTGAGTACCCTTAGGTGTGAGGGGACCAAAGCGCCGTCCAGTTAGCTGGGGGGTTGAGTAAGCTCCGCGTTTTGGAAACCCAGCAAACACTGCACAGGTTCGCTTTACTTCCTCTCGCCTTCTTTAGAGCGAGTGCACACATTGGCAGCTGATGATCCCACCACCTAAAGCCTCCCTCTTAAAAGAGGGCAGGCAAGCCTGGAAAAGTTTCCCAAATAGAGGCAAACTTACTGCCGTCTTGACTGGCCCAGCGAAAGCGCTCTCAGCACTGGCTGAGCCCAATGCCCAGCCAGGAAGATCGGCTCGGGGTGCGCGAGTCCTAGAAGAGTCCCCCACGGCCTGCAGTTGGCCCGAATGAGGGTCTGTGCGCGGGAACGGTTTCCCCAAACCCCTTAAGTAATAACATAACCCTTCCAGACTGTTCATCACACTGTTCAGCTGCCAGGAAAGGTCCGACGCGCTTCTTGCCCTCGTCCCAGCTCAGCTCTAGTTTCTTCCACCAGTGATCTGAGAAGCCAAATTATTTTATTCCCACCCTGTAAAGTTAAACTGCAATATACATAAATCACTCAGGGAAGCTGCTAAGGTAAATAACACTCAAATGAGCTACTTGCACTTGGTTTTGTTGTAAGGCCTTCCTCTGGTGTTTACCGCCCTCCTTGTTTACATCAAGCTCAGAACAGAGGCTTTAGGCCGGTAGGGAGTTCAGTTTCATTTCAAGGGTATGGCAAGGCCTATCATTTCGTCATAAGGCTTTGAAGGAAAGTTCGTCTGTTTTTGTCTCACATCTAACTTCCAGTAACTTCTCAAAAACTCTATTCTTCCAACTGTAGCTCAGGTCTGCAAACTCCCTGCTCCCTAGCTGTCCGGGAAGAGGGACTCGAGCTCGCGCAACGCCCCGCTGCACCTGCGGAGGAGGGAGAGCGTCTGGGTGCGCTATGGAAGGCCCGCACCGCGCTTCCCGCGCTCCGCCCGCCTGTCCGTGAGCGGCTGCGAGCCACCCCCGCATCCCTCACACCTCTGCCCTCCCCAGTCGTGCGCGGGAGAGGGGGCTAGCACCGCAATGCCTGGAAGAGCGGCCGCGCGAGGGGCCTGGGGACAGGACAGCCTCCCGGCTCCGAGGCGAGGCCCGAATGCGCGCACACTCGGCGAGCAGGGCGGCGATTGGGGAGCCGGAGGGGAGAGGGGGCGGAAGTGCGGGACGCCCCGCAGCACTCCCACAAGTCGCGGAGCCTGAGATCCTCGTCGGGTGGCGAGGGCGTGGGTGCCCACGCTGTGCGTGACGCCTGAGCCGCGGCCCGAGCCCACGAGCTGGGTGAGGCCGCTGCCGCCGCCGCCGCCACGAAGCCTGGCGGGCGGCGCGGAGCCCCGGGGACCTGGTTTTCCCGGGCGGGCACGTGACGGGGTTGGCAGCGTTCGGGCCTCGGCTGGGAGGGGGAAGAAGCGGGGAGCAGAAGGCCGCGGGCGGGCGGCTGGCGCGCTGTGTACTTAGGTCGTGTGCTGGGGCTTTTCTCTCCCAGGAGCCGGCGGGGGGAGGGGAGGGGGAGGGGCCACCGCTCCGCCTTCTCCTTTTCGCAATGTTGACGCAATCTATAAATAGTGGAACAAAAGGACCAACTTCCTCGGAGCTTTGCTGAAACTGCACAAAAAATCGAGCCGGGGGGTTCCCTGGTCCCCGGCGATGGGGCGGGGAGCGCGGCGCCGGGGGAGGGGGCGGGCGCGGCGGCGCGGGCCCCGCCGAGGGGGGACACCTGGCTGAGGCACAGCTGCCGCCGCGCCTTTCCGCGCGAGCCCAGAGCTCCGATCCCTGCGCGGGCTCGAGAGCTCGCCCCGAACGGGGGTCTTCCTCCTCCGCCGTTGACAGGTCAGTCCGTACCGCCCCTTTCAACACTGTGGGCTTTCTTTTTCCTCCCCCGAGCCTCCACTTTTAGAAGGGAACTGAGAGGAAAAATAGAACGAGGCGCTGCAGCAACAGCCACCAAATCTGCAACCCCAGCAGTCCACACGGCAGGGGTGGCCGAGGGGGCTCAAGGAGGCGGTCCCCGCCTAGCCCCTCGTCGTATGGCCGGTGCCTGCGCCGCAGCCAGAGACGGAGGAGGCAGGACTGGCGTGCGCCACCCGGGCGGTAGGGAGAGCGGTGGCGCGGGCCGCCGGGCTGGGGTCGAGGAGGGGCTCCCGGCTGCTTCTCCCGCCCGTGGGCCGACCCCCGGAGGCTACGCGTCAGGGCCCGGAGGCCGCTGCATGCGCCTCGCTTCCTCCGAGCTCGGACCCGGCGCCTCAGCCTCGTCCTCTAACTGCTGTGGGAGGATGGAGCAGAGAAGCGCTGTCGCCGCACGCCGCCGTGCCCCCTGGCTCTGGTGCCCACGCAGCCAGCAAGCACTGAGCTGGGGGGCAGGGTGGAACCGGGGCACGCTCGCTTCTCGGAGCCTGGGAGCTGAGCGCGAGCGCCCGCCGCGCCGCCGTGGCGGTTCCACAGGGCGCGGGGAGGGGGCGGAGCTGGCGCTGTTGACAGCGGTGCCGGAGCTGGGAGGGCGAAAGTTGGGGAGAGGGGGCGGGGGAGAGGTGGGAGTCTGGGCTGGGGGAGAGAGCGCGCGCGCGGGCTTCGGCGGGGAGGGGGGAGCCGGGTCATGTGATGTACAGACACCCCCACTACAGGCTGGCTGCAGGGGTGACGTCACCACCCCTGACTGCAGGGGGTGGCACTTCCGCTCCCTCCCCAGCTGCCCCCTAGCCCCTGGCACCGCTGGCTGGAGCCCTTTCGCAGTTTGAGTGGGCAGAGGGAGAGAGGGGTTTTCCTTCTGGCCCCAGCCCCTGACTGCTTCTCCCGCCGCCCGGAGTCCCCGCCCTGGGACCGAAACGGGAGCCGCGGCCGCCCCCTCCCGACGCGTCCCATTGTGTGAGCGGGCGGCGCAGGGCGGAGGCTGGTGCTGGCCCCCCGCAACTCTGCGCTCCCGAGGGGGCAAGGGCGGACCCCGAGCAGTCAAGGCCAGGTCCAGCCGCCCGCCAGCTCCTCCTTCCCCAGAGCGCCGTCCGCGCGCGGGAAGTCCGACGCTGTCGACTCGGTCCGGACACCGCGGCCTCGCCCGCGTCCCCGGGGCGCCGGGTGGTGAGAGACCCGCTGGGCCGTGCGGGCCCGCGGTCCAGCCCAGCTGGTGTGTGGTTGGAGTCTGTCACAGCCCCGAGGGACGCGATCCCAGAAGTCGTTACGCGCTATTTGGGGAAACTCGGGGTTTTGGTGACTCAGCGCGGTGAGCGCTATTTATAGGTAGATGCGTTAGGAGAAGGGAAATAAGCTTCGCTCGAATCCGTCAGTTCGTCCGCCTGAGGACTGCAAAGAGCTCCGTTTGGAGGCAACAATTGAAAGACTAATGAAAAAGATTTGGCAGTTAGAGCCTGTGCTATAAGACATAGCAGGCCTCGCCAGGACTAGTTACAACAGTTTGTCTCAAAAAGTTAGAACGTTTTCTGGAGTAGATGGAGGATTTTAGGGACACGTCATGACCTGTAGACTGTCTTTTTGGGTGTTAGTGTATGAACCACGAGCAATAATTCAGGTGAAAACCGAGCAGTCCTCCCAGTAGATCGCAGTCTATCAAGAACTGCGTTGTTAGTTGCAGGATTTGTAAAATACATAGCATCATGTGTGGATAGGTATAAAAGAAAAGTGAATGATGTTGAAAGTTGCTATGCAATATTCTGTAACAGGAGGGTGTGTGTGGCATTTATCTAGAATAAAAAATTTGGGGATTGTAAATTACATGTTTACAATCCAATTTCTCCCTCCCGAAAAGCACTATGAAAAAAAGGCCTTTGATTCTTCAACAGTGTATAAATGCTACACAGACAGTTTTGGCTTCACTTTATGATTTTGATTCTTTTTTCCCACCTCCACCCCAGTTTGTAAATCCAGGAGGTAGATGTTAAGAGAGAGCAACTGCCAGGTTAGCTGCAGGGAGGCAAGAGGCCAGGTCGGGCAGGGCTTTGTATACCCTGTATGCTGAAGAATTTGGACTTTAGCCTGAGACTTACAAGTTTTGGGGGAAACACATACCTTTTGAGGAAAATACAAAGCAATGGGCTCTTTCTCTAGGAAAAAAAAATGCGCTTATATACCTATACTAAAATTTTGCACACAATTTTAGGGGGTTACTTGCTTTGTGAGTAAATTCCTATTCTGCCACAGGACTAAAACGTAGGAAAGGGAGAGCCATGAAAGGATTTTTGGAAATGTCATATTGAGATGTACACTGGTTGAAGTCCTGGAGACTTGAAGATGGAATGTAAAACAGCCTGTGACCAAAGTAATAATTAGGACCACAGCTGTGTACATACCTAGGGATAGTGGGGATAGAGAAAAGAGGAATTCAAGGAAGTAATTAAATTGGTGGAATTCCATTGGTGGAATGGGAAAACTGGTTGGCTGTAAAGGGCAAGAGCAAGGGATGCCCAGATTTCTGGTTTAGGGTGTGGACTAAAAGGAGAAGTAGGCCTCAAGTCCAGGGGAAGGAACTCTGTTTTGTCCCTGTAGAATCTGAAGTATCAGAGAACTATTGGGGGGAGCAAGGAGTGTTGAAGTAATTTGGCTCTCTGGAGTCATTAAAATGTAGGTGATAGCTAAAGCCGTGGGAGGGGCTTAGATGGACCACAAAGGGTGCCTTGTAAGAAGTGGTCTGAGGAGGGAACCCTGGGAACACCCATGTTCAGGGGAAGAAGGGGAGCAGAAGGAATCTTTGAAGAACCGTGAGGAGTGACTACAGACAGAGCAGTGTCCTTAGTATATAACTGATGAATAAAATCCTGCTTCCTTGATAATAGAAACATGTTGCTGCTTTGTTCCCTTTATATGACTGAAAAAGCTGTGTTCTCTTTCAGTGAAAAAGAAACCATAATTGTCTTTCTGGAGATTTGAATTTAGAAGGACAGTGAAGATAGGAGAGGATGAAATCTTGCTTCTCCTTTTGAAACTAGAGATACCTAAGGAAGAAGAAAAGGAGAAATGGAAGAAATCAAACTTTCTCTTTCCCCTGCTCAGTCTCTAAGCCCTCAAGGAAAGGTGTTGGGATAGACTGAGTCCCCATGATGGTGTTTTTTGCACTTCAAAACCACACTTAATCCCCAACAGTTAGTAGCAGAAGGTGCTAAAATCACAGTCTGGCTAAGGAAATAAGGAAGCGTGGAAGGAAAGGGTTTTCCTTTGCCTCTTCCATTTCCTTCCTTCCAACAGGTTAACCCGTTACAGTTAGCCTGACTAGGGATTTATTGGAAGCAGTGACTTAAGTACAGAAACCATCCCAAAATTTAGTGGCTTAAAACAACATTACCTTGCCCAGTAGAGAAAACTTGTTTCTAATCCACTGGATGACAGCTGGGGCAGCTCAAAGGCTGGGGCTGGCATCATCTGAAGGCTTGTCCACTTGCTTGTCTAGTGGTTAATACTGACTGATGGCTGGAACCTTAGTTGGGGCTATCAGCCAGAACACCTACACATGGCCTCTCCATGTGGTCTGGCTGCGTCACAACAGGGTGGCTAGTTCCACAGGTCCTAAGACCGAGAGCCAGATGGAAACTGTATCACAGAGTCTCACTCTGTCACCCAGGCTGGAGTGCAGTGGCGCGATCTCAGCTCACTACAACCTATGCCTCCCAGGTTCAAGTGATTCTCCTGCCTCAGCATCCTGAGCAGCTGGGACTACAAGCGTGTGCCACCACGCCCAGCTGATTTTTGTATTTTTAATAGAGACGGGGTTTCACAGTGTTAGCCAGGATGGTCTCAGTCTCCTGACCTTGTGATCCGCCCGCCTCGGCCTCCCAAAGTGCTGGGATTATAGGCGTGAGCCACCACACCTGGTGAAACTATCATTTTTTATAACCTAGTCTTAGAAGCCATGCAGCATCATATCCTTCACTTCCGTTTGTTAAAAGCAAATTACTAAGGCCATATGTGTTCTGGGGAGGGGAATTAGACTCCACCTTTTAATGAGGAGTGTCAATTTGCAACGTGTTTAAAATCACCACACATAACTTCAGATAGATTTATAAACAGTACATTTGTACATTAGAAAAGTTTAAACATAAGAAACCTAATAAATACCCTCTTTTTTATATTAGAATGAAATATAAAAACCCAAACATTTAAATGTTCCAGCAAAGCTAATCCTGCGCCAACTTGAGTAGGCAGTCTGTCTCATAATCTTCCTGCACCTTCTTCTCCCTGTGACCATTCCCTCCAGGTCAGGCCTCCTGTACACACATACCCCTCTCTCCCAACCTAGGTAGGACATTCACAGTAGCTGTACCTCCAGGGTGATGAAAACTTTTTTCTTTGCCCTCCATGAGTTTTCCCAACTTTGGACCTCATAGGATCACTGGCAATCAATGGCATAATGTCCTTCTCAAAAAGCAAAATGCTATGGAGAATATTCCAATAAGTAAATTTATAATAATAATTAAAACAAAATGACATTTCCCAAAAGGGACAATATGCTTTTAGATGTTACAATATTGACTTTATTGGGGCTTGTTTATTCATCAAAATCAGTAATTCTAAAGGAACAGTTGAGGCTTTTAAGTGTTTTATAAGAGTATGCATGTTTCCTATGAAGGCGATGTAACACTTGATTATTACAATAAAAAAATGGATACTTCTCCCACCTTTATAATGCAGACTGATTTATTTTTATTTTAAACCAGCATATATAATTATTTGTTTGGTAGAGACACTCAAGAGTTATCCCTCTAAAAAACTGAAAATACTACTTTTCATTGAATAATCAAGGTTAAATAATCTTTTCTTATAACCTAGTATCTTGTAAAATTCTTCCTAAGCTGATATTAACTTACACATCTTTGATGTTTTTTGTTTTTTTTTTAGAAATACTAAATGTGCTTCCTCTATGACTTAGAAATAGAAATAGTGCTTAGGCCATTTTAATAATTTGTACTTTCCTAAAGGCTAATCCCTCTAATTTTGGTAATTTTGCATATTTATATTTATGTTGAGTCAAAATCACACTGTAAGTTCATACTGTAGATTATGAGTTTTTAAATAAGTACATCCAGATAAGGAGCAAATATATATTTATGAACCCTTTGTTTTTTGGTGTATTAATGATGTTTGAAGTAGCTTTTTAAAAAAATAAAATGAAGAAACTATACCTTTGTTTTTAAACTTTCTCATACAGTAATGATTTAACAAAAAAAAAGGATGCAGCATTCAGGATAAACTGATAGGCTTTGCTATCAGATCCAAACTGTACTTACTTCTCTGTGAGCTCATAGCTACCATGGAGGCAGCCCAAAGGAGCTTAAGTAAACACTAAAATTACATAATGCGGTTCTGAAGGAGCAACAACCCCAACCAAACTGTGCCATATAGTTTCACAGATGCTGTTTTGCTGTATGTGAGAATGCTCTCCTATCTATAGAATGACTTCACAGTAATGATAACATGAAAGAAAACTGGAAGTGGGCCAGTCTGTCTCCAGACATTTTGAATGAAGGCAGGGTTGAGGAAATTATTTCAAAGTAATTATGCAGTGAGTTTTTTAAAACTTTAAAAACTAAGCATTTAGTAGCACTTTGGAAAGTGTAGTGAAACTGGCACATCAAGAAATAAATTCAATACAGAAAATATGATACCAGGATCACATAGCTTAGGGTCTTAAAAAAAGAAAATATGATCTTGCTAGCTAATAGTAATAATGCTCTGTCTACAAGTACATTAAGAACTAAATGCAATCTTCTTAAGTAAAAAAACGAATTACAAGTCCTTAAGGTAGTAAAGTTATTCCTATGAATATGTGAGTAAAAATTCAACTTTGCCTAATTAAATTACAGGGAGACCCCTCCCCTATCAGATTGACAAAGATTGAAAATAAGTGCTGATAACCAGTGCCACTAAGAGTGCGGTGGCTCACGCTTGTAATCCCAGCACTTTGGGAGGCCGAGGCGGGCGGATCACGAGGTCAGGAGATCGAGACCACGGTGAAACCCCGTCTCTACTAAAAAAAAAAAAACACAAAAAATTAGCTGGGCGTGGTGGCGGGTGCCTGTAGTCCCAGCTACTCGGAGAGGCTGAGGCAGGAGAATGGCGTGAACCTGGGAGGCGGAGCTTGCAGTGAGCCGAGACGGCGCCACTACACTCCAGCCTGGGTGAGAGCGCAAGACTCCATCTCAAAAAAAAAAAAAAAAAAAGCAATAAAACTTTCAGTCTTGGCTGGGCGAGGTGGCTCACGCCTGTAATCCCAGCACTTTGAGAGGCTGTGGCGGGCGGATCACGAGGTCAGGAGTTTGAGACCAGCCTGGCCAACTTGGTGAAACTCCATCTCTACTAAAAAAAAATACAAAAATTAGCCAGGCAGGGTGGCCTGTGCCTGTAATCCCAGCTACTCGGGAGGCTGAGGCAGGAGAATCACTTGAACCCGGGAGGTGGAGGTTGCAGTGAGCCAAGATCGTGCCACTGCACTGCAGCCTGGGCAACAGAGCAACACTCGGTCTCAAAAAAAAAAAAAAAAGAAAAAAAAAACTCAGTCTTATCTATTACCTTTCTGGGGTCTTAAAAATGTTCAATTCTTTGACATAGTAGTTCCACTAACAGGAACCAATCTGAAGGAGATAATCAGATATGAAATCAAAGATTTATGCATATTCACTAGAGTATCTGTACAGAGGAAACAATCTGAATATTCAACAGTGGGAGAGTGGTTTAATAAACCATGGTGTATCAATCTAACAAAATATGTATCTATTAAAAATCCTTAATGACACAAATATTAATGTTTAATATACACTTAAGATTTTTAGTTTATAAAACTTTGTCCTCATTTACTTAAAAATACATGTATAATGCATTTGTAAATGCATAGGAAATGCATGTATAATGTATATGTAAAATGCATAGGAAAAGGATGGAAAAAGTACACCAAAATGTATTCTGTGATTATGGTCATTTTTACCTTTGGATATTTTCTAAAATGAGCACATATTATTTTAACAATCAGGAAAAAAATCATTAAAGCTAAAAGATTTTTTTCTGAATATTTAAATCAAATGACATATATTTACAACTTTACAGCACAAGGATAGTTAATAAAGTAACATAACCTATTAGTTACTTTTCATAAGTAACTTTTCATTTTGCATAGTTATAACAGTATCTGCCAGTGAATAATCTCTGCTTACTAAAATAATGTATAGGCAAATACAGAGTATTATGCAAGGGTATAATTTGAGGTTTCACATTTTGGTGGAAAAGTTGTTCGGGCAAATGTTGGTAGAATCTGTAAATTCATCTATAAAGCTATTGTGCATTAGCTATTTTATAAATTTTACAACAGTATTTTTAAAATTTTTTATTTTTAATTGTAGCAAAAGTTATAAACGGTAAATATAAAATTTACCATCTTCACCATTTTTAAGGGTACAGTTCAGTAGTGTTAAGTATATTCACATTGTTGTGTATAATACTATTTTATGGATAATGGCTATTGATTTTATAAAAATACATGTTCATTTATAAATAATTCAAACAATATAGAAAGTTACAGGAAAGTTTTTAAATCTCCTCAGATCCTAGATTTTACCATCAAAATAAATGAATATCATTTTAGGATATATTTCTATGCATTTATACAAATAAGATCATTTTATTTAAGATGAGAACATCACAGTACTTTTTTTTTTTTTGAGACGAGTCTCGCTTTGTTGCCCAGGCTGGAGTGCAGTGGCGCAGTCTCGGCTCACTGCAAGCTCCGCCTCCCAGGTTCACACCATTCTCCTGCCTCAGCCTGCCAAGTAGCTGGGACTACAGGCGCCCATCACCAAGCCCAGCTAATTTATTTATTTATTTTTTTTGGATATTTAGTAGAGACGGGGTTTCACTGTGTTAGCCAGGATGGTCTCAATCTCCTGACCTCGTGATCCGCCCGCCTCGGGCTCCCAAAGTGCTGGGATTACAGGTATGACCCACTGCGCCCAGCCGAGAACATCACAGTACTTTTAAATTGAAAAGTATTAAATTTAAAATTATTCTAATTTGGTGGAAGAGAAATAGAAGGAACTGCTGAACTTTTGAAAATGTTTCATCGTCACAAGAGAGCTTACTTCCTACAATACCCAAGATTTTAAAAATTAAGGCTTTAGAGACTTTTTAATCCATATGTTTCAAATTCAGAAATGCCAGCAGACTCTATGAAAAATATAGATTTATTGGTTATGTTATTATTTTTACAAAGTCAAGTTTTAAGGTTTGTTTTGTAACTTTCATTTCTTTAGTTATTTCATCTTGATCTGTACTTAAAAATCCAGAGCTCACAACATGCCTTGGTTCTCTATATCTTAGTTATTAATTTTGATTCATCACTTAGTCATCTGCTCTTTACTAAGAAGTTTTTTTCCCCTACATGGACTCATAGATGCTGTATTTGCCTTTTTCGTTAATTCGTGAACGGTACTTATTTAGATATAATAGTTTTGGGTCATGCTGGCTTTGCCTTAAAACTGTGCAGACATTTTTCCTTTGTTTTCTGGCTTTGAATATTGCTTAGAGGAAGTCTAAGGCCAGCTTGATTTCCTCCCTCTTGTAAGTGATTTAGTTTTCTGCCAAGAGATTTGAAAAGTTTTTTCTTCATTCTTTATGAGCATGTGACTCAATGTTGAATATATGTCCATTTTACATTGAACATTTTATTCTGCAGACTTGTTTATTTTGTGGAAATTCTCTTCTGTTACATCTCTTAAGTGCCTTTTCTGATTCATTTGTTGCATTATATATGCAGGGAGATGGATCAGCTTATATTATGTCAGCTTTGTCTTACTTCCACATTATCTTCTTTGCAATTTCTTTGGTCTACTTTTCTACTACATTCATTGCAATTTATTAATTTCTAGAATTTCTTAAATTCATTTATTAACTAGAATTTGAGTATCTACTATATATGCCAGGCACCAGTGATAAATATGATCACATCCCTGCCTTTATGAAGCTTACATTTCATTTGAGGATGGAAGAGGAAGAAATAAACTTGTAGTGATAAGAAAAAGAAATGGAGGTAAGGAATTGGGGCGGGTTGGGGGTGGGTACGGAGAGGATTGTGCATTTTAGATAGAGTAGTTAGGGCAGGCCTCTCTAAGAGGACATTTGAGAATAGACCTGAGTGAAGTAAGGCAGTGAGCTAGGCAAAGACCTGGGCAGTCCAGATATGAGAAGAGCACATACAAAGGCCCTGAGGTGGGAAAGCATTGTGTTCAAGAGAGAGTGATTAGAGCCAAATGAGTAACAGGAAGCAGGTGGGAGATGAGACTAGAGAAATGTATAGGCCAGATCACCAAAGGAGCTGTACACCCTAGGAAAGAATTTGATTTTTGTTCTAAGTGTGATGAGGAGCAGGCAGATGGTTTATGCTGTAGAAGAACCACTCTGGCTGCTGTTAAGTATTTCAAGAGCAATCACTGAGTATAAGAGATTGGTTAAATGGGTGTTATAGGACTGAAAAAAGCAAAAAGAGAGCACTGAGATAACAGAGTAACTTGGGGAAGCAGCTACTGCCCCTGGTACTGGGTCAACACAGAAAGACCTCAAGTTCCTAGAACCCAGGAGCCAGAAGGAGGGACTTGGCAGAGCTGGAACTCTGACCTCAAAGAAGGAAGTGCTGCCCATCTGCTGTTGGTACCCCTGAGAGGGTCTTTTGGGACTGGTCTAGGAGAGCCAAACATAGCTGCAATTTTGAGCTAACTACCATTGTCAGGGTGAAGGCCCGTAGCTGGGGCAACACTGACAGGTACAGAAGGCCTATGAGGGAGGGCAAGTTATTTTCCCCTCTTCTTGACTTCTAGTTTTCCCCTACTACTCTATATTGATTAAACATAGCAGGAATTCAGCTGGCAAAGTAAACATATCGTTTGCAGAGTCCCAGTCCCAGCGTCACAAAGCAGTGTGTATAGAAAGGTTTATTGCTGAAAGATAACAGCTTAATAACTGGGACAAAGAGGAATTAAGGACGATTTCTACATGTTTGCCCATAGCAACTAGAAATTATGCCATATATTGACATGGGGGAAGACTTAGGGACAAGTAAAATGTGGAGGAGAAGAAAATCAAGAGATTTATTTTAAATGTGCCAGCTTTGAGGTTCTCTTTAGACATCTGAGCGGAGTTGCTGGACAAGCAGTTGTATGTGAGTCCAGAGCTCAACAGAGGGATCAGGGATAGAATATAACTGTTAGGAGTCCTATGATGGTAGACAGTATTTAACACCACGAGACTGAAGACATGACCTTGGAGGGAAATGAATGTTGATGGTGGGTATGAGGAATATGCCTGGGACTCCCAAACATTTGAGAAGAGGAAAATGATCTGTCAAGAAGGTAGTTGGTAATCTCAACAAGAGCACTTTAAGTGGTGCTGTGGAGACAATAATCCAAACTGGAATGGATTCAAGAGATAATGTAAGGAAGTGAAGATTGCAAAGTTGAAGAACTTTGATATAAAGGGCCTTCTGTTCCCTTTGTAAGCAGATTTGGATATGGACTATAGGGTGATGAGGGAGAAACTGAGGATGCAGGATACGGAGGGGATAATCACAGGAACAAAATGTTTGAATATACAAGAGAAGATGGGACCTAGGACACAGTAGAGGGGCTTGCCTTAGATAAGAGCAAGGATAGTTGATCTTTATAACAGGAAGAAAGTATATTTGAGTACAGTTAAAAGCACATTGGTAGATTTGATGTGGGAAGGTAAGTTTCTCTTGCGACAACTTCTATTCATCAATGAAATGATTTGAACTGCAGAGCATGGAGATGTGGGAGATTTAGGAGAGAAGACATGGGACATAATCATTTTGGAGAAGAAAAGAATGAATTCATTAGGGGAATGTTCTGGGACTGCCAGTCTTCCCTCTTGGTGAGAATTTGACTTCCAGCTATGTCTTATTTCATTTCTTGCTGTTCCAAATTTATTTTGAAATAATTGCATTCTTTTGGCCTCTGTTCCTTATGTTGTGGACGTTTTCTTTTTCTAGCTGATTCTAGTAATGCTTTTAAAGGAGTTCTTATTGTTGTTTTTCCAGTATACAAAGTATACTGTTGTATACTTTTTGTAAAGTATATGTGCAGAGAGATTCTGTGGTCTGCTTTCACTCCCCATTTTATCTAGAAGTCTAGAAATGTGTTGTTTATTTATTTACTTAACTATCTATTTATTTATGAGACAAGGTCTCACTCTATTGCTCAGGCAGGAGTGCAGTGGCACAATCACACTTCCTTGCAGCCTCGACCTCCTGGGCTTAAGTGATCCTCCCACCTCGCCCTCTCAAAGTACTGGGATTATAGGGATAAGCCACTGCATCCAGCCCTAGAATCAGGTTTTTAAATGGGGGACTACACTTCATACTTTTTTCAGATCACCCTATGTATAGAAATATAACAAAAGGAATTATATTAATATTATATATTATAATACCACCATTTACTGAGTGCCTGTGAGCCAGGCACTATGCTAGGCACTTTACATACATGATCTCTAAACTTATAGTGACCCTGCAAGGTAAATCTTATTTCCAGTTACTTCCACAAGAAACCTTTTTTACTGATCATAAAATCTTATCTGAACCTCACACAGCTGATCAAAATGAACAAGGTAAGGACAAATTTTTCTTTTTTGTGTGTCAAAACTTAGCATTTAAGGCCGGGTACAGTGGCTCACACCTGTAATCCCAGCATTTTGGGAGGCCAAGGCAGGAGGGTCACTTGAGGCCAGGAGTTCGAGACCAGCCTGGGCAACATAGCGAAACCCCATCTCTACTAAAAATACAAAAAAAATTAGCCAGGCGTGGTGGCGTGTGCCTGTAATCCCAGCTACTTGAAAGGCTGAGGCAGAAGAGTTACTTGAACCCCAGAGTCAGAGGTTGCAGTGAGCCAAAATCGTGGCACTGCACTCCAGTCTGGGTGACAGAACGAGACTCCGTCTCAAAAAAAAAAAAAAAAAAAAAAAAAGAAATACAAAATAACAGTTTGCAAAAATGCACCACACAAACCAGCTTTTTAATGTCATATTATATTATTAAATTATTGGTAGGAGAGTTGCTGACAGACTCAAGGAACTTGGTAAATTAATTGAGGTATCCCTTCTCTAATTATCTTCATCATCAACTAATATATTGAAAGCCTGCTATGTCAGAATACTTAGTACATTGTATTAAACCATTATAATTTTATAAGTTGTAGGATATGTATATGTTTTTTTGGAAATTTCATTATTTGGATTTAAGTAATATCAACTTTTCTCTTGGTCAACAATGTTTGTACACATACATACACATACACACATATATTTATACTCGTGATGATACTGAAAACGTATCATTAGGATATAAACACGTATCTGATTATAGAAGTAGTACATGGTAAGTGAAGAAAGTGAGAAAATAGGTTAAAATAAGGAAAAAAATTTTAAAGGACACCAGGAAAAAATAACCAATAGTTCCTTTATTTAGAGGCAACTGTTGAGAGTTGACATACTTCCAGGCAGTTGTTTAAGCTGATGAGGTTTAAACTGCTTGTGTACACTGCCTTTTTATATGACAATGTATCATAAATGTTTCCTCAGATGTATCATAAATTGAAAACTCTTCAAAAGTTTCAGTGTCTGCATAATGTTCCTTGTATGAATTACTATTTCCCTAAGTGGTTATTTATTTTCTTTACTTACAAATAATATTGCCATGAGCTTTTTTATGCATAAATCTGTTTTCCTAAACTAGAATAAATTCCTAGAAATGAGCTAAAAGGTCAGCATTTTTAAGCTTCATTATCTGGTAAAAATTTTGCTGTAAAAAATTAAATTTCTCTTTTAATTCTGTATATATTTTAATATCAAAAATAAACCTAAGGAGAAAAATTTATGTGGACTACCTTTTAAAGTTGAGAGTCATATTCAAATTAGACTCAAAGTTTTTGTTTTGATTTTATTCTTAATATTTTAACTTTTAAGGAAAAGTCTGCTCTTCAAAACCAAACAGTGTTGCCTCCCAACTCAGCATCAGTTTAATCTCACAGGTATACCATTAATTCATGGAATAAAATGACAAAAGCAAGTGAAAAAATAAAATAGTTATCAACTGCAATCTAGTCAGCTCCATTACTCAGTATTATTTAAATAAGACAAAGAAATGAGTTGGGTTCTCCCCTAAGAATGCTTAAAGTTGTACTGAGTATGATACAGAATTTTCAGGAAACACAGGATCTCTATACATCTTTTATGACTCTGATCATTATCATTCCATTGTGCCTAGTACCACTCCTCCAAATAATAATAATAATAATAAAGACAGATTTAAAGTAAGTTCAAACTCTTTGGTCTAATTTTTAGTACTTTCTATAATCTGGTCTCCTCCAACCTCAAATGTAGCATATTGTGGTAGAAAGTAAAGAGTGCTGAATTTGAGAAGTAAGCAAACCTAGATAACACAAGTAGCAATGCTGGGATTGAAACTTTAGGTGAGATATTTAACTTTCCAGGGTGTTAGTTTCCTTTGCAAAACAATGGATTTTGATTAAATGATCTCTAAAATCCCTTCAAACTTTAAAATTCATTGTTCATGCATCTTTCTTGCCTATCCCCAGTATAAGAATTTGAACCTACATCTATCTGATTCCCCAAGTCTGTGCTCATAAACTTTGAATGTGCTGCTGGCCACTTTTCCCCCTTAAGCCTTATTTTAGCTGCAGAACCCTTTTTTTACTTGACCTATGAAACATGACAGAAAATTATTTATCTTGAAATTTTGTAATATGCCACAGTTTCATTGATAGAAATAATTAGAAAAATGTAAAAAAAAATGAACTAATTTTAAAATCTGAGTTTGGGTCTCTTAACTTAGTCTCCCAGAAAAGCATCACAAAATTAAATACCCAGAAAGATGCAGTAAAACTGCAGGATTAAGAGTTATGATTTTGGAGGGAGTATAATCCAATATATTGCAAATTTGTAGCCAATAGTATTAATAACTTCTATTTCTTAGCTTTACCCAGAAAATCAATTATTCCTCCAAATAGTTTGGATCTCTAGTATATTCAACTTTTTTTTTTTTTTTTTTTTTTGAGATGGTATCTCATTCTGTCGCCCAGGCTGGTGTGAAGTGGCAGGATCTCGGCTCAGTGCAACCTCCGCCTCCCAGGCTCAAGTGATCCTCCCACCTCAACCTCCTGAGTAGCTTGGATTATAGGCACATGCCCCACTAATTTTTTAGTTTTTTTTTTTGTAGAGCCAGGGTTTCACTGTGTGCCCCAGGCTGATCAAGAACTCTTGGACCCAAGCGATCCGCCTGCGTTGGTTTCCCAAAGTGCTGAGATTACAGGTGTGAGCCACCACACCTGGCCAACAATATTTTCATTTATTATTCTTTGAAAAATATTATTATTAACTGCTAACTGGCCACCAATGCTGTAGCTTGGAAAACTAATACATTCATTTAGTATGTACAAAATTGCAGGTTGTATTAAAATTCAAGATGTGAAAATTGAGGAATGCTTCTATGCTTTTTCATACTATACATGTCATTTCAGAAACTCTGAAAGTACATGCCTCTCTCTAGCCCTTTCACTGCCATAAAGATCTCAACATAAAATGAGAGTCAAGGAAAGTATTCTGTTACAGTGTCACTCTTAAAACTATCAAACTCAATATTTTTGGTCTGGTTTTGATATACATAAATAAAACACATATGTATACAGATTTTATATAACCATATTTACATATATCACATTTTTTCTTTGAAAGTAATGTTTTAAAATTGTAAACAGAATGTGTTAACTAGAGAAATGTTGGAAACCACAAAAGTATTGTCATCTGTAATACCACCAGCCAGAGAAAAACCCATGTTAACACTCATGTTTCCTTCCTGTAATTAAAATATATAGTTGCTAATTACTACATATTGTTTTATATCTTATTTTTGTCACTCAGTAGTTTATAATGACCATTTTTTCATGTTACTGAATAGTTTTGAAAACCTGTTTTTAGGCCGGGCATGGTGGCTCATGCCTGTAATCCCAGCACTTTGGGAGGCCGAGGCGGGCAGATCACGAGGTCAGGAGATCGAGACTATCCTGGCTAACACAGTGAAACCCCGTCTCTACTAAAAATACAAAAAATTAGCCTGGCGTGGTGGCGGGCGCCTGTAGTCCCAGCTACTCGGGAGGCTGAGGCAGGAGAATGGCATGAACCCGGAAGGTGGAGCTTGCAGTGAGCCGAGATCGTGCCACTGCACTCCAGCCTGGGCGACAGAGCAAGACTCCACCTCAAAAAAAAAAAAAAAAAAAAAAAAAAAAAAACCTGTTTTTAACATCTGCATAGCATTCCAACATATAGATATACCAAAATGTATTTATCAGTCTCATTTTTAAACATTGATTGTTCCTCAATTTCTGCAATTATGTAAAGATATTTTTAGAATCCATACTCGTCAACTAATAGTCAAAATACTATTGTTGGCTCTCCTGTCTTGTTCCTTTGTGTGTGCGGGGGGTGGGGGGCGGCGGCCGGCGGAGGAGTTGTTATTCCTTCTACTCATGTACTCCGGCCTATACATGGCTTTCTCTCAACATGAAAACTCCACTCTGGACAATGTTATACAGCCTGTCCTTTCTCCTTTCTAAAACAGTATCATCCCTAAGTAAGGTCCATATTTCTGCAGCTCTCCTGCAGCAAAAGAATGTGAATTAAAGCCAATTCATGCCTGTATAAAGTCTGGATAGTGTATTTTTTAGCTTTAACCAAAGTTGAAATCCAGGAGATTAAAACCCCACTAGCAGACAGACAAAAAATCATTTCTGTTAGCTATACCGAAAATACGACGTAGCACTACATATGTAGACAGGGAGTGTGTGTTAACTATGACTTAGCTGATTTTGCCATGATCCTGAATGTGCTATTATATGAATTGTTATTACATTGAAACATTATAGTGTAAACATACAATTAGGAAAAGTAAAATTTAAGGTTTTTCACTGGTAATTCACTGAAAAACTATAAAATCTGCTGTCTAGTTTTTGACTTTTTATAGTATTATTTCAATAACTATCACATTCTGTATTAGCTTTGATATTATTTCTCCACTCATGGAGTAAAGTACAGAAATCAGAGAAGTGACACAGTGCTTTAAAATTACTCTAACTAGCCAGGCACTGTGGCACACACATGTAGTCCTTACTACTCAGGAGGCTGAGGCAGGAGGATAACTTGAGCCCAGAAAGTCGAGGCTGCAGTGAGCCGATCACACCTCTGCATTCCAGCCTTGGTAACAGAGCAAGAGTTCATCTCAAAAAAATGAATAAATAAAATAATAATAATAAAATTACTCTAAAAAACCTGGAGTTTAAAATCTTTTCAATTTAATAGCTTGTTTGGGAGAAGAGTATAACCTCTGTCGTGCCTTGGTGAGTTAAACATTTTTTTTTAATAATTTCAAGTTTCTATGAAGCACTTGCGCCTCTGTAATATCAACTTGAAATCTGAAGAAATACTCATGTTAAGAATTATTTCAAATAGGCCGGTCAAATTTGTAGCCAATAGTATGAATAACTTCTATTCACAATTATGCTTCAAGCAGAAAAAGTTAATAGTGAAACACAGGGACTTTTATTTAAGAATTAACCTCTATCCTTTACCTCCTTTAGACAGAATGGGTTCACACCTGTAATCCCAGCACTTTGGGAGGCTGGGAGGCTGAGGTGGGCAGATCACCTGAGGTCAAGAGTTTGAGACCAGCCTGATCAACATTGAGAAACCCCATCTCTACTAAAAATAAGAAAATTAGCCGGTGGGGGTGGGGGGGCACCTGTAAGCCCAGCTACCCCGGAGGCTGAGGCAGGAGAATCACTTGAACCCAGGAGGCAGAGGTTGTGGTGAGCCAAGATCGTGCCAGTGCACTCCAGCCTGGGCAAAAAGAGCGAAACTCTGTCTCAAAAAAAAAAAAATTATTTTGGCCGGGTGCAGTGGCTCATGCCTGTAATCCCAGCACTTTGGGAGGCCAAGGTGGGCAGATCACGAGGTCAAGAGATTTAGACCATCCTGACCAACATGGTAAAACCCCGTCTCTACTAAAAATACAAAAAAAAAAAAAAAAAAATTAGCTGGGCATGGTGGTGCGTGCCTGTAGTCCCCACTACTAGGGAGGCAGGGGCAGTAGAATCGCTTGAGCTGGGGAGGCGGAGGTTGCAGTGAGCTGAGATTGCACCACTGCACTCCACCCTGGCTACAGAGGGAGACTCCCTCTCAAAAAAAAAAAAAAAAATTATTTCTACCAGTAGCTCTGGACATTGTAGTCATAGATGGGAGAATGTTTAGTGAAAAAAGGAAACTTTTGAAGTGATATAATCCAACTCTCATTTTACAGATGAGAAACATGAAGCACAGATATGTTAAATTAAATATCTTTACTGCTCAGAGCAATGTACTTTTTTTTTTTTTTTTGGAGAAAGGGAGGGGCTTCTAATACTATTATGGCCTACTGCCTGCCGATAGATAAAAGTTTATAGGAAGAATATGTAGCCATCACTATTGGACAAACCCAAGAAAGAGATCTTATTTTGATCATAGGTATATATTTTCCCCTCAAGATTATTGTTGGAGGATCCATTCCACCTTTATCTATTACCACAGACACAAAAGGGAAGTTCCTTTACACAAATCAATACTCATCCACAATAAAACCCATGAGAGAAGCTGGAGTTAGTTGGCAAAGCCACAGCATTTTACCACTCCCGGGAGGAACATTTACCTATATCCATATGTATGCATACCTGTAGCCTCTCAGTTATGCTTCAGAAAAATCCCATTTGCATACATTATAGTGTGTGACCACTGGAGTTGTGTATCATAGGGACACTGCATATATGTTTTATATATCAAATTAATGAGGGTAGGCTAATTGCCATAATAGATCATCCCCCAAATATATAGTGGCTCAAAGTTGTTCTTGCAAAACAACTTTACTATTTCTTTACCAGTTTCCAAGGTCTTTCTGTACCTAAACATTTAGGACCTAACTTCCAGGGTTTCCTTGGAGGGGTCAGTCTGTTGGGAGTTTTTTTAGGGACAGGAGCTTAAAGTAGTTGATTTCTTTAGTTGACTTAAAGAGCTTAAAGTAGTTGACATCCATTCTCATCCCACGAGCTAGAGCTTAGTCATATGCCCACATCTAACTGCAAGAGAGGCTAGGAAATGAAATTTATCTGTATGGCCATGAAGTGAAAACATGGATTTTGATGTCTAGCTGGCTGTCATTGTTTACTTGAGTGCCCCCGTCCCTCCCAAATTCCTAAGTGGTTACCAAAAAATAAATTAGCTGACACAATTATGCTTCAAACAGAAAAAGTTAATAGTGAAACAAAGGGACTTTTATTTAAGAATTAACCTCTATCCTTTACCTACTTTAGGCAGAATTGTTAATTTATGCATACCAATAGTCAACTGGCAACTGAAATCTCAAAATGAGGAAAAAGCAAATTTTTACAAGCATTACCTTTACATACATATTTAGATGGAGTTTGGCTTGGTTTTCTTATTCCATTACTAGTCAAATTCACAACTCAAACTTACAGCTCCTTACTTGTTTTAGGGGCTACCCTATTATTAAATGATGTTTGGAAAATACTCAACTTTTTACAACAAAGATAGCAGTTCCACAAATGAAAACAGCAGTAAGTTAGGTCTGTTTGTTTCCTTTGGATAAGTTGTTATAATCCTCAAACTGTACTCAACTATTCAGTTTTTCATAGAAGCACTGCATGGTTGCACTTCTGAAATCAAAAACAGGAAGTATGCCATATAAATGTCAGTGAAACCAAAACTCAGTTCTATGGTTTGATGTTTCTCTTCCCCCTATATTTTCACATTATGTATGATTTTATGTGTACTTAGAATGACGTGTAAAGGCAAACAGTAATCTTACCTGATTTGTTTTCTTTGACAGCCTAACACAGTTTTAGGTTGGGTATGGGGGGCATGGAGGAAACCTGCGAAATAACCTAATATTGTAACTTTCATGGAGGGAAAGGAAAGGGCCAAGAAACTGCTGTTAATTTGCCATCGTTAGAAATTGCTTTTATGTATAGGCTGCCCAACTTTATTATTGCCAGAATACAGTATAGATAGAGAAAGAGGGCAGAGTCTTTCAACTATTTGAAAACCTACTACAGAAAAAAACTGTTACACTTTGTCTTATTTTGACACTTAAGCAATTCCTTGAATGTGTTCCACTACCTTAATTCCTTCATGAGACAACTAAGGAGTGGCCTAAATACTGTGATAATCCAGGATATCCCTGCTTGTTCTCTGTGAAGAAGTAGGAGTCTTCTTATAGTTAATTAATATTTGCAATATAACACCATTCCACAGAAATTTCTATAGAAATTCCAAGAAAATATTTAAACTGACCAGTCCAGAAGTTTTATGTTACTTCAAATATTTCTGGAGAAATGTTACCAACACATAGGGGTCTCTGTAACTTCAAAATGTTTTTCTTTAGGAAACTGTTTCTCTTTAGTTTGTACTTAAATTGAACACTGAAGGAACAATTTACAAAGTCACCTGCTATAGGAGTGAAGTAACAAAAAATAGAGCCTATCTAAACTCCCTTGAAAGACCACACTGACCCAGAAAATGTGGCTTAAAAGACAAAAAGTTACCCCGATTGTTTACTGTTTTTTTTTTTTGCAGCATATGAGGCACTGTTGAGTGGCACATACAATATATATAACATTTGAGCATTATCTTTTGATTGAAAATGCAGAAGAGATAAGGGTGTATGTGAGAAGTAACATAAATAAGGGTAGGTTAATGAAGTGCAAACTATACATAATTGCTAAAGAGATGTGGAAAATAAAGTGATTTAAATCTAGATTGATATTGGGTAGAAGTCTGCTGGAATAGGCAAATCTTTTTTTTATTTTATTTTATTTTTTTGGAGACGGAGTTTCGCTCTTTTGCCCAGGCTGGAGTGAAGTGGCGTGATCTCGGCTCACTGCAACCTCTGCCCCGCTGCCGGGCTCAAGTGATTCTCCTGCCTCAGTCTCCCAAGTAGCTGGGATTACAGGCACCTGCCACCACGCCCGGTTAATTTTTGTACTTTTAGTAGAGATGGGGTTTCACTATGTTGAGGCTGGTCTCAAACTCCTGACCTCAGGTGATCCACCTGCCTCAGTCTCCCAAAGTGCTGGGATTACAGGCGTGAGCCACTGCGCCCAGCCGGCAAATCTTATGTAGAATTTTTAAGGAGTGGTGAATTTGGATTGCCAGAGAGAAAAGATAACCATTCATTCATTCATCAAAGGTTTATTGAGTGCTTACTGTGTGCCAGGCACTGTTCTAGAGACACAGCAGCAAACAAAACTGTTATAGAACAGGAACAGGCAGGTCATCTCCCAGATATGACACTTTGATAGGAACACAAAATACAAATAGGAGAGTAGAAAGAGATGAAATACAAAGGGAAAGAGCTGATACTGGGCTTATATTAATATTAAAAGGCCTTACATGCTAGATGTTCTAAATGGGAGAAACATGCTGGAAAGATACTTGGCATGAATGAACTTATGTCCCTATGTTCAGAACAGACTGCTTTCCCTTCTCTGTTGGTTGGCTCTTCTAGCCTCCTAGGAACCTTTATAATCACCAGTATGATCCAATATAAATACTGCACATATGAAGGTTTCCAGTTGAGGAGTTTGGAAGCAAAAAGGGAAAGAATGGCTGGCAAAGGCTTCAATCTTCTGTCTCCTTTTATCTTCCCAATGGCTAGTAGAAAATACTATCATCAATCTCTTCCTTGCAACAATCTCCCATTTGATATTTGTCTGCATTGTGACTCAATTCCTGAAGGTTCTGTTCTTCATTCCTTTCTGGTAGAATCACTGAAAAGAAAGGAGATTACATTTACATTTGCTTTTTCTAGTCAATCAGGTTTTTCTTATTCACCCAGCAACACTTCTCTACAGAGAGTTTGATGAGAAGTATATTATGTTTTATACAGGCTAGTGGGGACATGGGTATGGCAGGATGGGAGGGTAGGGAAAATATCAAGAGGCTGTATAGTACAAGCTTGACATTTAATAGCTTGAATTAAATGGGCAATTTTAAAAATGAAAAGAAACATATCTGCAGTGCCTTACAAAGGAGTAACTATAAGAAGTAACAAGTTTAGTGATCATTTACCTATAGGGAAGAAATAAAATAAAGAAATGAACCTAAGATTGTAAACTTAAAGGTCCAAAAACTTGTGTTGTCACCAATAATAACCAAGAAATTTGGAAGAAATACCTTGAAGGAAAAAAATTAAAATGTCAGATCTAAGTGGGATATTACTAGAAGACAGAGGACAAGCTTTCTTGATAAGCTATCTGGCCTGTTGATGTACATGTGAAAGTCATCATCATACAGAAATTGAGTCCAGGCGCAGTGGCTCACGCCTGTAATCCCAGCACTTTGGGAGGTCTTGAGCCCAGGAGTTCGAGACCAGCCTGGGCAACATGGCAAGACCCCATCAATACAAAAAATTTTAAAAAGTTAGCCAGGCATGGTGACACACCCCTGTAGTCCCAGCTACTCTGGAGGCTTAGGCGGGAGGGTCACCTGAGCCCAGGAGTTGGAGGTTGAACGCCTGCACTCCAGCCTGGGCAACACAACAAGGCCCTGTTTTGTTAAAATAAATAAATAAAATTAAGAAAAATTGATTGACACTCTATGGACTAATGAGGGAATGGAATGAAGATCAAATGGTTATATATGAACTTTGATTGAAAGATGTTACCAATTTCTGACAAAAAAAATTGAGTAACATACTGTATGATTCCACATATATCAGTTCTAGAAAATGCAAACTGGTCTATAATAACAGAAAGCAGGCCAGTGGCTTCCTGGGGAGAGAGGTAAGAGGAGGCAAGGATTATAAAGAGGCAGGGGGAACTCTTAGGAATGATGGCTATCATCAGTTGTATTTCTTCCTTTCTAACTTGAATGTGGTTTCTTTCTTTTTCTTGACTGATTGCCCTGGTCAGAACCTCTGATGTTGAATGAAAGTGGTCAGAGCAGATATCTTTGTATTATTATTTATCTTAGGGGGAAAGGGAAAGCATGCACTTTTTCATCATTATGCATAAGGCTATCTGTAGGATTTTCATAGATGTCATTTATCTGGTTGAGCAAGTATCCTTCTATTCCTAGTTTGCTAACAGGTTTGTTTTTTTGTTGTTTTTTTGTTTGTTTTTTTAAAATCAGGAACAAATATATGATTTTGTCAGATTTTCTGGGTGTCTATTGAGATGATCAGATTTTCTTTTTTAGCTTAATATAGTGACTTACAATGATTAATTTTTTAATTTAAAGCAATGACATATTTTTGGGATAAACCTCATCCGGTAATATTAACTTTCTTATATTTTGTTGGATTTGACTTGTTAAAGTTTAGTTGAGAATTATTACATCCATGTTCAAGAGGGAAACTGGGCTATAGTTTTCTTTTCTTGTAATGGCTTTGTGTGGTTTAGGTATCACGGTAATGCTGGCCCCCAAAAATAAATTGAGACATATTCCTTCCTCTTCAGTTTTCTGGAAGATTTGTGTATAATTGGTATACACAGTGTTATCCCTAAGTGTTTGGAAGAATCCATCAGTGTTTTATTTGTGAGAATATTTTTAACTATAATTTAATTTTTTAAAAATAGATATATAGTTTTGGAAGTTATTTATTTCTTTTTCTTTTCTTTTTTTTTCTTTTTTTTTTTTTGAGACAGGGTCTCACTCTTTCACCCAGGCTGGAATGCAGTGGCATAATCAGGGCTCAATCTCACAAGCTCAAGCGATCCTCCCACCTTAGCCCCCCAAGTAGCTGGGACTACAGTCATGCGCCACCACACCCAGCTAATTTTTTTTGTATTTTTAGTAGAGATGGGGTTTCTTCACATTGCCCAGGCTGGTCTCGAACTCCTGGACTTAAGTGATCTGCCCACCTCAAACTCCCAAAATGCTGGGATTACAGGCGTGAGCCACTGCACCCGGCTCTACTTCTTTTTGAGTAAGCTTTGGTAGTTATGTCTTTCAAAGAATTTGACCATTTCATCTAAGTTGTTGAATTTTATTTGCTTAAGGTTTTTCATAATATTCCCTTGTTATCCTTTAAGTATCTGTAGAATTTGTCATATTTCACCTCTCATTCCTGATATTGGTAATATGTGTCTTCTCTTTTTTTTTTTTTTTCCTGATCAGCCTGGCGAAAGATTTATCAATTTTATTTATCTCAAAGAACCAGGGTTTGGTTTCATTAATACTCTCAATTGATTTTGTTTTCCATTTCATTTATTTCTACTTTGATCTTTATTATTTCTTTTATTTCTTTGTGTTTAATTTGTTCTTCTTTTCTAATTTCTTAAGGTGGAAGCTCATTAACTTGAGACCTTTTATATTTTCTAATATAAGCATTTTGCTTATGTCTTCCTACATACTGCTTTAGTGGCATGCCACAAAATTTGATATGCTTTGTTTTTATTTTCATTCAGCTCAAAATGCCTTCTAATTTTACTGCACTCCTATTTTAATCAATGGGTTATTAGAAGGTTATTTAGTAGCATGTTATTTTGTTTCCAAACATTTGGAGATTTTCCAGACAGCTTTCTGTTATTGATTTAAATTTTAATTCTACTATAGTCAGAAGACATACTCTGCATGATTTGAATCCTTTAAAATTTACTGAGACATGTTTTATGGCCTAGAATAGGGGCAGGCAAACTTCTATAAAGGGTCAGTAAGTATTTTAAACTCTGTGGGCCACATATGATCTTTATCACATATTTTCTTTCTTTTTAAAGAAATCTTTCAAAATGTAAAAACCATTTTTAGGTCATAGACTATACAAAAACAGACTACATTTGGCCTCAGGGCCATAGTTTGCTAACCTCTGGCCTGAAGTATGATCGATTTGGGTAAATGTTTCATGTATATTTTAAAGAGAATATATATTCTATTACAGGTTGAGTATCCCTTATCCAAAATGCTTGGGACCAGAAATGTTTCAGATTTCAAAGTTTTTTGGATTTTCTGAACATTTATATATAAATAATAAGATATCCTGGGAATAGGACCCAACGTATTGGGTCATGTTGGTGCTCAAAAAATTTTGGATTTTGGAGCATTTTGTATTTCAGATTAGGGATGCTCAACCTGTACTGTTAGTTTGGTTACAGTGTTGCTTGAGTTTACTATATCCTTGTAAGTTTCTACTTGTTTTAGCAATCATTTAAAGAGGGGTATTGAAATCTCTGACTATAACTATGGATTTGTCTGTTTCTCCTTGCACTTCTGTCAGTTTTTGATTTACATATTTTGGAGTTTTTTATTATTTGAGACAAAACCATGTAGGATTATTGTATCCTTCTGATTAACTAGCCCTTTTATTATTATAAAATGGCCTTCTTTATTCCTGGTAATATTATTTGCTCTGAAATCTACTTTATTTCATGTTAATATAGCCACACCAGTTTTCTTTTGACTAATGCCAGCATCAGTATGATAATATCTTTTTCCATCCTTTTACCTTTTTTTTTGAGACAGAGTCTCACTCTATTGTCCA
This sequence comes from Symphalangus syndactylus, assembly GCF_028878055.3. Taxonomy (NCBI): domain Eukaryota; kingdom Metazoa; phylum Chordata; class Mammalia; order Primates; family Hylobatidae; genus Symphalangus; species Symphalangus syndactylus. The sequence continues at coordinate 87,834,558 of NC_072437.2, read as the reverse complement.
GGCTGGAGTACAGTGGCGTGATCAGCACTCCCTACAGCCTTGACTTCCTGGGTTCAAGCTATCCTCCCACCTCAGCGTCCCAAGTAGCTGGGACTACAGATGTGCACCACCACACTTGGCTAATTTTTTGTGGAGACAGGATCTCACCATATTGCCCAGGCTGGTCTCAGACTAATGGGCTCAAGTGATCCTCTTGCCTCAACCTCCCAAAGTGCTGGGATTACAGGCATGAGCCACTGTGCCTGGTCATCCTTTTATTCTTAATGTTGTTATGTCTTTGTGTGTAAAATGTGTTTTTCTTTTTTTTTTTTTTTTTTAGATGGAATCTCATTTTGTCTCCCATGCTGGAGTGCAGTGGCATGATCTCTGCTCACTGCAACCTCTGCCTCCTGCATTCATCCAATTCTTCGACCTCAGCCTCGCAAGTAGCTGGGATTACAGGCGCCCACCACCATGCCTGGCTAATTTTTGTATTTTTAGTAGAGACAAGATTTCACCATGTTGGCCAGGCTGGTCTTGAACTCCTGACTTCCGGTGATCTACCTGCCTTGACCTCCCAAAGTGCTAGGATTAAAGGTGTGAGCCATCACACCCAGCCTAAAATGTGTTTTTTTATTGAGAGTATATAGTTGGATCTTGTTTTTTATTTTCCTTTCCCCCAGCATCCAAAATTTTTTGTTTTGTTTTGTTTTAAAACAGGGTCTCACTCTGTCACCCGGGGTGGAGTGCAGTGGCACGATCATGGCTCACTGCAGCCTTGACTTCCTGGGCTCAAGCGATCCTCCTGCCTCAGCCTCCCAAGTAGCTAGGACTACAGGCATGCACACCACACCCAACTTATTTTTTTTTTTTTTGAATTTTTGTATAGAGATGGAGTTTCACTTGTTGCCCAGGCTGGTCTTGAACTCTTAGACTCAAGTGATCTGCCCTCCTTGGCCTCCCAAAGTGCTGGGATTATAGGCATGAGCCACTGCGCCCAGGCCAAAATATTTTTAATAAGAGTAGAGGATCCAGGGTTAGTTTTTATAGCCTTGGCTGGCCCATCAGCCTCTGATGTGCTTGAACTTCCGGTCCTTGGAGTGGACACAGGACTTAGTGTGGCTGTGCTGGGTTCCCAGGGCCTTGAGTGGACACAAGGCTTAGTGTGGCTGTGCTGGGTTCCCACGGCCTTGCCGAAATGCCAGTACACTTCTTGGCCCTTGTGAGGACCAGAGAGCAGGATGGTGCCACAGCCTTTGAGGGTGTCCAGGGTCAGCTGGTCAAAGGTGAGAATCTTGTCCCCAGCCTTGGGGATTTGGCTGCAGGCCCAACTGCTCATGTGCAGTGCACACACCTTCAGTTTGGGCACCTCCTGAACCCATTATGGTCCCCACAACCACAGCTGTTTTGTTTTCCTGGCCAGGAAGCTTCATCTTCCAGATCATCCAGGAAAGAGACAGAGATGGCCATTTGGTGCAACTCATAAATAACCTCTTCACCACAACTTGGTTGAAGGTAGAGTTTCTTCTGGCCAGAAACATATACAGCTTAACCAACAGCCTTCAGTAGATGTCCTGGCTCTTGGGCTCCTGGTGTTGAACCTTTCAGTCATTGTTGTGGCAGGAGTCAACTTCCGTGATGGTGCCTCCTGTTCATCCAGGTCCAAAAGCAGTCTTGCTTTTTATCTGACAATCTTTGCCTTTTAAGTGGGATATTTAGATAATATGCATTTAATGTGATGGCTGATATGATTACAGTCTATTGCCTTGCCATTTTTCTATTAGTTTCACCACTTATTTGTTCCTTTTTCCACCTTCTTTTGGGTTGAGTATTTTTTTTGTGATTCTATCTTATCTCTTGTTGACTTATTAGCTATAACTGTTTTGTTATTCTACTGCTTGCCCTAGGGCAGTATACATCTTCACCCTACCACAGTCTACCTGATGGTAAAGAGTTATTTGTTTTCGTATGTCTGAACACATTTTTATTTTGCCTTTGTTTTTTGAATGATATTTTGCTGAGGTTAACATTTTTTTCTTTCCGTACTTTATCTTCTACTGTCTCTTCACTTGCAATGTTTCTAATGAGAAATCTGCCGTCAACCTTACCGTTGTTACTCTATAACATGTGGCTGCTTTCAATATTTTTTATAATTGGCTTTGAATAATTTGATTATGACATTCCTTGGTGTAGTTTTCTTCTTGTTGAGCTTCTTGGATCTGTGAGTTGATAGTTTTTGTCCAATTTGAAAATTCTGGCCATTACTTTTTCAAATATCCCTTTTGTATCTGCCTCTCCTCTCCTTTGATGCCTCCAATTATGTTTACATAAGGATTCTGTAAGTTTGTCCCATAGCTCACTGATGCTTTTGTCATTCTTTTTTCTCTGTTTCATTTGTGAGTAGTTTCTTTTGCTATATCCTTCAAGTTCACTAACCTTTTCTTCTGCCATGCCTAATCTCCTACAAATACCATTAGTAGATCTCAGATATTGTAGTTTTCATCCCTAGAACTGCATTGAGTTTTTAAAAATGTCTTTCATGTCTTTACTTTCTGAAAATATAGAATATAGCTATAATAACGTTCAATGTCTTTACTAGTTCTAACATCTTTCTCCGCTTAAGGTCACTTTCAGATGATTGATTGTTCTCATCACTGTGGATCATTTTTTCTGGCTTCTTTGCGTGCCTGGCAAGGCATTGTGAATTTTATCTGTTGGCTGCTGGATAGTCTTCTGTTCCTCTAAATGTTCCTAAGTTTTTGTCCTGGGATGCAGTTAAATTGCTTGGAAAAGTTTGATTCTTTGGGTCTTATTCTTGTGATTTGTCAAGGAGTGCTCAGTCTGTAGCTCATTACACAAGGAATAATAATGCAATATAGCTAAATAATATACTTCAAGGCAATCTTTAAGTTTAGACTTAAGTCTAATCTTAAGACTGCAAAAGACTTACTAAATGATCTTAGCAACAAATTTAATCCTCTAATAAAAAACATGAAAATAATAATTTCAGGAAAAAAATTCACTTTCATTAAAAACTGCAAAGCACTCGAAAGAAAAAGTGAGAGGGAGAGAAACTGAGAACAGTGGGTACTTCACAGATTAATTTTGTGAGTAAAGATGACTTTTGTTTAAGAATTGGTCTCTACTGTATGAATGTATTTCATTCTGAGGATAGTGGTTAAAAACAGAGACATTAGGGGCAGACAGACTTGAATGCACATCAGACTTCTCCACACATTATAACTCAACATGTATGAGCCTCAATTATCTCATCTATAAAATGCCATGTTCTTTTACAGAGTAATCTAGAACAAAAACTGTTAATTTCACCAACTAAAATATACAGAAAAAAGGAACTTAACCATTCCCTGATAAGCAAGCAAACTATACATCTAAATTATTATCCAAATATTCTCCCCTTTTCTGGCTCCCTCACAATTTTCAAACGGTTTTGAATGAATCAACAAACATTCACGATTTTAAAAAACACATCTCTAGTGAGACTGTATGATTCAAACCCTATACACATATTATCCTTGCTTTTTTCCTTTTGATACAGCTATTATTCTATCTAGATCAGCTTAATAAAACTTAATTCTAGAGCCCCATAATTTTTCATTTGAATATAAAAGATAATGCTATCTCAAATAGATTCCAATGCTAAAATTAAATTCCATGTAACTCTTTACGTACAGACAGCATACTGTTGAATAGAAGCCGTCCAAAGTGAATTAATGCTTGAACCCATAACTGACAACATAAGTCCATTATTCTTGAACAAATCTTACTTGAAAAAATCAGGTTAAATCATTTCCATTCCTAAAGCATGTATTAGCTTTTATGGCCAAATATGACTTTCAAGAAGACAGTGCAAAAGCTACATGAATCCCTTTTGTTTTATTCTACCAATCACCTGTTTCAACATTGTTACGTATTAGCAATTTTTGTTTTGCCTAATAACTGGAACTGAAAGCTTACCAAACAAAATAAACCAGGGTCACTCTGTAACTCTTGACTTGGTTTTAGGTTTTTAAAAAGTAATGCAACTCATAATTAGGTAAGAATATTAGAATACCACTAGACAGGAATGTTCAATAATTAGAAATCAAGAACTTCTGCCAACTCATTTTTGTGACCTACACTCTTTTTCCTACCAACGAAGGCTTCATTTCAGAAGTACTGATTTGCTTATTTTTACTCCAGTTTTTTCATATTCCAGCAGCCTCTTTCATGTATCCTATCTATTCCTTTCTAAAATTCTACTGTTCTGAGCTCTGAGCTTTATGTCCCAAGCTTGAGAAACAACAACAATAAAAACTCTAATAGTCTACTTTGTATCTTGAAGAGTATTAAAATATTCTTAACCTTTTAATTCTGAGAACTGGGGTGGTTAGGAGTTACCCCCAAAAAAGGTAGGAAGAAGAAAGGAAAGCTGAAGGGAAGAGAGGGAGGGAGAAAAAAAGAGACCGTTCTTAGGATGGCTTAAAGTGGTTTTGTGGGGACAGGTAGGAGTAAGTCTTATCCCTTGTTATATGTAACTCTTTTCCTTTTGGTGTAATTGGAAAGACCCTCAACTAGGAGTTAAGAAACCTAGACTTTAGTTCCAATTTTGCTACTGTCTTTCAATGTAATCACCAATCTTCTGAAATGGGACCAGGCACGAAGAACAAAGTTATTACAGCTGGGCCGGGCCACAGTGGCTCACACCTGTAATCCCAGCATTTTGGGAAGCTGAGGCAGGTGGATCACAAAGTCAAGAGATCAAGGCCAGCCTGGCCAACATGTTGAAACCCCATCTCTACTAAAAATACAAAAATTAGCTGGGCATGGTGGCACGCACCTGTAGTCCCAGCTACTCGGGAGGCTGAGGCAGGAGAATCACTTGAACCCAGGAGGCGCAGGTTGCAGTGAGCTGAGATAGCACCACTGCACTCTAGCCTTACGACAGAGCAAGACTCTATCTCAAAAAAAAAAAAAATGTATTACACCTGAGAGGGTTTACAAGTCTCTGGAGTCATAATGCATGGATAGTTGAAAAGTTGATACTCTTTGGAAAGGTGGGGCTATGGCCCTAGCCAGCACATGAAATCATTCTCTTTATTTGTACAATAAGATTGTCTCATGGCATTAATAATGATGAAGTATGCATGATTACTAGAGCAAATATAATATAAAAGGATACTTCTAAATTTTTACTCTGTGAATTTCACAGTTTCTGTGACACTCACATTTGAAGAGGGTGAACATCAATCAGTCTACTCCTTGACATACACTACTATAAATAGCCTTGGCTAAACCGTAAAAGAAAAATGAAGGCCGGGTATGGTGGTTCACGCCTGTAATCCCAGCACTTTGGGAGGCCGAGGCAGGCGAATCACCCGAGGTCAGGAGTTCAAGATCAGCCTGGCCAACACGGCAAAACCCCATCTCTAATAAAATACAAAAATTAGCCAGGCATGGTGGCACGCACCTGTAATCCCAGCTATTCGGGAGGCTGAGGCATGAGAATCGCTTGAACCTGGGAGGCAGAGGTTGCAGTGAGCTGAGATTATGCCACTGCACTCCAGCCTGGGTGACAGAGCAAGACTTCGTATCAAAATTGCCAAAGTTAAGGGGATCAACCTCCCTCAGAGATTTTGAAAAAATGTATAATCATTGTATTTTACTAAATATAGGAACATTATGGTATATAACACTACATTTACATTAAATTTAAGACAAAACATGAAGCTAAAAAGAATTCTAGCTTGGGACCAAGTTTTTAAGGCAATTGTTCACTCCTCTCTGCTATTAACCATACTTTTGTGGAAAAGTTTGAGGTAGAGTGACTTTGATGACTATTCAAGATTGGTATATTAATACCTCTACTAGTTACAAAGATGAATGGTGGTGATGGTTACAACATAATGGATGTATTTAATACCACTGAACTGTACACTTAAAAATGGTTAAGTTGATAAACTTCATGAGTATTTTGCCACAGTTTTAGAATTTATGGGAAAATAACCTCTACTAAAGTTCAATATTATCAACAAATATAGACTATTGTAAGAGGTTTTTATTTAATTTGAATATGCATTTCTGAATTGACTACTATATCCTGTATTCAGTTCATGAATCATCTCTTACTGTGCTCATGAAAACTATACTTGATTCCAAGTTTTAAAAATACTCATCATTCTTTTTGTGAAGAAGGACCTGTGATTAACAGTTTTCACTTTTGTGGCTGTCAGCATGCCTGCATCAGTCAATACCTGCAACAGTGTCCGTTGTCCAGGATTCCAATCCTGGGTGGAATGCACATAAACAAACCTGTTAGAAATGGCCCTAAAATAAAGATAAATAGGATCTCTATGAAGCCCCTACTAGAAAATCTACTTCTAAGAATCCTAAGAAAATAAGTAAGGTAAAAATTTAGCCATTATGCTGGGCGTGGTGGCACACACCTGTAATCCCAGCACTTTGGGAGGCCGAGGCGGGCAGATCACCTGAGGTGGGCAGATCACCTGAGGTGGGCAGATCACCCAAGATCAGAAGTTCAAGACCAGCCTGGCCAACATGGTGAAACACCATCTCTACTAAAAATACAAAAATTAGCCGGGCGTGGTGGCACGCACCTATAATCCCCACACTTTGGGATGCCGAGGCGGGCAGATCACCTGAAGTCAGAGGTTCAAGACCAGCCTGTCCAACATGGTGAAATCCCGTCTCTACTAAAAATACAAAAATTAGCCGGGTATGATGGCATGCGCCTGTAGTCCCAACTACTCGGGAGGCTGAGGCAGCAGAATTGCTTGAACCTGGGAGGCGGAGGTTGCAGTGAGCCAAGATTGTGCCATTATACTGCAGCCTGGGCAACAAGAATGAAACTCTGTCTAAAAAAAAAAAAATAGCTATTAGGTTTTTCGTTTTACCAGTTGAAGAAACTTGGGTGGAATCAATATAAATGCCCCAAAATAAGGAACTGCTTAAATTATACTACATCCTTATAGTCCATAAGAAAATACTTATTTAGACGTTAAAGTATACAACTGAATATTGCTAGGAAAAAAAATATATGAACAACAAACAGATTTAAGCAAAAAGTTTAATAACAAAGGGTGTTGGGGGTAGGTATTTCTGGCTGATGGGATTATTTTTTCCTACATCCTGCTTATTTGTATTTTCTCTAATATCAATTGCTTATAATAAGAAAAAAACCTAAAGTTTTCTGAAATACTTATTCAACATGAGTTTATCATTCACTTATTAATTCAACAAATATTTGCATTTGTTGGATTAATTCAGACATGGTCCTTACCCTCATGTCTCTTAATTTACGAGAAAAAAAAGGCATGATGAAACAATCTTGGGAATTTTTTACTCCTTTCTTTCATTCTTATTAATTACCTAGTCATTCCATTTTGTTGAGGACTCTGGCCCTTTGCTGACAGTATCTGCCTCCCCTGCATTTTCTGCCATCACCTCCCACTTCAGTGTCTGTATGGAAAACCCATTGAAAAACTATGAACTCTGACTCCATAAAACCACTTCATTCAGTAATCCATACCCAAGGCTACACCCTCTATCTTCTGATAACCAAGAAATTATTCTACAGCCTTAGAGTCCAATATATTGATCTCTGACTACAACTACTTATCCTTGCAGGTTTTTACTCTATTACTCCCTAAATACCTGCTTTCTTACCTAATTTTGATACCCATTCCTCAACTATTCTCATTTCTTCAAACTACAATCTCCCACATGCTTCATGTCTTTTCCTATCCAGCCTAGGTTCTCAGGTACATCACCCTCTTCTGCTAACAACCTTCCTCCCTTGTTAATTCCCTCTCCCATTACCTAGAGTATATATTTTGTACCATTTTACTTCAACTCAAACTTGCTACTTCAGCTCTACCCTTATCTCTTTTATGACTCCTTTATCAGAAAAAAAAAAAAAACTACAACTATTAGCTATGAACTCCCTCAACTTCCTGCTCTAGATTTACAAGTTATACATAAAACCATCTTACCTGTTCCCTTCTAGTCTCAGAGGAAAAGGTATCCTTTCTCTTTTCTGGGTTAATTCCTTTACCTGCACCCTTATCTCCTACTAGATCTCACTATACTTTATCCTTCCTAATTTCTCCTCTCTGAGGACTCTGTCCCCATACTTTATAAAAATGTTAAGCTCTCTTCTCTTGTAGATCTGTAACCTCCTCCCTAAAATTATCATCTTTTGTTTTTAAGAAAATGTCAAGAGCCTTGAAATAATACGCATTTATTGTAACCATTCTTTTTTTTTTTTGAGACAGGGGTTCGCTTTTGTTGCCCAGGCTGGAGTGCAATGCCGCGATCTCGGCTCACCACAACCTCTGCCTCCCGGGTTCAAGCAATTCATCTGCCTCAGCCTCTTGAGTAGCTGGGATTACAGGCGTGTGTCACCACGCCCAGCTAATTTTGTATTTTTAGTAGAGATGGGGTTTCTTCATGTTGGTCAGACTGGTTTCAAACTCCGGACCTCAGGTGATCTGCCTGCCTGGGACTCCCAAACTGCTGGGATTACAGGCAGGAGCCACTGCACCTGGCCCCTTTCCCTATTTTAATATACTTTTCAACTCAACACAAACAGAATTCTGCCACCATTGTTTCACTGAAAGTGTTCTGGCAAACATTACTAATGACAGAACTGCCAAATCCTTTTATCTTTTTCAGTTTACTTGGCCCATCTTTTCCTTCTGACACTCCTGACTTCTTTCCTTTTGAAACCTCTCTACCACTGGCTCCTTTAACTCTGAGCTCTGTTGGTGTTCCTGTCCCTCTCTTAGCCATTCCTTCTCAGTCTTTTGCTGCTTCCTCTTACTTTGCCCATTTACTAATTTTGGTTCTCATTTCCTCTATGTTTAGTCTCTATGAGCAGTGGCATCCATTTCCCTCATAATCTGAACTACCACCTATTTAGTGATATCCATTTCCAGCCCAGGCCTTTCTCCTAGGCCTCAGTCGTGTATATTGAGCTCCTTACTGAACTTCCCTACTTACGTATCCCATGAGTGCTTAATCTTTCATATTCAAAATTTCCTCACTGGACTTGTCATCTCCCTCTCCTGTCCCAGCGTTCCATCCCACACCCATAAACATACACACACACACACACACACACACACACACACACACATTCTCTCTCTCTCTCAAAAGCCATGAGCCTCCTCCACTCGTCCCTGTCCTGGTTAATGATACCACCATTGTACTCTACAACCAGGCCAGGGACCAGGAAGGCATAACAGATTTTTCCCTCATCTTCTATCCCAGCCATCACTACCCTAGTCCAAAAACTCATGATTTCTCACCATGACTACAAAACCACACAAAAATACTTCCATTTAAATAACAATAATAAAGAGCATTTTTACAACATGCCCCCTAGTATTTCAATTATGAAATGACAACAGATTACCTTATTAGCAAACCATGAAGGCTATACAGAAACATATATAGCTTATACTATTCGCAGCATTTAAAACCCTTGTTTATCCCAGTACCTAATACTGTTCAGCACATGGCAGCTTGTTGCTTATCAGTTCACTTCTGAATAAAGTGAATGTGGTATATTTAAAGATATCCATAATAATTATTAAGCTGCATGTTAAGCAGTCCGGCGGTCAATAATATGATATATAACAAAACACAATTGTTACACCTTGTTAGTTCACCAGAATCTCTTTAAAACGCACCACCCACACATACCCATAAATCAGGAAGTAGAACTGCTATAAATGAGCTTCCATTCACTCCCACCCTACTGTCATGGATAATACTTAACCTATTTATGCTCCCTCAGTTTCTAACCATCCCTCACCCCAAAATGATGAAAGTAAATACACCCTCATGGCCCCCTTAGAGTAAAAATAGTGTATCCTTAGGTGCAGAGGGACTTTGCCTCTCTAAGTCTTTCCTACTTTGCTCTCTGATGACTGAAAGATGAAACTTTCTGTCCCACAAGATATCAAACTGTAATTTTCCTGAAGAGAAACAAAGTACAGTATTCAATAAGGCTAAATGGATGAAATTCAATCATGCTAATATACATAAAAGACAAACACGGAGCCTTCTTTGGTCAACTGGGAAAGGAGATGAGGAGAGAAGTATATTGTTAAGAGGCCTTCAGAAGCAATGCCTTCCAATCATTCCTGATTTTTTTCTCAGTTTTATTTAATGCACATGTATTTTATAATTAGGGGAGAAAATGTTCAAAAGCAAGTCCACAGGTCTAGTTTGAAGGGCAAATAAGCTAGGTGCAGTGGCTCATGCCTATAATCCCAGCACTTTGGGAGGCTGAGGCAGGAGGATCACTGGAGATCAGGAGTTTGAGACCAGCCTGGCCAACATGGAGAAACCCTGTCTGTACTAAAAATACAAAAAAAAAAAAAAAAAAATTAGCTGGGCATGGTGGCTTGCGCCTGTAATTCCATCTACTTGGGAAGCTGAGGAACGAGAATTGCTTGAACTGGGGAGGCAAGGGTTGCAGTGAGCTGAGATCACACCCCTGCACTCCAGCCTGCATGATACAGCAACAGTCTGTCTAAAAAAATTGTAATAATAATTTTAAAAAGGCAAATGAAAGCTATGTACAAAGTAAATTACATCAAGTGGTTTAAAAGAAACCTTGAACTTAATTTAACTGTATATACTAACATTTTTTACATCTAAAAGCTTAAACTTTAGGAATTTCGATTTTCTATAAAAGAAAGTAAACGAGCATAAATAAAGGTAGAGGGAGAATTGTTAGATTCAGTCATACGCTATAAAAATTTCTTATCAGGAAAGGGTTTTACACCTACTATATTAGTAGTCTTGCAATTTATTAAAAGTATTGCAGTTTGGTCATGTCAGCTTTGGGTTGTTTTGCCAATGGCATAAACATCTAATTATTAAAAAACAAAAAACAAAACCTCCATGCTGATAAAAATACATCCTCCCATAAGGGGGGAAAAGTTCTTTGATTAAATACATATGATATTTTTCTACATGGAAAGTTGAAATGAATTTAATCTTCTGTTTCACATCAAACCTATCTTATTTTTTAAAAGAGTTTCCTTAAAATTAGGTAAACAGTTTGTATATACTGTCCCAAGTTCACTCGGTCAAAAGTTAACAGTATGGGGTCATCAAGTAAATTAAACATTAACAGCAAAAATTAAAGGACTTAAATTAAAAACACAGGGTCTAATCCTATGATGAAAAAAATAAGGAAAAAGTATTCCCATAAGAGCTATAAACTGCTCACCTATTTAAAATAAATTACTTCTTCAGAGCTGCCTTAAAAGGTTAATTTATTTTAAACATATAAGAATTTCCTAGTCAAAAGGGATTTGTACTATAAGAAATACATTTTATATATTAAGAATAGAAATGTAGTATGAGGCTCAACTGTGTTAGACAACTCATCACACATCCTCAGTCATATCTCCTACAGACCAGAGTCTCAATTTTACTCCGGTTTATTAAAAATAAATAAGACATGAATGTAATAGATTCCTGGTTCCCTATCCTCCACAACTTCCAGTTCATCCCAACTCAATAAAGTCTCTGAGAAAGTCATAAGTTGTAATTTTTAAGTTTTTCACTCCTGTAGTTTATGTTAAAATTTTTAAAACTTTCTTTTGATACATTCCCTATACATCCATTTCCATTATTTGTGAGTCCTTGTTATGATCTAAAATTGTTCTCCAAATACAAGAATTGTAATGGATAGGACAAAAAGTTAATACCCACCCATGGTATATTTCAGACTATATATAGTATATATATGTAATTAATACCATTCTGGGTGTCACTGTTTGAGAGGGGCCTTGTTAAACAAGAATAACCAGAAGAAGGAAACCAAGATGGTGAAGGGTTTAAGAGCATAAAACAATTAAAGACACATTAAAGAAGCCATTAAAGGATGTTTGGGAGTGGGAATTCCACTGTCATCATGATTCAAAAAAATAATGATCATATTTAAAGGGTTATTTTAAGTAGGTGAGAATAAATTTGTTCTCAGTAGCCTCAGGGGACACTTAGACAATGGGTGGCAGTAAGAAGAGACATATTTTAAGTCTTAAGATTCTATGATTCCAATCCTGAATAGGCTAAATTTCCTTTATTAAGTTCTTACAAAGTATATATTATTTCAAAAGCAATGTTTCAAAACACCGTATTTAATATCTCATTTAAGGCCAACATTTTAACATTAATTTTAGAAAGAAGATTAACAAAAACAAATGGGTTTATCCCTTTCCAGGAATCCTTACTGGTAGGTGAAAAAAAAAGTTCATACTTCCCAGCCGGGTGCAGTGGCTCACGCCACTTTGGGAAAGCAAGGCGAGCGGATCACCTGAGGCCAGGAGTTCAAGACCAGCCTGGCCAACATGGCGAAACCCCATCTCTACTAAAAATACAAAAATTAGCTGCCTGGTGATACATGTTGTACCAGCTACTTGGGAGGCTGCAGCAGGAGAACTGCTTGAACCCGGGAGGCAGAGGTTGCAGTGAGCCGAGATCACACCACTGTACTCCAGCCTGGACAACAAAGTGAGACTCTGTCTCAAAAAAAAAACAAAAAAGGTCATACTTCCCCAATAAATGTTGACAATTATTAGTCGTAAATGAATTTTAGTTTAGTTCCATGATTTGTGGCCAAGAATATTGTAAGCAAAATAACTCCTCATACAGGAAAAAAAATCTTAACTCAGTATCTTCAGAGAATCAAAGTTGAAAATGCTATATATGAATCTGTTCTAACCACGTCTAGAAATTGGAGCTCTAAACCACATAAATTTCCCAAAGCAAGTACATTTCCTGATGTGTGTATAAATTTTCCCCCATGTAACTAATATTGGTATCCTTTAAAAAAAAAATCACAAAAAGTTTCTTGCTCATAAAACATTTATAGATAATTAAGTACCTGTATTGATCTTCCATTAAAATAATCTACCCAACTGCAAAATAAATCTCTTTCTAAACAGTTTATTCTCTTAAGCTGATACCTAAGTAATTAAAGCATATAGTTATATACTGTTTAAATAACCTCTAAGGAGAATTTTCTAATTGTTTTTAATCTGTCAATTAGCTACAGGGAAAAGAAATTATCCGAGATACTTGACAGAACAAAGATATTGTCAACATAACTGTAAATCAAAAGGTTGCATTTTATAAAGGGCATGTAGGTGGGTAAATTTTTGGGAAAAGCTCATCACATTCTTACCAAGAAATTTCAGTAAATCTTGTGTAGGAATATAATTTCAGTAGTAGATAAGATGCTATATCTAATTAAATAGTTGTCCATCTTGAGGTCTGACATTTCACAGACCTTTAAAAAAGATAAAGAAGTACTTTTTATGGATTTGTTAAGCAAAAAAGTACAGAACAGCCCAGGCAACATGACGAAATCCCACCTCTACCAAAAAATACAAAAAATTAGGTGGGTGTGGTGGCGGGAACCTGTGGTCCCAGCTACTCGGGAGGCTGAGGTGGGAGGATCACTTGAGCCCAGGAGACAAAGGTTAAAGTGAGCCGAGATCACTCCACTGAACTCCAGCCTAGGAGACAGAGACCCCATCTCAAGAAAAAAAAAAAGAAAAATACCTAGGTGGTATTAAAAAATGTATACACACACACACACACACACACACACACACACACACACACACACACATACACTTAATTACTACCATAACCAGACATCAACACACATACAAAATGACTGTTCACATCCTTTATTAGTTTCCTAATGCCATAAAATTACCATAAACAAATTGCCATAAACTTAGTGGCTTAAAACAACAGAAATGTATTATCTTACAGTTCTGGAGGTCGGAAATTCAAAATGGGTCTTAGCAGGCTAAAATAGAGATGTAGGCATGGCTGCGTTCCTAAAGTCTGTTTTCTTGCCTTTTACAGCTTCTAGAGCTCATAAACTATTCTTTGGCTCATGGCCTCCTTCCACCTTCCGAGTCAGCAATGGCTTTCTCACATCTCATCATTGATACAGATTCTTCTGCTTCCCCTTTACACACTTAAAGGACCATGTAATTAGGCCTCCTCAGGTGATCCAGAATAATCTATTTTCAGATCATCTGAGTAGCAACCCTAATTTTTATCTGCAACTTGAATTATCTCTCACCATGTAATGTAACATATTCACAAATCTCAGAGAGATTAGGACATACACATCTGTGGACATCTTTGGTAGGCCATTATTCTGCCTACCATATGTATGAATAATTTTTCCTTTACTTTTCTTCAGGAACTCCATGGACCATCATCCACCTCTGAAATATATGCAAACTATTCACATATATGCATGATTCTAGAGAAAGGGTCTATAACTTTCAACAAATTTTCAAAGTTTAAGAATCACTGAGCTGGGTGCAGTGGCACTTGCCTACAGTCCCTGCTACTTGTAAGGCTGAACGGACAATCACCTGAGTCCAGGAGTTCGAAACCAGCCTGGGCAATATAGAGAGACCCTGTCTCTTAAAAAAACAAAAATCACTGGACTAGCTGATAGAACACCAATGTTCCTTAAAATAATAGTTTGGCAGTGTCAACAATGCAAAATTTTAGACTAACTTTTTGATATGTATATTTTTAACTATAATCATAAAACCTTGATATGGGTTGAAAGTTTTTTTCTTGTATTTTTCCTCTGTGTGTTTTTATAGACTGTGTATATGGAGAGAGAGAGAAGAAAACTCACCCATGTACGAGCAAGCAAATGATATAGATGTTCTTTGAACTCTTTTTAATATTGTAACTTTTTGTCAACTTGAAATTATTTCCAAAAAAAGTTGTATTTTTTAAATTAAGTCCATCTCAGAGAAACAAGACCAACACGAAAATAAAAGGAAGTTGAAAACCCTGCTAAGCAAAGTTTTTTTGTTTTTTTTTTTTTTCGAGACAGAGTCTTGCTCAGTGGCCCAGGCTGGAGTGCAGTGGTGCGATCTTGGCTCACTGCAAGCTCCGCCTCCCAAGTTCACGCCATTCTCCTGCCTCAGCCTCCCAAGTAGCTGGGACTACAGGTGCCCGCCACCACGCCCAGCTAATTTTTTTGTCTTTTTGGTAGAGACGGGGTTTCACCATGTTAGCCAGGATGGTCTCGATCTCCTGACCTCGTGATCTGCCTGCCTCGGCCTCCCAAAGTGCTGGGATTACAGGCGTGAGCCACTGTGCCCAGCCTGCATTCTTTCTTGAAAGATGAACAGACCTATAGCTTTCACAGTTTTATCTAAGTTAATATGTTGAAGCCAACATTGCATCAATTGTAGCTTACTCATTATAAACTTTAGCAGGAGGGAAAAAATGCATAGAAATTACAAGACCTCTGTTCTTCACACTACCCATATTTACCATCCATTAGCTGGTGATTGCATTTCAGTTTCCAAGAGCAAAACCCCAGATAAAGAGGGGTATGCAGAGACACAAACTAACTGTGAGTGGAAAGGGGTGGGGGAGGGATGATTAACTCTTGACTGTATTGAAGAAAGCAAGCTGACACTTCTGCCCTAATTGAGCACCTAAGTAATTGAGTTCTTTCTTCTTATAAAGTACATTACTTTGTAGGGTATTAAAGTTCCAGGCAGGAATTCTTACTAGTTTTAACCCACGAATTTGATGGTCTGAAGTAAAAGCACTTTTCCCGTTTTTTCTTTGAAATTTAACTCAGGAATTTGCACCCCCTTGTGGTCAAACATAAAATTCTTAGTTTTCAAAAGACCGTTTTTTACAATCGGGCTCTCTGTTCAGGCATAGGAACTACTGTATGTTAGTTGAGTTTGTTTTCTCCCATTTTAGCAAATCAAGAAGCTTTCATGAAAGAATTTTTCTTAAATAAGACTTTAAACACAATTTGACTTAAATCTTCTAAAAGTGACTTTCACATAAACTTCAGTTTCTACAAAATAGAGATAATTGCACCCACTTAATGAGTTACATGATGATTCGATGGAAAAATGCATGTACATGCTTAGCTCAGTGTCTGACACATATTAGGTCTTCAATAAATGTTATCATTTATCATCATCACTTTAGAATTCTCTTGACAGATTATATCTAGAAGGGGACTAAGATAAAAAATTCTACAGTGAGGAAACCAGATTGTGCTACTTACCTATTTGTAAGTTCTAGTACAATTTTACAGATGTCTCCCAAATATACCACTTATCCAGACCCCCCCTAGCTGATTGTCCCCACAGGTACATTATATTTTTAAAGTACAAACAATATGTGGTTATCCCTGAATGCTAGAAATTTGGATGATTTTTACTTTATATGTATTTTAGATGGGCCTGGGTTTTTTAACTTTTTAACAATCAGAAAAAGCACTAAATCTATTCCATTTCCAGGTATTATTCTTATAAGATGGTTAAATAAATTAACATCCTTATTTGCCTAACAGGGATCATTATTCATATTTGGGAAAAATCATTTGTCAGTTTGATTTATCATTTTAAGGAGCTCTTGAATAAGAATGCTAACCCCGCCCAGCGCGGTGGCTCACGCCTGTAAATCCCAGCACTTTGGGAGGCAAAGGCAGACAGATCACGAGGTCAGGAGTTCGAGACCAGCCTGACCAACATGGTCAAACCCCATCTCTACTAAAAATACAAAAATTAGCCGGGCGTGGTGGTGCGCGCCTGTAATCCCAGCTACATGGGAGGCTGAGGCAGGAGAACTGCTTGAACCCGGGAGGCGGAGGTTGCAGTGATCCAACCAGCCTGGGCAACATTGTGAGGCTCCCTCTCAGAAAAAAAAAAAAAAAAAAAAAAAAATGCTGACCCCTAATGGCACTAACTGTAGTTTGATTTTTAAACAACCATTAAAGAAGCCAGTTTAAAAGATCAATGACTGATTGACAATAACAAACATTTACTAATATGCCAAGCACTGTTGAAATTCCTTTAATATGTTAGCTCATTTACATCCTTACAACAATCCAATGAGGTATTAATAATACTTGTTTTACAAAAGGTCCAACAGATAATTTACCCAACGAGGCACAGCTAGTAAGTAGTGGAGCTGTGATTCAAACCCAGGCAGCTCGGTTCCAGAGTCGGCCCACTTAAGTAGTGCACAAAAGTACCAGAGATTAAGTAGTGTATTTATACTACTCTGCCATGTTACTTCTTGCTGATCTCAAATTGCTAAAATCCATTTCTTTTCCAATACACTTCAATAATGCAAACCATGCTACCCTTCTCCCACTTCCTTATTAGTACTTCAGGCACTTTCATATCTACGGTCTTATTTAACATTCACAATGAAGGTTTTAAAATATTTACAACTTTATTATCGTTAATTGTCCTATCAGAGTGCCCATTTTTTTTGAAGGTAGACAGGTTCGCCTAGATATGGTGCTTCTACTTACCAGTTCTAAGACTTTGGGGCAGATTTCTTAATCTGAGCCTCAGGTGTCCTCATCTGTAAAGTGAAGATAATACCTACTTCATAAGGTTGTTGTGAGCAATAAACACGATTAATTCGTAAATCATTTATTTAGCACAGTGCCCAGCACACAGTCAATACGTGGTAGCTGTCAGTTTACCAGTGCGTTGCACAACAGAAACTCGTCTTTGCTGGATTCAGTTCACTTACTACGCCATTAAAAAAAAAATCATCCTAAGTGACACAGAAAAACTGCCCATTCTTATCACGAAAAGTTTATGAACAAGTTAAGACGGTAAGAGAAACTGGATTCAATGAAAGCGCCTTCGCAACAGGCAGCTTAGGACCGGGAAGAAGGGCTTCAGCAAACTTAATCATTAATTGTAGGCGGGCGCGCGCACACACACACACACACACACACACACACCGTTGAGGAAGGAGACCACGCCTCCTGTGTGGGCTCAGGTTGGATCGTACAGCGTGGTAGAGAACTCCAGGGCTGCTGAATCTGACAGATGTGGATTCATCCACTTCTGTGCCACCTGTGCTGTCTTGGGCAAATTACTTAACGTCTCTGAGCCTAGGTCTCTTGGTCTTCAAAACGAGAGCAGTAATAGTTCCTACCTTTTAAAGTTGTTCCGAGGCTTAAGTGCGATAACCCCTGTAAAGCGCTGGCGAACGGCAAGAGCTCTACAGGGCCGTTTTAAATGCACGTGTATCCATATACAAGGTCTCATTGATACATTCCGTTGTTTGGAGTTTAGACACTGGCTGTAAGACGTTTTTCTTTTCTCCCAAGCTGGACCCGTATTTGTTTATCTCCAACATAGACTAAATGCCTGTGGGCTGATAGCTATAAGGGGACCCTCGGCCCCACAGCCTCTACGTTCGCTTCACCTCGGCGGCTTTGCAAAAGCGCTACACGCACGCGCAAGAAGCAAGAGGACTGCAACCGAAGAAGCAAAGGGAGAGCCGTGCACAACGATGATTCTGCGCATGTGCATGGCGGGAGGAGGGGGAGAGTTGGAGTTTGCGCATGCGTAAAAATGTCGGGAAAGCAAGAGAAGGGGGGTTAAGAGGCGGTATTGACAGCTGTGGAGGCAGCCCGCGTTCCCGGCATGCCCCGGGGCGGCGGGGTTGGCTCTAACGAATTTGAATGAGGAGCCTCAGCGCTTTCGGCGCCATTTTCGAGTGATGCCTGATCTCATCAATCTAGCGGGAGAGACAGGATAACCTGTCCGAGAGTATAGCGCCACTATGACTCCGCCGGAAAAATTACTTTAAAAATCGCCAAAAATTACTTGGAGCAAAGGGCAGTCGGCGGAGCTTCGCCAAGGCTGGCGCAGTCGGTAAGAGCCTGAAGTGGCAGAGCGGGACTCGGGAGGTGGCAGTGGTGGGACCCGCAGGCAGTAGGGGGTGCAGGGAGTGGGCGCGGGGTCTGCTCTCACTTAATCGCGAAAAATCCGAGGAAGTAGGGTTAGGGGCAACTTGGGCCTCTGCGAGTGGGCGGCGGCGGGCGGAATGTGGCGGGAGCGCGGAGAGACGGGGCTGTGGGGGGAGGGGAGCTGCAGTTTGAGCGGGACGCGGACCGGCTGCGGCGGAGCAGCCGCCGCCCAGCGGATCTGTCAGCAAGACCCCCCGCCCGGGACCGGAGCCGGGGACGGCGCACGGCGGGGTCTCTGCAGGCGGCCGCTCCTTGACAGGAGGACTGGACGCGCGCCCCTCCCCCATTTCCGAACCGGGCCGCCTTTTCTCGCCGTTTTCCCGACCCGGTGATGGCCGTCATCTCGTGACAAGAAACTTAAGGTCGACAGAAAATTCAGGACCCGGAGTCATGGGTCCCTCCGGTGGGTCGTGGCAACAGTCCTCCCCCGCCACCGCCCGGCACCCATCTATCTATATTGTCTTTTGACGCTGAAGCGTGAGGTGCCCCAGGAATGAGAGTTTCCCAAGCCCTGGCTGCCATCCCCCGGCGCGCCGGGTCCCCGTGAGGTCTCTAGGTAGGTAGGACTGGCCGCGGCTCGCGCTTCCAAGATGGGGCAGGGGCAGGCTTTTGAGGTTGTAGCGGGCTCTTAGGAAAGATGCTGGACTTTAGCTTCTTTCTGGGGATTTTTGTCATTTGCTCTCGCAGCGTTGTCCTTTCTCAAAGGGGAGGGGTGTTCACGGGTGAGATGAAAGATGGGGCTTCGAGCTAGCGATTTCCTTCTCGTGCCTATTTCCTCCGAGTCGCACTTTTCTTAGAAGACTTTTTTCTTCTCCGGTGTTTGAAACATGTCGCAAGGAAAAAAGCAATCTGTGAAACTATTAATGTTTTCCTCCCCCAAAAGTCTTTACCCGGACAACTTAACGGTAATTTTGCGATCCCCACCTTTTCTTGACGCTGAGGAGGAGGGACGAGAGTTATTATTTGTCTTTCCCTTCGGTGATTTTTTTTTCCCCCCTTAGCTGGTGGTTTCTATCAATTCCTACTCCACAGCTCTTGAGTGATGTGAGCCAGTGACGGCATTAACTTTAGGTAATACTTTTATGGCCTTTGTAAAAATCCCGCGTTAAGGATGTGTTAGATCTTGAGTTCTTTTCCGCGCTGGAGGCACCACTAGATTAACCCTTTGCCGGTGTATTGCGTGTGAGGCGCACGGCTCTGGGTTGCAAATATTCCGGAGATGGCTTTTTGCAACAGCTATTCTGTTCAATTGTTCGCAAAGAGGAATAACGCTTCCTGGGAGCCGCAGTGACACGCTTCCTTAGGACTGCCTGCCTACAGAGTTTTTCCCCCTGGAATTGATATAACGATTGATTTATTTCTTATATTCTATGAAGACTGGGGGACGCGCCCTCGCTTAGAATGTTTCCCGGAGGAGAATAGAAGAGTGCAATGTGATGTTTTTCAAATTGTGTCTAACGGAGCTCCCTAAACTCTGGACTTGTTACCCCCTGATTGGCGGGAAGGAAGCGGGCCTGGGGGGTTTGAATGTTGAACGCTAAATTATAATTCTCGACTTTACGAAAAATTATACTTTTAGTCAGAGAACCACGGAAATAGCTACGAAACGTTAGGACGAGAGTTTAGAAAAAAAGTTGGTTTTTAATAGTTTTTTTTTTCTCTCAGAAAAGATTTTCATGTGGTTCTCAAATGTATATTAAAAGTAAAACTGAAGAGGCTGTTTTCGCAAAATTATGTTTCTGCTGGTTGAAATTACAAGACTTTTATATATTTGTCACTGTTCTTTATTGGTTAAAAACTGAGTGAAAAATTCAGTTTTTTTCCTTTGATAGGAATTTTTCACCTTAAACTACATATGTTTGTTTGATGCAGATTACCGGACAGTTGTTTCTTTTATTTTGATGCAAAGAAACTTTAATTTTCTTAATGTTCACGAATGATCTTTTTAACATTTTCCATAAAAATTGAACATCTTATTTAAAAAACTTTTCGCATCTAGTGAAAATATACATTTTGCTAATTCAGTAACTGCAGTGAACTAAAACTTTAATTTACAAGACATTTATGTTTCTTAATTTAGACAACAGGTAAGCACAGGTGCGTATATATTATTTAGTTCCTTTGATAAATTCATTATGAAGAAATATATTGTATACAACAGTGTGGGTGTGCTGTTTTTATCTGGTTGATTTTCAGTTGATTTTTGTTCGATGTTGCTTGAGACAGCCGTCAATATATTTCCATTTATTACCGAGCTTGTCATTCCATTTAATTGCATCTTGATAAAAGGCAGGTGTGGTTTTCAAAGAAAAGCGGTAAACTCACTGATAAACAGCTGTAGATGCTTTGAGAAACAATTGTTTTAATTTAATAGACGTTTGTGTTCTTTTATGAATAGTAGTTAAAATTTTGAAGCTTATGGTGTATATGTTCGCATTAAGTCAAATACGCATTGTTAAAAAATATTCAAATAAAAAATCTTACGGCTTTTATAAATCTCTGTAGGGATGTAAATATAATTTATATTAGTAAGTGGAATAGCTGAGTTTATAATTCGTACTATTTTGTACTGCCCTCATAACAAGAATCGTGATAACAGATCCCTTTTCATTACCTTTGTTCAAAGCTATTTATTTTGGGTCATCTTATGAAAATTTCATAAAAGGTGCTAATTGTCTTCTCTATAAAATTTGATTTAATGAAATTTTAGGAGATCTCATTTCTATTTTAAACGTAATTATACCTAAAGTACCAGAACTCCTGGGTTTTGCTTTTTACTGATGGTTTTTGTTTTGAGTTTTGTATTTTCATTCAAATTGTGTGAGTTTTGGGGAGAGTTGGGGGCAAGCTTTAAATTCCACCAGGCTGGTTAAGTATAACCATACATTTTTAGCACTTTGGTTTATGGGATTTTTTGTTTGTTTAGGGGGTAATGGGTAAAGGATTGTTCGTTTAATAAGCCATTTTTAGAAGAAGTGAGTGATTGCTTTATTTAAAATACATCACTTCAAATTTGAGAATACACTAGCGCCTAAATAAAATCCACAGCATTCGAAATATTTTCACTTTGATGCTATATAAGAGGAAGATTTGGGTTTTAGACTTTGGGCATATAGATAAAAGTTACAACAGATGTGTATTTTTTAATGTTTATGTGCACTTATCCATATTTCTCTGTAGAAATTGACAGTTGTAATTTATTTTGTATTATAAAGTCACTTATTACCATAGTAAAGCAACTGCGGGGTGTGGTGTTGCTATAATAGGTCACCCCTTTTTAAAGTTATGTTTACATATTGTGGGGGAAAGGGGACTGGTAAGGTATCAGTCTTCCTGGTAGCATTGATTTTCATTTGTTTGCCCCCACACTATTTTTAAAAATTCAAATACAAGTGCAATTTCAGACTTCTTAAAAAATACTGTTGACCTGTCTTAGTTGTACATTCACAAAATGTAGCCTCGGGTGTTTGTATGTAACACTGCATATTTTTTCTAACCAGATTAGTATCAGTTTTAATGTTTAGCATGAACTACAGCTAAGGATAAAAATTTTAAAGTAGCTTTCATAGTCTAGATTCCCAGTTTCATCATGCTTTATGTACTACATTTTTGTTTTTTTTTTTGTTTTGTGGAGACTTGTGTATATTTTTGTTTGTTTGTTTATTGGTAGGTAGTAACTATTTGGAATGTCACAGAATACTTAAAGCCAGAAATATGGGTCAATTGATTTGGTTTACAAAATGAAAAAAAATTCCCAAGGCTGTATTAGATAATTCTTATACATGACACATTAGCTTTCTTCAAAAGAAGATTATAAATTTATAGTTTCGAAAAATTATTCTATAAAAATTTCTCTTATTTTAAAATACTACCTAAAATTGGCTCTTGTCTTTTTTTTCTTTTGTCTAATGAAGCTTAAAAATTCACATACTAATTTCTTTTTAACCCCTTTTTAGAAGACACAGATTTTTGGTCTGATTATAACTAGAAAACACATCTTAGAAAAAATTGTCATATATATAGTTTCATGGGGGGTTTTTGGTTTTGTTTTGTTTTTAGTTCAGCAAACTTTGAAACATTGTATGCCAGGCAACTAATTTTGGCACATAATTAGAGCTCAACTATGACTTGCTGAAATTTTGTAGCCCCAAATCTCATAACACCAAAGGAAATCAGTAATAAAATACCACTTTATTTCAAATAAGCATTGAAAATGAGATTAAGCATTTAATTTTTGGAAGTGACAGTATTAGAACTTAAATGTCATGATTGTCTTAAGAGTAACAAGATCGATTTTTAGAATATCACATTACTATTATATGTTTATTTATCTCATTATTTGCAAGTACAAATGATTGTAGATCCTTCATATAAATATTACTTTCTGGTGGGGAACTGAATTTTTTTTATTTTTTTGCCTCGGTTGGTTTTTTGTTTTTATTTTTTGGTCTGTATTAAAGATGCTTTAAAGGATCTTCCTTTTAGAAAGACAAGTTTTAAATATTGAAATTGATATTAAATATATATTTGAATATTATTAATATTTCTTATCAAATTATAAGAAGTTTACTATACCTTTGGTTAATCCTGCCTTATTTCAGTAAAGAAAATTTGTACTGGAATAACTTGTAGTGGTTTCTAAGAATAAATAGTAAGCTCTATTTTGTAGTAGATTTTAGATTTGAGTTTTACTATTTGAAGGTTTTTTAATATTGCCTTTTTTATCATACACATTGGTTTATTATTTTATTTGTATCCAGACCTCTTTTGCTTCTTATTGGTTAGTATTTTTCGTCTCCCTACTATTTAAAAACTTAACATTTGGCATGTAGTACATTTTGTTTTCTACTATTTTCCTTCTATGATTTTTAAACTTAAGATACCTTAATTTTCAGAGTGCTCAAATATAGAAAACTGTCTTATGTCTTTTGAGGAAGACTGTGTATAAATGATTGTAATTTTTTAAAATGTCATGGTATTTGGATTGGTGTTTATGAGTTATGGATAATTGTGTGGGTTTTGTCATTAAACAATCAAATATTTGGCAACAGAGGAATAAAGGGTTTTTTAGGTTTTATTCTTTCATTTTCCTAAGCTATTCTTAAATATAACTGGAAAATTTATTCAGAGCATTATGATTTACATGTAATACATGATACACCTTTGGTAATTTAATATTTTTATACAGTCGATTGCCACTGAATCATTATAATTCAGAAAGGTGAAAGAAATGAAAAAAACCAATTAACATATATTCAGTTACATCTCTTAGAAACTTTAAAAAACCATTTGGTCCAGTAGCGGTCCATTTATTATTTGTGAATATGTTAACTTGTTAAAAAAAAATAAGCTCCACATTTTGGTCTGTTAGGACTGTAATGTATTAAAATATTTGGAAATACTGATATTTTTCACTTAGGCTTGGCAGTAGACTAAAGTTGAAAATAATGGTAAATTCTTAGCCAGGCATGGTGGCGGGCACCTGTAATCCCAGCTACTCGGGAGGCTGAGTCAGGATAATCCCTTGAACCCGGAAGGCAGAGGTTGCAGTGATCCTATATCGCGCCATTGCTCTCCTGCCTGGTCAACAAGAGCAAAACTTCGTCTCAAAAAAAAAAAAAAATGGTAAATTCTGTCGTCATTAAAACATTTGATAATTTGGAGAGAGTTAAATTTCGTCCCTGTCCCTTCAGTAACTTTTTAAACTGTGTGGATTTTATGAGTTTTACAAGTACAAACTACATTTCTGGTATTTCCTTATGAACTCCTCTTGTACCAGTCCTCTAACAGCTACCCGCATACACACTCACCCATATTACTTTGAACATGAATGCCCTAAAGAGAAATGAAAGCAGAAACATATTAATCTGATTTGTTTGAAGAGGCTTCGGATGATAAAGCATATCACAGGTGTTTCTAATCAAGTTATTTCTATTTTAAAAACATTTTCAAGTTAGAGCTTCTCTGAATATTGGCAAGATTGGGGTCATTTTGAAGACCATACCTCTGTGTTCAGGGATCAACTGTGGAACTGCAGGAGATGGAAATCTGTTGAGTGTCTTCATGCTGTAATACATGACATTTTTATTGCAGGTTTTGACCTGTAGCAGAGAACCAATTCTGGAGAACAACCTCACTTCTTTGATTGAATACTCACATAATGCATTGGAACATGACATGAGATTAAGGTATACTAATGAATTTTAAAACCGTATAATTTTATGTCTTTGCAATATAATCGGACTAGACAATTGGTAAAGTTGAAATTTTTACGTGAACTAAAATCAATAAGTAATTACTAATAAACAGAAATCATCATGTGAAGTGGCCATAGCTGAGTTGTCTAGCTTACTAAAACTCCAGGTTTTTTTTACACAGTTAATGTTCTTCTCAGCATCCTAAGGTCTAACTCCAACTGAATTTATTCCAAAAATATGTATATATAGTAATTTTTATTAAAGTTATTACAGTGTACTCAGTAAAATATGAACTTTTCATTTTATAAAATGGAGAGTTTAAATCAAATGGAATTTAGTGCTTAGCTGTTTGACAGGTGGAAGAGTAGTAGGTAGAGCCTGCAAAATTAGGTAAAATTGATGAGAATATTTTAAGAAAATGTAAAGTATTCCAAGTACTGCCCTAACCAAAAGTGGCAATATGGTTGAAACTGAAAAAACCACTTTCTTAAGCAGAAATTACTAGTATCTTACTCAACATACACTGAGTAAAATATTTAAGTTGTTAATATCAAAAGTTGCAGACTCTAAAAATAAAATTGTAGAATACCTAAACCTCCAGTGATTTTTATAGTTTTGGTTGAAAATTTCAAAATTTCAGACAGTATTTAACTAATACAACTTTCATTTTCTAAAATGGTAATCTGGTATAGTGAAAATGAACTTATTGAACAGTATTACTAAGTATTACTTGGTTAATTCTTTCATAGTAAAGTATTAATCTTATATGTACATATATGTGTGTGCATTTATTTATGTAAAAACTATTTGCTAAAGTAAGGTTTACTAACATAGTACAATTTTTTAAATTTTTTCACCTAAAAATAATGATATACTTAGAGGAAATGTCAAAGGTTTGTTTTCATGAGAAAATTATTATTTAGTCTTAAGAATGAAGTATATCATCATGATCATAGAACTGCTTTTAACTTCCAACAATATAAAATTTTTAAAGATGAATTCTGAGATGTGTTTAAGAGTGAATGTTGAAATACATATCAAAATACTAAAAACTGAAACTTGATATTTCTATATTGTTGGATATTAGGTAGATAATCCAGGAATGATTCGATTAACAGTTGAAGTTAAATAAAATGTAAAGATGCTTACAAATCAGAGTTTAACATAAGGATGAAGTTTAGATACTTTTATATTGGTGTCATAATGTGGTTGAGATAAATATAAGGTATAGAATGTCTTCATATGTTCGATTTGAGATTTTTATGAAAAAGCAGCTTAGTTTGAATAAAATGAAAATAAATACAGTTTTTCCCTCACTGACTTAACAGGTATTTTTCAGGTTAGAGAACATTAAGATGAAAAGTGGAAAATACAGTTAGTTACCTGAGTGTCTGGGAAAAAAATCCAGGTTCAGTTTATCACTTTAAATGCAGGTATCTTTAGAACAGCCTTAATGAGTTAAATAGGAAAAGAGAGACAGCATCTGAGTTTATATGGTAGATAAGATATAAATCCACAGAGTTGTCCAAATTTAGAGAGTTTGTGATTTGTGATCTTTGAAGATATCAAAACTTATTTTGAACACAAATATTTAGCATTATATAATTGTTCTTCCTATAGTTATTGTACTGGGTTATAAACTTATAATTTAGCTTAGTAAATAATTTCATATCTAAAAGAATACAAATATTAACAATTTACTTGTATTTGGTCAATTCTTACAGGGTGAGAAACTTTAACTTAATTAGGAGTGTGTGTTATTTTAGGAGGCCAATTAACAAAGGGTTCAACTGCTGTGTATGATTGGCTCTCTTTTAACTACCCCTTGAAAGACATTTTGTAAAGATTTTGACTGTTTTAAATTTGCAAACCTGATTATCTAAATTTAAGCCTTGATATGTAGTTAATTATGTTGGAATTTGGGGGAAGAGATTTATTGTGTTAATTTTTATCTTTTTTTCAGTGATTTGTATCTCATTTTTTCAATATTTGTTTTTGGCTGAATGCACAATCAGGGTTAAGTAACATTCACTTTTGGGAAAAATTCTTAGCTGTACCATCATTGTTCCTGTCTTACTGAAATAGTTTTTTTAGGATAGAAAGAATATTTGAATAAACTAGAATAGAGGTAACTTAACATATCTACATATGAAGGAACTTAAAATTATTATTTGTCAGAGATGTATAATGCTGGTTTATAAGGATATGTTATATTTTAGGCAGTTTGTCAGCTATGACATTTTAATAGAGGTTTTATATATTGCTGAGAATTCGTTAAATAATAGATACAATTAACTTTTTAAATAAAAGTTTTAAAAATATTTATTTGAAGCAGTTTTGTACGTGTGTATTTTGTGTTTTTCTTAAACTAGCAAATAACATCCTTAACCTATTTCAGTTTTTCTTCAAATGAGATCTAATGTATCAGAATTACATTTTCTGACAAGCATTTTTCAAAGGGTAGTATTTAATTAATGTGAGGGTTTAAAATTAAATACATTTTGAAGTGAAATTTCTATTCACAGCACCACAAACCACACTTTTGATACTTCATTAACATATTATTTGACTTAGTTTTACTTTCCTATTTTCATGGTTAGAATCTTAGAGGAGAAATGTGAAGCATGTTTCACATGTGGCTGCTGAGACTGATTAATCCCACTGGTTAATAGTTTATTAATCCATTACTATTTCTAAGTGCCTGAATTTTTAAAAATCTTTCTTGAGGATTTGCTTTAGTCTTTTTTATTTTATAGCCTTCATACCAAACAAATATATTTAAAGTATCTTGTTATCCTCTGATCTTCAGAATTATTTTTATTATTATTAACATTTTTTGTTCCTCATTCAGTTGCTAAGCAGAAAAATTTTTCAATTGTGATAAAAATAGAAGATTGGGGTTGGGTTTTGATTTTTTACAAAATATCTAAATTTAAAATATTGTTACTGTTTCATACTTTTATTTTAAAATGTCTCAAACTTAGCGTTCTTGATTAGGTATTATTATTTAAACTTACTTGCCAGTTCTAGCCTATGTGGGTTTTTCTTTTTAATAGTTGATCTCCAAATTTTTCTGACTTTTTATATTTTTCTGAATCACAAACTGCTTAAGGTTCTAAAAGATGAGTTGCATTTAGAGTTAAAGCTGTAAGTCTATAAATAGCATCACATTACATTTAAAGGTAATTGAACAGTGAATATTTCTATTTCTGTTACTCATCAATTAATACTATGTACTTACTAAGTTTTTAACTTTGTATTGCACATTTAAAATAGGTAAATTGCTTATGGAAGTTTTTTTAATGGGATTTATGCAAAAACAGTATGGACTAAAATCTTGTTTCTTTGCTAATGTTGTCTAAAGTCAAATATATGGTGGTGACCAGATATGGGGTACTTGGGAGCCAGAGGCATTTTGTAAGCAAAATAAAGTGTCATTTCTTGATTGGAGTTTGACACTTTCTTATTTTCCAGGAGAATAGGTAGGGAAGTTACTCTCTGTGAATTTACTCCAACATTGGTTAAAACTCTTCAGAGAATTTTGATAATTGAGTGGTTAAATCTAAACTTACAAGGGGAAGATTATTATATATGTCATTAATTTCCTTTGCCTTGCATACATTATGGGTTCCCTTTCTAATCAAAACACCAATTTTGTCTTTTTTCTCTCCCCACCCCACTTTTTAAAGAAAAAATTATTTTAAAAATAATTTTATCATATAGTGATATAAGCAGACCTTGAGAGGTAGATTGATCTCTGAACCATTTTTCCTCTGTGTGTCAGTTTGATATTCTTTTCTCAGCTTGCTGTTTAAGAAGCAGCAGCAACAGCAACAGCAGTGAATAAACAAGTTATCACCACAGCCCTTGTTCTTACCCCTTACAGCTGGGAGCAGAGGCTGGGAGATCGATGCTGCTTGTCAGCTGTTGTGCAGAATAACATCAATATGCAATAATGGTGGCCAAGGAGCCTGCACCCATCCGTTTTTACAAACCCAGGTGGGAAGAGCCCAACTGTCACTGTACCACATACACAGTATAGAGAATACATTCTTTAGCAGAAAGGTTGCAGCATAAAGAGAACATAGATGCTTGTAGTTCTTAGACTCTATTTTTTTTTACTATTTCTCTGTGGCTTTAGTTCATTTAATTTTTATTCAGTTAATTCCATCCATTAGAATGGAAAACCTGTCTTGCTTCTAGAGGTATATATAGTAAGTTTCATGTATATATGGTATGTCTCATGTTTTCACTTTTAAGCAGGTAAACGGAAAAAAATTATAATTAGTTGCTGATATCACAAGTTAGGTAATATATTGAGGATAGAAAAGAAAAGCTGGCTATGGCCACACAGGAGTGTTTCTTTCACTTTTGGACTACATTATCTTTGTTTTATAAAAGCCCAGTCTAACAAGGCCGAATTCTTGTTGATTTTACTATAATAAAAGAAAGAAAACAACATTCTATATTAACTTAGTATTGTAAATAACTAAAAGCAGGCAACAGATGAAAACTTATGTCTTTTTTCTTACCACTAAACTGTTTACTTTTTCTATTTACCATTTCTCACTGAAATATCTTTTATCTGAACTTTTTATCTAGAAAGCTTAGATTATTCTAAATCTTTTGGAAACAGGACTTTGTAATTTCAAATAACATAGAAGAATGTTTTTATTTTTATAATTTGAATTTGCACAGATTTTTATAACCTAAATATTCAATTTTTTTTCTTTTATATCTAATTTCAATAGATTAGAGTTACAGGGAAGTGTGAATGTTGGATTTCTATAAATGTTCTGAATTTATTTGTAGAAGTTTTGGTGGGAAACTACTAATGCTTTTTTTTTTTTTTTAAGTGTATAAAGCCAAATGTCCCATTTAAAGTTTGACATTTGCAATAGCATTCTATTTAAAAGGTAATCATAGTTGCTTTCTGGTCATCTTCATTAAAATCACTCCTGATCACTCTCACTCTTAATATTTTCCTGTGCCAATCACAGTAAATTCAGAATATTAGTTCCCTGGTAATATTACTAAAAAAAGCTTTGTCATAGTATGTGTCTAGTTATCTGAAAAAATAAATGAGCCCACAACCTTTTTTGGCATTGTGAAGTCAAGCATATTCAGCCATAAATTGAGGTTACTTTTTTGTTGTTGTTGACTAATGCTAGAGGTTTTTAAAAAAATGTTTATGTAATTTAACAGATAACATATTAATTACTGTTACCTCCCCTAAGTAAAACATGAGTTACATAATCCTCTCTGTTGAAAACACCTCATTTTTAATCATTACTTACTGCTTAGTGCCTGCGAACCACCTGTATGAGAATAACCTAGAATTTAAAAAATACAATAAAAACATTTTTCCAGACCTGGAATTTGCGTTTTTTTTTACAAGCTTTAAGAGATTTTTCTTAGGAGCACCACATTTGTGAGAAGCACTGCCCAAAATGAACTTGGAGGAGGGATTGTTCATACCAACAAACCATCTACTTTTCCTGCATCTTTTTTTCCCCTCCTTGGTCATCTTGGATCTAAGTTTAATATTTAATTAGGAATCTTATCATTTCTAGATTAAGTTCTTGAATCTTAAATTTGGCTGATTAAAAAATAGATTAAGTCTTGGTATTTCCTCAGTCATATGAGGAAAATCTGTGTTATCAGAGCTTTGTTTTCATGTAAGTGCCTTGGGCCAAATTTCAGTCTATTCTCTTTGTTTGGAACATTTAGTATACCTATGTTAAACCAATACTTGATGAAAACCAAAGGAATTGATCACTTATGAATTTTTAAATTTTCACATAGATAGTGGCTGTTTTTCTTAAATATGCTTCCAAATGTTGGAGGAAATATAAAATGAGGAACTCTTCATATGCTGCTTGTGGTAGCATTTAGCAATATCTTTGTAAAGTTGAAGATACAATAGGCTTGAACCCAACAATTTTATTCCTAGATGCTCTAGATAAACTCAGACATGTAGAAAAAAGTCTTGGTTATTTTTAATAGGAAAAAAAATGAAAGCAATGTAAATGTTAAGCAAGAAGAGAATAGCAAGTTGTGACGTAGTCATGTGATGAACTGTAAAGCTACTAAAATGAGAGCTGTGTTTATCATCATGGGTGAATATCCTACTTCAGCAAACAAAAATAAGTTGCATAAAGGTTATATACAGAGTAACATGTATATAAAATATGTATGATATTATACCATTTATCGAAAGCTTGAAAGCAATGATAAAGTTTAAATTCTTGAATTGGTAGTAATAGTGTAAAAACATAGGAAATAAATATCAAATTCAAGATTGTGCTTGCATCTTTGGAAAGAATGGAATGGAATCAGGGTATAGCTCACAAAGGACATCATCTGTATGTGTAATCAATTTTCATAAAAAACAAAGCGAAGTAAGTATGGCATAGTTTTAGATTTCAGTACAGCTGGATTGGGAGTCCAGAGATAGGATGTGGAGGTTCATTTTGGTATTCCCTTGATTTTTCTGTGAATTTTGAAGCAAATGATTTTGAAATTTTTAAAAACATGCTGTTCTTTTTCTCTGAAGATTAGTCTACAATAAAGCGTATACTTGCAGTGCTCTGTTAAGAACATGGATGAATTTGTCATATTCTTTCTATTCTGTATCTTATAGTAAGTGCTTAACTATTAGTTGATGTAACAACTACAACTTAGAATCATGACCCACAGAAACCAAACATGCTAACCAACTCAAATTACTAGCATATCTTTAAAAATATGTCATATGTTCCTTCCTTTGTGTACTTGGAATTGTGCAATATACAATACATGAATTATAGATTATGCAATTGTATGTGTGTGAGAGAGATTAATCAGTCTTGGAATATGATCTTGAATTTATCTTAAAATATCTGCAAATATATGATGTCCTCCAGAAGCTCATTGGGCTCCAAGTTAGAGTTTTAGCTTTGACTAAAATTTTTGACTTAAACTTCAAGAGGGCAATAGTAATAGAATAGCAAATTTTAAAAGCCAGTGATAAGCAGGATGTAGTGGCACATAGGCCTGTAATCCCAGCTACTTGGGAGGCTGAGGCAGGAGGATATCTTAAACTCAAGAGTTTGAGGTTGCGGTGAGTTAGGATCACACCATTGCACTCCAGCCTGGGTGACAGAGCAAGACCCCATCTCTTAAAAAAACTAACAAGAATGCTGCACTGGGCTGAAACATACAAATGCTGCTGGGTGTTTATAATCTGATTGTTCTGTGCCGTATAAGGATCAGAATACAGCGGTGGCAACCTCAGTTGAAATGTTCTAACTTATATAATGTGATGAAATTTTTAAAGTCTTCCCTCTTTTTCCTAGGTTTAATAATGATAGAATGAAGACCATAATAAAAGAGACCTCTGCTTAGCTCTGCAATTCTTACCTTGTAAGTATTAACTCTGAGTCTCCCTATCATTGTCAGTTACTGTTTGGTGTCATGTTCTGGTTTATTTCTGATTTTTTTTTTCCTGCTTACCCTATTATGGTAACTTTCTAACCTCTCCTAGCCCCCTCTACACGTTGAGATTTGATGTTAATTAATACTTTAGAGCAAGAATAATGCCATTGCCTTGGTAAGTTATTTAGGGAAGTATTTTATACCCAGACCCTATAATCTCCAAGTCTGAGAATCACAATTTTGAGCCCTTTTCCTTCAAAGGAATTAACAAATAGGTAATTGTCTTTTTTAGTACTCATTATTCAGGTTTATTGGTCTTACGGTTTTATAAATTTGAGAGTATTCTCTCCACTTGAGAAGTGATTTTGTAAAGTTTGTTTTTAATTTCATCAGGTTACACTTGAGACTTCTTTGTGAAGAGCTTAACATTTAGCTGTTAAAACTTGAGGAGGTGGGAGAAACATGAAGGCAGTCCCTTTTCCTTCCTTTTTTTTTTTTTTTTTTTTTTTTTTTTTTTTTCATTTATTCAGTACATATTTATTGAGCATCTACCATGTTCCTAGTACTTTTCTAGGAGCCAAAGATCTAGCAGTGAACAAAACAGATAAACAAGTAAGTACATAAATTAAAAGATTTCTGACATGGATTCAAAGTCAGAGGTTTTGGGTGGGGGCCAGGACCATGCATCTTTAGCAAGCTCTCCCTGAGTAGGATGGCAGCAGCTGATCTCAGGTTCATGCATAGTGTGAAGAACCCGCTCCAAAGAGCCAGGCAGTGTCCAGCTGTAAGTCCCCCTTTCTTCTGTCAGGGAAGTTTGCAGAAGTGAATCAGTGGATAGCAACACCCAAGTGATACCTTCAGGGTAGACAGGAAGATAGTCTGTTTAGTTGAAGGTCAGGAGCAGTCACCTTAATTATTCAAGACATCATTTCTCGCCCTGGATTGCCCCATCATCTCCCAAGCTAAACCTCAGATATTTCCTGCAAATATCAAAAAGAGGATTTTTCTCCTTTTTCCTTCCTTTTATATATACACATGCATACCTCTTTTTTAGAATAAGAAACATTTTTCCCCAATTCATTTAACTTTTGACACACTTAGAAATTCTAAAAGAATAATTTTAACGAGTTAACTGAAATTAATATTATGCCTCTAGAAAAACTCACAATATCAAGGGCATATAAAATGCTCAAGATACTTATTTCCATAAAAGTATTTGAGACCCTAAAATCAGTTACCAAAAAATGTCATTTCCATCCATTCCTTGAGCTAATTCTGCATCTCCAAAGAAAAACTCAAGTGCAAGACTTTCTGTTCTTAATGATGATGAGGGCATGTCTCTGTTTAAGTGAAACTAGTGCTTCAGATGCTTTTATTACATAATCTTACAGTGACTCAATGTGTATGTATTGGGGATGGCCTTATGATCATAGACGATCAGCCATTGAACTCAATAAGGTGAGAATTTTTAGGTGGGGGATCGATTAAATGTTGAAAACTGTTAATAATAAGCCAGTTTGCAAAGTAGTAGCCAAATGCCACAGGTCACTTTCTTTCTCTAATTTTCTCCCGGTTACATTTTTGTCTCTGGAAAATTAGAATGGAAACATTTGCAAATCCCTAAAGAATCCTATATAGTCCAGGCTTGGATTCCTTAATTAGTCCCTTGGAAGCCAGCCCAGCCCTTCTTCAACTTAACTCTTTAAAAAAAGAAGTCTTTTTAATTCATATTACACTCAGAATGGAGGGCAGTCCACTTTTCAACAAGAAATAGGTATCATTGAATTTCTAACATACATAGGCACAGATAACATCACATTCTTCATTTCATCTCCTTTATAAATTTCTAAGCTAGCAGTCTTTCTTGGATACTCTCCAGCATCTTTTAAACATAGGCCATTTATCATATTTCATAGTTGGAATGCTTTCCGTTGTCTGTTCTAGGTAGATTCCCCTTAATCTTGGATTCTAAAATGGTGATGTTTCCAATTAAACAATACCCAGAATAATAGATACATAGTGACTGACAATAGTCAGTGATGCTGTGTGATTGTGTGTTCCCCTTCTATCATTTTTTAATGTTTGTTTAATGCCATTTATTTTTTAAGATGGGATATATATTTTAATTAGTCGGGCGCGGTAGTGGGTGCCTGTAGTCCCAGCTACTCTGGAGGCTGAGGCAGGAGAATGGCGTGAACCCGGGAGGCAGAGCTTGCAGTGAGCCGAGATCGCGCCACTGCACTCCAGCCTGGGCGACAGAGTGAGACTCCATCTCAAAAAAAAAAAAGATGGGGTATATATTTTATATATATATTTTTTATATATATATTTACATGTATAGATAGATTTTAGATATCTAGATAGATAGATAAATAGATGTATTTTCTTTTTTTTTTTTTTTTTTTTTTTTTTGAGATGGAGTTTCACTCTTATTGCCCAGGCTGGAGTGCAATGGCACGATCTCGGCCCACCACAACCTCCACCTCCCGAGTTCAGGTGATTCTCCTACCTCAGCCTCCTGAGTAGCTGGAGTTAACAGGCATGCGCCAACACGCCTGGCTAATTTTGTTATTTTGTTTGTTTGTTTTTGTATAGACAGGGTTTCTCTATGTTGGTCAGGCTGGTCTGAACTCCCGACCTCAGGTGATCTGCCCACCTCAGCCTCCCAAAGTGCTGGGATTACAGGCATGAGCCACCTTGCCCTGCCTGAGATGGGATTTTTTTTTTAAAGCTGTTCATTTATGGAATGTGGATGTTCTAGAAGTTGTAGAACAGTGATGTTCATATATACAATGCTGTCAAACAATGGCAGTTTGGGGTTCATTTTTACAAATTAAATATAGAGATGGAATATTTCTCAAGTTTATTTTTCAATTTAGAGATCTTAAACTTTTGTTGCTTAACAAAAAATTCAGAAATAATTATATTTCTTTTTTTCTTTTTCTTTTTTGAATTATTTTCATTTTTCACATTGCATTTTCGATTACAGACACTTAAATTACATATTTCTGTTTGTAAATGTAAACATATGTTTACCTGCAAATGTAAATACATGTTTACATCTGTTATGTAAATTTAAATATATATTTGGTGCTTAAAAAACATCTTTAGGTACATTGTCAGCAGTTAAGAACATTACATCTCTCTTTTTAATAATCTACAACAATAAAAATCTTAAAATATTGACTTTATAAATAGGGAAAGAAAAAATGAAGCAGAAAATTCACCAGTGCTGTCAATGTTAGTTCCATAAACAAAATGATAGAGGTAAATTACTTCCTAAGTCCAAAGACTTATTAAATTTGGGTGCTATCAAGAGCAAGGCTAGTAAAAAGAAATAACAAAAACTATTTCTCACATATGACTAGTTATCAATATAAGTTTTTAGAAGTATTATCAAGTTAGCAATAAAAGCAATGGCATGTAATCATATCCGCCTAGAAAATATTGTCAATTGTAAATTATAAATAGTACAAATGTAGGACTGACTGAAAATACTGCAAAAAAAAAAATCACAATATTTTAATCAGTGGAGCAGTAAGTAATCGATATATGGCAAATGATATAAAATCTGTTGTGCTTTCAATAAAACCATAATGATGTAATTATATTATGCACTAGACATGGCCAGAGTTTCTCTTATTTTTAATTATTGTGATAGAAATTTACTCTTGTGTAAATTGCTATATACCTGTGCCATTGATGAGGAAATTCTAATTATCTTGAATAGTTTTAAAAATGGGAATGTTTCTGGGAGAAAGGAATTTCCCAAAAGAGAAAAAATAAATTGTTCTTTTGGCAGTTGGATTAGTGGTGAAGAGTGTTATAATCCAAAAAATTCATAAAGGTACCAGCTATTGTCAGCATTTGGTAGTAAAGAGAATGTCTTACAAACCTATTGATATGATGAAGTGCCATTCATCATATGTATATATGTTATATATATAAGTATATATATAACATATATATAAGTAAATATATAAAATCTAGGCTCTTGTGTATTCTATAATTTATGAATATAGAGAAAGTTCACAATATGCTGCAGCTGTTTTTCATTGTTCAAATAATTGCTATTTTTGAGAATTAGACATTTAATAAAAATGCCAGGTGTTCCTTGTCCTCATTCTTCCATATTTGTCTTATATATGTTTAGCAAAATGATTGAGTTAAATATGAGCTTTTGTGCTGAAGCAATGGCTGTGTTTTTGCTCTTAATAAAATTGCAGCCATAAAATTTGATTTTTAGTGCCAAAATTATAAAAAGGGGTTGGGCTTGTTTCCTCGACCCAAACAACTTCTTACCTTCAAGGTGGATGATTCAAAGAGGAATAACAGGGAATTTCTTATGTATGAAGTTACTTGGTTGTTTTCTTAGGAAAACAAAAGGTAGAATTTAACAGCATGGGACCTGATTTAAATAGAAAATAAATGTACAGATATAATCAACTCTGCTGTCATGGGAATTTCAAGTTATAAATGCAATAGGTAACATCGCCTGACTTACTGTATGTACTTTTGCCCTAATCTACTACCTATTAGTCTGAAACTTGAGTTTTACATATAAAAACAGGAATAAATTGAATGCATAATTAAAATATATGTTGTCAATTATCACACCTTTTTGCCTAGACTATAAGCTTCATTTTTCCTGTTATATCCACTAAATTAATTTATGCTTATTTTTCCATTAAAACAAGTTACTTTGGCCGGGTGCGGTGACTCAAGCCTGTAATCCCAGCACTTTGGGAGGCTGAGGTGGGCAGATCATGAGGTCAGGAGTTCGAGACCAGCCTGTCCAACATGGTGAAACCCTGTCTCTACTAAAAATACAAAAATTAACCGGGCATGGTGGCCAGCACCTGTAGTCCCAGCTGCTTGGGAGGCTGAGGCAGGAGAATTGCTTGAAACCAGAAGGCAGAGGTTGCAGTGAACTGAGATCGCGCCACTGCACTCCCACCTGGGCGAAGGAGTGAAACTCTGTCTCAAAAATAAATAAATAAATAAATAAAAATTAGCCAGGCATGGTGGCATGCACCTGTAATGCCAGCTACTCAGGAGGCTGAGGCAGGAGAATTGCTTAAACCTGGAAGGCAGAGGTCGCAGTGAGCTGAAATTGCACCATGGCACTCCAGCCTGGGTGACAGAGCAAGACTCCATCTCAAAAAAAAAAAAAAAAAGAAAAAGAAAAAAACAAGTTACTTTAAAATGTCTTATAAAATCTCAGTTTCTTATAGTAAAACTATTTGTAGCTAATGAAAATGAATTTTTGATACATTTAACAGTATTACCACTAAGAATGCCATCCTTTCAAGTACTCTACCACTGGTCAAATTTCAGAACCTCAGTTTAAAATGTTTGGGGAGGCCAGATATAGTGGCTTATGCCTGTAATCCCAGCACTTTGGGAGGCTGAGGCAGGTGGATTACTTGAGGTCAGGAGTTCAAGACCAGCCTGGCCAACATGGTGAAACCCAGTCTCTACTAAAAATACAAAAATTAGCCAGGCGTGGTGGCGGGTGCCTGTAATCTCAGCTACTGGGGAGACTGAGGCAGGAGAATAGCATGAACGCAAGAGATAGAG
Source organism: Symphalangus syndactylus (assembly GCF_028878055.3). Taxonomy (NCBI): domain Eukaryota; kingdom Metazoa; phylum Chordata; class Mammalia; order Primates; family Hylobatidae; genus Symphalangus; species Symphalangus syndactylus. Next base: position 87,796,536 of record NC_072437.2, on the reverse strand, counting down.
GTTGCAGTGGGCCAAGATCAAGCCACTGCACTCCAGCCTAAGCAATAAGAGCGAGACTCCATCTCAAAAAATATGTTTAGGTAAACAGCCGGGCATGGTAGCTCACACTTGTAATCTCAGCACTTTGGGAGGTCGAGACGGGTGGATCACTTGAGGTCAGGAGTTCAAGACCAGTCTGGCCAACATGGTGAAACCTCGTCTCTACTAAAAATACAGAAATTAGCCAGGCATGGAGGCACATGCCTGTAATCCCAGCTACTTGGGAGGCTGAGGTGAGAGAACAGCTTGAACCTGGGAGGTGGAGGCTGCAGTGAGCCAAGATCCCACCACTGCACTCCAGCCTGGGCAGTAGCACGAGACTCCATCTCAAAAAAATAAATAAAATGTTTAGGGAAACAATATCTGAATTAAAATTCAGAACACCTCAATTTTAAATTATTATTTTTAGTTTTTATATCCTTAGTTCAGCTGTTTGTTTCTTTATGCCTCTAGTATTTGGTGCCCTGTAGTCAGAACTTAAAACTGGCAATCTGTCCTCCAAATCCTTAACAAGACAAAATAGTAAAGCACACTGAATTTTTCTAAGTTAATTTTATTTCAAATTGAACTTTATTAATTTTATTTTGACGCTAGAATATTAGAATTAGAATCATAGTAAACAAATGTTTTCCTTTATGTTATAAATTACGTTTATGTTAATTAACATAAAATAAGTTTCTCATCAGAGGGCAGGTTTCAACTTAGTACAGTAAGTCCTCACTTAAAGTAATGAATAGATTCTTGGAAACTGCAGCTTTAAGCTAAATGACATAGAATAAAACCAGTTTCGCCATAGGCTAATTGATATAAACAAGAGTTAAGTTCCTACAGCCTATTTCTGGTCACAAAGAACATCACCAATCTTCTAAATAAAGATCCAACACATTTCTGGTATTAAACATTGTGAAATAAATGTGAGTTACACATACATTTAAGAAAGTTTAATAGAAACAAGATCATAATTTACCCAATTTTTGATAAGTCAATGAGTGATGATGGTCATAGTGGTGGTGAGTTAAAATAAGGAATAAATGTTTGTAAAACAGAAATTGTAAGGAGCACCTTCTACCACCATGTTGTTCAAAAACAAACAATAACAAATATGGCATGCTTGCTGAGCACCTTTATACTACATCATTTGTTGTTGTGCATTTGTATGATGATTGTATATTTGACAAGTTTTTATTTTGCAATAATCTACATTCATTCATTTTCCAACTCACTTACTCCACTTTGGGGTTGCAGATAGCTGGAGCCTATCCTAGAAGCTCAGGATGCAAGGAGGGAACCAACCCTGGATAGGATGCCATTCCATCACAGGGTGTCCTCCTACCCCCACACTCAGCCATACTGAGACAATTTAGATGTGCCAACTAACATAACATGCACATCTTTGGGATGTGGGAGAAAACCCATGCAGACATGGGGAGAACGTGGAAACTCCACACACTGTGGCACCAGACAGAAATCTCTATATTTTTCCTCTTCAGTGTTAAAAATGAAACAATGTTGAATGAAACATCATTTGAAGATCTTCTGTTTATAACTTTGTTCTCTGGCCCTAGATCTACTGTCTAAAAATTGTTTTTATGTCTTTTCTCTAAGCTGTACATTCTCAGGTCCTTCCACTGTCATAGCATTAATTTCTAGACCATTAATATTCTGGATACCCTACTTTGGATCTGTTACATTTTGTTAGTATTCCTTTTAAAATAATTGTATATAGAATTAATTGCAATATACTTAATATGGTATAGGTACAAAACACACTGCATCTGTGAATAAAGTTCTATAGTGCAGTCTGATTGCACTAGCTTTTTTTTTCGTCAATACTATCAGGTCATGTTGAGCTGCAGTTCACTGAAACACTTAAGTGTGTTAGAATTTCAAATCCTGTAAATTTAGATTCAGTAGGCATTTGTTGAACACCTGTTCACTACTAGATGTGCTTGTGTAAATTTCTGCTGTTTATTTTACTGATAGTAAATTTAAAATGTAGAAATTGACCAGTAGATTTATTATACTGAGGATGATTTTATAGTTTAGGAGACATGACTAGAATTTCAATGAGAACAGATTGTAAGGACAGAAATAAATTTAAAAGAATTTCTAAATGGTTTTGTTAAATGCAATAACAACTTTATGTAAACTACAGATGAACTGATAATAGAGCACATGTAAGAAAATGTCTAAAAAATGTTATTGGAAATTAAAGTTGTAACTCATTAACAAGGAAAAAAATTAACTTATATACAATTTATTTTTTCCATATTTCTTAAAATATATTAAATTCTAACATAGAAAACCAACTTAAGAGATTTAAAGATTCCCATCTACTCAGATTTATTATATTCAAGTTGAATTATTAAGCAAGACATTTAATTTACTTATTTTGTCTCATCTTTCAATATAACTACTTTTTTTTGTTGGAAGATTATAAGAATGGAGAGTTCTGGTATATCAAAGGCCCACACACCAGAATATAAATCACCAGACTTGGAACTATGGTTGTTGTATAAAGGATAAGGACTGAATGATTCTGTCTTCAAAATATTTTTGTATTTTTTTTTAGAAGCTCTTTTCTTTGGCTCTACATCTAGCCATTAGGGCTCTTTCTGTATCTGGTTAGGGAAAGTGGCTTTTCTTTCAGCCAGCAAACATAAAAGCAGAGATTTTAGGGATGGTGTCACGATGATATTTCCAGTGGACTAAGATAAAGGATTGAAGAAATGGCATGGTCTATACTAGTAAAGATTTCCTCACAGCTAGTCCATTTTGAATGGAGAGATAAGTATGGAATAAAACCAGTTATCTGCCCAGCACAGTACCTAATAATAATAATAATTTTCTGTATTCAAAAGTTCTTAGTGGTTGTTAATATCTTAAAAAAGACCATTTAATTGGAATGGAAGTGTTTTCTTTGGAGAAAAGCAGGAAACATTGGATAGATCTTAATTATACAGACCTTGATACTTAGGCAGAAAGTAGAGATTCTACTTAGGAAACTAGAAATTATTATTATTATTATTATTATTATTATTATTATTATTATTATTATTTTAAACAAGGTCTTAGGCCGGGCGCAGTGGCTCACGCTTGTAATCCCAGCACTTTGGGAGGCCGAGGCAGGCGGATCACGAAGTCAGGAGATCGAGACCATGGTGAAACCCCGTCTCTACTAAAAATACAAAAAATTAGCCGGGCGTGGTGGCGGGCGCCTGTAGTCCCAGCTACTCGGAGAGGCTGAGGCAGGAGAATGGCGTGAACCCGGGAAGCGGAGCTTGCAGTGAGCCGAGATGGCGCCACTGCACTCCAGCCTGGGTGACAGAGCGAGACTCCGTCTCAAAAAAAAAAAAAGAAACAAGGTCTTGCTCTGTCACCTGGGCTGGAGTGCAGTGCAGTGGCATGATTATGGCTCAGTGCTGCATCAAACTCCTGGGCCCAAGTGATTCCTCCCACTTCAGCTCCTGAGTAGCTGGTATTACAGATGCCCAGCTGATTTTTAAATTTTTTGCGTGGGGAGGGCTAAATGATGAGAGCACATGGACACATAGAGGGGAACAATACACACTGAGGTTTTTCAGAGGGTGGAGGGTGGGAGGAGGGACAGGATCAGGAAAAATAACTAATGGGTACTAGGCTTAATACCTGGGTGATAAAATAATCTGTGCAACAAACTCCCATGACAGACCTGGGATGGTGGCTCATGCCTGTAGTCCCAGCACTTTGGGAGGCTGAGGTGGGTGTATCACTTGAGGGCAGGAGTTTAAGACCAGCCTGGCCAACATGGCAAAACCCCATCTCTACTAAAAATACAAAAAAGTTAGCCCGACTTTGTGACACTGGCCTGTAATCCCAGCTACTCGGGGGGCTGAGGCAGGAGAATCACTTGAACCTGGGAGGTGGAGATCACAGGGAGCCAAGATTGAGCCACAGCACCCTAGCCTGGGCAACAGAGTGCAACTCTGTCTCAAAAAAAAAAAAAAAAAAAAGCAAACAAAAAAAACCTCCCATGATAAAAGTTTACCTACATAACAAACCTGCAGTTGTACCACTGAACTTAAAATAAAAGTTAAAAAATAATAATAAAAATTTTTTTGTAGAGATGGGGTGTTGCTATGTTGCCCAGGCTGGTCTCTCAAATTCCTGGGCTCAAGCAATCCTCCTACCTCAGCCTCCAAAAGTGCCGGGATTACAGGCATGAGCCACCTCATCCAGCCTAGATACATTCTCGAATATGTAACTTTGGGAAGATTTATTAATTGATTAAGGACTAGGAGGTCCAGCTAAAATGCAATTGGATTTATAAGATACTTAAATCTAGATTTAAGGTATGAAATCAAGAATGGCGAAGAAATCAATGAACTGAGGTCTTAAAGAATCAATTCGTTTTATTGACTAGCTGAATACAAGGGATGATTGACACAAGATGAAAATTGAGTGTTAAGAAAGAATAACAATGGGCAAGTATGAATGATTAGGACATAAAAGGGAGCAAAAGAAGAATGTAAGAAAAAAATGTAAATAGCATATTTATCAAACCTTTTATATTGCATTTCTTGACTAACATATTTTTGTAATTTAGTCATTTAGTATTTAGGAAGTAAAATCATCAAATAAAATATGAATGTTTGATTTCTAAGAAGTTTAACTTTTTGTATAAGGAAATGATTATAAGAGAATCTAATATTAAAATAACATTTCGGGGGCTTACATATATAGTCTGACTTTCTGGAATAAATTTTCCAGATTGAAATCTACTTCATACACAGTTTTTAAGCAATCTTTCAGTCATTTTTTCATCAGAAGAAATCAAGGCAGTTTAGAAACAGTAAAACTTTATATTTGCCTAAACTCAACAACTAGGTTTTTTATATTATAAAACAGTCATATTGGATTAAGTCTGATTATTATTTTATTGAATGCGTATTCCTAACTGAATTTTAAAGGTATCTTCTCTAGTTAATAGAGCCTTTTTGTTTTTAAGTATTTATATTCCAGAAACAAGAATCAAGCAAAAGCACATTTTAATCTTTCCTGTAAATGTTATATATTTGGACACTTTATAAGACTTTCAACTTCATAGTAGGGTAATAAAAAAAAATTACCATGTTTCACCAGGCATGGTAGCTCATGCCTGTAATCCCAGCACTTTGCGACACCAAGGCGGGAGGATCATTTGAGGCCAGGAGTTTGAGACCAACCTGGCCAACTTGATGAAACCACGTCTTAAAAAAAAAAAAATACAAACCTTAGCTGGGCGTGGTGGCACAGGCCTGTAGTCCCAGCTACTTGGGAGGCTGAGGTGCAAGGATAGCTTGAGCCTGGGAGGAGGAGGTTGCAGTGAGCTGAGATCACGCTACTGTACTCCAGCCTAGGTGACAAAAGAAGACTCTGTCTCAAAAAAAAAAAAAGAAAAAATTACCATGTTTAGTGAAATTGTCATGCATTTATTTTAGACCCCATAACTCAGGGCTTTACATAAAGATATTAAAGAATAGCTATTTATAAATTTTCCGTCTGGTATAATACTGACATACTGTGTATTATTCCACTGTCATTGAGCAAGGATAGTCATTCTGTAGCCCAGGCACTGTATATACACAGTTCCTTAGAGCTTCAAGTGCAGAATAGAATTAAGGCATATTTGGAGAAAGTAATTACCATTACAGATTGTGTTGATGCTGGATTGAAAGTAAAATGTTCAGAAAACCTAAAGTAATGTAGTGCCATATAAGGACATGTCTAAACAACAAACTAGCAAAGCCATATTGATGGCATGTATTAGTATCTGAATATCCCTATCATGTGAGTAGAAATAGTCTAAACTTATAGACTCCAGGAAATTTTAAATTTAAAATAGTCCCTTTTTGAAGGCATAGTATAAAACTACTTTGGCAGCCCATAAGGCGAAGATAAGTGGAAAGGAAACATCAAACTATACCACACTGGGAGGAGATTATTATTGTTATTGAACACAAGAAAAGAAAGAGATATATCTTCTCTATGTGCCTGGAATTGTTCCACTGAATCTTTCGATTTGTTAATACATTTAAATCAAGAATTTTCATATTTTTTTCTGGAGAATTATAATAAATATTTTAATAGTTTAAATGTTTCAGGCTTTCAAATATAAATCAGATAGTTAGAAATGAAAGGAAAATGGATAAGGAAAAAGTCTTCCTCCATGGTTGTTTACTAAAACATCAGTGATAAAATTGTAATGTTATTACAGATAGTAACAGTCTTTAAGAGATAAAATTATGCTGAGATAAATTGTAGCATGTTTGCTGATAGGAATCATGCAACAGAGAGGAAGATTAAAGATGCAGGAGAATATCTAAAGGAATATCCTTAAGTAAGTAAGTGAGGATAAAAGAGAAGGAATTTGTCTTATGAACAGTGAGGGTTCATTGATACTAGAAAGAAGGAAGAGTTGTATGCACACAGATACATGTTAGATAGATTTGGTGGGAACTGAGGAAATTTCTGATAGTTTCTGTTTTCTCAATGAAAGTAAAAATGAAAGGGAAAGTGTTGGAAGTTTGAAAGAAGAGAAGGGACACAGCTGTCTGATGTGTTTCTAGGAGAATTAGAGAATGAATGGACCAAGATTGCCAGAAAGCCCTTAAACCAATTTTAGATATAAAAGATAATAGTAAATAAAAATTATCCCTGTTCACAGATGACACAATCATGTATCTAGAAAACCCTTAAGATTCCACCAAAAACGGTTAGAACTAATGAATTTAACAAAGTTGTATGATACAAAATCACACAAAAATCCAATTGTGTGTCTGTTCACTAACAATGTACAATTCAAAAAGGAAATTAAAACAATTCCATTTATAAAACACCAAAAAGAATAAAATATTTGGGGATAAACGTAACCAAGGAGGTAAAAGACTTGTGTACAGCAACTACAAAAAAAATTGCTGAAAGAAATTAAAGACAATAAATAAATGGAAAGGCATCCCACATTTATGGATTGGAAGACTTAATATTGTTAAAATGACAGTACTGCCCAAAATGATCTACAGGTTGAATGCAATTCCTATCAAAATCCTAAATTTTGTTTAACAGAAATGGGAAAATTTATTCTCACATTCATATGGAATCTCAAAGGACATGAAATAACCAAAACAAATTTTAAAAAGAGAGTCGGAGATCTCACTACCTGATTTCAAAACCTCCTACAAAGCATAAAGCTAGACATATAGATTCATGAAAATAGACCCGAGGGCCCACAAATAAACCCTTGCATATATTTTCAAGTGATTTTCACCAAAGGTGCCAAGAAGTGCCAAAGATCCTCATTCGGTAAAGAAAGGACTCTTCAACAAATAGTATTGGGAAAATTGGATATCCACACTAGCAAAAAACAAAGTTGGACCCTTACCATACACCATATACAAAAAGTAACTAAAAATTAATTTCTAAATCAAAGCCCTAAGCATAAGAGTTAAAAAATACGAAACTCTTAGAAGAAAACAAAGAGCAAAAGCTTCAAGACATTGGATTTGGCAGTGATTTCTCAGATATGACACCAAAAGCACAGACCAAACAAGTAGATCAATTGGACTTCATCAAAATTTAAAACTTCTGGCCAGGCACTGTGGCTCACACCTGTAATCCCAGCATTTCGGGAGGCCGAGGCATGTGAATCAGAAAGTTAGGAGTTTGAGACCAGCCTGGCCAACGTGGTAAAACAACACAAAAATTGGCCGGGCGTGGTGGTGGGAACCTGTAGTCCCAGCTACTCAGGAGGCTGAGGCAGGAGAATTGCTTGAACCTGGGAGGCGGAGATTGCAGTGAGCCGAGATCGTGCCACTGCACTCCAGCCTGGGCAACAGAATGGGACTCCATCTCAAAAAAAAAAACAAAATTAAACTTCTGTGCATCAAAGGACACTATCACTGTGAAAAGTCAGTCCACAGAATCGGAGAAAATATTTGCAAATCATGTATCTAATAAGAGATTAATATCCAGAATGTATAAACTCAATAAAAAGTAAACAACCCAGTCAAAAAATGGGCAAAGGACTTAAATAGACATTTCTCCAAAGAAGATATACAATTGGCCAGCAAACACAAGATGCTCAACATCGCTATTCATTAGGGAAATGGAAGTGAAAACCACAATGAGATACCACTTCATTTTCATTAGAATGGCTATTATCAAAAACAAAACCAGAAAATAACATGTTGGCAAGGATGGGAGAAGTTGTAAATTGCTGGTGAGAATGTAAAATGGTGTAGCCACTGTAGAACACAGTATGGCAGTTTCTCAAAAAAATTAAAAATAGAATTACTGTAAGATCCAGCAATTCCACTTGGACATATACCCAAAATAATTGAAAGAAGGATTTCAAAGATATTTGCACACCATGTTCATGGCAGCATTATTCATAATAGCCCAAAGACAGAAACAACCTAAATGCCCATCATCACATGAATGGACAAAATTATACACACACAATGGAAAACTATTCAACTGTAAAGAGGAAAATTTTGTTGCATGCTACAACATGGATGAATCTTGAAAAAGTTATGCTAAGTGAACTAAGCCAGACACAAAAGGACAAATACTGTATGATTCCACTTATATGAGATAACTAGAATAGGCAAATTCATAGAGACAGAAAGTAGAATGGTGATTTCCTGAGGCTGAGGGGCAGAGGAGATGGGCAGTTAGTGTTTAAGCAGTATCACTTGGGGAAGATGAAAAAGTTCTGGAGATGGAGGGTTGCACAACAGGGCAAACATTTATACCACAGAAGTATGCACTTAAAACTGGTTAAAATGGTGACTTTTATGTATATTAAACCACAATTTTAAAAATACAATTGACCCTTGAACAATGTGAGGATTAGAGGCACCAATCCCCATGCGGTTGAAAATCTATGTATAACTTTTGGCTTCCCTAAAACTCAACTACAGATAGCCTACTGTTGACCAGAAGCCTTACCAATAACATAAAGTCAATAACATATTCTATATGTTATGTTTATCATATACCATATTAAAGTAAGCTAAAGAAAATATATTCACTATTAATTAAATGGAAGTAGATCGTCATACAGGCCTTCATCTTCACTGTTTTCACATTGAGCAGGCTGAGGAAGAAAAGGGATTGGTTTTGCTGTCTCTGGAGTGGAAGAGGTGGAGGAGGTGGGACAGGAGGCAGGAAAGGCCAGGCACACTTTGTGTAACTTTACAGAAATAATCGTAATTTCTGCCTGACTTTTTTGCTTTTTTTATTTTTCTAAAAAGTGTTTTTATATATTAACCAATCGTCTGTCCACCTTTTGCTTTAGTTTCAGTGCCCATATTATAGAAGGGTCCATGTCATAAAAGAAATCAAAAGTAGTCTTGAATAATTGCAGCCCTTCTGCCAGACTCTCTAATGTCAGTGCCAGCAGTATATGTCTGGCACTGCTTCTGTGTTGTCTTCCTCATCATCTGGCACTAGTTCAGAACCAATCATCTCGATCAAGTTGTGTTAATTTCTGTGGTATGGTGTCTGTTAGCTGTTGAATTTCTCAAAGATCCATATCTTGAAACCCTTCGGCCTTCCCCCACCATACCTTTTTTTGTCATATCCACAGTCTCTCATGATTTCCTCGATTGTCTCTGTCATAAATCCTGTGAAGTCATACACATCATCTGGACACGGTTTTCTCCAGGAATGTGTTTAAGACTTGATGGCATTCACAGCTTTTTCTGTAACAACAGTGCATAATCAGTGGTATAATTCTTCCAGACTTTCATGTTATTCTATCAGGGTTCTCTTCCACAGCGTTGATAGTCATTTCCACAGAGTACAATGTATAATGAGCTGCAAAGGTCCTTATGACCCTAATACAGAGGATGAAATAAAGACATTGTGTGGGGGCACATAGACCACCTCAGTGCTTTTGGTGTTGAACTTGTGGTTCTGGGTGGCCAGGAGTATTGTCCAATATCAAAAGAACTTTAAAAGGCAGTCCCTTATTGGCAAGGTACTTCCTGACTTTGGGAACAAAGCATTGATGGAACCAATCCAGAAAAAGCATTCTCGTCCATACCTTCTTGTTGTACAACCAAAAGACTGGCTGCTGGTGTTTTTTCCCTTTGAGGCTCAGGGATTAGCAGCTTTATGGCTAAGGGCAGCAAACTGACTGCATTTGCACAGAACAGTAGAGTTTGCCTATCTCTTCCTGCCTTAAATCCTGGTGCTTGCTTTTCTTCCTTACTAATAAATGTCCTTTATGGCATTTTCTTCCGGGATAGGGCACATTTATCAGCATTAAAATCCCTTCCTGGGCTGGGTGCGGTGGCTCACACCTGTAATCCCAGCACTTTGGGAGGCCGAGGCGGGCGGATCACGAGGTCAGGAGATTGAGACCATCCTGGCTAACATGGTGAAACCCTGTCTCTACTAAAAATACAAAAAATTAGCCAGGCGTGGTGGCAGGTGCCTGTAGTCCCAGCTGCTCGGGAGGCTAAGACAGGAGAATGGCATGAACCCAGGAGGCGGAGCTTGCAGTGAGCCGAGATGGCACCACTGCACTCCAGCCTGGGCGACAGAGCAAGACTCCGTCTCAAAAAAAAAAAAAAAAAAAAAAAAAAAAACCTGTCCTTTCTCCCCACCGATTTTCTAAATGTTTTTTTTGTTGTTGTTGTTGAGATGGAGTCTGGCTCTGTCACCCAGGCTGGAGTGCAGTGCCGCAATCTCGGCTCACTGCAAGCTCCGCCTCCCGGGTTCACGCCATTCTCCGCCTCAGCCTCCTCAGTAGCTGGGACTACAGGCACCTGCTAGGTGCCCGCCACCATGTCCGGCTAATTTTTTGTATTTTTAGTAGAGACAGGGTTTCACCATGTTACCCAGGATGATCTCGATCTCCTGACCTCGTGATCCGCCCGCCTCAGCCTCTCAAAGTGCTGGGATTACAGGTGTGAGCCACCGTGCCCGGCCCCCACCGATTTTCTTAATGGTGTCTGGGAACTCATCTGCTGCCTCAAAGCTGCTTCTCCTGTTATCTTGACATTTTTAAAACCAAACCTCTCTGAAACTCAAACCATCCTTTGCTGGCACTAAATTCTTCAGCTTAAGATCCTTCACTTTACTTTAAGTTGTCTTAAAATGACTTTACTCTCTCTGAAAAGAGACTATCTGGTATACTACCAACTAGTGTAATAACTGGGACGGTGCCTGGCACATAGTAGATATTCAATAAAATATTTGTTAAATAATTTACAGGCACCTTTCGTATTTGAAAAAAAAAATGTTTAAGTTTCTATCTGGAAAATGTATGTGATGAGGGGGACCCCGAAGGACAATTCCTTAATATAATTGATAAATACAAATATATAGTTCTCAAGTGAATGCAAACGGATTTATCTTGGTTACATGTTAAAAATTGTGCAGGCCAGGATGGGCGCAGTGGCTCATGCCTGTAATCTCAGCACTTTGGGAGGCCAAGGCAGGTGGATCACCTGAGGTCAGGAGTTCAAGACCAGTCTGACTAACATGGTGAAACCCAGTCCGTCTCAAAAAAAAAAAAGTGCAGGCCAGGCATAGTGGCTTTTGCCTGTAATTTTAGGACTTTGGGAGGCCAAGGCAGGAGGATTGCTTGAGGCCAGGAGTTCAAGACCATCCTAGGCAACATAGCAAGACCCTGTCTCTACAATAAAATAAAAATGTAAAGAGCTGTGCGTGGTGGTGTGCACTTGTAGTCCCAGCTACTTGGGAGGCTGAGGTGGACGGATCACTTAAGCCCAGGAGGTCAAGGCTGCAGTGAGCTACGATCATGGCACTGTACCCCAGCCTGGGCAACAGAGTACCCTGAGATGAGAAATAAAACAAATCTTGTAGCTCTTGATCTTCCTATTCCCTACCTATTTCCGGTCCATTTACCAGGTAAGGAAGTATACTCCTAAAGTTTCCACTTACTCAGATGTAGAAATGAATTTTTTTTTCTCTAAAAGATACGGAAACTGCTCTCTTAAAAAAGAAAAAATAAAAAACAATTAAAAAAACGTTGTGCAGAAACTTGAGAGAATAAAGAGCAGAGTTATATGTGAAATCCAGGTTGCTTAGATAGGAGATTAGCTACATATATTTTTTATTAATGGGAAAAATACTCAGAAAAAATTCATATGGAATGTGAACCTGTGCTTTGTATAAGTAATTAGATACTAGAATGGAAGAGCAAATTTTAGTGCTTTGGTTGTGTACCTCACCTTACTATTCTGTAATAGATGTATTGTGACTTTAGCATAGTCACTTTAATGATGAGAACATGGGGCAAAAAAGATTGTCCAGGCTTGAATGGTGGCACCACTAAAGTGGTGGCAATTTTCTGATATCTTTTAGAGAAAAGGAATTTCATTTCTACATCTGAGTAAGTGGAAACTAGGAGTTTCTTCCTTACCTGGTAAATGGACCAGAAACAGGGAATAGGAAGATCAAGAGCTACAGGATTTGTTTTATTTCTCATCTCAGGGTACCAAATTAACTCATCATCCCAAGGATTCATATTTTAGAATTACTTAAGGATTTGTATTTTAGAATTACTGTATCAAATGATATCCAACTCTAAGAGAACTTCTAGTATGAAGATCAATGTTGAAAGTAAAATATTTGGATTATTAATAACAAATTATTTAAGGGAGAATTTGTTTAGAGCTTTTTTTCTTAATTATATTTAGAATTAAAATGTCTTAATTAGATATTTAATAAAAGTAACATTTAGAATTAAAGTATTTTTCTTTAAAAGTGTATTTGCATTTTGCTAGCTTAAGTTTATTGAAACTGAGCTCTTGTATGTCATTTCATGTTTTTCCCTTGATGTGAAGTCTTACCTATTTGATGAAGATGTCTTTTGAAAGATGTACTGCAAGGAACAAAATGTTTGTAAATTCTGCTTTTACCAAGGTAAAGATCAAATTTTATAAATTTACTTGTTTGTTTATACAAGGAAAAATAAATTCATATATTGAATATATTCAAAAGTTTAAGCATTTAATTGTATTGCCCTGTTAAGTTGGCATAGCAAATAAATGCTTTTCTTTTCCTCATTTTATTCTTTCTGTTTCTAAACCTATAGCACTGTGCTGGGCACAGAGTGGACTTCAGTTAATTTTTTGATGTAGAAATGTTTTATTATTCTACTTAAAATCTCCTTAAAAATAATTATGCATGTTACATCAATGTTATAATGTTTAAACATAGATTTTTTTACATGCATTCTTTTTTTTCTGAAAGAAAATATTTTTTATATTCTTTAGGCGCGAATGTGTGTTTAAAAAAAACAAAACCTTGGAGTAAAGTAGCAGCACATAATGGTTTGTGGATTTTGAAAAGGTGCAGGCCATATTGTGCTGCCTCAAAAATACAAGGATCTGATCTTCTGAAGAAAATATATTTCTTTTTATTCATAGCTCTTAACGATAGCAATGTCAGCAGTGCCTTAGCAGCACGTAAATATTGGCGTTAAGATTCTAAAATTATCTCCAGTATTAACTGTGCTGCTGAAGTAAGGTTGACCATACTCTACAGTTGTATTTTAATGTGTATTAATGTTACTAATGTGTTTTCAGTTTTATTGATAGTGTCTTTTCAGTATTATTGATAATCTTATTTTTAGTATGATTCTGTAAGAATGAATTAATACTAATTTTTCAGATGTATTGTCTCTTCAAATAGTATAATTGCAATTTAATAATTGTATTGAATGCCATCAAGAGTTTTTTTAAAAAGCTTATGCAGCATTAGAGGAATTTATTTTAATGCACATTTATATTCAACATAGACATTAATTCAGATTTTTACTTGGGATAAAACAAATTCTAGTTTTCCCTTTGTTTTGAAATTACTTTTAAAATACATCTTTATAGGTAAATATAAAATATATTAAGCATTTTGGACAGAGCTTAGAAGATAATATTTAGTACTGTTTCTGAATATTTCTTTATATCTGAAGGGGAAAAGGCATCAAAATATGTGAATTAAATACCTAAAATTCTGGTTCTCAAAACGTCATACTTAACCATAACTTTAAAGGTAGGAAAACTCTTAAAAGTGACCAACCCACTCATTGGATAGCTAAGGAAACACAAAACTCAAATAATTTGCTACACATGACAGATTGGGGTCTTAGTCTTATTTCTTCTAACTTTATAACAGTATACTATTTTTTTCATGTTTTTATTAAAATGTCTTCTTAAATCCTTAGCCAAAGATTTTTGTTTGATAAGTCAAAAATAAGGTCTTGTTTACTTTGTTTACTTTTTTATATTCAAGATTTAACTCAGAGTAAGACCAAATTATGATTGTAGTTAATTTTATTGATATAAATATGTCAACATAATTTTTTTAACTTTTTTGTATTCTTAAAAATTTTTATTAAATATAAAAGTAGACAGCCAGGCTCAGTGGCTCATGCCCGTAATCCCAGCACTTTGGGAGGCCAAGGCGGGTGGATCACTAGGTCAGGAGATCAAGACCATCCTGGCTAACACGGTGAAACCCCATCTCTATTAAAAATACAAAAAAATTAGCTGGGCGTGGTGGCGGGCGCCTGTAGTCCCAGCTACTCGGGAGGCTGAGGCAGGAGAATGGCGTGAATCTGGGAGGCGGAGCTTGCAGTGAGCCAAGATCGCGTCACTGCACTCCAGCCTGGGTGACAGAGGGGGACTCTGTCTCAACAACAAAAAAAAAAAAATAAGAAAAGTAGAGCTTGGCACAGTGGCTTAAGCCTGTAATCCCAGCACTTTGGGAGGCCAAGGAGGGTGGATGATGTGAGGTCAGGAGTTCGAGACCAACCTGACCGACATGGTGAAACCCCGTCTCTACTAAAAATACAAAAAATTAGCCAGGCGTGGTGGCACATGCCTGTAGTCCCAGCTACTCGGGTGACTAAAGCAGGAGAATTGCTTGAACCCGAGAGGTGGAGGTCGTAATGAGCCAAGATCACGCCATTTCAATCCAGCCTGGACAACAAGAGTGAAACTCCGTCTCAAAAAAATAAATAAAAATTTAAAAATTAAAACTAATAAATAAATAAAAATAAGAGACAGGGTCTCACTATGCTGCCCAGGCTGGTTTGAAACTCCTGGGCTCAAGCAGTCTTGCCTTAGCCTCCCACTGTGCTGGGATTATAGGCATGAGCCACCACCCCTGGCCTAATTTAATTAAAATCTGAACAAAAGGCCGGGCATGGTGGCTCATGCCTGTAATCTCAGGCCAAGGCAGGTGGATCATGTGAGGTCAGGAGTTCGAGACCAGCCTGGGCAATGTGGTGAAACCCTGGCTCTACTAAAAATAAAAAATTAGCCGGGTGTGGTGGCGGGCATCTGTAATCCCAGCTACTGAGGCAGGAGAATCACTTGTACCCGGGAGAATCACTTGAATTCCAGCCTGGGCAGCAGAGCGAGACTCCATCTTAACAGCAACAACAACAAAAATCTGAACAAAAATGCTCTATTTATGTTCTTTTCCTTGTCTGTAATGTTTTAAAGTCATTAAACTTAAAAATGATGTTCAGGAGAAAATGAGTGTATTTTGCGTAGTGTATCATAACTCTGGTGTTATTTTGTACAAGGAGTGTCTTAGAGTTTTCAGTTGTAACCATGCAGAAAATCTACAAAATAAAAGCAGTTGTTAATTAGTCCTTTACAATCAAAATTGTCTATTTTGGAAATTTATGAAGTACTTCAGATGTAATTTAAGAAATTGTATTTGAGCCAAGCGCGGTGGCTCACACCTGTTATCCCAGCACTTTAGGAGCCTGAGGCAGGCGGATCACAAGGTCGAGAGTTCAAGACCAGCCTGACCAACATGGTGAAACCCCATCTCAACTAAAAATACAAAAATTAGCTGGGCATGGTGGCGTGCGCCCATAATCCCAGCTACTCAGGAAGCTGAGTCAGGAGAATTACTTGAATCTAGGAGGCAGAGGTTGCAGTGAGCCGAGATCATACCACTGCACTCCAGCCTGGAAAGGAGGGGAAAGGGAAAGGGGATTGTATTCCAGGCTGGGCACGGTGGCTCACGCCTGTAATCCCAGCACTTTGGGAGGCCAAGGTGGGTGGATCCTCTGAGGTCAGGAGTTCAAGACCAGCTTGGTGAACATGGCAAAACCCCGTCTCTACTAAAAATGCAAAAATTAGCCAGGCATGGTGGTGGGGGCCTGTAATCCCAGCTACATGGGAGGCTGAGGCAGCAGAATCGCCTTAACCCAGGAGGCAGAGGTTGTAGTGAGCCGAGATCATGCCACTGCACTCCAGCCTGGGCGACAGAGTGAGACTCTGTCTCAACAACAAAAGAAAAGAAATTGTATTCAAAAGCTTAAGGACCTTTTTGTTTAAATTCTAATTTGAAGATAAAATATTATATAAAAGTTCTCATTTTTTATCCAGCAACATTTTGTTCCCAGTATACCATACATAGTGGATAGAACTAAATGCCAGCGTTTACATGGAAACACTGTCTTGGTGCTTTTAAAAATCGTTTATCAAGCTCTTAACTTGCTTTATTTCCTTTCAACCATTGCATGAAAGACTTCACCAAATATATAATTTTTGATTCCACTAAAAATATTCCAGGACCTAACACAAATGCTTAGAATATTTATTGAATGAATTACAAAGTTTACCCAATACTGTCTAATATTTTTTAGAACAACCTAGGAGTTAGGTGTTTTTTGTTTCTTTTTCTTTGTATTCCTAAATGTATCTGAAGTCAGGTTTTCGAAAATTACATTCAATCTGTCTTCTAAATGACAAGAAAAAATTTGCATTTTACATTTACCAGATGATTCTTTATATCTTTAAGTGCTCTTAAGTGTGATGAAGGATCATTTGGAGCTTTTATAGCTAAATGAAGACTTCTTGTTTTTAATCCTGACAATGGATTAAAGGAAAATTGAAATATTTGAGAAGTAAGAAAATATAGGAAAAATGCTGCATTAAAACTTATAGTATGTACATTACAGTCTCTTCTTAGAGAAGAGGGGGTGGCCTGTTGATATCTAATGAAAAATAACATTTAGGAAACTCTCAACAGTACTGGATGTTTTATTTGTAGAGTTACAATTTTGAAACACATAAGGAGCCAGCAGTAAAATGAAAGTTTATACCTTTCAGTGTTAATCTTATTTTGGCTTTTTGTTTTGCAAAACAAACTGCATATAGTTATATAGGGGTATATATTAAGTTTTCATTTCTTCTTGTTTGGAAAAAAATACTAATCTTTTTCATTTAGGTTTCTTTTTTAATTGATGCCAAAGACTTCCAATATTGAACATCTTAAGTCTGTTACTTGGATTATGGATTGAGTTTGGAGCTTACTCAGAGGACTACAGGAGAGTATCCAGGAGGTAGCAAGAAATGTATTTCAGTCATTCTATTTGCATCTTATGTTCAAGTACAAATCTCTTAAGATCACACAGATTAATATGTGATAGTAGATTTGAAAACTTAGCCTAGCTGTAGACTAAATTCCATTTTAACATTAAAGATTTTCTTCAGTCAGTTATGTATCTTTTTGGTTAAGTCAGAGTTATAGGTGTTTTTAAGCCACTAAGTGTCATTACTGTTACCTGCATCAGTTAGCCCTACTTGGATTAGCAAGATTATACTTTCATAAACTATTGTTTCTCTAAATTAATATATTTATATATTTAGAAGTTGACATTCTAAATCAAATTGTGTTTTTTTCCTTTTGCAGGTGGATAATTACTGTACCTTTCTCATGGAAAAAGTTTTAATTTAAAGTGTTATTTCTCATTGAATACTATCAAAAAGGAAAAAAAAAATGACCTAAACTTTTGAGATAGATTTGGCTCTAGTAAGTATTTAGATATATCACTTGCATATCTGGGAGAAGAAATGAGAGACTATCATCGTTACATTCCCATCTACTAAAAAATTTTATTTTATACATGTCAAGGGATTACTTATAACTTCTATTTTATTACTAATAGCTTGAACCCTTTTAATGAAGACTTAACTCCTCCACCAGAAATTTAAGTTTATGTTCTTACTTTGTTTACTTATAAAATACATCTCAGGTATTTCGGATGTCTTTTTTTTTTCTCAGCCTATATGCAATGAAAAATATATTGGCAAAATAAATGTTTAAACCTTTTACGTTAAAATTACTGTGAAAGATGACAAGTTAGCTGCTGTTTTTGTCTACGTTATACTGAAATTAAATGTTTATAATTTATATTTTGGGTTTATTTATAAATCATGGAATTTATGCAAAAACATGAGTAGTACAGATTCCCTCTAATTCTGTAGGACTTTGAATAATGTGATATTTTTCTTATAATTGGACCCTTGTGTTTTGAAGAAATGCCAACTGTTTGAAGAATCTCCTTGTTATTTGTATTACTTGCTATAGGGTTAGATGTTGAGAAATTCTGCTGACAAAAAATTTTAAGCCAGTTTTACACTAAATATTCCTCAGTCTGATTAATTTGTTATTGGATGTATTCTGTGTCTTTTGTAATTTGTAACTTTTATCTACTTAGCACGAATGATTCTATTAAAGAAAATCTTTAGGAAGTAGTAGAAACTTTAAATCGCCCCAGAGTTTGCCTGTTTCCACATTTTATTATCTTATAATATTTGGGAGTGCTTACACTTATGGAGCTAACATTTTTAGAGATACAGGTTCTCATAGTACCACTAAAACTTTCTGCCTCTTTGGACTGAATACCTGTGATTATAACTATACGGTAGTTTAAGTTTCCTTATGATTAGTCAAAAATACCATTTTAGTATGAAGCAATGAAGTCTATTATTTGTTGTCCCATAATTGAGAAAGCTTAAATACACCTTTTATTAAGAGTTTGTCAATTCTAGCTTAGTCTACACAGATTTTTATATCAATTTGTTTATATTTTTATTAATGTCATTTCTGGAAGTGTGAAAATGTTAATGTTCAACAAGCAACATTAAAAATAGGTTTGAAACATTTATATATAAGGAGGTACACATTTATTTACTGTTTAGGTACTGAAGATTATCACTGAATAAAAAATATATATCCCAGCCCCCATGGAGCTTATTAGTCTTGGGGGTAGAGGAGTGAGTGATGGAATGAATGGACAAAAAAAGACTGGTAGGTACTATATTTGGTATGTCAGAGAGTGACAAGTTCTGTGGAGAAAATAAAGCAGAGAAAGAGAATGATTGTGATAAAGGTGTTTGTAAGGCAGAAGAGAGATATTTTTAAATAGTATGATCAGGAAATACCCTACAGAGATGACATTTGAACAAAGACCTAGAAACAATAAGGGAGCAAACCATGTAGGTACCTGGAAGAAGACCCTTCTGAGCAGATGAAATAGCAAATACAAAGACCCTGAGGCTGAAGCATTTTTTGTGTGTACATGGAACAGCAAAGGGGCACATGTAGCTGTGATCAAATGTAAACAGGAAGAATAGTAGCTAATAGGATCAGAGAGTTGATAGGGGCCATATCTTGTAGCTGTTTAAGCTACAAGATATCTGAGCTACAGATTCAGTTTTTCATACTTTGTTTTGAGTGAGTCTCGCTCTGTTGCCCATGCTAGAGCGCAATGGCACGATTCTCGGCTCACTGCAACCTCCGCCTCCCGGGTCCAAGCAATTCTGCTTCAGCCTCCTGAGTAGCTAGGATTGCAGGCACCCACCACCATGTCCGGCTAATTTTTTTTGTATTTTTAGTAGAGACGGGGTTTCACCATATTGGCCAGGCTGGTCTCTAGAACTCCTGACCTTGTGATTCGCCCACCTCGGCCTCCCAAAGTGCTGGAATTACATGTGTGAGCCACCACGCCCAGCCCAGTTTTTGATACTTGTTTAAGACAATTTTGACATGTGTATGTGCCTTAGCCTATTTGACGTTGACAGATAGGACAGAATATTTTTATGAATCTGATTTGAGATTAGACCCCCCATCAGACCACTTAGAATACAAACAGAATGTTTAAATGGGTGGTTAATAGGTATATGTGTGATGATCAGGACTTTGCAAATTTTGCATTGCTGGCTTTGAAAGTGTTTTCTGCGTGATCAATTTAGGTGGATCCAAAACTAATGACTCCAAGAAACACACTGAATTTGCTCATGGTTGTCATATACCCAAATGAACCACAGTGTCTTTGATTCCTTCATCCTTGAAATTTCTACTATAATTAAGTACTTCGTTGTTTTTCACTTGTTTCTGTTTAGCAGCATTTTAACTAGTTCTTTGCCTCTAGCTGTTTTTTGTTGTTGTTGTTGCTGTTGTTGAGAGAGAGTCTCACTCGGTTGCTCAAGCTGGAGTGCAGTGGCACCATCTCAGCTCACCGCAACCTCCGCCTCCCGGGTTCACGCGATTCTCCTGCCTCAGTCTCCTGCGTAGCTGGGATTACAGGCATCTGCCACCACGCCCAGCTAATTTTTGTATTTTTAGTAGAGACAGGGTTTCACTATGTTAGTTAGCCAGGCTGGTTTCAAACTCCTGACCTCGTGATCCACCCACCCGGCTCCCAAACTGTTGGGATTACAGGCGTGAGCCACCGCACCCAGTCACCTCTAGCTGTTTTAAACTAACAATTTCATCTTCTATATAGTATACACTACTTTTTTAATCTTCCTAAAATTTTTTTTCCTATAGTATAAAATTTAAATTTCTTATTTTGATATCTTGCGTTCTTATCCCAACATTTTCTATGTTGTTTAATTTTTCTTCAAATGAACTAGTCCTAATCCATTTTTCTTTCTCTTTGCCTTTATTTATGCCATTTCATCGCTCCAGTTCTCCCCCAACTAATGCCTGTACATTTTTTTTAGTAAGGCAGAATTTCTCACGTGCACTGTTTCTTGACCTTAACAGTCTAACATTAACCATCCTTCCCATGGAATGAACATATTATACCTGTAGCTCATAATTTTTTTCTCTACTTTCGCACACCTAAGGTATATAACACTTCTATCATTGTTTCTCATTTATTCATATAGGTTAACCTTTTACATGTATTAGCAATATGAAAAAAAAGTTAAATTTAAGAAACTTCAAAACAGTAGCCTAAACATCAGGTCCCAAGGTTCAGATATTAATTTTATGCTGACAAGTTATATAGTTGACTTTTTAAATTCTTCGAATAGGTATGAACCACTTACAATATATCCTTAAGATTTATAAACATTAAAATAATAATTATCTCAGTTTTTCAATATTGTAAAAGCAATTAACAGATACACTTTTTAAAGAAGTAATCCATATGTTATGGTATTGTTTATAAAGCATTCAATAATAAAAGGCTGATTAACATGTTCAGTAGGATACTGTGCAGCTATTTAAAATAGCAAGTGAATATTTAATGAGCTAAAAAGCTGTTCATTATTGAATAAGTAAAAGATTATCAAATAGTTGAATAGATTCACCAGAATAATTCATATGCTAAACTGTTTTACTGGTTTACTCTGGGTGAGAGATAAATCTTATAGGGGTGGGAGGAATCTTCTTGATTATAAATAAGCATGTATGATTTCTGTGATGGGCAAAGTTTGTTTTTTGAAAAGGAGAGAGAGAAATCCTTGAAAAATAAAAGTGATTATTTGAAGCAACCTTACCTCCATATAATGATTTACTTTTGGAAACTTATAAAAGGGAATCCTACTGTGTTGAGGAACTTTAGACATGATAATGAATTAACTATCATGGAAGAAAAATTTCAAAATCAGATAAGTTTAAAATCAGCTTCAGAGGAACAGCTTGCTCTAAGTTCTCAAAGCAATATTGAAAAGGAATTCAAGAATTACTTCTTCAGTTCGTGGTTGAGAGATTTCAGTGTCGTTTCCCCATTCTTCAAGCCCCCCCTAGAACTCAAAAAAAGGTAAGTGTAAGAAAAGGGGTATTTAAATCTCTTTTAGTTTGAAACTATATTAGTAAACAAACTAAAGAAATACAAATCTGGTTTATAGTGATAAAGATTTGATAATGCAATGAAGCTTTCATATCTAAAAATTAAGCATTTTTCTGTTAAGTTTAATTTTTCTTAGCATAAAAGTACTATATAGACATAGAAACCTCAGGAAGAGCAAAAAAAAAATTTTATTTAAAAATCATTTTTATCATTGAAAAGCAGTTGTTATTAGCCTTATACATACCCTTCTAGTTGCATATTTGGATTAGTGAATTTATTTCTTAATCCAATTCATTACTGTGCCAGGGACTAGAAAGATTATGTTTCCTCTAGAGAAGAGGTTTAGTGATGTGCTTCTGGCTCAAATATTTTCTTTAAATTTGAGTTTTATCTAAAAATTACCACTAACTTTATTCCATAGTATTGTAAAAATGCCTAAGATTAGAATTTTTCCTCAAGATTGAGGATACAGGAAGATGCATCTTGTTTACTCTGGCGTCCTCCTCTACCATATCTGCATGTCACCCCAAGGATACCTTTTCATCGTGAAAACAATGAGGCAAGGGAGGTCATGAAGTATTCTGAGCAGGAGAGTAAGAAAAATAACTTCTGAAATACGTGTACTGGTCAGAATTTGCTTAAAGAGAGAAATCTGGCCACGGTGGCTCACGCCTGTAATCCCAGCACTTTGGGAGGCTGAGGCCAGCAGATCACGTGAGTTCAAGACCAGCCTGGGCAACATGGTGAGATCCCATCTCTACTAAAAATACAAAAATTAGCCGGGCATGGTGGTGCACACCTGTAGTCCCAGCTACGTGGTGGGGGGCTGAGGCAGGAGAATTGCTTGAACCTGGGAGGTGGAGGTTGCAGTGGGCCAAGATGGCACCACTGCACTCCAGCCTGGGTGACAGAGCAAGACCCTGCCTCAAAAAAAAAAAAAAAAAATCTAAGACCTGTATATCAAATTATGAGTTTGTTTCTTCTTTTGTACCTCAATAGTTACATTTATCAAAAAGCTGAGCTGTTGTAAAATTGTGGAATTCACATTGGATATTCAAAAATATTTCTTACTATTAATGACAACCAATAGTTATGGATATTTCATTTTAAACATGGTTATAAAATGTAAACATGACACTAATAAACTCAACAAATGTTTGGCCTATCTAGTATAATAAATATGTTTTTGTCAGAATTTGACCCATTTATGATGTAAGCAAAAATGATATGTCTTAATCCATTTGTCTCACACACTAATTTTATAATTTAAAAGAGCAATAGTTTCATTCAGAAAGACAGGTTTAAGGCCAGGTGCAGTGGCTCACACCTGTAATCCCAGCATTTTGGATCACCTGAGGTCAGGAGTTCAAGACCAGCCTGGCCAAGATGGTGAAACCCTGTCTCTACTAAAAATACAAAAATGTGGCAGTCGCGTGTAATCCCATGTACTTGGGAGGCTGAGACAGGAGAATCGCTTGAACCCAGGGGGGTGGAGGTTGCAGTGAGTTGAGATCCCGCCACTGCACTCCAGCCTGTGTGACAGAGTGAGACTCCGTTTCAAAAAAAAAGGTTTAGAACCGGAGAAACAGCTGGGCTAACAGAATAAACTATATTATTTTGGAAGTGTAAAAGTCTGGCTATTTTGGAGGAGGGGTGTTTGCTGCCAAAACAGGCCTATGGTTCAGATTTGAAGCCAAACCCTCTGTTATGCCACTTTTGTCAGCATTTTAATGGGTGCTGAACAAAAGCGAAACTGTCTCAAAAAAAAAAAAAAAATGACTCAAAAGCCTCAGGTCCATAGTAGTTAAGCTGTTGTGCCATTTTTGAATTAATGATTTTTAGATGTGTTTAGATAACCTCCAAAACCCGAGGAATTTGCAGCTTTTTGTTTGTTTGAGTTTTGGGTTTTGTTTTTGTTTTTGTTTTGTTTTGCAACAAGGTCTTGCTGTAGTGGGAGTGCAGTGGCACAATCATGGCTCACTACAGCCTCGATCTCCTGGGCTCAAGTGATTTTCCCCACCCAGCCTCCTGAGTAGTTGGGACTACAGGCATGCACCACCCACACCCGGCTAATTTTTAAAATTTTTTGTTAGTGATATGGTCTCACTTTGTTGCCCAGGCATGTCTGCTTCTGGGTTCAAGCAGTCCTCCCGCCTCCCAAGGTGCTGAGATTACCACATGAGCCACCATGCCTGGCCTGAATTTGGAGCTTTAAGAATTGATAACTTGTTCTTTCTAGAAAGTTCTACATAGGTATAACTTCAGGAAAAAATTGTAATGGTTTTAAAATACTCCCTATATTCTATTCATTAAGAAACCAAATCCCTTTGATGTTTCTTCATTTTCAGTAATACCAGATGGTCTTGGTGTCTGTATACTCAAGTTGGATAATTTAATTAAGAGTTTATAGGTAAGGGTTCAGCAGATTTCAAAGCTAGCATGCAAATTATTTATTTTGGTTAAACTGTTATTTGCTGATAAACATTTGTTCCCCCAGACCATTGTTAATTGGCAGTCTTGGTATGAGCTCATATCAGGCCACATGTAGAGTATATAGATGAATGTGAACCAACTAGAGTGGATTCAGAGAATGGAAACTATATGAGGTGTTTGAATGTCATGAGGAGTGGCTAGAGGTACTGAGAAGCCTGCTTGAAAAAGAAAAAAAATAATAATCTTGAGACTTGTTTATTCTTTATTGCACAAGAGGGCAAAAGTGGGCAAATCAAGTTTCAGGGAGGCAAATATAAACTCCAAGGGTTTTCTACTAATAGTGGATGTGTACATTATAGAAATGACTGCCTTACAGGACCTTAAAATTGGTAAAATGGGAAAAACACTGTGAATCAAGATAATAAGGCATTTTTTGAAGTGAAGCAAATCACCATATCAGCTTGAACAAATCCTAGCTTTAAAAATGTAAGGCAGAGCCACGCTGGTGGCTCACGCCTGTAATATCAGCATTTTGGGAGGCCAAGGGGCGGATCAGGAGGACAGGAGTTTGAGACCAGCCTGATCAACATGGTGAAACTCAGTCTCTACTAAAAATACAAAAAATTAGCCGGGTGTGGTGGCTCACGCCTGTAATCCCAGGTAATCAGGAGGCTGAGACAGGAGAATAGCTTGAACCCAGGAGGTGGAGGTTACAGTGAGTGGAGATCGCGCCACTGCACTCCAGCCTGGGTGACAGAGTGAGACTTTGTCTCAAATGTATATATGTAATGAAAATACTAGGGGTAGAGACATAATTTTTAAATATCTCTAAAAGCTTTTATAAGTTAGCGCTTCTCTTAAGATTTTTTGGAGGCAGTAGGAAACCCAGTATAGAACTGGATTATTAAGTAGTCATTTCCCTCTTAAGACCATAAAAGCAAATAAAGGTGAAGATTCTGGATAAACAGGAAGGAATCAATTCCACAAGGATATATAATCATACACTTTTGATGTGGGGAGAATTGAGTTAGTAGTATCAAAAGAGGATTTTTTGATGTTTATATTCTAGGACGCTTAGACATTAATGAGACTACAGAGCCATAGCTTAGGTTTAGAAATACTACCCTTGGAATTCTTGTTCTGTAGTTAAATAGGAATTTAGCTTCAGTTAGAGGTGTGTGTGTGTGTGTTTTTCCCACTACCAGGCACATAATAGGTGCTCAGTTATTGATTAAAAGGAATGTTCCCAGTAAGATCAATCTTACTCTGAAATTGGCAGTGGGTCAGTTGATTCTGGCATCATACATGCAGAAAATACTCATTCTGTACTGTCTTTGCCAGTCTTTTGAACCTAAATTATTGTTGAGAGTTGATTAAACAATATTGCTTGGTTGAAAAGATTGTTTTTAGTTCATCCTTTAATGCAGGCTCTTCAGTTTTCAAGTACTTTTTAGACTACCCTGGTTCTCTTCCAAATTATAAGATTATTAATATGAGAAAGAATTGTAAATGAACATCAGCCCTGACACATTTGTTAATATTTATTTGCCCCTCTGGAACACAGGCCAGTAAATTTTTATTATTTTATGTGACTATTATAGTGAAAAGGACCCAAACCATCAAATAAAAACATTTTAATAGCTACCTGAAAGGGTTGTTGATTTTTCTAAAATGTATATGGAAAACTCAAGGTTTACGTGCTATTATCAGCGGTAGAAATAGTAACTGCTAACACTTTTAGTGTTTATCCTTTGCCAGCAACTTTCACATCTATAAACTCATTTAGTCCTCACAACCACTCTCAGAGAGGTCCGTTGTTATCCATATATTATAGGTAAGGAAACAAGTCACAGAGAAATAGCATGCCTGATGTCACATAACCAGCAGGCCAGGGAGTCCAGATTCAAGCTCAGATGGTTTGACTTCGAAGTTTATGCTTTTAGGAATTATATCTACAGCTTCTATCCTATAGCCAACAAGAGGCAGAGGAGACAAAACTACATAAATAAATGCTCAAAATGATAGTGATACCTTCCTTTTAGGTAGTACTTTTAGTTTCCAAAGTGTTTTTAGTCTTACTTTATTGTCTCGTTTAATGCTGGTGTCTTGTTTAATGCTAATTTAATGCTGCTTTTATGCCCAGGTCTTCACACATTGTACTGACTGCTTCCATTGAAATAGAAATCAGAGATAGTACGATAGGCTTTTGAGAACTTGTTTTAGAAGGGAAAAAAAAATTAGAGACTAAAAACACACTGACATTTTTACAACTTATTTTTTGTAATGTCTTAAAGATAGGTTTGTATGTGAAAATACTAAGTACAAGTTGTCTTCTCATTCTCTACTGGTCCCACTGCCAGGGAGTCATGCAATGAGAAATATATTTGAGTAACATTGGAGATGAGGTGTATATGTGTTCATATCATGTGTGTATTTGTGGTACGTGGGTATACCTACAGACAAATGAATTTAATTAGAGCCCTTAATGTAATGGCATAGTTCCCTGAGAAAACTACCTTCACCCTACTGTCCAGAGTAAGTCTACACAATGTACAGGTCATACATGGTTGTTTTTAAAGTATTAAAGCACCAGGCCAGGAACCGTGGCTCACACCTGTAATCCAAGCACTTTGGGAGTCTGAGGTGGGTGGATCACCTGAGGTCAGGAGTTCGAGACCAGCCTGACCAACATGGTGAAACCCTGCCTCTACTAAAAATAAAAAAATTAGCCGGGTGTGGTGGTGCATGCCTGTAATCCCAGCTACTCAGGAGGCTGAGGCCAGAGAATCGCTTGAACTGGGGAGGCAGAGGTTGCAGTGAGCCAAGATCATGCCATCGCACTCCAGCCTTGGCAACAGAGTGAGACTCTGTCTCAAAAAAAAAAACATATATATGTATACGCGCACACCAAATGTCAGTTAAGGACATTGTCTGTCTTTGGATGTTTACCAAAATCTAGAAGAGAAAATACACCTTTTAACTAAAAGGCTGCAAACTAAATCATCCAAATTCTAGACATAGAATTTTCTTAATATTTCATGTCAATTTAAAGATTTGGACTTAAGGCTTAATAACAATCACTAATTTCATTCTACCTCTTCTAGAGCAATAATGGTAGTGTAGCAAATTCCTATTCATCCTTCATTTTCTTAGATATTACCTCAGAAGGGCAACCCCACCTCCCACATATATACACTTGTGTTAAAAATTAATAACTGCCGGCCGGGCATGGTGGCTCACGCCTGTAATCCCAGCCCTTTGGGAGGCCAAGGCAGGAGGATCACCTGAGGTCACGAGTTCCAGACCAGCCTGGCCAACGTGGTGAAACCCCATCTCTACTAAAAATACAAAAATTAGCCAGGCATGGTGGTGCATGCCTGTAATCCCAGCTACTTGGGAGGCTGAGGCACGAGAATCACTTGAACCCAGGAGGCGGAGGTTGCAGTGAGCTGAAACCGTGCCATTGCACTTCACCTGGGCAACGAGAGCGAAAGTCCATCTCAAAAAAATAAATAACTGCCTTTGCTGTACTATCACCCTTAAAACAGTCTCATTATTGCTTATGTTAAATCATCACATGATTTACATGCTTCTATATTTCCCTGCTATTAGCCTGTAAGGCTAATAGGCTTGAGCCCAGAGGCTGCCTCATTGAACTCAGGTCATCTGGTGACTAGTATAGTAAATAGAGCTGGTAACCTCATATACATTCAGTAATATGTTAATTCTCTGATTAAAAAATACATTGATATCAGTATTGGTATGGCTACTCAGAAATTATCTTTTGAGTAGAATTCTCCTGGCCTCAATTAGATCAAATTTATAGATCATCAACATCACAGTTTCATTAAAGGATCAGAGGAAAAAAACAAGAAGCCTGAAATGTTACTTGCCAAGTACAATAATGTAGTTTTGTGTCTAAGATAAGTCTTTGTAAGGGCTCTATTTCTCATTGAGCAATGTGCCAGCTGAGGAATAAATTTTACAACACTTCTTTTACCTCCTTGGTAACAAGGACAAGAGAAACCTTGACAATGTATCTGATGTAAATCTTAAGTCTCTTAGCAGACTAAAATGGATTCCCAGAAGTTTTTTCTGAGATGTTGCAAGAAAACACTACGGAGGTCAGGAATTTCAGTTAGTTTTGCTACTAGCTCAAGATACAGGGTGTTTTTTGTTTGTTTGTTTGTTTGTTTGTTTTTGTTTTCTTTTTTGAGACGAGAGTCTCGCTGTCGCCCAGGCTGGAGTGCAGTGGCACGATCTCGGCTCACTGCAGGCTCCGCCCCCCGGGGTTCACGCCATTCTCCTGCCTCAGCCTCCCGAGTAGCTGGGACTACAGGCACCCGCCACCTCGCCAGGCTAATTTTTTGTATTTTTTTTAGTAGAGACGGGGTTTCACTGTGTTAGCCAGGATGGTCTCGATCTCCTGACCTCGTGATCCGCCTGCCTCGGCCTCTCAAAGTGCTGGGATTACAGGCATGAGCCATCGCGCCCGGCCGATACAGGGTTTTTTAAGGTATTAAGTTGTAATACTTTCTAAAAGTATTTAATTGCTGTTTTTTCCATTTCATCATTCATCTTGTTGGCCCTATGGTTTCTCTACAGTTTATTCCTTAAGACAACTTCAAAATCCAAGGCAACCTTGCTTAGGCTGATGAATTCAAATTAGCTTGTATGTTAGAATCCAACAAGAACAGGAGTTAATAACTTCCTCTTTCTACCTCATTAAGAAACTATTTCATTTGTATCTGTCCCACCTGAATTGTAAGGCATGACCCTTTTTCCTAGCATTGCATTTGTGTTTTTCCCAGCATCTGAATTCTACCTGCCCACCCAGACCCATAGTACTCTGCTTCTGGATCTTGCCTACGTAAATTCGTAGCATTCAAATGCTTTGCCCTGAAATCATCTGGCTTTTGGACTACACTGGGAAATCGTCTGGCTTCTGGATGACTTTGTATAGGGACCCAAGTATATTTCCAAATTAGGCCTTCCATGGAGAGAACTCCTTTTTAAAAAAGTAGTTGAGAATTCCTTTTTTTTTTTTTTTTTTTTTAGACAGTCTTGCTCTGTCACTCAGGCTGGAATGCAGTGGCCTGATCTTGGCTCGCTGCAATCTCTGCCTCCCAGGTTCAAACAATTCTCCTACGTCAGCCTCCCGAGTAGCTGGGATTACAGGCACACGCCACCACGCCCAGCTAATTTTTGTACTTTTAGTAGAGACGGGTTTCTCCATTTTGGTCAGGCTGGCCTCGAACTCCTGACCTCGTGATCCACCCGCCTCGGCCTCCCAAAGTGCTGGGATTACAGGCATGAGCCACTGTGCCCAGCCTAGTAGTATAATATTTTATATAAAATTGTGCTGCTTAATTTTCATTTTAGTGTATTCATTTAGAATGTATAATTTTACAATTTGTGGTATCATATATTTTAAGTAAACAGTTTTCTTCCATATATAAAGAAAACAATAAAATGAAAACATCTGACACAGTAGATGATATCTATTTGAATTAATAATGATTTAATCTGACTTATTTAGCATGGCAGTTTTAAAAGATAAATCAGAATTTTAAGAATCCTATTTCCAATAAACAATCTTAAAATCTTAGGGCCTTCTCTGTTTTTCAAAGTATTTACTTTTCATATTCAGTATTTTTGTATTTAGCTTCTCTCAGTTGAAAAGATAAAAGTTCTCATAGAAATGGTAAAGTGAATTTTTTAGATTAATCCTTTTTATAATCTTTCAATTATCTTACTTGCTCTTATGGGGGAAAATGCTTTAACCATAGGCATGTCTAAAGAAATAACTTAGAATTCATTGAAGAATTCACACAAGAATTAAGAATAATATGCAAAAAGTAAAAATATAAATTAGAAGTGAAAATGTTCATTAGATTAATTTGATGATTCTTATGTTGAGAATCCATAAGTTATTTTCTGCATTGCCCTCATTTTTAAAGTCTCAAACAATGGTCAGTTATGTGTGTACAGCTGTTCATTCATCCAACATGTCTCTTTGTTCAGAGGCACTCTCCTCTGTTACTAGTCTCTTCAGTTTCATCGGGATGCATTTTATTAAGATAACAATTGAGCATGTACAAGAAGCTAATTACCTACAGGTTTAGAAGGCCATGAAATGAAACAGAATAAAAGATTATAATGTGTTACAATAAAATTCATATTTGTGATTATGCTAAAGAAGTATTTAGGTAGCTTGGTAACTGCCAGAGAAATGACAGGTAAACAGAAGCATAAACTGTTCCTGTCCCAGAGAAGTTAATTGTGGTCATATTCAAATACTTGAGAATTGGCTCTGCCATTGCTTAGTTGAAAGACCTTAAGTTACTGTCTTTCTCCAAGCCTTTAAATTTTAAATAAGATATTGAACTTGGCTCTATCTTGTCCCAAATTTTTATAATCCTAGAAGAGAGTCAGCCTTCAATATATTCATTTTGGAGATATTTAGTACACTGACATATTACTTAAAATCGCAGATGGGAAAAATTAAATATAATCTCATAGATTTATGTGGAAAATTCAATATCATCTTAGAATTCTGGAAATTGTGTTTAACTTTACCATTATAGAAACTATGTTAGATTTCATTTCTCTTACCCTTTGTCAGATCGACACCTTGACTGTGTGAGACGTGATTAACAAAAAGGAAAACTACCCCCACTGGAAGCTGTTAAAGGAAAGGCAATGTAAATGAAAAAAAAGAAAAAGAATTTCTAAAAGTTTTATCAGACAAAATTTAATTGAATCAATGGGGCAATCTGGAGTTCTGGATGACTCTGTTAATTTAAGTTTATAATCATTTTAATTTTATTTTTTTTATTTACTTATTGTGAGACAGAGTCTCACTCTGTTACCAGGCTGGAATGCAGTGGCGTGACCTCGGCTTACTGCAACCTCCGCCTCCCTGGACCAAGCGATTCTCATGTCTCAGCTTCCTGAGTAGCTGGGATTACATGCGTGCACCACCACACCCAGCTAATTTTTTTTTTTTTTTGAGACGGAGTCTTGCTCTATCGCCCAGGCTGGAGTGCAGTGGCGTGATCTTGGCTGACTGCAAGCTCCGTCTCCCGGGTTCATGCCATTCTTCTGCCTCAGCCTTCCCAGTACCTGGAAGTACAGGCACCCGCCACCACACCTGGCTAATTTTTTGTATTTTCAGTAGAGACGGGGTTTCACCGTGTTAGCCAGGATGGTCTCAATCTCCTGACCTCGTGATCTGCCCGTCTCAGCCTCCCGAAGTGCTGGATTACAGGCGTGAACCACTGCGCCCGGCCCTTTTTTTGTTATTTTTATAGAGACGGGGTTTCACCATGTTGGCCAGGCTGGCCTCAAACTCCTGACCTCAGGTGACCCGCCCGCCTCGGCCCTCCAAAGTGCTGAGATTACAGGCATCAGCCACTGCACCTGGCCTAGTTTTTAAAAATTTTTCATTTAACACCTATAAAGCTTCTGGAGTATAATCACTTTAAACCTTGTTTGAATATTTTCTAAAACATAAAAATGGTAATATTTAAACGTATTTTCTTGCCTTAATAAAGTATATGCTGAATATCATTACATTTTATAAATAAAGACACCTTATTATCAAGTCTTATATAATACAGTAGTGTCTCCCATTTTCCACGTATTTAGTTACACACAGTCAACTGAAGTCTGGAAATATTAAATGGAAAACTCCAGAAATAAACAATGCTTAAGTTTTAAATTGTGTGTCATTCTAAGTAGCATGATGAAATCTTGCACCATCTTGCCTAGGATGGCAGTCATCCCTTTGTCCATTGTATCTATGCTGTAGACACTATCTGCCTGTTAGTTACTTAGTAGCCATCATGGTTATCAGATCCACTGTCCCAGGATCACAGTGCTTGTGTTCAAATAATCCTTATTTAATTCATAATGGTCCCAAACCACAAGAGTAGTGATGCTTGCATTTTGTTAAATTGTTTTATTTTACTATTATTCTTGTTAATCTTACTGTGCCTAATTTACAAATAAAACTTTATCATATATATTTATAGAAAAGCACATAGCATATATATATATAAAGTTTCATACTATCCACAGCTTCTGGCATTCACTAGGGGTCTTGGAAGGTATCTCCTGTGGTTAAGGGTGAACTACTTATTCTGTAATGTAGGTATAGAGGTTTTAAAAATTCTGCTGAATGTGTTTTAAGCCAAGGATGTTTGATGTTTGATTGCAATTTTTCCTAAGATTGACTTTTTTTTTTTTTTTGGAAGTAGAGTGCTAGTGACTAATGCAGGTTAACTAAAGCGTCAACTTGAATAATCTTCATTTCCTTTAAGCAAAATTTCACTTCATTCCAAACTGAACAAAATTAGATTGTATTTATGATTTCACTACACATTTGAAAGATGCACACTCTAAAGG
The DNA here is from genome assembly GCF_028878055.3 of Symphalangus syndactylus. Lineage (NCBI taxonomy): Eukaryota > Metazoa > Chordata > Mammalia > Primates > Hylobatidae > Symphalangus > Symphalangus syndactylus. Next base: position 87,763,769 of record NC_072437.2, on the reverse strand, counting down.
ATTCAAATTACAAACCTTTTCCGTTATAACCTAGTGGTTGTTAGCAAGGCTATGTATTTGTAAATGTCTCCTACTGCCAGAAATTGTTTGTTTCAGAGGGGATTGGGTTATCAAGAATGACTGCTGCCTTTGTTCATGGCTGTGTTGTGTATAAGTGATAGAGTTGGACAGTTTTATTCATATGCACATCTACTTTTTAATAGCATGATGATCTGAGGTGATAATTTGAGGCTTCAAGTTCTGAAAAGAAGAATGAATATAGTTTTATTTAATCACAAAGTTATTGTTAAAATACTACTTTTAAATGCCTGAAGCGTTTCCTGCTTGCATTTTTAAAGTGACATTATCTTTATTATTAAGGGCCTACTCTAGGCCCAATACTTCACTATAGTCTATAAAAGATGGTCCCTGTCAGCAAAGAACTGTAACCTATATGAGAATATTATACTAACATACAAGAAACAAGTAGAGAATAATGGAATGTAAACTCTGGCTTGCTAACTTAAGTGTGGTAGAAGCTTGAAGGAAATGTGGACTTAAACTTATCAGAGAAGACTTATAAGAGGATATGAAAGGTGAGCTGGGCTGAAAAAGTGGTTAAGATTGATTATGTGAAATGAAGGAATGATAACTTGCGAGTGCAGAAAACAACATAAACCAAGACATGATGAAGTAGCAAGGAGTAAAGTAGATACAGTATAATGAAGGCGAAGAGTAGATACTAGGGAATTGGTAGGGAAATGAGTATAACCATGTTTGAGATTGTTTTCCTTCCTTTGCATAATGTACCCTCATTTCTAATCAAAGAAAACAAGGGTATTCAGATTGCCTGCAGCCCTTCAAGAGCCATAGTGTGTTGCTTTGAAGAAAACAAAAAACAAAAAACTTGTAAGAAATACTGGAAGGAAACCTAGGCATAAATAAGTTTACCCTAAATAATTGGGAGTCTGTGGCTTTTAACTCAGCCAATCAGGTGAGAAATCTTGAGAGGAAAGAGTTGCCTAGGCAAAATGCTATATCTAGAATATTTTTTGCCTTAAATAAGATTGACTTTACCACTATGGGAGTAATTGCCACTGAATACCGTAATACTGTTGTTAAGCCAAAGAGAAATAATACTTTTCAAACCTCACTCAGATTTTCATCCAAGCCTTAACTCAAGTTATTTACTCCTAGAATGTCCTTTCCCTCATCTTCAATTGTCTAAAACTTATGCTATTTACCCCCTACATGAAGTTTTTCCAGTTCACTTTTCCTCCTCAGCCAAAAATACCATTTCTCTCATTTAAGCTTCTATACCTGACTTAGAACAAATACATGCTGTCTTATGGGAAGGGGCCATCTTATTCTTTATTGTATATTCTGCAAGCCTAGCCTAGTGTCTTAAACATAGTGGGTGTAAAATAAGTGACCACTGATTGCTGAAAATCAGGAGTAATACCTTTATGGTAAAGTGGTAGAAAGGCTGCATACCTGCTAGATAAATACAGAAATATGCAGGTTATTTTCTGATAATTTAGGAGGGCCCTCTACCTTTTACTACTTCACTGATCAGAGTTCTTCTCATTCTGTGTCAGCTATTAACATTCATTCCTCAGGTCTCAGTTACCTTAAAATGTCATTTTTTTTTTCCCAGCAAAACCAGAAAAGTGAGGGTAGGGGTATGAATAATCAGGCCTGTGAAATTTTGTTATCTTTTTGGGGGTCGTTAGTGATCTAACTGATCATTTCTAACCTTTCCAATTAAGTGTGAAATTCTATAAAGTTTAACTTATTTTTTGGCGTTTATTTGTGTATCTCTGAGGAGATAGGAGGTGGTAGTAGAATAAAGAATCCTTACATTTAAAAATACTTTTCAAGAAATGCCATTACCATAATCATAGAAACAAAAGCATTGAGGATCTGCTATAATTCTTTAAGGTAACTCTAAAATTAATGGAATGTTTTTGAATGCCTAAACTTACTGGAGCCACCTTACTGAGTGATATAGGCTTTCTCATAAACTTTCTTGGACAATTTTATAGGAGACCAAATGCCTTTCCTCCTTCTCCCAGCTCTGCCCTTCAAAAAGAAACCAAGTCACACCAAAACTTTCAAAAAAATCTAAGAAGGCCAAGAAAGTTGTGGATCAAATAAGTACCATTTGTTTACTGCTATGACATTTATGTACCCTTATATAGCATTTATATAAAATTTATAGGACATTTCTGTCTGTTTTCCAGAACCCAATGTATAAATTACATTGATTGAAAAGCCTGTTGCTGTTGGTTTTGGTTTGGCTTTGAGGGTGGTTGACATATTTGTTATATCTACCTTTTAACCAAAAGTCAAGAATTCAACCAGCAATTAAATAATAATTCCTGTGGTAAAGCACTTTCCCTTCTATATTGATTTTCTTTATGACCTGTTTTCCAGGTGTAAATTTTGATACCACCATTGCCGCCCTCACCTCAGAAAAGGTGAGAACTGACTAAACTACTGGTACTTAGACCATGTGGAGAAGGAACTGAAAATGGAAACAGAAACACGTCTGTACAGAGCAGAGTGTCAGACAATAGCTCATTTTAGTAGAGGGCAATAAATGCCACATGAGATGATCACCTCAGGAGAAAACTGTAAGTAACTGGGGACTTGCAGGAGAATTGAACAGTTGTTTCTGCTGACTCAGTAAAAATGTCTTCATTTTATAATTTGTGGCGTGCATGCTTGTAAATTAAAATGCATTGAGTTGTCAAGTAATGGACTTGTCTGGTTTGTAGGTAGGAATTTAAGCCAAAATTGAATGCAACATTCCCCCAAAAGTAACCTGGGATCTGTGCCATAAAACCTAAGGCAAAGGTTCCATGAATTTGTATTACTAGGTTAGAACTAGGCTATTGAGCCTTTGCTTAGAAAACCAATTAGAGGATTTTAGTCTTGATATAGCAGGGAATAGGGAGGCATTATAGCCTATTGATTTGTTTGGAATTAAATGTGGCAATACTATATATAGAAATGTCTAAGAAATAAAGTATGGTAGCAAGGAAACTGGGCATGTGACTATTGTAGTAATCTAGGGGTGAAGAAAACCTGAACAGCAATAGTCGCAGGAGAATGGAGGTGAAAGAATAAATTTAAGATATTTCAAAGGAAAAAATTGTTGAATATCATGATGGGTTGGATAAAAGGGAGGTGTAAAAGATTATACATTTTCTGTACTGGAAGACAATGGAGTTATCACTGAAAGAAAAGAGATAGTTAAGAAACTAGTTTAAGGCCGGGTGCGATGGCTTATGCCTGTAATCTTAACACTTTGGGAAGCAGAGGTGGGTGGATCACTTGAGGTCCGGAGTTCGAGCCAGCCTGGCGAACATGGTGAAACCCCACCTCTATTAAAAGTACAAAAATCAGTCAGACGTGGTAGCTCATGCCTGTAATCCCAGCTACTCAGGAGGCTGAGGCAGGAGAATCTCTTGAACCTGGGCAGTGGAGGCTGCAGTGAGCCAAGATCATGCCACTGCACTCCAGCCTGGATGACAGAGTGACTCTGTCAAAAAAAAAAGAAAAGAAACTAGTTTAAGAGGGAGAAAATGTGTTCCATTTCTGCAATGTATTTAAGGTGATATTTAGGCATTAAGCTTGAAATGTCTTCATTTAAGGTGGCTGGATATACAGAACTGGAATTCTATGTAAAAGTCAGGCTGGAGAGGTAACTTTGGCAGTTATATAAGGCTGATAAGGGTAGAAAAGCTGACTGAAGCTCTTTATGAAGGACAGTGGGTCCCTTTCTTTTAGAAAAAATATGAACACACATTTATGTAAATAAACTATATCATTAGGTATGTAATCTTAAACATTTCTAGAATTGAATAAGAACTCTCCCTTTTTTCCTTAGAGTGTCATATCTCAAGCCTGTGCCTGTTAGAAAATCCCTACGCTTATATCAATTATGAAAGTCAATGACTGAAATGTGTTAATACTCTTAAACCTTACCTTCTCTTAATAAAACCAAGATCTTTCCCAGTATTAGGCTAAGGGAATGAAATTGAGAACTTAAAGTCCAAATAATTCAGTCAGTTAAAACTTTGTAAAATTGACATGGCTTTAATTTCTCAAATGGAAAGCAAGTAATTGAATTGGGGGAAGTGTGCTAGTCTCCAGTTTCAAGAAACAGTACAGCACAAAGACCTGGCATTCTAGCCGAAGAGCTGTAATAATAAACAGAAATTTGAAAACCAGGAAGACAAGTTTTCCAAGAGTGCAACTGTGGCATTTCAAAGGAGATTTAACAAGAAATTCCGGAAGATGGCCAAAAATAGGTTTAGATAATTGAGATTCTTTATTTGAATACTTGTTTTTGATGGAGAAACATACTTAAGAGGAAATGAAGGTTCTGTCTAAGGTCTGAAACTTTTTCTCACCCTAAAGCAGGTTTGCTTCTGAAGAAAACTATTAGCAAAAAAAAAAATCAAATAGGAATTCAGTGCTGCTCAGATTGTAGGAGTTTAAAAAGTGACCAATGCAACCATTTTTAGAAAATTAATTGAAAGCAACTATTTTTGTTTTCTAGGAGCAAAACCTTGTTTTCTAGGATTCCTATTTGTAAAGTATCACTGTTTACCCAGTTATTACTTGCCATGAAAAATAGCCTCCCAGCATCAGACAGAAATACAATGTTACTCTACATCTTTGTTTTTTTTATTCTAGTCATAAAACAGATTCTGAAATTGATTTTTAATATGGTCTATTTTAATGATATGTAAGGAAACCTAAAATGTTAATCTGCATTTCAAATTAGCCTTGTAAAACCTCAGTAATATGTCTTCTGGATATATCAGGATCTTTTGGACCATTTTACCTTAATTATTGAACCACTTGATTAATCCAAATTCAGTAAACTTATGACCTCAAATTGGGTTACCCAGAACTAGGAATATTTCTATATTCCATCCTACTTACATCTGATTTACATGCCTGGTCTGCTAACTTCTCCTTTCTTTTCTTGACTCCTAAGTTATGGAGGTAAGTGAAGATTTACTATCAATTATAGTCATGTGACACTCATTTTGAACTTATATTCTCTTAGTTTTTTTAATTGTTAAGCATTCTGGTAGCATTACATTGTTCTTAGCAAATTAAGTATATCCCAGTTTTAACTGGCCTATTTTACTCTGCTTAAACATACAATTTTGTGTAATTTGCAACAAGTTTATATCCCCATATGCATCTATATTTTCATCTCCTTTCCATATGGCATTACCCAAGTAAACCTTTTTTGTCTTTAATGGAGTCTCATTTCTTTGCCAAGGCTGGAGGGCAATGGCGCAATCTCAGCTTACTGCAACCTCTGCCTCCCAGATTCAAGCGATTCTCCTGCCTCAGCCACCCCAATAGCTGAAATTGCAGGTGCCTCCCACCACACCTGGCTAATTTTTGTATTTTTAGTAGAGACGGGGTTTCACCATGTTGGTTAGCTTGGTCTCGAACTCCTGACCTCAAGTGATCCTCCCACCTTGGCCTCCCAAAGTGCTGGGATTACAGGCGCGAGCCACCACACCTGGCCCCAAGTAAACTTCTAATTGAAAATATTCTGGGGTAGTTTCTGTAATCTGTAACTTGAGTCAACTCTTTCAGATTGTATTATTTAAATTATCCTCATCCATCTCTGAATCTACGATAAATCTTGTTTTTCCAGGCATCTATTCACTGAGACTATAGTTTCCAAATGTTTCAGTTCAGCTCACTTGAGCTTGTTAGATGCCCACCACTGTAGGGGAGTATGACATAGACCACTATAGCACAGTCTCAGTCCTCATCTTAAAAGAACTCATGGAACCTTAAACATTGCAGCCAGATTTCCTTGGAGGTCTCTTATTACAAAAAGGGTAGACCAGGTGCAGTGGCACACGCCTGTAATCCCAACACTTTGGGAGGGTGAGGTGGAAGGATTGCTTGAGCCCAGAAGTTTAAGACCAGCCTGGGCAACATAGTAAGACTTCATCTTTACAAAAAAAATTAAAAATTAGCTAGGCATGGTGGCATGCACTTGCAGTCCCAGGTACTCAGGAGGCTGAGGCTAAAGGATAGCTTGGGCTCTGGATTTTGAGGTTACAGTGAGCCATGATAGCACCACTACACTCTAGCTGGGTGACAGGGTGAAATCCTGCTTAAAAAAAAAAAAAAGGGTAAAATAAATCTCTCCTATTTGGCCTCATACTCATGAACCTGAAGAAATTCACATTCTTTCCAGAAGTGTTATGAGATGATGAATAATAATATGAAATGAAACAGTTAATTGGCATGTTTTACCCTACTGATAAAAAGCCATTTGTTGCCGGGCGCGGTGGCTCACGCTTGTAATCCCAGCACTTTGGGAGGCCGAGGCGGGCGGATCACGAGGTCAGGAGATCCAGACCATGGTGAAACCCTGTCTCTACTAAAAATACAAAAAATTAGCCGGGCGTGGTGGCGGGCGCCTGTAGTCCCAGCTACTCGGAGAGGCTGAGGCAGGAGAATGGCGTGAACCCAGGAGGCGGAGCTTGCAGTGAGCCGAGATCGTGCCACTGCACTCCAGCCCGGGCGACAGAGCGAGACTCCGTCTCAAAAAAAAAAAAAAAAAAAAAAAAAAAAAGCCATTTGTTTAATAAAAAGCCATTTGCTTTAATGATTTCTGGATTTTGAGGTGTTGGTGTGAAATCTGAAGGTACAGAAGACTACCTACCTAAAAGCCTTGGGTGGTTAGACAAGTCTTAAACACATTTTAGTTTTGGGAGCAAGGTCCTATTTATTTTGCTACATGTTCTGTTTTTATTCTGTGCCATGCTTAATATCATTTTCCATTTTCACTCATGTAAGATTTTAGCTTTTTATCCATGAAAATATTTTTGTGATTGGATCTCATAGTTTAGTTAAATATTAAGGTATTTTCGATGATGAGGTGTTTTGATAAAATTTGTATTTTTCATTTATAATAGGCCCAACAGAAATCCTTTTTTTTTTTTTTTTTTTTTTTTTTTGAGACAGAGTCCCACTCTGTCACCTAGGCTGGAGTGCAATGGCATGATCTCGGCGGAGGCTGCAACCTCCGCCTTCCAGGCTCAAGCAATTCTCCTGCCTCAGCCTTCCGAGTAACTGGGGACTACAGGCACGTGCCACCATGCCCAGCCAATTTTTGTAATTTTTGGTGGAGACAGGGTTTCACCATGTCAGCCAAGCTGGTCTCCTGACCTCAAGTGATCCACCCACCTCAGCCTCCCAGAGTGCTGGGATTACAGACGTGAGCCACCTCGTCCAGCCAGAAATCCTACTAAATCTTGAGGTATAGTTCTACAGCAAAGCCGGTAATTGTGATTTTTGGGTTTTTTTGTTGTTGATATTGTTTTTAAATCATAGAGAGATGGAGGTCTCACTCTGTTGCTCAGGCTGATCTCGAACTCCTGAGCTCAAGGATCCTTCCGCCTTGACCTCTCAAAATGCTGGGATTGGCCGGGCGCGGTGGCTCACGCCTGTAATCCCAGCACTTTGGGAGGCCGAGGCGGGCAGATCACGAGGTCAGGAGATCGAGACCACGGTGAAACCCCGTCTCTACTAAAAATACAAAAAAATTAGCCGGGCGTGGTGGCGGGCGCCTGTAGTCCCAGCTGCTCGGAGAGGCTGAGGCAGGAGAATGGCGTGAACCCGGGAGGCAGAGCTTGCAGTGAGCTGAGATTGCGCCACTGCACTCCAGCCTGGGCGACAGAGCGAGACTCCATCTCAAAAAAAAAAAAATGCTGGGATTATAACCACTAAGCCCAGCCCAGTACTTATGTTTTTTACTAGGTCATTGATATTCCAGAAATCTAAGTATTTTTAGTAATTTTAAAATGTCCTATCTTTATTTCTGAGCATTTGTTTAAAAATGCTAAGTCTGATGCCACATTGCTGTCTCCCATGGATCCTTTGGTTCCAGGAAGGTAATACAATTTCATAAATTTATTTTTGAAAATGTCCTCACAGTAGCTTCTGCATTGCTAAACTTGCCATTACAGCCAACTTCCCTAGCACAGAGGAAAAATAGCAGTAGAATGTAAGAGATTGAGTGCTCTTAGCAAATCTTTTATTACCCCAGCGTAGTCTCTAGTAGTGTAATTCTCTACTGATGTGAACATTTCTATTACTTATGATAGAGAATCAGTACAAAAGTTTATAAAGCAAAGCTGAAGTTTGTCACTTGTATATGGTATAAAGGACAAATTAGAAACAGATTATGATTTCCTAAACCATGTATTTCTCAAGCTGCTTTCTTGTGACCATTTTATACTACTTCAGGCTCCTGATTTCAAATACGTTTTTAAAGCACCTAAATAGGCCAGGCACAGTGGCTCACACCTGTCATCCCAGCACTTTGGGAGACTGAGGCGGGCGGATCACCTGAGGTCAGGAGTTCTACGCCAGCCTAGACAACATGGTGAAACACCATCTCTACCAAAAATACAAAAAATTAGGTGGGCGTGTAGTCCCAGCTACTCAGGAGGCTGAGATGGGAGGATCGCTTGAGCCTGGGAGATGGAGGTTGCAATGAGCTGAAATCGCACCACTGCACTCCAATCTGGGTAACAGAGTGAGACCCTGTCTCAAAAAAAAAAAAAAAGCAGCCTAAATTAATCTTGACTTTACCATACCCTAAGAACTCTTTGTAATTACAACTTGCATATTAAATCCAAGAGTAAAATTAAGCATTAGAGCTCTTTTTCAGAAAAGATTTGTAGGGAGAACTTCTAATCACTTATAAGGTAAATTATTGAGGTTCAAGAATCATAAGCTAAAATCTTGGTGCCTTGGCTAGGCATGGTGGCTCACACCTGTAATCCCAGTGCTCTGGGAGGCCAAAGTGGGAAAGTCACTTAAGGCCAAGAGTTGGAGACCAGCCTGGACAACATGTGAGACCTTGTCTCTATAAAAAGTAAAAAACAATTACCCTGGCATGGTGGTATGCGCCTGTAGTCCCAGCTACTTGGGAGGCTGAGGTGGGAGGATCACTTGAGCCCAAGAGTTTGAGGCTGCATGAGTTATGAATACACCAGAATTCACTACAGCTTCCAACTCCTGCACTCCAGCCTGGTGACACAGTATTATATAAAGAGTATTAAATAAATAAGTAAAATATTTGGTGCCTTGTCAGAAATGAAACTGTGATTGATAAAAACATGCTGGGGCCAGGCACGGTGGCTCACGCCTGTAATCTCAGCACTTTGGGAGGCCAAGGTGGGCGGATCACGAGGTCAAGAGATTGAGACCATCCTGGCCAACATGATGAAACCCCATCTCTACTAAAAATACAAAACTTAGCCGGGCGTGGTTTCGCATGCCTGTAATCCCAGCTACTCGGGAGGCTGAGGTAGGAGAATCACTTGTACCCGGGAGGTGGGGGTTGCACTGAGCTGAGATCGCACCTTTGCACTCCAGCTTGGGCGACAAGAGTGAAACTCTGTCTAAATAAATAAATAAATAAAATACTGAAACGTAAGTGGGAGGTCCAACTATTTATTTATTTACATATAATATTTCTACATATTTATGGGGTACATGTGGCATTTTTTGCATGCATAGAATGTGTAATGATCAAGTCAGGGTACTTAGGGTATCCATCAGTTTAATCAATTTTTTTTTTTTTAGACAGTCTTCCTCTGTCACCCAAGCTAGTGTGCAGTGGCGCAATCTCAGCTCATAGCATTCATGAAGAAGAGAAAGGAAAAGATGTATTGAAGGTAGAACATATACCAAAGCACCAAGTACATGGAGTTGTCTAGAGAGCAGCAAGCATTACGGCTTAAGCACAATTGGCGCCTGGTTGCCCAGAGATGGTATGGCAGCAGATGAAGCCAAGAGTTAGGCTGAGTATAGATTTGGCTAACATGTATGCCCTAAATATGTAATGAAACAAGAAAAATGGCAATTTCTCTTTAAAAGAGAATAGACAACTTCATTTCTTTATCTGAGATTGCTCTGGTATGATGATAGTCTCTGGTTTTGGTGTTTCATTCATGATGAGCACTTCAGGGCTTTTTATCCTTTCAAAGCTATAACATTCAGTTTTGTCTTCAGAGGATACTGTTCTAGTGCTGACCAAATGAAAGCCTTTCTTTAATAAAGTGTCAGTAAGCTGAGGACATTTGTTCCGTGGGCCAATTTTCAGTTATCAAGTTTTATAGAAACATACCTAGGACACACAAAAAGAAGCTTAATTATAAAGCATCCCTTTAATAACTAGCAAAACTATACACATAAATTTGACTTACAAAGGCATCATACCTTCTCAAGACAGATTTTTTTTTTGAAATTTCATTTACAAATCCAAATCAGTAATTTTTTTTTTTTTTTTTTTTTTTTGAGACGGAGTCTTACTCTATCACCCAGGCTGGTGTGTAGTGGTGTGATCTTGGCTCACAGCAACCTCCGCCTCCCAGGTTGAGGCGATTCTTCTGCCTCAGCCTCCTAAGCAGGTGGGATTACAGGCGCACACCACCATGCCCAGCTAATTTTTGTATTTTTAGTAGAGATTAAGTTTCACCATGTTGGCCAGGCTGGTCTCAAACTCCTGACCTCAAGGGATCCACCCATCTCGGCCTCCCAAAGTGCTGGGATTACATCCATGAGCCACCACGCTAGGCTGCCAAATCAGTAATCAGGTGCTGAAAATCGAGACCTTGCTGTGATTTTGAAAGTCATTTCAATTCCATATTTAGAAGTAAACCAACACTCATCAATTTGAGAGATCACTTTCTAAAGAAAACATTTGATCAAACAATTGTCTTAATTCTTTATATAACTAATTCCAATTTTGTTTTGAATTTGCTACTTTGTTTAATTAGTTGATTGAATCAAATATTTTAATAAATGCTGTGTACTTACAATTTCCCCTCCAGATCTACTCTTATCAGTTATTAGCACTGACATTATGGATTTTCCTTTGTGACTTACTCCTATCAAATTTACCTTTAAGTGAAATTTTGCAGATATGAAATGTCAAGATTTTATTGTCACTTTTTACGCAATAACTCTCCATTGTCAAAGAGCACAACTTGGGGTCAAAAGCCTCTGGAGTAGAAAGAGCAAAATCTTCTATTCACTAAGGTGCTCCACAGAACAAATGCAGTACACAGAACCAATTCAAGAAAAATGCACATGAGGAGGCGGAGCTTGCAGTGAGCCAAGATGGCGCCACTGCACTCCAGCCTGGGTGACAGAGCGAGACTCCGTCTCAAAAAAAGAAAAAAATGCACATGAACTTTTCAGATTAGCTGTCTGTTGGCTTTAATAATGTCAGCATAGGCTGGGCGTAGTGCCTCACGCCTGTAATCCCAGCATTTTGGGAAGCCGAGGCTGGTGGATCACCTGAGGTTGGGAGTTTGAGACCAGCCTGACCAACATGGTGAAACTCTGTCTCTACTAAAAATACAAAAATTAGCTAGGGGTGGTGGTGCATGCCTGTAATCCCAGCTACTCGAGAGGCTGAGGCAGGAGAATCACTTGAACCCCAGAGGCGGAGGTTGTGGTGAGCCGAGATCACGCCATTGCACACCAGCCTGGGCAACAAGAGTGAAACTCCATCTCAATAATAATAATAATAATGTCAGCATAACACATCTGCATGGATACAGCTTTATGACTCCTTCCTTATCTGCCATCAAAAATATTTTCATAAAACTCTTTGTGTCCTCCCACCATTAGTTTATGAGATGTGAAGAAAAAGCTAACTTAGATTAGTTCAGGCAGAAACCTAAACTATCTGTAGTTTTAAGGGATAAAATGATGCTTGGGGACATCCCTAACCTTCTTCTAATGATCATGCTTGAAGTAGAGTGGTTTTTGTAGTTCACATTTAGAAACTCATTCTAAGCAAAGAAACCAATAGTAAAATCTAAGCATTACCAAACTATAAAGCACATCTCAAAAAATGTTTATTATGTTTGATACAACAGATTCTCAATATTAGCAAATCATTCCACTTACCCCCAAGCCCCAGATCTTGACTGTACAGTCTAAAAACATTTGTCAAAGAGAAAAAATGTTACAGAACATCTCATAAAAGAATTAAGATACAAATAGTATATACAGATAGTAGATTGTAACAAAGTGGAATGTACTTGCAAGAAATCACCTAGCTAAAATACTTGATTCCCTATGAGGACAAACTGAAAAATAAAATATTTCAAGCACACAAAGAAAGGACAGAATAGGGGAAACCAATGGGAAATAGAAAGTCTAAACTTATTTTTAAAATTTAAAAGCAACTACACTTTTCCATTTGAGCCAGTTCAAAAAGGAGAAGTCAAATAAAGACTCTAGAATCCTGTGACCAACTATAACTTGAGCTTGATAACATGAATGGCATCTGAAAGATGCAAGCCAAGTATTTCTAGTACTATGACCTTGAGAGATAATAACTGAGCAACCTGCTAGGTTAACCTTGAAGGGTAAATCATATTGATAGAACAAACTGAATAAGGTGAATGATACACCAGACAATTAGGCACCAATTAGGCTCACTTCTCTATTTTCCAAACCTACCAAAAATATCTGAATAGACAGATTCAGACCAGGGAGCGAGCAAAAAATAAAAATGATTGCTAATTAGGCAATTATATACTAAAAGTGGGCCTTTTAAGGCCAGAGTTTTCATCCCAATCACCAGAGATCCCCATAATGTCACTGTATTCAGATTGGCTATCTCTACTTTTAAATTGGCACTGTCTAAAAATTCACAAACATTTATGGAATGGAAAAAATTTTGAGCTTCAAACAATTGAATACCATTTGGTGATGCAAGAAAATGCTAATTTTAAAAACAGCTTCTGATTTTGGAATTAAGGAAGTCTAAATATAATGTTTTCTCACTTTAAAATGGAAAAAACTTTTGTGCTGTTTCTAAAACACAAACACAACATAAAAAGGGAAAACCATTTGGCACTGTGTACACACAGGAACATCCCAGTTTTAGTTTTTAATCATGTTTTTCAAGGTAACAATTACTTTCTCCAAATGCATGGTTTTTAAAGAGTATTTCGTATTTCCAGGACATCTTCTTTTGACCTACTGTGTTTCTTCTTAAAAATCAATGACAGTTTTTTCTCTAGGTTTCTGACTTTTTGAAGCATGATCCCCAAAGAGGTCATAATCACTCAAATTTTAAAAACCAAAAAAATTTTCATTTTTGTTAAAGTATCCCATCAATGAAAATAAAGTTGTACAGAGGTTTGAGATAAAGATAAGGTATTAGATTTTCTTCACAATCAGCCTACTAGCTTGACTGGCTCTCTTTTCTCAAAATGACATTTCAACCTCTTTGGAAGGACAGGAAGTTATAAAATGTAAACACTTAAGAATTGTCATACTCGGTTATACTACCTAGTGTCCTCCAGTTGGTAAGCAAAACCAAGGAGTGTGTCATTAAGAGAGAGAGACACTGTTATCCTTCCTGTTGGCTACTGCTGAAGTTAAGAAAATATCTTAAAATACGCCTACGTTTACCACAAAAAAAAAAGTATATTTTAAATGATACCAATAAAGAACACATGCAGGCTTTTCTTTTCCTCCTAAAAATTAAAGCCAGCTTTCACAGTTGGTAAAATAATGGTAGGACAGCATTAAGACATTTTACGGGGGGAAAAAATGTTTGTGACAGCAGAGTGGAAATCAGCGTTAGGATCCAGCCAAGAACAACAGAGGGAGTAAGTGAAGAATTGACTCAGGAGCAACTATCCTTAACATACTGACAGCCTATCCCAATATTTTGAGTTGTTTAAGAGCCAAGGCTGTAACAGGATACCAAATTTGCCATGAGATATATCTGTCTGTAAGGGTGTTTAAAAATAAAGTCAGCTGAAGGAAAAACAGTAGTTGAATCATAAGAACTGAAAGAACAAATTATATAGTGTGTAAGGAACTCAAGAGAAACCAGTGAGCGAGACTTGACTTTATGTGAACCACTGAAAGAATCTCTTAAAAATAAGGCAATTCTGTCTTCAGGAAAAAAAAAAAAAAAAAAAAAAAAAAATGTAATTCTTTTCTAAGTCAAATTCATTAGCAATGGAACATAATATATAAAATTATTTTCTCCCATGATTTGAATGTCCATAGTCTCAGTTTTTTCTGGGCAGTCTTCATTTATTCCTTTTGTCCCACCTAATAATAGCCCCTTTCACTCTAAAAAGTATCCCAGTTTGGAAAATAATTATTTGGTCATTCTACCCAACTCCACTGATTACTCCAAAACATTATTTTGAAGAATCATCTTTTCCAGGAGAAGTTACAGGCCTGAGGAACTTCAAGTTTTTAGAGAAAACATCACAAACTGGTATACAAGAGAAATACTGCAAAGTACAAAATACCTGACTCCAGTTTGGTTATCAGTAGTGCTGTCAGAACCACACTGGAAAACCAGGTCATGGTAAGAAGGTCTTTGTGGAGGCAGTGGAAGTAAGGTCATCTGAGGAGGGAAAGAGTTACTATTCCAGGTCGGCGCTGAAGGTTGTTCTGTAAACACTGTAATCCTCCCAGTTAACATCTCAATTGTTTTGCTGCAAGAGCCAAACACCCTGAAAAAAGCTTGAGTGTTCCCGCTTAGGAAATGCACTTCCACAAGAGCAGGTCTTGGCTGTAGCAGGTATGGGTTTAAGAGATCAACTAGAGAACGAAGTTCATAGAAAAGAGCCTCTCTCTGAAGCCTAAGATAGTCTGAAAAGTCAGTGGGTAATAAAAGCTGGTGAGTTCTCAAAAAATCTAAGATGAAACTAAATAAATCACCATCTCTGTCTACAAAAATCTGGTCACCAACCATCTTGAATTCTTGGTCTCTGCCATCTAACATGCATGCCAACCGAGAAGCAGGAAACTGCTTTATCATAGAAAACCTTGTCGTGAATATCTTCCCTCCCAAATTCAAAGTGACCAGTTCCGGACTACTCATTCTTCCTTCACTTCAAACTAGAGGCTACTACCATCAGCCACACTTAGGAAATCAACCTATAACCATAAATGTTGCTAGTTATACATGATTATACAACGGAGGGGAGGGAAGAATAACAAAAACCAGACTTAGATTCCCAGGAAACTAAGGTAAATAGCGTATCCATGGCTGTGTTTGCAAATTCGAGTTGCCTGGGAACTTGCAGTATACAAAATGAAAAAGCAACAGATGAGGAACTAAGTAGTTTAAGGAAAACTGCCAATATATCTGAAGATAGACATCAAATAGATCCCTTTCCTGTCTTACATTTAAAAAATTATCCATGAAAACCTAGTAAAACTATATATATATACACATATATAATTTTTTAATTACTGGGAGGGGAAAAGCATTCTCCCTCCCCATACCTGTCTACCACACAGAGGCTAGACTTAAACGTTTTTCTTAATTCCTTATGATCTCCTTAGCAATTTAGTGGCTAAATCATGAATTACATGTCAGGAACGAGATAGCCATTACCTCGCCTGGCAAGCTCAATTTGACTATTCTCATAGCTAGAAGGAAATCATTTCTTCTGTGCTTTAGTTGCCGCCTTTTATCCTGTCCCCATTTTCATTACCTCCTCTCAACCAAATTAGAGGACGACTGAGGTAAAGATCTCTTATTTTCAGAAAGTCTATTCCACTTAATGGGCTTTCAAGGAATATCTTACTCTATGACAGAAATAAGGCAGACTAGAAAGCAGTTATAAGGTTACTTGTTATATGAATTCTAAGCAAGGTGAGTTTTTTTATTCCATGAGAGGGTATCTTTATCTCATGTGAGCAGACAACAGCATTAGTGTTCAGCTGATTACTTTGTACTTTGTAATAGCTGACAGACTGTTTTATCTGTTGTCAAATTAGTCTTAACTACACTGAACATTCTTTCTGTAAGCAAGTGGATTGGTTTGGTTGTACACTTGCCATCTTTGGAACAAAATAACACATAGCTGCCAGAATAAAGGTAGTCTTCCCATTTCCTGCTCTTGCCATGTGTTCTATATATACATATATATATGTATATATATATATGTGTGTGTGTGTTTGTGTGTATATGTATATATATATATTTTTTTTTTTTTTGGTCGAGACTGGGTCTCGCTATGTTTATGAAGCTGGTTTCGAACTGGAACTTCTAGCCTCAAATAATCTTCCCACATCACTGTCCCAGAATGCTGAGATTATAGACATGAGCCACCATGCCCAGCCACCTGATCCTTTTTTTTTTAACCTATCTATGCTTTTGCTTGCATAGCCACTTAACATTTCTAGTTGATCTTTGGTGAAAACTACAAAAACAAAGGAGAAAAGGGCAGATTGAAAGCTCCACTCTCCTAAAAATGTAAACTTATAACAAGAAAATGCCAGGTTTTGTATGTACCATTCACATTTTGGTGATAATTAACTCTCTGTAGAAAATTTTGGAAATCTAATTAATTAGTACCTTCAATACCCCCAGTTGTCTCCTGCACACGTGTGTGTGTGTGTGTGTGTGTGTGTGTGTGTGAAACTTCTACAATATCTTTCCTTTTTTAGAGCATGTTCACCGTCAAAAAGGTGCTTTAAGAGTAGTCTTTGGCCGGGCACGGTGGCTCACACCTGTAATCCCAGCACTTTGGGAGGCCGGGGCAGGCGGATCACGAGGTCAGGAGATCAAGACCATCTTGGCTAACAGGATGGTCTTGAGAGACAGTGAAACCCTGTCTCAACTAAAAATACAAAAAATTAGTTGGGCGTGGTGGCACACACCTGTAATCCCAGCTACTCAGGAGGCTAAGGCAGGAGAATCACTTGAACCTGGGAGGTGGAGGCTGCAGTGAGCCAAGACTGCACCACTGCACTCCAGCCTGGGCGACAGGGCAAGACTCCATCTCAAAAAAAAAAAAGTGGTCTTTACTGCATGATTGATGAACAATCACTACTATACTACCTATACTTCCATCAATACAATACTAGAACATACGATCTCTCACCTATTTTTATCACAGCATAAATACAACCAACATTTGGGGTGGATGCTTACTTCAAAAGCACTCTTTAAACAAAAAAAGGTTCAGGCCTATACTACTAAATTTCACTTTTATCTTTATGCTACCTAATTTGAACATGTATAGATTATTTTTGGAAGGAATACTTTTGGAGGAAAATATGTGACTAGAATCGTCGACCAAATCTGAATTACCACTCTCTATTCTCTAACAATTTCTAACAAAAGAGAACTGCATACTTGAAACAGATTTTATAATAGTTTATATTTGCACACAAATTCTGCCACATTGTTCAGTACCACCAAAGTAAAATTCTTGAATCTTTCATTGAAAATGAAAAACCCATCTGTCACCTGTTCCCAGTAAAAAACTGATTGTTCTATAAAATCGGCTGATTTAGTCAGATAGGAACTGATGTTTGAAAGACAGTCTTTCCAAGTTACCAGGTCATCAAATAATGACCATTCTAGGAACATGGTAGGACCAAAGACAATGACAAGGCCAAGCAGAAGGACTAGCAAAAATAACTTATAAAAGCTCCAGGGAATCTTGCTAATGAATGTGCCAGTGTCTTGAGGCAAAGAAAGTTTATCCACATCGACTAGTTTTATGTCTTCCCACTGACTGGTATCAAAGTTCTTCATTAAAGGGCTTGCAGGCAAATTAGAGGGAGGTAAAGGAGTTTCCTTGATTACTTTGATTTTCTCCCTAAACTCCTGCATCTGCTGCAGAAATACAATGGGTTCTGACACATCTTTGAAAGCCTCAGCAATGTTAAAGGCCATCCGTTGCTCCTGCAAGATGGTGTTGAGTTTGTTGATCTCTGGGTCATATGCTTGCATAACAGCAAGTTTCATGGTCTCAAAGTCAGACAGAATTTCATTCTTCTTTTGATCCAGTGTGTATTGTAACTTCTCAAAAAATTCCTTCACTTTATCTGAATCTTTAGTCAGTAACTGTAGGGATTTCCTCTTACTAGTTTCCAAGGTATCCAAGCGAGAAAGAGCATCTCCCCGACGCCAGGTCTCAAAGCTCTGGAAGAGGGACTCAAAGGCATCCCTTTCCTGAGCATAGGCATCTTCAATAGAACAGAAGACATGTTTGGTGTGCTCTCCACGAGTAGCACAGATCCCACAAATCAGCTGCATATCAGTCAGGCAGAAAATGTTGAGAGGCTGCCCCAAGTGTCCTTTGCATACTGGCATTTTGGGAGAGATCTTGATCTTGTTATACTTTTCCACAATACCCTTCAGGGAGTAATTAACCTGCAGGCTATTAATTCCAGTAGCTGAAGTTTCCTTACGGCATGTAGGACACTTGAATGGAGCTGGTCTCCACAAGGAATTCCGCACACTCCCTTCTAAGATACCTTCTAAGCATTTTTTGCAGAAGTTGTGGGAGCAAGGCAAAACCCGTGGATCATCAAACAGACTACAGCAAATAGGGCACGTGAGATCTTCTTCAAGCAGCTCCATCACATCCTACCAGAAAAAAAAAAAATTATTTTACTCCAATAATCGTCACCACTAGGACTATGTAATAATTAGAAGAAACTGTCTCCACATTAAAATGATTTTTCACTGAAATAACCAGCCAAACAAAGAAGTGAGAAATTTGGTAAGGGAATGCACACCAAAGCAAATTTAATCCGCTGAGACTAAAACATGCTCCTTTAACAGTAGGGCATCCTATACACAAGGCCTTTGTGTGGGCTTTCCAACAACAGTCTTTGGCTAAGACAGACTCAGGACTAGGACAACTGCAAGTTGAGCCAGCAGGACCCAAGCAATTGTTTTAAAACAGAGCTGACTACTGACAAAAACAAGGCTATTCAGTGTCTGTAACAGAATGAGCTCTTTACTCTGGGCCCACAAATATAAAATGGTATGTTATATAAAAGAAAGAAGCACAGAAATATAAATCCAAACGTACTCTCATGTAGACTTTATTATGAATTGGCATATTTTTCTGTTTCAAAAGCAAGATTACAATTTTTAAAATCACAGGTAAAAGCACAAGGTGAGAGTTGCAATTCACTCTTCTAGGTAGAGAACTAAATGAGGTTTTTTGTTGTTTTTTAAACCACCAGAACAGTAATAGAAGCCACTTTGTATTATCTAGAATCATCAATTTTCACAACGTGGTGGGCAGAAACCTGGATGTCCCTCTTTCAGGGCATCTGTGAGATCAAAACTATTTTTGTAATAACACTAAGATGTTACTTGCTTTTTGCACCATGTCAACATTTGTACCAATGGTGTAAAAGCAATGGTGTGTAGACACTGCTGAAGCCTTAGTAGGGATCGAGCAAAGCTGTAAGAAGCACTGAATTGTATTCTTCATCACCACCCAAATTGGGGTTGGAATACTGGTTTCACTTAAGAATGTTCTTGATGCAGCAGTAAAAATTATTCATTTTATTAAGTCTTGAGCCTGTGTACAGCTTTTTAATATATTGTGTGACAAAATAGGCAGTACACATAAAGCACTTCTGCATACCAGCAGATGTTGTCTGGAGAAAAAGCACTTAAGTGATGAGCTCCAAGTTAAACCAGCTGCTTTTTTTCATAGAACACCATTTTTACCTTCTGAAAGAACAAATGATAAGCTATGGCTATTCAGACTTAGCTACCTGACATTTTCTTGGGGAAAAAAATGAGCTTGCTACTTCAAAGAAAACAACTGACAGTATCTCTTGCTAATGAAAAGGCTGAGTTTTATGTAAAAATTAGAATTTTGGAAAACATTTGATATTTATGGCCTGACAGCTTCCCATTAATTAAAGACTTTTATGATGAGATGGGTAGTGATATTAATCAATGTGAGGATTTTCTGAGGGGAAAGGAGTACTGTATAATGAAATGTGTCAATATTTGGAGATCTGCAAAACACAGTGAATACCATTTCAAGTCACTAATGCATGTTATAAATCAGGCATGGGTAAAAGATCCATTTGAAGTTCACGAAAGACCAACAGGTTCATAAACAATTTCAGATTCCATACTCCAACAAAGAAGCTAGCACTTGCTGAGTTTTTGTATAGTATCAAAGAAGATTCAGGCTGGGAGCAGTGGTTCACACCTGTAATCCTAACACTTGGGAGGCTGCAGAGTGGACCACTTGACCTCAGGAGTTCACGACCAGTATGGGCAACACAGCAAAACTCCACCTCTACAAAAAATCACCAAAAAAATTAGCCAGCCATGGTGGCATGCGCCTGTAGTCCCAACTACTTGGGAGGCTGAGGTATGAGAATCCCTTAAGCCCAGGAGGCAGATGCTGCACTGAGCCAAGACAGCACCACTGCACTCCAGCCTGGGCAACAGAGAGAGACGACCTTGCCTCAAAAAAAAAAAAAAAAAGATTAAATTACCTGAAAAGGCTATTTAAATAATATTCCTTTCCTTTACCAACTACATATCTGTGTAAGCCTAGATTTTTGTGTATTTCCTTTTTTTTTTTTTTTAAGAGCTGGGGTGTCTCACTCTGTCACCCAAGCTGGAGTGCACTGGCATGATCATAGCTCACTACAGCCTTGAATTACTGGGCTCAAGTGGGATCCTCCCAAGTAACTACAGTCTACAGGTGTGCACCACCATGCCTGGCTAATTTTTAGTTTTAGTGTTTTTTGTTGTTGTTGTTTTGGTTTTTTTTTTGAGACAGAGTCTGACTCTGTCACCCAGGCTGGAGTGCAGTGGCGCTATCTTGGCTCACTGCAACCTCCATCTCCCAAGTTCAAGCGATTCTCCTGCCTCAGTCTCCCAAGTAGCTGGGCCTACAGGCACATACCACCACGCCTGGTTAATTTTTGTATTGTTAGTAGAAACGGGGTTTCACCATGTTGGCCAGGCTGGTCTTGAACTCCTGACCTCAGGTGATCTATCCACCTCGGCCTCCCAAAGTGCTGGGATTACAGGCGTGAACCACGGCTGTAGATTTTTTTTCTTTTATAGACAGGGTCTCACTATGTTGCCCAGGCAGGTCTAGAAATCCAGCCCTCAGGCAATCCTCCCACCTCCACCTCCCAAAGTGCTGGAATTACAGGCATGAGCCACCACACCCAGGCTTCTTCATATATTTCAACCAAAATAATTTATTGCAACAGGTTAAATACAGAAGCAGACAAAAGACTCCAGCTGTCTTCTATTAAATAGCCATTCATTA
This sequence comes from Symphalangus syndactylus, assembly GCF_028878055.3. Taxonomy (NCBI): domain Eukaryota; kingdom Metazoa; phylum Chordata; class Mammalia; order Primates; family Hylobatidae; genus Symphalangus; species Symphalangus syndactylus. The sequence continues at coordinate 87,742,650 of NC_072437.2, read as the reverse complement.
CAGGCCTCTATTGCAATGCCATGCTTCTCTTAATTTTGTTTTGGAAAATAGTTATTTTCCTAAATTATTTGTTAACTGGTAATGGGTTTATCATTGTTATTTTAAATGAGCATTTTTAAAAAATTGTTTTAATTTATAATAGAGGAAATATTGACAGTACAAACAAAGTTCTTGGGATTCTCAATTTTTTTTTTTTTTTTTTTTTTTTTTTGAGACAGCTCTTTCACCCAGGCTGGAGTACAGTGGTGCAATCTCAGTCCCCTGCAACTTCTGCCTCTTGGACTCAAGCCATCCTCCTGCCTCAACCTCCGAGTAGCTGGGACTACAGGCATGCACCATCACACTCAGCTAATTTTTTTTTTCTTTCTAGTTTTTTTTTGTAGAGATGAGGTCTCACCATATTGCCTAGGCTAGTCTCAAATTGCTGGGCTCAAGTGATCCTCCCACCTCAGCCTGCCAAAACACTGAGATTACAGGCCAGGATTCTCAATTTTTAAGAGTGTAAAAGTGTCCTAAGACCAAAATATTTGAGATCCCTAATGTAGGCAATACCATTTCTCAATGCAGGTTTATTATTTTTAGTTCTTCTTTTGAGAGACAGGGTCTTGCTCTGTTGTCCAGGCTGGAGTACAGTGGCCTAATTATAGCTTACTGCAGCCTCAAACTTCTGGGCTCAAGCACTCCTCCTGCCTCAGCTTCCTAAGTAGCTAAGACCACAGGCATGCACCACCACGCCTGGCTACTTTTTTTTTGTAGAGACCAGGTCTCACTAGCTGGCCTCAAGCAATCCTCCTGCCTCAGCCTCGCAAAGCACTGAGATCACAGGTGTGAGCCACTGCATCAGGCCACAGGTTTATTTTAAATATACATTTATCTCTATAGTTATAAAACCAAAGAGTACTACATATTTCTACATTCAGTTTACTCAGGGATATATACACATATACACATATCACATTATCAACAAAATAATAACATAGGTCTTAATCAGTAGGCCATCTATAATAAAAAGTGAATACTTGGCCAGGCGCGGGTGGCTCATGCCTGTAATCCCAGCACTTTGGGAGGCCGAGGCAGGCGGATCACGAGGTCAGGAGATCAAGACCATCCTGGCTAACACGGTAAAACCCCGTCTCTACGAAAAATACAAAAAAATTAGCTGGGTGTGGTGGCGGGTGCCTGTAGTTCCAGCTACTTGGGAGGCCGAGGCAGGAGAATGGTGTGACCCCAGGAGGCGGAGCTTGCAGTTAGCCGAGACAGTGCCACTGCATTCCAGCCTGGGCGACAGAGCAAGACTCTGTCTCAAAAAAAAAAAAAAAAAAGCGAATACTTTTTTAACAGTAATTTCAACAGCCATACATGACTGCACTCTATCTAGAAGGTAAACAGTATTTAAAAGACAAGCTGAGCTTGCAGGGTTAATTAGTTGATGGCTTTTTTGTTGTTTTTTTTTTTTGAGACTAAGTCTCACTCTTGTCACCCAGGCTGGAGTGCAATGGTGCAATCTTGGCTCACTGCAACCTCTGCCTCCCGGGTTCAAGCAGTTCTGCCTCAGCCTCCAGAGTAGCTGGGACTACAGGTGCCTGCCACCATGCCCAGCTAATTTTTGTATTTTTAGTAGTGACAGGGTTTCACCATGTTGGCCAAGCTGGTGTCAACCTCCTGACCTCAGGCGATCCACTCGCCTCTCAAACTGCTGGGATTACAGGGGTGAACCACCATGCCTGGCCTTTTTTTTTTTTTTTTTTTTTTTTTGAGACAGAGTCTCACTGTCACCCAGGCTGGGGTGCAGTGGTGCAATCTCGGCTCACTGCAATCTCTACTGCCCAGGTTCAAGCAATTCTCCTGCCACAGCCTCCCGAGTAGCTGGGATTACAGGTACCGGCCACCGCGCCTGGCTAATTTTGTTGTATTTTTAATAGACACAGGGTTTCACCATCTTGGACAGGCTGGTCTTGAACTCCTGACCTCATGATCCACCTACCTCGGCCTCCCAAAGTGCTGGGATTACAGGCGTGAGCCACCACGCTGGGCCCTATTTTTTTTTTTTTTTTTTTTGGAGACAGAGTCTCGCTTCGTCACCCAGGCTGGAGTGCAGTGGCACAATGTCGGCTCACTGCAACCTCTGCCTCCCAGGTTCAAGCAATTCCCCTGCCTCAGCCTCCTGAGTAGCTGGGAACTACAGGTGCCCACCACCATGCCCGGCTAATTTTTGTATTTTTTGCTAGAGACAGGGTTTCACCATGTTGCCCAGGCTGATCTCAACCTCCTGACCTCGGGTGATCCACCCACCTCAGCCTCCCAGAGTGCTAGGATTACAGGTGTGAGCCACCACGCCCAGCCAGTTTATGGTTTTATATTAGATTGTAACATACATGTATTTATAATATATAATATAGGGAGAACTAAAGCAAAGATTATTCTGTCTCAAATTTAGTGTCATATTGCAAAAAAAAAAAGGTGTAATTAGCTGATTTTTCTGAAAAATCCTTTGTGATATGACAAATCATATAACCTTTGAAAAGCATTGGAAAGAGAATGGCTATAAAGACTAAACTTAGTTTGTCTTCTGAAAGAGGTTACCACGCAGCTGTAAGACACAAACTTTCAGAACAATGAAATGATCTGCCAACCCCAGTCCTGCTCCACACTTTTCACTTCCACTACTATCATCTTTTGCCTAAGAATTCAACACAAAGGCCAGACTTTTGAGAAGGCAATAGAAATAGGAAAGTGGTAAGGGCAACATTCAATAAAAGAAAACTAATTTACTCATCCTTGCAATGTTAATACTTCCAGAGAATACTATCCAAGCATATTAAATAAGAAGAAAACAAAGAATACACCAAGTAATTGGGTGGGATGAGGAGGAGAAAAAGGGCACCAAAGGCAAAGAGAAACTACGAAGAAAATTGAGGATACGACAACAGCGGCCAAGAAGAATTTTCAGGCTAACAAATGTGATCAAAAGTGAAAAGGAAAATGTCACACACAGGAAAACTTAGAAATAATAAACAGTCATCCCAAGGTCATGATCAACATACAGCTCTTAAAAATGAACCAGAGGGGGAAAAAATACTATTTGGAAAGTCTCTTTTTTAAAAAAATTGCATCAAAATTACAACAGATCCTCTAATTTCATTTTTAGTGATTTAACTTACAAATTTTGGTTTACAATTTAAAGATTCTTTTCATTCACTTTAAAATCTAAATATTTCTGGCCAAGCGTGGTGGTTTACGCCTGTAATCCCAGCACTTTGGGAGGCCGAGGTGGGCAGATGAGGTCGGGAGTTCGAGACCAGCCTGGCCCACATGGAGAAACCCTGTCTCTACTAAAAATACAAAATTAGCCAGGCGTGGTGGCGCATGCCTGTAATCCCAGCTACTCAGGAGGCAGAGGCAGAAGAATTGCTTGAACCCGTGAGGCAGAGGTTGCCATGAGCCATGATCGCACAAGAATGAAACTCCATCACAAAAAAACAAAAACAAAATCTAAATATTTCCTTTTCTCTTCTTCCTTTCTTCCTTTAGTTTTATGCCTTCTCTCTCTTTTTTTTAGAGATGGAGTCTTGCACTGTTGCCCATGCTGGAGTGCAGTGGCGTAATCATAACTCACTGCAACCTCCGCCTTCCGGGTTCAAGTGATTCTCCTGCCTTAGCCTCCCAGAGTAGCTGGGATTACAGGCGCCTACAACCATGCCAGGCTAATTTTTGTATTTTTAGTAGAGACAGGGTTTTGCCATGTTGGCCAGGCTGGTCTTGAACTCCTGACCTCAGGTGATCCACCCGCCTCGGCCTCCCAAAGTGCTGAGATTATAGGTGTGAGTCACCACGCCCTGCCTATGCCTTCTCTTTATACTCAAAACTTTCTCTAAGACAAAACTATGTGACCACTTCCACAAGTGACTAATACCTGATCCAAGAAACCATGGTAGACATCTTTGTTGCCTCCAAAGTTTTGAAGGATAATGTAAGTCAAAGCTTTTAATAGCATAAATAAAAGGTACTCTTCACAGCAAAGTAACTTACAGAATCTTAAAGTATGGCTAACACAAAATCTGAAGTAATCAACCCAGCTTGCTCCTTTGACATGAACTAAAAAAGCATACATCCCCTCCACCTCTTTTTCAGGGTTTCTGGTTGTTTTTTCTTCTTTTGAGAGGGAGTCTCGCTCTTGTTGCCCAGGCTGGAGTGCAATGGCACCATCTCAGCTCACTGCAACCTCCGCCTCCTGGGTTCAAGCAATTCTCCTGCCTCAGCCTCCTGAGTAGCTGGGATTACAGGTGCCTGCCACCACACCCGGCTAATTTTTGTATTTTTAGTAGAGACAGAGTTTCACCATGTTGGTCAGGCTGGTCTCAAACTCCTGACCTCAGGTAATCCGCCCTCCTTGGCCTCCCAAGGAGTTGGGATTACAGGCGTGAGCCACCACACCTGGCCTTTTTTTTTTTTTTAAGACAGGGTCTCACCCAGACTGGAGTGCAGTGGCGCCATCTTGGCTCACTGGCAACCTCCCCACTAGCAACCTCCGCCTCCTAGGCTCAAGCGATTCTCTTGGGTCAGCCTCCCATGTAGCTCGGATTACAGGCATGCACCACTACCACCTGGCTAATTTTTGTGTTTTTAGTAGACACAGGGTTTCGTTATGTTGGCCAGGCTGGTCTTGAACTCCTGACCTCAAATGATCCACTGGCCTCAGCCTCCTAAAGTGCTGGGATTACAGGCGTGAGCCAGTGTGCCCAGTCTGTTTTGTTGTTGTTTTTTTTTTGAGGGAGTATCACTCTGTTGCCCAGGCTGGAATGCAGTGGCCCTAACACAGCTCACTGTAGCTTCAACCTCCCCAGGCTCAGGTGATCCCCGCACCTCAGCCTCATGAGTAGCTGGTACTACAGGTACATGCTATCATTCCCAGTTAATTTTTGTACTTTTTTTGTATAGATGATGTTTCGGCATGTTGCCCAGGCTGGTCTCAAACTCCTGAGCTCAAGCAATCTGGACTCAGCCTCCCAGAGTGCTGATTATACAGGCATGAGCCACTGCACCTGGCCTCAAGCTAGTTTTTTTCCTAATATAGAAGTCAAAAAACTTTATGTAAACAAAATTATTATTCACTGTTCAAATTTCAACTTTAAGTCACATTAAGCACATAAAGGCAAACAAGTTTTCCAAAATTCATTTCTTCCTTTGAATGTTTCTGAATACTTAGAAAAGTCTTAAATTTTGAAGCACAAATACCTTTTCCCACCAATTAAAAACTTCCCAAATGTTTTATACCAACAATTTTAAAAGCTGACAACTTTTTAAAGTTTCCAGAGAGGTGGTAGTAGCCATTAGTTGCAGAAAAAAGTCAACTTTGTTCTCCTGCCATATTGATATTTTCTAACATACTTTTAAATTTACATACAATGAAATTCACTTTTTGGTTTACGGTTTTAACAAAGTTGCATACCACCACTGTGGGTTTATTTTTTTTGAACAAATTGTCAAGCTATCCACAAACAAGAAGGATTACAAAAAGTGCTTTATCAATCCTACCTCAATTAGTATTTGGCAACAACGGCTTCTATAAATGAGAACCATAACACAACCACTAAAATAATAAAAATGGAAAAGCCAATACTAACAAAGTAAAGGTGTCATAATAGAGTTTATATATATGTACTGGACTTCTTCCTTCTAGAATTCTTTTAAGAGATCAACCCAAAATGATACTGCAAAAGGTACTCATTCATTCACTCTGAAACAAAAGTTCATTTTCTCCTTATAAAATCTATTAGTAAAAGAAACTTTCCTACTAAGGTTTTAAATTCCACTAGCTGTTGGCAATATAAAGTTGTTCAAAATATTACCCATGTTTTTGTTTTTTGTTTTTTTCATTTCCCATTAGGGAACAAAAAGAAAAGCCAATAAATATATAATGCTTTTATCTTAAGGATTTAACTCAAATTTCCATCCTGTTTTGAGGCATCTTTGAAGGCAACAATTTCAAAACAGTACCTAAGTATCTATCAGGTGGCTAGACAGCAAACACTGAAACTCACTTCATAGACATTAAATTATGCTAAGCTTTACTGAACTGAGACAGCCACAAATGTTACTTCAAAATAATTCCTATAATAAAATGGCTCATTAAAAAAAATCATTTCCTCTCAGCATACTAGTTAATCTTATTTTCAAATAGTGTACTATATTATCCCAACTCAGCCTCCAGAGTAGCTGGGACTACAGGCATGAGCCACTGCACCTTACTGTACTTTAGTATGAGATCCATTAGGCCGGGTGCATTGGCTCATGCATGTAATCCCAGCACTTTGGAAGGCTGAGCCACATGGATCATGAGGTCAGGAGTTCAAGATCAGCCTGGCCAAGATGGTGAAACCCTGTCTCTACTAAAAATACAAAAATTAGCTGGGAGCAGTGGCACATGCCTCTAATCCCAGCTACTCGGGAGGCTGAGGCAGGAGAATCACTTGAACACCGGCGGCAGAGGTTGCAGTGAGCCAAGATCGCACCACTGCACTCCAGCCTGGGTGACAGAGACTCCATCTCAAAAAAAAAGAGAGAGATCCATTAATAAATGTTTTCTTGAAACTAAGTAAGGGTCTAATTAACAACTGTTAAAATCTAGGTAGAGGATGTAAGAATACTTTAATATTCTTCTGAGTTTATTGAGTTTAAAAAGTAAAACTTTGAAAACATTAGCTAAATATAAACCTCATAAGAAGTTTAATCTGCTGTAGTATGGTTTTTGTTCTTGTTTTTTTTTTTGAGACAGTCTTGCTCTGTCACCCAGGCTGGAGTGCAATGGTGCGATCTCGTCTCACTGCAGCCTCCTCTTCCTGGGTTCAAGCGATTCTCCTGCCTCATCCTCCCAAGTAGCTGAGATTACAGGTGCCTGCCACCACGTCAGGCTCATTTTTATGTTTTTAATAGAGACGGGGTTTCGCCATGTTGGCCAGGCTGGTCTCAAACTCCTGGCCACAAGTATCTTCCTGCCTTGGCCTCCCAAAGTGCTGGGATTACAGGCATGAGCCATCATGCCCAGCCTATGGTTTCATCTTTCATAAATTTTTTTTTTAATGTATTACTGGAAGTCTCTGAATCCAGACCTGTGAGGAGACTGACATACTTGTCTGGCTCTCAGTTCTGTAACCTCTGACAAACCACTTATACATACTAGTTTCTCTCCTCATTTGTATAGCTATTTTAAAAGGTATATGAAAATCATTTACAAAGTTCTTATTTTAAATACTTTGTATCAATGTGTTATTACTCTTCATTCTTTTAGACTGTCCCGGTGACTTATATGATCAAAACAGGACAAAGTAAGATACAGAGATCAGGTTTCAGATATAATCTCTAAAAATGAAAATTAATATATTACATACAGCACCTCTGTGACGAATATGATCAAAACAGGACAAAGTAAGAAATACCAGGTTTCAATACCTCTAAAAATGAAAATTAATATATTACATATAGTATCTAAAATAATTGTTATGTGGCTCTTGCAAACAATATAAAAGTTACCTATGTGTCCATATAAGACAGTAAGTAACCAACCTTTTCTGGCATTATCCTAGAATGAACAGTAGGTAAAATTTCCAAGATATTTCTAGCGGAGATCCTGACAAGGCAAAATAGAGGTAGTACAGAACGTTCACTAGATTGGAAAGTACACCTACTCAGAAAAAAGGGTTGTCAGACTAACGTGAAATTCTCAAATATATAAACCAGGTCACTCATTACCTCGCTAGTTCAGAGCACTAAGAAAAACTTTTTCATTTTCCTTCATTCTCTTCTCCGTACCACAGTTTAGCCTGGACTCTTTCCTGCTTTTTTTTTTTTTGAGACACAGTTTTGCTCGTCACCCAGGCTAGAGTGCAATGGTGCGATCTTGGCTCACTGCAACCTCCGCCTCCTGGGTTCAAGTGATTCTCCTGCCTTAGCCTCCCAAGTAGCTGGGATTATGGGCACTTGCCACCATGCCCAGCTAATTTTTTGTATTTTTAGTAGAGACAGGGTTTTACCATTTTGGCCAGGCTGGTCTTGAGCTCCTGACCTCAGGTGATCCGCCCACCTCAGCCTCCCAAAGTGCTGCGATTACAGGCCTGAGCCACTGCACCCAGCCAGGTGCTGTTATTCTAGAAGGTATGATAAATAGTTTATAAAAGACACATAAAAGTAAGTTTCAGAGATCTGCTCATGTCTATAGTTAACACTACTGTACTGTACACTTAGAAATTTGTGTAGAGGATAGGTCTCATGTTAAATATTCTTACAATTAAAACCATAAAATATTGATACCATACTGAAACTGAAGTTATCCATGCAACTAGTTTTTGTGCCTTCTTAAATTATGAAAGTAATTTGTTTTTATTATAGAAAATTCAGAAAATACAGAGAAAAAGCCACCCATAATCACATCAGCAAGAAATCACCACTACTATTATTTTGGTGTCTTTATTCCAATCCCATGTGTCCGTGCATGTGTACACATTTTAACAAAACTGGTAGCATAACACAATTTTGTATTCTATCCCCTTATGTTATTACATGCCTTTCCCCTATCATTATATGTTCTAGAAAAACACGACAGTCCATGTTGTGGATATGCTTTCTTATTGCTTATTTATGGGTTTGTTCTTGTTGCTGTGTTGTTTTGTTTGTGGGTTTTTTTTTTCTTTTGGTATTGTAACATTTAGATAAACACCTTATAGAGAAAAGTCTTGCTCCACAGCTCTAATTATTTCCTTAGACAGTTCCTTTAAATGTACTTCTGGGTCAAACAGTAAGGACATTTTTAAGGCTCTTGAAAAAGATGACTAGGTTTCTCTCTAGAAAGGGTTTATATGACTTTATGAACTCTAACCAATGATATATTAGAGTGGTCCACCTCTCTATGCAGTTCCTAACCTTACAACAAAACCATACTTTTATAGGACTTAGTAAAAAACCAAGAATAAGACACACTTGTTACCATACCTACCCAAGTTTAAAATATAAAAGTTTAAGGCAGTTAACATTAGTCTGCATCTGTCTTACCAATATATATATAGGCAATAAATGGTAATAAAATTTATGGGGTAGGAATAGAAATACTGGGCTTAAAAGCATCTTAGAAATCATCTAAACACCTAATTTTAGGAGTCAAAAAAACAAAGACACCCCCAGCACTCAAAAAGTGGAGACTCATCAGTTGTACACAGCAAACTAGGCATCACAGAGCCTGAGTTTTCTAATTCTTAGACCTTAGCAATATCTAGAAAGGGACTCAAAAACTCAGTATTCTTATTCACAAAATGAAGGGGTTTAATCATAAGCTCTCTAAAATCCCTTTTAAAATTTTGCAATTTTTACAAACTAGGTTTAACAGGCTCTCCAGTGAAGGGGAAAGCACAGAACCTGCTTTTGAATACCTGTGTTCAAGCACCAGTTTTATCCTTCATAAAATTAGGATTTTTATATCTGGGAATGGTGCCACACACTTGTAGTCCCAGCTACTCCGAAGGCTGAAGCGGGAGGATCACTTGAGCCCAGTTCAAGACCAGCCTGGGGAACACAGCTGAGAATCCCATCTCTTGGAAAAAAATTTAAAAATGATTTTTATAGTATTTACCTCATAATGAAATGGCTCCATTGCCTGGGGGATACACCCGTGGTTGTCTCGAGCCAAGAAAGAATTCAGGACATGGACACACACGAGGAGTGGGTTTAGGAGCGGAAAGTTTAATAGAGAAAGGTTCCTCACGCTGAGAAATGTCACCCAAGAGAGGGTCTCCGGGTTTGGGGTGAAACGCAATCGATTTTGTACAGAGGCTTGAGGAGGCGGTGATTTACATAGGGCCCAGAGGATTGGTTTGACCAGATGTACCATTTACATAGCCTGTCTAAAGACTGGCCCTCCCACCCTAATTTTTTGTTATGCAAATGTGGCTCCTACCTGGGGCCGCCATGACACCTGCACCCTGCACCCATGGTTTTACCTAGTGGTCGCCAAGACGCCCACATAGGGTGACAAGGAAAAGGGAGCGAGAAACCCCATATTGAATGTACCTGGCTTCCAGATATAGCAGGCGACATTTACATATAAAAGCTTCTAGCCTGCATATTTTTGCTTGCAGCTTGACTTTTCAGGCTTTCTGTTAGAAAATAAATGGTTGGGGGGTTTTTTTTTTTTTTGGTAGAGTCTCGCTCTGTTGCCCAGTCTGGAGAGCAGTGGAGCGATCTCAGCTCACTGCAACCTCTGCGTCCCGGTTCAAGTGGTTCTTTTGCCTCAGCCTCCAGAGTAGCTGGGATTACAGGTGCACGCACCCCCACACCCAGCTAATTTTTGTATTTTTAGTAGAGATGGGATTTCACCATATTGGTCAGGCTGGTCTTGAACTCCTGACCTCAAGTGATCCACCCACCTCAGCCTCCCAAAGTCACCAGCCGGGAGCTGCTTTTTATTAAAGGAAAATTCCACCGAGAACTCTTTTACCCTTTCTAGCTGCCTAAAAATAACTTAACTCCTGTATTATAGTAAGGTGTGAGAATTCCATAAACTACGAAACTATACAAACATAAGGTTTAATTACATATGTGCAAACTCTACACATTTAAGGTGTTATTTTGGAGCATCAGTGTATCAAGCAAGAAAAGGTTCTAAACTTAAACTGTGATTTCAAGGCAAAACAAATATTACATAAGGTATCAGGTGTACAAAGCAGTGTCATGAAAATGAGCATATCTGAACAAAAGCTGTGACAGAATTAAGGCCAAATAACCTATCATAAATGTACAGAATGAAAAGAACAGCCCGGTTTTAGGCAAGGACTTCCCAGGGAGGTTTAGTAAGCCAGCTGGTAGAAAGGAAAAACAAAGGTATTTTTAGGGAAGGATAGGGACGCTCCCATTGTGCAAGGAAGGAAGGAGAGCCAGTTAACAGCTCCATCAAGCTCTACTAGGAGTGTCTACGTAAATGAAATTCTGCTTTTAAAATGCCTATTATATAAAGGTCTCTAGAAAACTCAAGCCATGTTCTACAAGCCCTAGCAGCCTGACAATTCACTAAGCATAGAAGGGGAAAAAAAAACTAGGAAAAAAGTGTGGCAGCCCCTTTCTTCCTTTGTAATATAAATGTTTGGATATATTTAAGATAAATACCACATAAATATTGCTAAACGTGGATTCTGTTTTTCTAAGTTTTAACAAAATATGAAAAGAACAAAGACCACCAACGAAAGTGGATGGGAACATAAGTATTCTACACACAGTTCCATTTTGGAAGGCTCTAGGGCCTATTGAAATTGGGTGTTGAAAAAAAAAAAAGATAACACAGGAAAATTATTGTAGTTTACCTCTGTCTCCTACAAGCTGATGTATTTGGCAGGGTTACTATTTTCCAGGGCAAAGCAGGTCTTTTTTTTTCACGTTTTGACTAACGAACTAGAGGCTACTGCAAAGAAGAAAAAAGAACAGTGTTAACGCATTTATTTGCACAGCACCCCAATCTTGACCCTCAATTTTTTCAACCGCCCCCACAAATAAAGCCCGGCTGTTTAGACCTGGTGAACCGCCAGGAGCCTGGAGCTCTTTGTATTAAGCAGCTTCTCGGTTAGGGCGCCCTCCTCCGGCGCCATGCAGCCTCTCCAGGTCAGCGCCAGACGCTGGCGGCGCGCTCTAACCTAAGGCCCACACCCGTCTCTTCTTTTCTAGGGGATGCGGAGACGCTGGTAGCGGGGCCAGGAAGGCTCCGGACGGAGCAGCTTTTCTGGACCACAGACACACTGTCCCGGCGCCCACCGCAGGCCGCTCCTCCCCAGGCCCGTGACAGTGCCCCGCTGGTTTCCGCCGCGCAGCCGGGACTGGAGCTCAGACGGCCTTCGCCAGCCACCCCAACCCAAGTCCCCACCCTCGCTGAAGGTTCGAGGACCACCCCGCTTTCCCGAGAGGAGCCGGGCGGCGGGTACTTATCTCCGACCTCCGGCGAGTGGGAGAGGCCGCGCGACCGCCCGTCCTCCAGCTACAGGAACCGCACGGTACGCGCCAAGCACAGCCTCAAAATGGACTCGCAGCTACGGCTAGCTCCTCCCCCTTCCCCCTCCCGCTCCCCCTCTCCCGCCACCTCCCTCTCCCCCTTCCCCTCCCCTTCCCTCTCCCCCTCCCTCGCCACCTCCCTGTCCCCCTCCCTCTCCCCCGCCACCTCCCTCTCCCCCTCCTCCTTCCTTCCCCTTCGCCCGCCTCCGCCTGCACCTCCGGCCCCGCCTCCCGGTCCCGCTTCGCCTGCGTCCCGCCTCCCCGGCCGCGCCTCGCCCTGGCGGAGGGAGCCGGGTGGTGAGACCGCGTTCCTTCCGGCGTCTGCAACTGCTGCCGGCTCCCGCCGTCCACCCGCGCGGGCCGCCTGGGACGGGGAAGGCCGGGCTGCGGGCTTTTCTCCTTTCCAGAGTCCTGCGCGCGCCCTAAGCCCGCCCGCAGGGGCTGGACAGCGGCTTCGGGAAGTGGGCGCCGTTCGCCCAGACGATGGGCTCGACTGAAGCGGCGCCGTCCCGGGCGGGGCCGCCCGAGAAGAAAGTCTCCCAGTTAAGCTGTCGTGCAATTAAGATGGTTGGGTTTGGATTGTTGTACTTTTTTTTTTGTTCGTTGCATTTTTAGGAACAAAAAAAAAAGCCCAACCCTTCACACCACTTCATCCTCATCTCAAGACCAGAAGCCGACCCCAGCGGCTCGGGGAAATGGAGCCCCGCACCCCACAAGGGGGAGGGTGGGACGGGCACCTCCGCACTGCGCGGCCTGCGGAGTCACCGATTCGCGTTGGGAGCGCGCTAGGGCTCTCTAGCCGGGGGCTCCGGACAAGGCGCAACCAGAAGAGGGTTCAGTATCCCCCATCACCCCCACCCCCAACCGTGACCCTCTTTCTTTGCGGGCTTTAGGCAGGACACCAGAGACCCAATTCTGTTTAAAATTCTCTTTTAAGAAAAGGAACGCCTGCTTTTGCCTTTGGGGGAAAGGATGAACTTTCAAATTGGCTTTAAATTATCCACCAGTAACAGTTACTCAGTCGCTAACCTGACTCTTCTGACGCCCACCTCGCGTTTGAGGACCTTGCCCAATAGCAAACGTATTAAGCACTTAACCAATGAACGGTGTGGACGATGCAAACATGGATGATGAAGGAATGGCTTCTCCAAAATTTACGATCTTGGGAGAAGTGAGGCGAGTACAGAATCTCAGAACACGCTGCAGGATTGAGTTCGATCCCAGTTGAGGGAGTTTGGGTTTGGGGAGGAAATAGGTTATTTTGAAGAAACGGTATTCAAGACCTACCATACATAGCAGTACAGCCCGTTGACTAATAATGCTTAGCCCAACCCCCGTAAAAAGCCCCTGGCCACATCCATCTCCTGAGATTCCAACTTCTCTGCGTGCATCTCCCTTTCTGCTATAAGAAACCTAACTTTGCCTTCGTAGAACACTTCTTTTAATTTCTGTCATTCAGTCTCACAAGAACACTGTGTAAAAGAAATTATGATCTTCATCCTATATAGATGAGAAAACAGGTGAAGTGACTTTTCCAAGGTACAAAAACAAGAGGCAGAGCTGAGGCTAAAGGCAGATGCCAGATATGGGCTCTTTCTACAGCACCATAACTGTCAGTGACAAAACTGCACCCCAGTTCCTTACTAAATTTAGTGTTTTTAGGCCAGGCACGGTGGCTCATGCCTCTAATCCCAGCACTTTGGGAGGTTGAGGCGGGCAGATCACTTGAGGTCAGGAGTTCCAGACCGGCCTGACCAACATGGCGAAACCCGGTCTCTACTAAAAATACAAAAATTAGCCAGTCATGGTGCCGCATGCCTGTAGTCCCAGCTACTTGAGAGGCTAAGGAAGGAGAATCGCTTGAACCTGGGAGATGGAGGTTGCAGTGAGCCGAGATCGTACCACTGCACTCCAGCCTGGGCAACAGAGCAAGACTCCATCTCAATAACTAAGTAAATTAGTGTTTCTAAAAAAACAAAGTGACCTATAGAAACATCTCATTTATTTGTTGTCATTGTGTGTTGATTGATTTTGAGACAGGGTCTATCTCTGTCCCCCAGGCTGGAGTGCAGTAGCATGATCATGGCTCACTACAGCCTCAATCCCCCAGGCCCAAGTGATCCTCCTCCCTTAGCCTCCCAAGTAGCTGGGACCACAGACATGTGCCACCATGCCTGGCTAGTTTTATTTTTTGTGGAGATGGAGTCTCACTATGTTGCCCAGGCTGGTGTCAAACTCCTGGGCTCAAGTGTTCCTCGGGCCTCAGCCTCCCAAAGTACTGGGATTACAGGCGTGAGCCACTGCACCCAGCCATATGGAAACATTTCAGATATCCTAACATTAAAATTATATTTCACAAGAGTGGACAGTTATTAACTCATGTGAAAGGAAAATCTTGGGGCCCCAAAATCACTAAGCTAAAGGAAAAAGTCAAGCTTCCGAGAACTGCTTAGGGCAAAGCTGCCTCCCATTCTATTCAAAGTCACCCCTCTGCTCACTGAGATAAATGAATATCTGATTGCCTCCTTTGGAAAGGGTAACCAGAAACTCAAAAGAATGCAGTGATTTGCCTCTTATCTCCCTAAAACCTGGAAGCCCGCCTCCTGTTTTGAGTTGTCCCACCTTTGCTTCTAGTCGTCCCACCTTTTCTGGATCGAACCAGTGTTCATCTTACATACGCTGATTGATGTCTCGTGTCTTCCTAAAATGTACAAAACCAAACTGCTCTGACCACCTTGGGCACGTCAGGACCTCCTGAGGCTGTATCATGGGCACGCATCCTCAACCTTGGCAAAGTAAACTTTCTAAATTAACTGGGACCTGGCTCAGATTTTTAGGGTTCACACGCAAAACCCACAAATTATCCTTAATATAATTATATAATACATATTTATGTAGTTAGATCTGGTTGGTGGTAGATACTAATACACTTTTGCCCAACTAAGTGTAAAACACATTAAATCTGTATAGCAATCTCTAGACTATTATACAAAATTAACTACTAACTAGAAAACACAGTATATTAAATTCTCTTTAAGTGTAGAAAAATGGAGAAGGAAGAATAACCGTTTCTCTCCTCCCGTGGTCCTAATACACAGAACAGCGACTGGGAAACTGCCACTAGAAAAAGATGACTGTCCAACTAAAACCTGCATACACAGCTACATCCTTCCCTGGAAGAGCACAGTGGAACTAGATCCTGGTAGAGATAGCACAGGGATTGTCAACATTCTTGTCACACTGAAATTTCCTTCTACTGATCTTCAAATGAGTAACTAACAGCCGAAACTTGGAATTTATATATCAGCACAGCACTAAGACTATAGATATATGTAGTCTTATGTAAGTTTCATCTTGTGTGATAAATGTATTGCCCCCCCACCCCCCACTGCCGGCCCTTCCGAGAAATATATTTTTACAGGGTAGAATTTCTAATATATATAAAATACATAATATTAAATAATGTTTATGTATTATATATTAATATATATTAATATTAAATGTAAAATATACTGCATATTATATTTTTAATATAAAATGTATATTGCATTGATTTACTTCCTGGTGGTGTTTTCATCCTGGGCCTTGACAAAGATAAAAACTTCTCAGCCTTCCTCCCCACCTACCCAGACAGAAATGATCAGATGTTCCATAACAAAAGGGACAGTGCCAAATTTAGTGTACACTAAAATGTAAATTGTCAGAGTGAGAAACATCTAATAACAAATCCTGGAGCAACTGTGCATAGGAGAAGGGGTCTGGTAAGCCTCCCCAGATACAATGGAACTTTTTTATTATTATTCTATCCTTCCGTTTAGCTGCCAGAGTCATAGATACAAGCCCCAACATTCCCCAGTGAGAATTCCTGCCACTAAAAGACACTGACAGTGCAAGATGTAGAGAAAAGAGCATAGGCTTTGGAATCAGTTCTGCATCCAAACTCTAGCTCTGCCATTTACTAGTTGTGCAAGTTACTTAGCATCTCTAAGCCTCAGTTTCCTCATTTGTAAAATGGGAATCATGATACATTTGATCATGAAAATTAGGTAACATATAAAGAAACCAACATTGCATCTGATGTATAGTAGGTGTTTAATAAGTAATTGGTGCTGTTATATGCAAAAAGAAAACCATGCTCATTTGTAAGCATGATTTCCCTAGATTTGTAAACTTAGGACTCAAGTACAATAGTCTTAAGCAGAGCTAAACTGCCTATGCAGTAGAAGAAGCTAGCACCATAATTTCTGCTTTTCTGCATCTAGCCCAGGGTGGCTTTTCAAAAGCATATATCCCTCTGCTTTTATACCTCTTCCCCTGTGCTTGGAGAAAGGAGAGAAAAACAATAAACATAAAACTCAATTAAAGAAAGACCTTACTGTGTTCTGGGTTTTTTAAAGTTCTATATTTTTGGAGAAATTGAACATTCAAATATTCCATTAAAAGGAAGGTAAAAATGTATTTATCACAAAACACAGGAACTTACCTAAGACTTGATGAAATTAAAGGGAATTAGTCCCTAGTTTGAGGAAAATGCCAAACTCTATATTTCAGTTGCACAGTGAAGAGTATGCATTAAATGGAGACAACAGCAAGATCAGTTTCTTTGAAAGAGAATGAGAGACACTTAAGCAATAGTAAACTTGGCCTTTAGTTATACTATTTCTGTAGATAGAAAAACTGTAAGAATAAAGTAAAATAGGTCAGAGGTAATTAAGGTAATACTAGCATATGCTTATAATTTTATACTCACTCAAATTTTATAATTCTCAGGATTGTGCTGGGCATCAAAGGTAATTCCCATTCGGTTAAGAGACACAAGCTCAGGCACAGTGGTTCACACGTGTAATCCCAGCACTTTGGGAGGCCAAGGCAGGTGGATCTCCTGAGGTCAGTAGTTCGAGACCAGCCTGGCCAACATGGCAAAACCCCGTCTCTATTAAAAATACAAAAATTAGCTGGGCATGGTGGCGGGCGCCTGTAATCCCAGCTACTCGGGAGGCTGAGGCAGGAGAATCACTTGAACCCGAGAGGCGGAGGTTGCCATGAGCCAAGATCACACCATTGCACTCCACCCCGGGCAACAGGAGCAAAACTCCATCTCAAAAAAAAAAAAAAAAAAAAAAAGGGACACAAGTACTGTTACTCAGTACATAATAGTCGTTGTTTAAAACCCAAAATAAGTGATGAAGACAAGGCCAGAGGAAGGCACTAGAAGCATAAGGGAAGATTTCATAAGGGAGGAGGATGGGAGATGAACTGCATCTTTAAAAATCACAAGATTTGAAGAAGAGAAGGAGGAAGAGCTTTCAAGGTGAGGAACACACCACAAGCTCAGGGTGGAGATAAGGAGCATGGCCTGCTTTGGAAATAATGTTTGAAGCCAAATATTGAAATGTTTTACATGTCAGAACAAAGAGCTGAACTTCATTTTGTAGGAAGTGGGGAGCCACTGAATAATATGCATGAATGAAAACAAAATTTTAGAAAGACTGATCTGATGACTAGGTCCAAGATTTAAAGAGAAGAAATTTATTTATTTATTTATTTATTTATTTATTTATTTATTTATTTTGAGACAAGCTCTCACTCTATTGCCCAGTCGTAGCTCACTGCAGCCTAGGCCTCATGGGCTCAATGGATCCTCCCACCTCAGCCTCCCTAGCCTACAGGTACCCTCTGCCACACCTAGCTAATTTTTGTATTTTTTTGTAGAGATGGTGTTTTGCCATGTTGCCCAGGCTAGTTTCAAACTCACAGACTCCAGTGATCCACCTGCTTTGGCCAATCAAAGTGCTGGAATTACAGGTATGAGCCACTGTGCCAAACCAAGAAATTTATTTTAATATTTTGAGATTTGTTATTGAAAATTACAGATTTTTAAAAATGCATTAACATATAAAAGTACAGCATATATGGTTCAGTCTTACTGAACCATTTAATATTTTGTCAAAGTACTCAATTTATAAATAAAATATAAAAATCATTAATTGTGACAAATATTTTCCTAAAATCTTCCAAAAGGAAATTATATATGTGTGAATACATATAATTTGCTTGTATATCAATCATATGTATGATTTATCTTTCTTTTTTTCTCAGACAGAGTCTTGCTCTGGAGTGTAATGGTACAATCTTGGCTCACTGCAACCTCCGTCTCCCAGGTTCAAGCGATTCTCCTGCCTCAGCCTCCCAAGGTTTACAGGTGCCTGCCACCACACCTGGATAATTATTTGTATTTTTGGTAGAGACGGGGTTTCGACATGTTGGCCAGGCTGGTCTTGAACTCCTGACCTCAGGTGATCTACCCACCTTGGCCTTGCAAAGTGCTGGGATTACAGGCATGAGTCACTGAGCCCAGCCAATTTATCTTATTAGAATGATTGTAACTGTACTGTGTAAAAGGCTGGTGTTAATAGATTGCTTAGCTACATTTTGGAGTATGCTTCAATAGAGCTTTAAAAATCATTACATATATATTCTCTGAAATGTATTACTGCTTTGATATTTTAACAATGATTAATTACATTCAATTATGACAATTAAATGTTTTTCTAAATTCCCATATATGTAGAATTTTATTTTTTACAAACGGTAACTTTATGAGGGCCTTAAGAAATGATTAATTCAGGCCGGGTGTGATGGCTGACGCCTGTAATCCCAGCACTTTGGGAGGCTGAGGTGGGCGGATCACCTGAGGTCAGGAGTTCGAGACCAGCCTGACAACATGGAGAAACCCCGTCCCTACTAAAAGTACAAAAAAGTTAGCTGGGTGTGGTGGTGCATGCCTGTAATCCCAGCTACTCGGGAGACTGAGGCAGGAGAATCGCTTGAACCTGGGAGGCGGAGGTTGCGGTGAGCCGAGGTTGCGCCACTGCACTCCAGCCTGGGCAACAAGAGCGAAACTCCATCTAAAAAAAAAAAAAAAGAAATGATTAATTCAGCTAAAGACTAATAGATACTGTATATTTGCAATTGTTGGAGAGCTCGATTTGTATAAAGTGTTTATTCTTAATCTTTCTAAGCTCACTCATCATTATGTGCTAATTTTTACCCTGAGAAGTGTCAATTATGATAACATTTTGGATTAGAAAACTACTTTCATCCTGTTTTATGGGAGATTTTTAGAGCATTTTTAGAGCATTCTATAAATAAGGATACATCATGGATAAGGTTCTGCAGTTTTCAGTAGCTGGTAGATACCTGTACCTTAAGCACACTCTCTTTGTCTTAAATAAAGACAATAGACCAGTGCATAGAATTTTTGTTCTGAGGATCTAGACTTTATCAAATACTTCCTATACAGCATTGCATAAGACATAGATGCTTCATTGTTTTTAACATGAGCCAAATTGGGTCTCTCTAATATTAAAGCATTGGGTAATAAATGCCTTGTTAAAATGTGTTTATCTTATAATGGTCTTGTTTGTAACACTATCTGGATTGTTGCTAGAATGCCCCCAGGTCTCCAGAAGTGTGGAATTTGATCTAAAGCAACCCACACCCCTCCCAGTCAGGCAAAAGACACAGATAATTCAGAAGATGCTTGAAACTAATTATACAATATCAGTGCATTTTAAGCATTTTGTGAATGTCATTGGCCTCCATGTTGCTAACTCCAACAGATATTTTTTCAGTTCTCATTTTCCTTGATCTTTTGGTAGGCTTCAACTCTGAGTACCACTGCCTCCTTCTTAAAAGGCCCTCTTTTCCTCTGCCATTAGTAACACGAAACTCACTCCTGGCTTTTCTTCTTCAGACTCAGGAATACTTGCTGGGTCATCCTTTTCTACCCAGCATTTAAATTCTGGAATTCCTCAAACACTCAGTTTTAGGACCCTCCTAGGAGTTCAATGATCATTTATTGACTCTTACAATCCCTGTAAAAAACACAAACTGTTTGCCTATTGTTAATCTATTTTTAAATGATGAAAACTGAATTTTAATACTTGAGAGGCATGTCACTTCTTCCTCTCCCACAATCCTTACTCTCTGTAGGCATTTGGGTTAGCCCTTGTGTTACCCGAGGCTCATACTGCTTCCAGCAACAGGGCTCCTGCACTCTTAGTTCCTTCCCTAACGAGGCCCTCACCAGCCACCTCCCATCCCCATCCTCCAACCGTAGCACAACTGACAGTCTCAGGTGAGCTTTCCCAGATGTTTCTGGCCAATTAACAGACCCTGTTAATCATCTCATACAATCTAATACTGCTCTTCCATCATGCACTCTGCAGTTTGTTAATTTGTGTAATTATTTGATTAATGTTTGTCTCCCCACTTGACTGTAAACCCCATAAGAGCTGGGATTGTGTGTGTGTGTGTGTTTGTGTGTGTGTGTTTTCTCATCATTGCATTACTAGCACCTAACCCAGTGATTCCATGAATGTCTTAAGGAAGTAAGAGTCTCCTATTCCACAGTATTGATGTATTTCAGACTTCTAAAAATTTGCTGTTGAGACCAGCTGAAATGGTAAGTACTCTGAATTTTAATTTACTCAAAACAGGCACTTCAATACATTTTACTTTATCAAAACAAAGTAGCTTTCCATCCTTTCTTTACACAGCAAGGATTACCATACTCCTCCTATAGTCAAACTCTTCCTAGAGTTTACACAGAAGTGCTGGTAGTCTTCATTTTCACAGAACAACATAGCATAACTCTTAAAATGAGGAGAATTTCCTGAAGAGTCATCAGAGAATTATTATTATTATTATTATTTAAAGACAGAGTCTCACTCTGTCACCAGGCTGGAGTACAGTGGTGAGATCTCGGCTCACTGCAGCCTCCACCTCCTGGGTTAAAGTGATTCTCCAGCTTCAGTCTCCCAAGTAGCTGGGATTACAGGCACGCACCACCACACTTGGCTAATGTCTGATGTGCTCTCACTAAGGGGAGAGTCTATTTATGACTGGGAGATAGAAGAAGGCTACAGTCTGGAAGCCCGAAGCAGTGCTCAGGCCCAGTTTACTGGAGTATTTGTAGCAAAGTGATGCTTAATTCTCATTTGCTAGTGTTCTCTATTCATCTGTTTTCCTTGGGGGATCTTGGGTGTGGTTGTGTGTGGCTACAGCATAGGGATAAGATCCTATCATCTTTGTGTTAGGCGGCTGTAGTGCCTTTTGTTTGTTTTTGTTTTTGTTTTTTTTCTTTAAGACAAAGTCTCCCTCTGTTGCCCAGACTGGAGTGCAGTGGTGCAATCTTGGCCCACTGCAACCTCCGCCTCCCAAGGGCAAGTGATTCTCCTGCCTCAGCCTCCCAAGTAGCTGGGATTATAGGTATATCCCACCATGCCTGGCTAATTTTTGCAATTTTAGTAGAGATAGGGTTTCACCATGTTGGCCAGGGCGGTCTTGAACTCCTGACCCCAGGTGATCTGCCCGCCTTGGCCTCCCAAAGTGCTGGGATTACAGGCCTGAGCCACCATGCCTGGCCTATAGTGCCTTCTTTTTTTTTTTTTTAACACAGAGTCTCGCTCTGTCACCCAGGCTGGAGTGCAGTGGCACAATCTCAGCTTACTGCAACCTCTGCCTCCTAGGTTCAAGCGATTCTCCTGCCTCAGCCTCCCAAGTAGCTGGGATTACAGGCATGTGCCACCACACCCAGCTAATTTTTTGTATTTTTAGTAGAGACAGGGTTTCACCATGTTAGCCAGGATGCTCTCGATCTCCTGACCTCATGATCTGCCCACCTCAGCCTCTCAAAGTGCTGGAATTACAGGCATGAGCCACTGCACCCGGCCTTTATAGTGCCTTCTTAAGATGAATAGCACCTCACCCTGATTTTTAACATATAACATTTTGCATTGCACTATATCTACTGAAGATGTTAATCACTTCTGCATCGTTCCATAGCTTTCAACGTGATACTTTTCAATGGCTGCATAATTTCATTAATACACCTAAATGTAAGGTGTATGTAAAGAAAAAAGAGTTAAATCCTTGTGTGGTTATTCATACAAGTCCCTATTTAGGGAGCAAATGATTATGTGGGGCCAGGATATCATGGCTGTTAAATGACTGCCCATGTGACACTGGGCAAGGAGTGCCTCTAATACTAGGCAGGCTAGAGATGATGTTTTTGGAACCAGGAGGGAAAAGCTAGAAAAAGTGGCATAAATATAGGAAAAGAATAGGAATTTCAAGAATTGAGTATAGTCTTAAATGTTGACCAAAAAAAAGTAAATTGAGCCCTGAAAAATGATAGAATTTTCCAATTAGGTTACTAATGATTTTACCAGCCTGGCCAACATGGTGAAACCCCATCTCTACTAAAAATACAAAAAAATTAACGAAGTGTTGGCATACGCCTGTAATCCCAGCTACTCAGGAGGCTGAGGCAAAAAAGTCACTTGAACCTGGGAGGCAGAGGTTACAGTAAGCCGAGATCGTGCCACTGCACTCTAGCCCGGGTGACAGAGCAAGACTCTGTCTCAAAAAAAAAAAAAGAAAAAAAAATCAATTATGTTACTAATGATTTCAGGAAAAGAAATTTTATCTCTGTTTTGGGGCCAGAGGTAGGGAAAGGGAAAGGGTTAAAATTAAGTATTTACTGGCCAGACGAGGTGGCTTATACCTGTAATCCCAGCACTTTGGGAGGCCGAGGCAGGCAGATCACAAGGTCAGGAGTTCGAGACTAGCCTGGCCAATATGGTGAAACCCCGTCTCTACTAAAAATACAAAAATTAGCCAGGCGTGGTGGCACATGCCTGTAGTCCCAGCTACTCGGGAGGCTGAGGCAGGAGAATCACTTGAACCTGGGAGGCGGAGGTTGCAGTGAGCCAAGATCGTGCCGCTGCACTCCAGCCTGGGCAACAGAGCAAGACTTCGTCTCAAAAAAATAAAAATAAAAAAAATAAGTATTTACTATCTGCCAGGGACTATGTTGGAAATTTTTCTTGCATTACCTCATTTTACAAGTCACAGTGGGGAAACTGAGGGTTGGAGTAGTTCATTAACCTGCCCACAGTCACATAGGGCAGGTTACCCAGGTCAGTCTTCATTCCACTGCAGTCAGAAGTGAATGAAGATTAAGGAAGTAGAGACAAGGAGTATGAACAATTCTTTCTGGAAGAATGATGGAGAAAGAAGAGAAAGGATTGATAAAGTATAGGGACAGGGAATCTCTGCTTTTATAATAAAAATAAAGCTCAGCTCCTCTGAGGTTGACACTGAAAAAGAGTCCCCAAGTAACTGCAGGGTCCAGAAGCAGAGAGACCAACAAACCCCTGGCCTGGAGATTCATCTTTCTCCCAAGACTCTCTCTCTGATGATCTTGGCTCCATCAAAGCCTCCTTGGGTCATTTCTTCCTTCATATCTGAGGTATAGGCAATGGGATGACAAAAGGCATTTTTCAACATCTGTCCACAACTAAGTCAAAGCTGAAAAGTTTAAAGGACTTTTCTGAACATGAGGGCAATGTTTCCCAACCTTTTGAGGTCATAGAAACTACTCTGGACACTAGTTTAAATATACAGAATCTTGGGGGACTTGGATTTTGAAGGTCTGCAGTGGGAGCCTGGGAAAAGGTATTTTAAAGTAATACCAGTTACCCTTAAATTTCTGCAAGTTCTAGTATCACTGTGCTGGCAAGTAACAAAGAGAAATAAACACAGTAGCATAAAGCCTGGCATGTAGCCTCGCTCACAAAAAAAAAGACCTGCTTATAACCCCATTCTGGAGTCCTCACCTGCCCCTGCAGGTTTGATGCTATCTTGACACATGCTGGCTATTTTTATCTCCTAGAAGACAATCTAGGCCCCACAGAGGGAGGCCCTTTGCCAAATTATAAGGTGGTGGGGGAGGAAGGGAAGAGGCTTCTTCACCCAATAATTTTTCCTTTTCTTTTTTTTTTTTTTTTTTTTTGAGATGGAGATGGAGTTTCACTGTTGTCACCCAGGCTGGAGTGCAATGGCCCGATCTCAGCTCACTACAACCTCCACCTCCCGGGTTCAAGCAATTCTCCTGCCTCAGCCTCCCGAGTAGCCAGGATTATAGGCACCCACCACCACACCCTAACTTTTTGTATTTTTAGTAGAGATGGGGTTTCACCATGTTGGCCAGGCTGGTCTTGAACTCCTGACCTCAAGTGATTCACTCGCCTTGGCCTCCCAAAGCATTGGGATTATAGGCATGGGCCACCATGCCTGGCCACTCAATATTTTTCAAAGACCAGGTTGTTAGTCTTTTTGTTTTCTGAGACAGTGTCTTGCTCAGTTGCCCAGGCTGGAGTGCAGTGGTGCAGTCATAGCTCACTGCAGCTTCTAACTCCTGAGCTCAAGTGATCCACCTTCCTCAGCCTCCTGAGTAGCTGGGACTACAGGTGCATGTCACCAGGACCAGCTAATTTTTTTTAACTACTTTTTTTTTTTTTGTAGAGACAAGGTCTCACTAGGTGGTCCAGGCTGGTCTCAAACTTCTGGCCTCAAGCAATCCTCCTACCTTGGCCTCCCAAAGTGCTGGGATTATAGGCATAAGCCACTGTGCCCAGTGGTTGTTAGTTCTTTACCAGCACATGATGTAAGTCTTCCCAACACAGACAAGGTCTAGCTTGGCCCGCCAGACTGCTTCTGCCTTCTTGTCCCTCCAGCAGTGGGTGGCAGAATGATGGCAGCCAGCTTTCTCCCACAGGCTGCTCAGTCTGACTACGCATTAGTATTAGGGAAGGTGACCGTATATGTTCAGGTTTGCCTGGGAAGAGTCCTAACCACACCTTTGAGCCCAGACTCTCCTCCACTTAGTCTTTCATTTTCATTTATTAATTCCCAGTTTGGATGATAAATTACATAGTCACCCCGTCTGTGAACAACACAGCTACAACAAAAATACAACTCAACAAAAGCAAGGAGTAGACTGCCAACAACTTAATAACCTCCATGGATCAAGGAAATCATGCTGTGACACCACACACATCATTTCAACTCATCCTCACAGCAACCCACAAGAGAATTTTGGAGACATGAATTTTGCAGATGAGGAAAGTAACAGGGTGAAGTGAGTTGGCCAGGGTCATCCAACTATGAGGAACAGAGGTAGGGTCAAAGGTCCATCTGCATGAGCCCAGTTCCTGCTCTAGATGGGCCTACCTGCCTCCTCAGGGCATGTGGTCACCTCACCCACCAATTACTGACTGCGTTAAGAAATAGAACTTTAACAGGAAAGTTGCTTGATTTCAACATGAAAGAAATACTCTCAATATTCATATTTTTCAGCTTAAATTTGAAAGTAGAAATCTGATTTCTGCAGCTGTGTGTCTAATTCAGCTCTTGTTTCTATAACCTTGTTTGAAAGAAGCAACTAAAGAAAGAAACTTTGAAAGAAGCTTCCAAAAGAAGCAACCAAGTCTACAAAGGCACAGTTTCACTCAAATGGGTCCAACTGATTAGCAAATGGAAAATAACATGGAGGAATATATTTTGCATGACAAGCATAGCAGCTCCAAGTCATCCCTAATGGAGCCAAAAATTTAAGTGCAACCCAGAGAATGGATGGTTCAGAATCTTTCTTTTTTTTTTTGAGATGGAGTCTCACTCTGTCGCCCAGGCTGGAGTGCAGTGGTGCTATATCGGCTCACTGCAAGCTCTGCCTCCTGGGTTCCATTCTGCCTCAGCCTCCTGAGTAGCTGGGACTACAGGCGCCTGCCACCACACCCGGCTAATTTTTTGTATTTTTAGTAGAGACGGGGTTTCACTGTGTTAACCAGGATGGTCTCGATCTCCTGACCTCATGATCCGCCCGCCTCAGCCTCCCAAAGTGCTGGGATTACAGGCGTGAGCCACCACGCCCGGCCCAGAATCTTTTTTCATTTTTTTTTTTTTATTATTTTTTCTGAGATGGAGTCCCGCTCTGTGGCCAGGCTGGAGTGCAGTGGCGCAATCTCAGCTCACTGCAACCTCTGACTCCCAGGTACAAGTGATTCTCCTGCCTCAGCCTCCTGAGTAGCTGGGATTACAGGCACGCACCACCACGCCCAGCTAATTGTTGTATTTTTAGTAGAGACAGGGTTTCACCATGTTGGCCAGGATGGTCTCGATCTGCCTACCTTGGCCTCCCAAAGTACTGGGATTACAGGCGTGAGCCACCTTACCTGGCCCAGAATCTTTGCCTTATGTTTGCATAGTTTAATCTTCTAAACCAGTTGCTTTCCCAGAAAAGGTGACTTAAAGTCATAGCCTTTGTGTTCATCACCATACTCTCCATAGTTTTACAAATTATTCAGTTTATTTTTAAAGGGTAATTTTTAAAATTTTTATTTTTAATTCCGAAGCATTCCTTTTAATACATTCTCTTGAGGAAAAAAAAATCACACATAGTGATTGTGTGTGGTAGTGATTGTGTGTGGCCATTGATCAATACCCCAATCTCAAGCGTGTACACTGTTACTGGTTGACTGGTTGGTTGCCTGGTGGGCTTTTTGTCCTTCCGGATGTTTTTCTACCTTCTGCCTTTTCCAATAAAGCTTCCATTATAGGGCTATTTTCCTTCTTCCCTGCATACCCCACAGAAGGGAAGCTGCTAAAATCTCAGAGCTGGAACGTTCCAAGGGGGCTGCAGCAGCCCCTCTCTTCTAGTTTTTGTTCACCCTTACTAAGAGCAAGGCCGCTCAAGTCAGATTGCTGCATGTGCATTTTGACTCCATCATTGAGCAAGTTCATTTATTCACTATTCATTCAGCAACATTTGAGCACTTCTCTCTTCCTCCATGGCCACCATTCTAGCCCATTCCACCATGATTTATTGTTTCTGTCTTTGATGCCGAGCCTGTCTCCCTACAGCCACATCGTCCTTCTACACAATCATATCACTGCTCTGCTTACATCCCTTCCCCAGCTTCCCACCCACTTAGTCCAAGTCCAAGTCCCTTGGTTGGGAGCCAACAGATTCCTACAGGTCTGCCCTCTCCCCAACCCATGGCCACGCCATCTCTGACTTCTGCCTGTGCTCTATACTCTAGCCACATTGTCCTCCTTGCTATTCCTCAAACATGCCAAACTCGCCTCTTCCTTAGCACCTTGGCACTTGCTTTTCCCTCTGCCTAGAGTGTTCTTCCTCCAAAGTCTACCTGGCTCACTCCTTCCTCTCCTTCAGTTGTTCTGCTCAGATGTCACCTTCGCGGGAAAGTCTTCCTGGCCATCCTATTACAAATGGTGGCCTCTCACTGCCTCACAGTACTCCCTGGTCTCCTTTCCTGCTTCATTTTTCTCCATGCCACTTATCATCACCTGACATACTTTGTATTTCTTTGATTACTGTCTCCTCCCACTAGAATGTGAGCTCTGTACAGAAGCAATATGCTATCAGCTATAAGAGTGTCTGGCACATGGCAGGCCCTCAGTAAATATTAGTTGAATGAATGAATGAAGAGTTTGCATGCAACAATGGGGAGCCAGATCATGTAAGGCCTTGTAAGTCCTGGAAAAGACTTTGGGTTTTATTTTAAATATGAAGAGAAGCCATTGGAGAGCACATCATCTGATATACAGTTTAGAAAGATCACTCTGGGCTAGGAGTGGTGGCTCATGCCTGTAATTTCAACACTATGGGAGACTGAGGCAGGAGGATCACTATAGGCCAGTAGTTCAAGGCCAGCCTAGCAGCCATGCATGGTGGCTCACACCTGTAATCCCAGCACTTTGGGAGGCCAAGGTGGGCAGATCACCTGAGGTCAGAAGTTCGAGACCAGCCTGGGCAACATGGTGAAACCCCGACTCTACTAAAAATACAAAAATTAGCCAGGCATAGTGGTGGGCGCCTGTAGTCCCAGCTACTCAGGAGGCTGAGGCAGGAGAATGGTGTGAACCCGGGAGGCAGAGGTTGCAGAGAGCCAAGATCACACCACTGCACTCCAGCCTGGGCAAAAGAGCAAGACTGTCTCAGAAAACAAACCAAAACAAAACAAAAAACCAGCCTAGGAAACATAGCAGGACTGCATCTCTACAAAAAATTAAAAATTAGCCAAATGTGGTGGTATGCACCTGTAGCCTAAGCTGCTTGAAAAGCTAAAGTGAGAGGACCACTTGAGCCTAGGAGATTGAAGCTGCAATGAGCTATGACCACACCATTGCACTGCAGCCTGGACAATAGACTTAGACCCTGTCTCAAAAAACAAACAACAACAACCAAAAAACCCACCCTGCCCATTGTGTGGAAGGAAGATGGTACTAAGGGTAAGAGTGGCCCCGGGGGACAGTTTGGAGGCTAATGCAACATCCAAGCAAGAAAGATAATGAGGACTTGAGCTAGGGTAGGAAAAAAGATCATATTTTAAAAATATATTTTGGAGTTATAGCTGACAGAACTTGTTAATAAATTGGAGGAGGGGCCGAAGAGGAAAAGAGAAATGGAGGATAACTTCCAGGCTTGGGGCCTCAATACTGAATCTCCCTGAGCCTGTTTACTGTTCTGTAAAATGGGAGTAACTGGACCCCCCTCCTCATGGGATCTCTGTGAGGAAGGAGGTAGAGGATATAGAGTGCCCAAACTGTCAGGTGCATGGTAAATCCTCAATGCATGTTAGCTCTTATCATTGCCCCAGAGATGACTGTGTTTCCCCTGCTTCATCCATAAATAGGATTACAGAAATAACCACCCCATAGAGACTGGGGAAAAAAACTTCTTGTAGAGTGTACCCTCCCCTCCTAAGGGATAGACTTGTACTTTAACAGAATACTTAACAGTAGTGTTGGAACATGTTATTTGCACACAGATAAATAAAAGGGTTCCTCGCATTTCAAAAGAAGTGTAATGCTATTTTAAGTAGTGTTTGTCCATTCAATACTTAACAGCAGGAGTAACTAAAAGCTGAAATTACAAACCCCTGCTGATTAAAAATAAATCAAAACATAAGATATAAAGCACATGTGAAATAATAATGATTTTTTTTTTTTTTTTTTGAGACGGAGTCTTGCTCTTGTCAGCAGGCTGGAGTGCAGTGGCACGATCTCGGCTCATTGCAACCTCCACCTCCCAGGTTCAAGCGATTCTCCTGTCTCAGCCTCCCGAGTAGCTGGGACTACAGACACCGCGGCACCATGCCCAGCTAATTTTGTATTTTTAGCAAAGACAGGGTTTCACCATGTTGGACAGGACGATCTCGATTTCTTGACCTCATGATCTACCCACCTTGGCCTCCCAAAGTGCCAGGATTACAGGCATGAGCCACCGTGCCCGGCCATAATAACAATTTTTTTTTTAGATGGAGTTTCACACTTGTTGCCCAGGCTGGAGTGCAATGGCGTGATCTCAGCTCACCACAACCTCCGCATCCCGGGCTCAAGCAATTCTCCTGCCTCGGCCTCCTGAGTAGCAGGGATTGCAGGCATGCACCACCACTGGCTTTTTTTTTTTTTTTTTTTTTTTTTGTATTTTTAGTAGAGACAGGGTTTCTCCATGTTGGTCAGGCCGGTCTTGAATTCCCGACCTCAGGTGATCCACCCACCTTGGCCTCCCAAAGTGCTGGGATTGCAGGCGTGAGCCACTGTGCCCAGCCACAATAATGATTTTTTTAAAAAACAAGCATTTACTGCATTTTCATACACTAGAAGCTAAAATACCATGCTGTCCAGTTCAAAACAGGACACCTGGCACCCTGTTCCTAAGTATAACAGCTTTCTGCAAAGCCAACACCCAGTGCTTTCTGGCTGCATTGGCCTGTCCTCATTTCCCCCTGGAAAACTGTTTTAAACAGTACAGATAACATTCTGCCTCTATTACAATTAGCAGCTTCTCTCACCAGGTTATCTAGTTTGGCAAGTGCTAGTGTGGAGTAACCTAGTATCTTCTTTCAAAACCTCCCAGTGACTGCCTTCAGGTAGCATGTGAAAAGCTGCTTATGGGGAATTCAGCAGCTGCTTCAGGCCCTCCAGGGCATTTCTTGCTGGCATCTTCTGCCTCACCAGATCACCCTAATTATTGGTGATCTGGGCCCCCTACCTAATGGAAAACCAGCCACTCTTCTTCCCAGCCCCAAGGGATATTGATGAGGGGTCCTTAAATCTGGGATCCTTTCCCCTCCTTGCCCAATAATTGAACTCCTAAAATCCTTTTACTACCTGGGAATCTGCAAAGACAACCTTGAATTTGAACTGGAGCTAGAAGGACTTCCTCTGAACAAATTTACCCATAGGTGACTCTCTGGTACATGGTCTCTGTTGTTCAACTTTCTCTATTCTGAAGTCTAGAAGACACCCTTGCTTCTGAAAGTGGGGCCTAAGAACCTGCAGCCTCACCAGGGAGTTTGGTAGAAATCCAGAATCTGAGGCAGGATTCTAGACTTATTGGATCAGATTCTGCATTTCAACAAGATTCCCCGGTGACCCCCAGGCATCTTCAAATTTGAGAGGCCAGGAAAGTGCTCAGGCCCTTCTCTTCCCATTGGCTGGGGAGAATTCCTGTAATTTGCCCTGTTTACGGGTCCTTAATCTCCAACTTCACTGTCCTCGCTTTCCAAAGAATCCTGAGTGGCTTCCTTCCAACACCTTGTCTGTCTTCCCCCACGTCCCTGAAGCCAGGGCCTCTTTTCTTCAAGGCCACCCCGCAACTCATCTCAGGCTGAGGCTCTTCTCTGGAGGCCATGTCCCATGGTAGCATTTCTTTGAGGGCTGCTTTTCTGCTGTTCTTCTCCCCAGGTAGGGCCTCTAAAACCAATGGAAGTGAAGTGCTACCCCTCAGAGCTGCTTTTAGCCCTTAGAGCTGGCCAGGGTCTGAGTGGGCCTCTCACGGGGCCATAGGACTGCCCTTTCCCCCAGCTTGCCTAGAATCTGAGCCCACTCACACCACATGAACATGCTATCCTTGTTCCTCTTTCCTGCCAGCCTCAACACAACCAGAATACAGCCCAGTAATGGCTGCCTACAAATGGGAGGCACCCAGGGAAGGGAGGGGAGTGCTGATTAAGAACCAGCCTGGAGGAGGATCATGGTTTCTCTGAAACAAGAAGGAGGTGAGGGTTGATACAGAAGGTATATTAAAATGCTTCAAGCACTTGATGCTTTGAGGGTTTGGGGATTTGAGTTTGGGTTTGTTTTTTAAGCTTAACAATGTGAAAAAGATGTCAAATAACTTTTCTGAACTGTGGCAATCAGAGCCTTGTCCAGAATCATAACTTCATGGCTTTTTGACTCTCAATTTGATGGACAGTTTGGCTAACCAACACTTTTTACTTCTGTATTATTTATTACACAGTTGATCCCCATAATATGTTAAAAGCCTACTTCCAACCTGTTAAAATGTACCCTTGGAGTGCTGTCCAGATTCACCATTAAAATAGTGTCTTTCCAAAGTCTTATGTATTTTATTCAGCAGTTACTACAGTACTTTTTTTTTTTTTTTGACAGGATCTCATTCTGTTGCCCAGGCTGGAGTCCAGCGGTGTGATCACAGCTCACTGAAGCCTTGACCTCCTAGGCTCAAGCTATCTTCTCGCCTCAGGTTCCTGAGTAGCTGGGACTATAGGCACATGCCACTATACCTGGCTAATTTTTAATTTTTTGTAGAAACTGGGTCTCACTATGTTGCCCAGGCTGGTCTCAAACTCCTGGGTTCAAGCATTCCTCACATTTTGGCCTCCCAAAGTGCTGGGATTACAGGCATGAGATGCCATGCCTGGCCATATTTTTATTTTTAAATCTTTCTATTTAAATAAGGACAGGGAGAGAGAGAGGAGGTTCTAGGTGCATTTTTTCCAAATGGACACCTTGCCACGTTTTCAACACACATCTAAAACCTGAATTGAGAGTATAATTTTTCTGTAGATACATCACCTTGAGGAATTTTATAAACTTCAGTTTCCTCATCTGAGAAATGAGGTAGTTGGATTAGATGAACTGGCTCATCAAGTGAGTGTAAGGAGCCTTCCAAATTTAAGAATTGTTAACATTTCGCAGAAGACTAACCAGGCAATTTTTCTTCTTTAGGTTTGACTTTCTGAGATGTCATGGCTTAGTATTCTTTAAGCAAATTCTGGAATGTTCTTGTCCCTTTGGAATAACTGTAATGTGGATTTGTTCTGTGCAACTGATGATATTCTAATGTGTTTGGGCAGGTTTAAGTCTAAATTTCCAGTCTCACACCTGTGGTTTTACCAAAAAGGTACGCTCAACGAAACCAGTGATGGGCAAAGGATGCATGGTATAGCTATGATGCAAGAGCGCCCTCTGCAGGCCACGCGAAGATGAGTCTGTTTCTTAAAGGGTAGCTCTTCTGCTCTTGGTGTAGAGCACAACCCTTCCCTTCTTCCTGTAGCATTCTCATCAAGAAACATTTGTTTAGTGCTTAGCCTGAGCTAGGCACAGTGTGCTTAGGGCTGGGAACACAAAAATAAAAGCATCCTAGCCTTAAAGGATCTAATGGTCTAATGGGGCACATCCCAATCAGATCATTATAATGCAACTTGAGAGGTGTGTCATTGGAGCTGTGCCTCATGTCCCCATTAGTTTGCAATCACAAGTTGCACACAAGAGCCGAAATCAAACTGTACAGTACAATGCTTTTTTGTTAGGGGAGAAGGACTGGTGACTCACCCTAGCATTTTCTCTTTACACAGAAACAGATGCCCTGCCCAGAAGCAACACGGCTAATGGGTGCTACCGTGGAGACCCAGGCAACCTGAGAGTAGTCCTGACAGCCAGACCTCCAGGGCAGAAACGGGAAGGGCTACAGAGAAAGGTCAGGATTTAACAAGGAAATGGAGGAGGGCAAGAACGGGGGTCAGGAGGTATCTATGCATTTTGATATGAAATTAAGAAGTTCATTTAAAACATACAACCAAGGCCCGTGACACTTTTTGTAACAAGATTCTAGCTTATCTTCCCACTAGATCTTGTTGGACTTTTTTCAAATTGTATCTGATTGTGTTTTTCAAACTAGGCCAGAAGGGCCCCTCAACTTCTAAAATACAAAAATTCTTTCTGCTCCTCTTTTCAATCTTCTCAGATTCTGGACACACCCAGCAATTCCATGTGCCTTTTTAATCCCTTAATCCTGTTAACTTTTTGTCTCTTCTTAGCAATGACTTCCTTTCATTTTAGAGAAGGTTCTGCTGGTAACATACTCACTATATAAGCCAGGAGAGAAAAAGAACTTGAAAGAGGAACACATTTCCTTCATATTTTTTCAAAAAAGATAAGGGAAAAAAATAAAGGAAGTGGAGAAATATACTACTCAATACAGTTGTCAAACAAATTTCTTGGAACCATGGCCTACAAGAATACCTATCTTAACTGCATTGCACTAGAAACCACATTTTCTTATTCCTTGTGTGATAATTCTAAGATAATGAATTAGATGTTAGCCATTGTTTTCCAGAATAGAATTTCTGGAGTTACTGGTAGTTCAGGGAATTTTAGTCACAAGATATATATTTTCTATAGCTTTGTGTGTGTGTATATGTGTATGCATATATACTTATATACATGCACATATATACACATACACACAAACATACATGTGCTATAGCTTTTGAATGGAGATATATGTGTGTGTACACACATTCATTCATTTATATCATACAGCTTCTCTGAAGAGCAACAGAAGAAAAATGCAGGAACTACAAAGGCAACCTGGGGTCGGTCCTATGCAGTGAGCTCTTGGAGGTCTCCATCAGAAATAAACGATTTCAGTCTTTTTTGGGCACAGTGGCTCACGCCTGTAATCCTAACACCTTGGGAGGCCAAGGTGGGATGGGAGGATTGACAAAAAATACAAAAATTAGCCGGGGGTGGTGGTGGGAGCCTGTAGTCCCAGCTACCTGGGAGGCTAAGATGGGAGGATCACCTGAGCCAGGGAGATAGAGGCTGCGGTGAGCCAAGATCACGCCACTGCACACCAGCCTGGGTGACAGAGTGAGACCCTGTCCTAAAAAAAAAAAAAAAAAAAATCAATCTTTTCATAGTTATTCAAATTTAAATAACAAAATAGAAATGTGAAGACTTGGCTCAGGAAGATTCAGTCATCTCAACAGTCACTGTAAAGAACTGCCATCAGACTCCTTTTGACTCTAAATGGAAAAGGATACCAACGCTGTTCTTCCTAGGAAGCTAATCTATAGTTAAAATAGGCACATTGCATAGCTCTGTGTATGTATAGTGTTGTAATTGTCTAACAGAGTGGAGACACTAAATGCACTCAGTGCATAAAACACATTTTATTCATTTTATTTAAACTAGAGAAGAAATTCCTGAGGGAACAATAAAATCAAGGATGTTACAGTAATTTCATGAGCCATCCAGATATAATTACCAACAAATAAAAATAAAATATTTCATAATGCTCTCAGTTTTCTTTAAATATTGGCTTATAAGGCATTGTTCTGTTATTTTCTTTGGTTAAAACAAAGTTTTTAAAATCAATATCTCATACTTGTTAGTATGTATT
Source organism: Symphalangus syndactylus (assembly GCF_028878055.3). NCBI lineage: Eukaryota > Metazoa > Chordata > Mammalia > Primates > Hylobatidae > Symphalangus > Symphalangus syndactylus. The sequence continues at coordinate 87,708,263 of NC_072437.2, read as the reverse complement.
AGTAGGAAACCTTTATAATAAAGTAATTTTATGTGCAAAAGCTGCCTAGTTTCCAGCTCTGGAGCATTCCGGGAGCACAAACCTCAGGGGCATCATTGTGGCCCAAAGAACCTGGGGATTGAGTTGATGGGGCTTTATCCAAGAGGGCCTAAAACAACACAGTTAAAGATGGAGAAACAGGCCAGGTACGGTGGCCTCCCAAAATGGGAGGCCAAGGTGGACAGATCACCTGAGATCAGGAGTTCGAGATCAGCCTGACCAACATGGAGAAATCCAATCTCTACTGAAAGTACAAAATTAGCCAGGTGTGGTGGCACATGCCTGTAATCCCAGGTACTCGGGAGGCTGAGGCAGGAGAATCGCTTGAACCCAGGAGGCAGAGGTTGCAGTGAGCCGAGATCACGCCATTGCACTCCAGCCTGGGCAACAAGAGCCAGGCTCCGTCTCAAAAAAAAGATGGAGAAATAGAAGCCCAGGGTTCAGCTGTTAAGATAGGCCTGGCAAGGGACAGTCAATAATGGGAGAACAGTAGGGGTTAGAACCTAGATGCTAAGAATAAGATAAAACAAGGCTTCACAAGGCCTGACTCAATTAGAACTAAGTTTAAAACTAAAAGTATGGATGAGAAGATGTGCAAGAATATTCCTTGTCCCTCTTAAATTAGCAATTTAATTTACACTGAGAAATGTATGGCCATAAGGGACCAAAATAATAATAATAATAATAATAATAATGTTGACATGATTGGCCTATTTTTTTTTTTTTTTTTGAGATGGAGTCTCACACTGTCGCCCAGGTAGTGTGCAGTGGTGCGATCTCGGCTCACCGTAACCTCTGCCTCCCAGGTTCAAGCAATTCTCCTACCTCAGTCTCCCAAGATAGGATTATAGGCGCCCACAACCATACCCAGCTAATTTTTTTTATTTTTAGTAGACACGGGGTTTCACCAGGTTAGTCAGGCTGGTCTCGAACTCCTGACCTAAGGTGATCCACCCGTCTCAGCCTCCGAAAGTGCTGGGATTACAGGCGTGAGCTACTGCACCCAGATTGGCTGATTTCCTTCTCAAATTCTAGACATGTGGTGTGACGGCTCTTAATCACAAGCTATTTTATGGATTTACCTGAGAAAGCACTGTTACAGAGACTAGAAACACCCAAAGAAATACTGCATCCTCTCCGCAGACCTACATGTGAATCAGAAGGTGGACTGCTGAACAACACATCAGCACAAGAAGTTCAAAGAATGAAGTTGCAATGTCATAAGGATATGATAGCTTAGGCATCCATCTGACTATTGGAGTGTCTTATTCCCATACAGCATCTATATTAGGGCTAGATTTGCCCCTGGGGCCCGAAATGCTGGCAGTCCTATGGTATTCAGAGCCGTAAAAAAAGAGGGAATCAAAAAGACTAGGAGTTCATTTCGACAGCCTTGGCAATGTATAGGATTTTGCGATTTTCTTTTGTAAATTGGAGATTCTTTTTTTCATACATAAAACATTTTTCATAGAACCGTAAAAAGCTCCCAGACCCTTGGTGTGGGGTCTATACTATTCAATGGATAAACTGGCCCTGTCTGTCGTAGCCTCAAAGATGTAGGAACTAGCATTCCTGATAGAATTAAGGGAGTTGGAGTGCTAGTTACTGGGAATAAGCCACGATGGAAGCTCCATGGGAGCAGAAACAAAACTGTATCCCCAGCACCTACACAGGGCCTGGGGTCCTAGTAGGGAAAGGTGAATATTTGAAAATGAATGAACAAATTACTAGATACACCAGAAAGTGAAAGTAGAAGGGAGATGAGATAACTAGATTTAGGTAAACAAAACCTCAAGAGATCAAAATTCAAGAAATTATATCAAGTATAAAAGGCTCTAGCAGGCCGGACGTGGTGGCCCATGCCTGTAATCCCAGCACTTTGGGAGGCCAAGGAGGGTGGATCAAGTTCAAGACCAGCCTGACAAACCTGGTGAAACCCTGTCTCTACTAAAAATACAAAAACTTAGCTGGGCATGCTGGAAGGTGCCTGTAATCCAGCTACTTGGGAAGCTGAGGCAGGGGAATCACTTGAACCTGGGAGGTGGAGGTTGTAGTGAGCTGAGATCACACCATTGCACTCCAGCCTGGGCGACAGAGTGAGACTCCACCTCCCCCCGCCCCACCCCCCCCAAAAAAAGGCTCTAGCATCTGGGAACCAGAATACAGGTCTAATCTTTCACAGTTCCTGCTGACCTAGGATAGCATCACATTTCTAGACATTTCCCCAATATATTATTTTGAAAATTTACAAACATAGAGCAAAGTTGAAAAAATTTTATAGTGAACACCATATACCTACCATGTAGACTACCACTAACATTTCACTATAGTTGGCTTATCACATGTCTGTACCTTTCTCTAAGCATTCGTCAATCCCTGTTTTCTTTTTGGGGGGGCGCATTTAAAAGTAAATTGTAGACATCACTAGACTTCCGCCTAAATAACTCAGCATGTATATCATTGACTAGGTTAAATATTTGTTGACTTTTTTTCTTTTGAAGTAAAATATGTATACAATGAAATGTATAAATCTTATGTGCTTGTGTGTAAATTTCCAAGTTTTAATAATAATAAATGCCTATACCTTTGTATCCCAAATTGCTATCGAGACATAGAACATTACTATCACTTCAGAAATTTCCTTTTTTTTTTTTTAATTGAGACAGAGTCTTGTTCTGTCACCCAGGCTGGAGTGCGGTAGCACAATCTCGGCTCACTGCAGCCTCAACCTCGGGCTCAAGCAGTCCTCCTGCCTCAGCCTCCAGAGTAGCTTTTTTGTAGAGACAGGGTTTCACAATGTTGCCTAGGCTGGTCCTGAACTCCTGGGCTCCAGCCATCTGCCCACCTCTACCTCCCAAAGTGCTAGGATTATAGGACTGAGCCACCATGCCCAGCCCCATAATTTTTTTTTGAGACAGAGTTTTGCTCTTGTCGCCCAGGCTGGAGTGCAATGGCTTGATCTTGGCTCACTGCAACCTCTGCCTCCTGAGTTCAAGTGATTCTCCTGCCTCAGCCTCCCAAGTAGCTGGGATTACAGGCATGCTCACCACACCTGGCTAATTTTGTATTTTTAGTAGAGACAGAGTTTCTCCATGTTGGTCAGGCTGGTCTTGAACTCCCGACCTCAAGTGATCCGCCCACCTCAGCCTCCCAAAGTGCTGCAATTACAGGCATGAGCCACCACGCCCAGCCGATAGGCCCCATAATTTTTTAAGTCTTTTTTTTTTTTTTTTTATTGCTGGGGGTACAGGACAAGGACAATAAAAATGTTGAAATTTCAATATATTCTGATTACAGCTTAAAATAGCCGGGACAACTTGCAGTGTTACATTGGGGGAGATATCATTGTGGGAGGTGTTATACATCATCTTAAGAAATTATCTCAGGCCAAGCACAGTGGCTCACGCCTTTACTCTGGGAGGCCGAGGCAGGAGGATTGCTTAAAGCTAGGAATTCGAGACCAGCCTAGGTGACATGGCGAAACCCTGTCTCTACCAAAAATACAAAAATTACCCCACCATGGTGGCGCATGCCTGTGGTCCCAGCTACCTGAGAGGCTTAGGTGGGAGGATGGTTTGAGCCTGGGAGGCAGAGGTTGCAGTGAGCTGAGATTGTCCCATTGCACTCCAGCCTGGGCAACAGAGCCAGACTCTGTCTCAAAAAAAAAAAATAATAATCTCAAGTAATGAGATCTAGGAGAATGATTACTTGCTTACTTGCTATTCTCAAACTTCAGTCTCCAGTTGAAGAAAAGGCAAACGTAAACATAGAGCCTTAGCAAACCTCTTTCCTTTTTCACATGCAACCTCCACTGACAGACACTCAGAAGGAACAGTGCGCACTGACACCCCCACCTTCCGTCCTATAACTCAAACGGCCTAGGGGCCTGGGACTGCTGGGCTCCAGACTGCTCTGGGGAGCTTTCTGTACTTTTTCTAATGCCTAGGCAAATTCAGTTCTTAAAACCAACAAGCCGGTAAGTCTTTGTTCCCCTCAAATTATGTTTGAAGCAATTTAAAATGCTTTCTAAGTATATATCTTAATAAAATAAAATTTATATTACCAGATTGGATCTTTATGTAATGAGCAGTTTTTTGTTGTTGTTGTTGTTTTTAATTGAGATGGAGTCTCGCTCTGTCATCCAGGCTGGAATGCAATGGTGCAATTTCAGCTTGCTGCAACCTCCGCCTCCTGGTTTCAAGTGATTTTTCGTGCCTCAGCCTCTCAGGTAGCTGGGATTACAGGTGCCTGCCACGATGCCTGCCTAAGTTTTTTTTTTTTTGAGATGGAGTCTCGCTCTGTCGCCCAGGCTGGAGTGCAATGTCATGATCTCGGCTCACTGCAAGTTCCGCCTGCCGGGTTCACGCTATTCTCCTGCCTCAGCCTCCCGAGTAGCTGGGACTACAGGCACCCACCACCACGCCAGGCTAATTTTTTGTATTTTTAGTAGAGATGGGGTTTCACCATGTTAGCCAGGATGGTCTTGATCTCCTGACCTCGTGGTCCACCTGCCTTGGCCTCCCAAAGTACTGGGATTACAGGCATGAGCCACCGCGCCCAGCCTGTTTTGTATTTTTTTTAGTAGAGATGGGGTTTCACCATGGTGCCCAGGCTGGTCTTGAACTCCTAACCTCCGATGATCCACCCACCTCGGCCTCCCAAAGTGCTGAGATTACAGGCGTGAGCCACCACGCCCAGCCAATGAGCAGTTTTCTATGCAACATTTCAGATGCAGCTTCTGGCTTTAGAACATGGAACTAACTTCAGTCTCATCTGAGCGGTACCTGGACATTGTGATATCATTAAAAAATACCATATTAAAATACACTTTAAAAACTTTTATTAAGGAAATTTTCAATCACACACAAAAATAGAATAATCAATCCTCCTGTACCCATCACCCAGCCCCAACAATGATCGTCTTAGGAAAATGCATTTTAAGATTCACCCATGTTTTTTTGTATGAATCAATAATCTGTTCCTTTTTATTGCTAAGTAGTATTCCATTATATGGATTATCGCAATTTATCATTTTTGATTGCTCATTTTGGGAAAATTATGTATAAATAGTCATATACATGTTTTTGTATGAATGTAAGCTTTCATTTCACTTGGATAAATACCTAGAAGTGAGATTGCTGGGTCACATAAGTATATGCTTAACTTTATAAGAAACTGCCAAATTTGTTTTTCCAAAGTGGCTGTACCATTTTGTATTTCCACCAGCAATGAATGACTCTGTTACTCCACATCAAGGCCAATATTTTGTATTCAGTTCTTTATTTTAGCCATTGTAATAGGTGCATAGTGGTATCCCATTGTGGTTTTAATTTGCATATCCTTCGTGACTAATGATGTTGAATATCTCTTTCCCTGTGTTTATTTGCCATCCATATATCTTCTTTGGGGAAGACAGACATTTGCACAGTTTTGTTTAATTATTTGTTTTATTATTGTTATGGTTAAAGAGTTCTTTATATATTCCGGATATAAACTCTTTATTGGATATGTGATTTGCAGATATTTTCTCCTTGTCTATGGCTTGTATTTTCATTCTCTTCACAGATTTTTATACAAAGCAAAAGTCTTTTTTTTTTCTTTTTTTTGAGACATAGTCTCGCACTTTCGCCCAGGCTGGAGTGCAATGGCGCAATCCTGGCTCACTGCAAACTCCGCTTCCTGGGTTCAAGTGATTGTCCTGCTTCAGCCTCCCAAGTAGCTAGGATTACAGGTGCCCGCCACCATGCCCAGCTAATTTTTGTATTTTTAATAGAGATGGTGTTTCACCATGTTGGCCAGGCTGGTCTCGAACTACTGACCTCGTGATCCACCCGCCTCAGCCTCCCAAAGTGCTGGGATTACAGACATAAGCCACCATGCTCAGCCTGCAAAAGTTTTTAATTTTCATAAAACTCAATTTCTCATTTTTTTCTTTGATGGGTTCTGCTTTTGGTGTCATACTATGAATATGTAATACTCATAGTTGGCTGGGCATGGTGGCTCATGCCTGTAATCCCAGCACTTTGGGAGGCCAAGGAGGGTGGATCACCTGAGGTCAGGAGTTCGAGACTAGCCTGGGCAACATGGTGAAACCCCGTCTCTACTAAAAATACAAAAATTAGCTGGGCCTGGTGGCGCATGCCTGTAATCTCAGCCTCTGGCAGGAGAATCGCTTTAACCTGGGAAGGAGGTTGCAGTGAGCCGAGATCATGCCATTGCACTCTAGCCTGAGTGACTAGAGCGAAACTCCATCTCAAAAAAACAAACAAACAAACAAACCTCATAGTCAAACTCAAGGTCTCTTACACTTTCTCCTAGACGTTTTATAGTTTTATATTTTATATTTAGGTCTATAAACCACTTTGAAATAATTTTTGTATAAGGTATGAAGTGTGTGTTGAGGCTCCTTTTTTGCATATGAAGAATCATTCTAGCACCATTTGTTGAAAAAAACTGTTCCTTCTCTATTGAATTGCCTTTGAACTTTTGTCAAAAATCTGTTGACTATATTCGTGTAAGTTTAATTTGGGCTGTTTATTCTGTTTAATGTATATACGTGTCTATTCTTTCAACACTACCATGCTGTCTTGATTACTATAGCTTTACAGTAAGCCTTAAAGTAGTGTGGGTCCTCCAACTTAGTTCTTTTGTTGTTGTTTTATTTAAAAAAAAAAAAAAAAACTGGGCCAGGTGCATTGGCTCATGCCTGTAATCCCAGCAGTTTCGGAGGCCAAGGTGGGCGGATCGCTTGAGGGCCGGAGTTTGAGACCAGCCTGGCCAACATGCTGAAACGCCCTCTCTACTAAAAATACAAAAATTACCCAAGTGTGGTGGTGGGTGCCTGTAATCCCAGCTACTTGGGAGGCTGAGGCAGGAGAATCACTTGAACCCAGGAGGCAGAGGTTGCAGTGAGCCGAGATTGCACCACTGTACTCCCATCTGGGCAGTAGACGGAGACTCTGTCTCAAAACAAAACAAACAAACAACAAAAAAAAAAAAACAAGAAACCAAAAACCAAAAAAAATTGGCTCCTGTAGTTTAATTGCCTTTTCCATTTTATTTATTTTTATTTTTAATTTTTTTAAAAAATAGAGACAGGATCTCTCTATGTTGCTGCCCAGGCTGGTCTCAAACTCTTGGGCTCAAGTGATCTGCCCACTTTGGCTTCCCAAAGTGCTGGGATTATAGGTGTAAGCCACCATGCCCAGCCTCCATATAAATTTTGAAACAATTTGTCAGTATCTAAAAATGTGCCTGAGATTTCCTTGAGATTGTGCTGTTTGTTTGAGAATGACATCTTAATCATATTGAGCCTTCCAAGCCATATAGATACTTTATCTGTACATTTATTTAGATCTTCTTTATTTCATCAACGTTTTTTAGGTTTCAGCATATGGATGCTGTACATATGCCTTAAATTTATATCTAAGCTCTTTAGTTGAGCTATTTTAAATGGTGCTGCCTTTTAAATTTCAAATTCTAATTTTTCATTGCTGTTATACAGGAATATATGATTGACTCTTTTAAATTAACCTTGTGTCCTGTGACCTTGCTAAACTTGTATTAATCCAACAGTTTTATTGTAGATTCTTCAGGAATTTCTTCATAGATAATCATGCTGTCTGCAAATAGAGACCATTTTGTTTCTTCCTTTCCAATCTGTATGCCTTTTATTTCTTTTTCTTGCCTTTCGCCATTAAGTATGATATTAGCAGGTTTTTTTGTAGATGCCACTTAGATTAAGGAAGTGACCTTATATTCTTAGTTTCTAAGAAGTTTTTTATGGAGTTTGTTGTTTGATTGGTTTAATCATGAATGGATGATGAATTTTGTCAAATGCTTTTTCTATACCTAATAAGAGCATTCTTTTTTCTTTTCATCTATTCTATTGATGAATTATATCAATTGATTTTCAGATGTTGAACCACCTTTGAATTCCTGGTATAAACCTCATTTGGTTTTTTTTTGTTTTTTTTTTTGAGATGGAGTCTCACTCTGTCGCCAGGCTGGAGTGCAGTGGCATGCTCTCAGCTCACTGCAACCTCCACCTCCTGGGTTCAAGCAATTCTCCTGCCTCAGCCTCCTGAGTAGCTGGGACTACAGGCGCATGCCACCATGCCCAGCTAATTTTTGTATTTTTAGTAGAGATGGGGTTTCACCATATTGGCCAGGCTGGTCTGGAACTCCTGACCTTGTGATCCACCCACTTCAGCCTCCCAAAGTGCTGGGATTACAGGCATGAGCCACCGCACTCGACCCTCATTTGGTCCTTAATTAATAAACTTTAGTTTTTAGATCAGTTTTAGGTTTATAGCCAAATTGAGCAGAAAATACAGAGAGTTCCCATATACCCTGTTCCCCCACAACACAACCTCCCCAGCCATCAGCATGCCATACTATAATGGTACACTTGTTACAACTGATGGCCCTGCAATTACCCATCATTATCACCCAAAGTCCATACTTTACATTAGTGTTCATTCTTGGTGTTATACGTTCTATGAATTTTGACAAATGTATAATGACATATTCACCATTGCAGTATTATACAGCATAGTTTCACTGCCCTAAAAAAGTCCCATGTTTCACCTATTCATACCTCCCTTTCTCCCAACCCCTGACAACCACTGACCTTTTTATTGTCTCCATAGTTGTGTCTTTTCCAGAATGTCATATAGTTGGTGTCATACAGTATGCAGCCTTTTAGATTGGCTTATTTCACTCAGTGATAAGCATTTGTTTCTTCCATGTCTTTTTATGGCTTGATATCTCATTTCTTTTTACTGCTGAATAATATTCCATTGTCTAGGTATACCTCAGTTTATTTATCATTCACTTACTGAAGGACATCTTGGTTGCTTCCAACTTTTCGCAACTATGAATAAAGCTTCTATATACATCCATGTGCAGGTTTTTGTGTGGACACAAATTTTCAGTTTATTTGGGTAAATAATAAGGCGTGCATTGCTGGATCATATGGTAAAAGTATGTTTAGTTTTATAAGAAGCTGCTGTCTTCTGAGGTAGCTGTACCATTTTGTATTCCCATCAGCAAGGATTAATATTCCTGTTGCTCCATATCCTTGCCAATATTTGGTATTGTCAGTGTTTTGGATTTTAGTTATTCTAATACATGTGTAGTGATAGCCCATTGTTTTAATTTGCAATTCTCTAATGATGTAATATGTTTAAATCTTTTCATATGTTTACTTGCTCTCTGTATATCTTCTTTGATTAGGTGTCTGTTCAGGTCTTTTGCCCATTTTTTAATTGGGCTGCTAATTTTCCTATTGTTGAGTTTTAAGATTTCTTTGTGTATTTTGGATAAGAGTCCTTTATCATATGGTTCTTTTGCAAATATTTTCTCCCAGTCTGTGGCTTCTCTTCTCATTCTCTTGACGTTGTCTTTTGCAGAGCGGAAGTTTTAATTTTGTTGAAGTTCAGCTTATCAATTGTTTCTTTCATGAACTATAATTTTGGTATTGGATCTAAAAAGTTATCACTGGCTGGGAGTGGTGGCTCATGCCTGTAATCCCAGCACTTTGGGAGGCCAAGGCGGATGGATCATGAGGTCAGGAGATCGAGACCATCCTGGCTAACACAGTGAAACCCCATCTCTACTAAAAATGCAAAAAACAAAAAATTAGCCAGGCGTGGTGGCGGGTGCCTGTAGTCCAGCTACTTGGGAGGCTGAGGCAGGAGAATGGCGTGAACCCTGGAGGTGGAGCTTGCAGTGAGCTGAGATCGCACCACTGCACTCCAGCCTGGGCAACAGAGCGAGACTCCGTCTCAAAAAAAAAGAAAAAGTCATCACCATACCCATATGTGTTAGTCTGTTTTGTGTTGCCCTGAAGGAATATGTAAGGCTGAATAATTTATAAAGAAAACAGGTTTATTTGGCTCACAGTTCCACAGGCTATACAAGAAGTGTAGTGCCAGCATCTGCTTCTGGTGAAACCTCGGGAAGTTTACCATCATGGCAGAAGGCAAAAGGGGAGCTAGTGTATCACATGGTGAGAGAGGGAGCAAGAGAGAGGGGAGGAGGTGCCGGGCTCTTTTAAAACTAGCTTTTGCATGAACTAATAGAGTGAGAACTCATATATTATCTCAAGGAGGGCACCAAGCCATTCATGAGGGATCCACCCCCATGACCCAAATACCTCCCACCAGGTCCCACCTCCAACATTGGGGATCACATTTCAACATGAAATCTGGAGTGGATACACATCCAAACCATATCAGCAAAGTCATCTAAGTTTTTCTCTGTTATTTTATAGGAGTTTTATAGTTTGCATTTTACATTTAGGTCTATGATTCATTTTGAGTTAATTTTGGGAAGGGTTTAAGGTCCATGTTTAAGTTTATTTTTTGCACATGGATGTCCAGTTGTTCCAGAACCATTTGCTCCATTGTATTACCTTTGCTCCCTTGTCGAAGGTTAGTTGGCTCTGTTTATGTGGGTTTATTTCTGGTATCTCTGTTCTGTTTCATTGATCTATTTCACTAATATCACACTGTCTTGATTACTGCAGCTTTCTATAAGTCTTTTTTTTTTTAACTTGTTAGAAACCAAGTCTTTCTATGTTGCTCAAGCTGATCTTGAACTCCTGGGCTCAAATGATCCTCCTACCTCAGCCTTTTGAGTAGTCGGGATTATAGGTGTGAGCCACCATGCCTGACCTCTAGTAAGTCTAGTAAGTTGGGTACTATCAGTCCTCTAACTGTTCTCCTCTTTATTGTTGAGCTGGCTATTCTGTGTCTTTGCCTCTTCACATAAACTTTAGAATCAGTTTATCAACATCAACTCCTGGGCTCAAGTGATCCTCCCACCTCAGCTTTTAGAGTAGTCGGGATTATAGGTATGAGCCACCATGCCTGACCTCTAGTAAGTCTAGTAAGTTGGGTACTATCAGTCCTCTAACTGTTCTCCTCCTTTATTGTTGAGTTAGCTATTCTGTGTCTTTGCCTCTTCACATAAACTTTAGAATTAGTTTATCAACATCCACAAAGTAACTTGACTGGATTTTGATTGGGACTGTATTGAATCTATAGATCCAGTTCAGAACTGACATCTCAACAACACTGGGTCTTCCTATCCATGAACATGGACTATATCTCCATTTATTTAAGTCTTCTTTGATATTTTTTCATCAGAGTTTTGTAGTCTTTCTTATATAGATCTTCTACATATTTTGTTAGATTTATACCTATTTCTTTTCAGAAGGATATAAATGGTATTGTGTTTTTAATTTCAAATTCTGCTTGTTCATTGCTCACAGTATATCAGAAGACAATTGGCTTTTGTACATTAACTTTGTATCCTACAACCCTGCTATAATTGCTTATTAGTTCAAGAAGGGTTGTTTGTTGATTCTTTTGGATTTCTACAATCATGTCATCTGCAAACAAAGATAATTTTACTTCTTCCTTCCCAATCTGTATGCCTTTTCTTTTTCTTGTGTTCTTGCATTAACTAGGACTTCCAGTATGATGTTGAAAAGCAGTGGTGAGAAGGGACATATTTGCTATGTCCCTGATAGTGTGAGAAAATCTTCAAGTTTCTCACCATGAAGTATAATGTCAGCTGTAGGTTTTCTGGTAGATGTTCTTCATCAAGTTGAGCAAGTTCATCTCTATTCTCAATTTATTGTGAATTTTTTAAATCATGAATTGGATTTTGTCAAATGCTTTTTCTGCATCTATTTATATGACCATGTGATTTTTCTTCTTTAGCCTGTTGATGTGATGGATTATATTAATTGATTTTCAAATGTTGAACTAGCCTTGCCTACCTTGGATAAATTCCACTTGGCCATGGTGTGTAATTCTTTCTTTACATGGTTGGATTCAACTTGCTAGTATTTTGTTCAGGATTTTTGAATCTATGTTCATGAGAGATGTTACTCTATTGTTTTCTTTTCTTGTATTTTTTTTTTCTGAGACAAGGACTCACTCTGTTGCCTAAACTAGAGTGCAGTGGCATGATCATAGCTCACTGCAGCCTTGATCTCCTGGGCTCAAGTGATCCTCCCACTTCAGCTTTCTGAGTAGCTGGGACTACAGGTGTGTGCAACCATACCAGCTACTTTTTTTTTTTTTGTAAGTAGAGATGAGGTCTTGCTATGTTGCCCAAGCTGGTCTTGAACTCCTGAACTCAAGTGACCCTCCCACCATAGCCTCCCAAAGTGTGGGATTACAGGTGTGAGCCACTGCACCCAGCTCTTGTAATGTCTTTGTCTAATTTGAATATTAGGGTAATGCCAGCCTCATAGAATGATTTAGGAAGTATCCCCTCTGCTTCTGTCTTCTGGAACAGATTGTATAGGATTGGTATAATTTCTTCCTTAAATGTTTGATAGAATTCACTAATGAATCCATTTGAGTCTGGTGGTTTCTGTTTTGGAAGTTTATTAATTATTAATCCAACTTCTTTAATCAATATAGGTTTACTAAAAGTATTGATTTCTTTTTGTGTTAATTTTGGCAGATTGTGCCTTTTAAGTAATTAGTCCATTTCATCTAGGTTATCAAATGTGTGGGCATAGAGTTATTCATAATATTCCTTTATTATTCTTTTAGTGTCCATGGGATCTGTAGTGATGCTTCTCTTTCACTTCTGATATTAGTAATTGTGTCTTCTCTTTTTCTTAGTAAGCCTGGCTAGAGGTTTATCAACTTTATTGATTTGATTTTTTTTAAACTAGATTTTGGTTTTGTTATTTTTCTCTATTGGTCTCCTGCTTCCAGTTTCATTGATTTCTGCTATAATTTTTATTTATTTTATTCTGCTTATTTGGATTTAATTTGCTCTTCTTTTTCTAGTTTCCTAAGGCAGAATATTGGATTATTTTATTTTACTTTTTTCTTTGATGGCATGGTGGAGATGGCTGGTGTTGTATGAACCCAGATTCATGACAACTGAAGAAAGTTGCACCTTGGCCTTCTCTGAGCTAAAGGCTGAAAGCTGGATTAATGATTTTAAATCTTCTTTTCTAATATATGTATTCAATACTATAAATTTCTTTTTTTTTTTTTTGAGACAGAGTCTCGCTCTGTTGCCCAGGCTGGAGTGCAGTGGCGCAATCTCGGCTCACTGCAAGCTCCGCCTCCCGGGTTCACGCCATTCTCCTGCCTCAGCCTCTCCGAGTAGCTGGGACTACAGGTGACCGCCACCACGCCCAGCTAATTTTTTTGTATTTTTAGTAGAGACGGGGTTTCACCGTGGTCTCGATCTCCTGACCTCGTGATCCGCCCACCTCGGCCTCCCAAAGTGCTGGGATTACAAGCGTGACCCACCGCGCCCGGCCAATACTATAAATTTCTAAGTACTGCTTTTGCTGTATCTTAGACATTTTGATAAGTTATGTTTTCATTTATTTCCAATATTTTTAACTCTCTTCATCAGACTTTTTCTTTGACTCATATATTACTTAGAATTATGTTGTTTAATCTGGGAGGCCGAGATGGGTGGATCACAAGGTCAGGAGATCAAGACCATCCTGGCTAACACGGTGAAACCCCATCTCTAATAAAAAATACAAAAAAAATTAACCAGGCATGGTGGCGGGTGCCTGTAGTCCCAGCTACTCAGGAGGCTGAGGCAGGAGAATGACGTGAACCTGGGAGGTGGAGCTTGCAGTGAGCCGAGATTGCACCACTGCACTCCAGCCTGGGTGACAGGGAAAGACTCCGTCTCAAAAAAAAAAAAAAAAAATAGAAGTATGTTGTTTAATTTCCAGGTATTTGTGATTCTCAGCTATCTTTCTGATATCAATTTCTAGTTTAATTTTATGAGGTTTGAAAGCAGACACTATATGACTTCTTTTATATTTGTTGAGGTGTGTTTTATGGCCCAGAATGTGATCTGTCTCGGTGAATGCTCCATGTGATCTTGAGAAGAATTGTAATCTGCTGCCTGCTGCTGGATGAAATATTCTATAGATGTCAATTATATACAGTTGATTGATAGTGTTGTTGAATTCAACTATGTCCTTACTGGTTTTCTGCCTGCTGACTGCGTCCATTTCTGATAGAGGAGTGTTAAAGTCTCCAACTATAATAGTAGATTCACCCAGTTCTTCTTGCAGTTTTATCAGTTTTTCCCTTACATATTTGGATGCCCTGTTGTTAGGTGAATACACATTAAGAATTATTATGTTGGTGGGGTGCAGTGGCTCATGCCTGTAATCCCAGCACTTTGGGAGGCTGAGGCGGGCAGATCACCCGAGGTCAGGAGATCGAGACCAGCCTGGCCAACATGGTGAAACCCAATTTCTACTAAAAACTACAAAAAATTACATGGGTGTGGTGGCAGTCGCCTGTAATCCCAGCTACTCAGGAGGCTGATACAGAATTGCTTGAACCCTGGAGGCAGAGGTTGCAGTGAACCAAGATTGTGTCATTGTACCATTGTACTCCAGCCTGGGTGACACAGAAAAACTCCATTTCAAAAAAAAAAAAAAAAAAAAAAGAGTGACTATGTCTTCTTGGGGTATTGAATGCTGTTTCATTATGTAATTTCCCTCCTTATCCCTGATACCTGTACTTGCTCTGAAGTTTGCTTTGCCTGAAATAAATATAGCTACTTCCACTTTCTCTTAATTAGTATTGACATGGTATATCTTTCTTCATCCATTTACTTTTAATCTATATATGTCCTTATATTTCAAATGTGTTTCTTTCTTTCCCTTTTTTTTTTTTGTTTGAGAAGGAGTCTCGCTCTTTTACCCAGGCTGGAGTGCAATGGCATGATCTTGGCTCACTGCAGTCTCTGCCTCCCAGGTTCATGCAATTCTCCTGCCTCAGCCTTCTGAATAGCTGGAATTACAGGTGCACGCCACCACGCCTGGATAATTTTTGTATTTTTAGTAGAGATGGGGTTTCACCATGTTGGCCAGGCTGGTCTCAAACTCCTGACCTTGTAACCCGCCCACCTTGGCCTCCCAAAGTGTTGAGATTACAGGCGTGAGCCACTGTTCCTGGGATAAAATGTGTTTCTTGTAGACAACATATAGTTTGGTCTTGTTTTTAGATCTACTCAATCTTTGTCTTAGTAAAATTTAAATCATTAACATTTACAGTCATTACAGATATAGTTGGATTAATATACCATATTTGTTACTGCTTTCTATTTGTTGCCCTTGTTTTTCATTCCTGTTTTTGTTTTCCACTGTTTTTCTGCCTTTTGTGGTTTTAATTGAGCACTTTATACAATTTCATGTTCTCTTCCTTCTTGGCATGTCACTTATACTTCTTTTTTCACTTTCTTTAGTGGTTGCCCTAGAGTTTGCAGTATACATTTATAATTAATGCAAGTCCACTTTCAAATAACACTGTACTACATCATGGGTAGTGTGTCTTTTAATAATAAAATATCATTAATTCATTCCTCTTGTTTCTTGTATCACTGCTACAAAACACCACTTCAAAAATTAAAGAAGATACAAATAAATGGAAAGACATCCCATGTTCATGGATTGGAAGGCTTAATATTGTTAGAATAACAATACTACCCAAAGTGATCTATAAATTAAGTACAATTCCTATCAAAATTCCAAGGCTTTCTGTTTTTGCAGAAAAAAATTTAAAAACCCTAAAATGCATATAAAATCTCAAAGAACCCCATATAGCCAAAAAAATCTTTAGGAAGAAAAACAAAGCTGGAGGTCTCATATTTCCCATTTTTAAACATATCACAAAGCTACAGTAATCAAAATAGTATTATATTGACATAAAGACAGACACACAGACCAATGGGACAGAAGAGTGAGCCCAGAAATAAGCCCTCACATATATTGTCAAATGATATTTGACGAGGGTGCCAAGGCCACAAAATGGGGGAGAGACTAGTCTCTTCAACAAATGATGTTGGGAAAACTGATTATGTCCAAATTTAAAAAAATGACTTTACACCATGTACAAAAATTAACTTAAAATGTGTTAAAGGCCTGAACATAAGACCTGAAACTATAGAACTCCTAGGAGAGACAAATGAAATGGTTTTGCTCCCAACCTTTCTGGTCATATTAGTCAGAGTGGCTGATGGAGTGGCATGCTCGTGTAAAAACTCAAGTTTGGTCAAGAACATATTGGGCTAAGGGGTGTATTTTTCCAACAGGCAATCTGTCACTGGCCTTGAGTATCCCTGTATGTTTTTGCTGGGCATACCAGGAATGCAAAGCCCTGACCATTCTTTACCAGGCCCACTTCTCAAGATTGTGTTTGCAGCAAGCAAACCTGAAGGATGGGGTAATATCTCCCCAAAACAGCAGGCTGGCTTCCACTTGCCTTAAAAACAATGAATACCCCAAACTCAGTGTTTCTTTACTCTACGCGACCAACTACATTCTAAGGCATGCATCATGAGCCCTTTGTGTCACTTCCAATAAGCCTTGTGGGGCATGGAGACTGACACAAACAAATATGAAGTTCTGAATACTACTTTTGCTGTGGGCAATAAAATGCTTTTTCTCTGACTCAGGAATCTTCTGTCTCCTGCCGGCATCCATGAAACCCAAACAGGCTAACTTGTAAGCTTATAAGTGGGGTAAAATCCCAGGCCTTGCACAGCTTTTGACAGTCTCACATTCTGTATTTAGATGACTGCACTCTAACAGAGTTATTTAACTTGTTCTTTACCCCCATATTTTTTATAGACTAAAAAATAAATTTAGAAATTTCATCAGATTCAAGTTCAGCTTTTAAGGCAGGAATACTTTGCAAGTGGTGCTGTTTTCTTATTGCATCACATTAGGAGACAAAATGTCAGGTTTTCCACTTTTAGTGATACTAGGCTTATTCAGGTTATAGTTTTACCATACATTAATGATCCATTATTTCATTAGTTCCTTTAACCACTAGAATTCTTCAGTAATAGAGAACTTTCTATCATCAACTTTGTTGCCCTAAAATTACTTCAGCCCTTCAATCTAGGCAGCAGGGCACTCTTCCCTGGGTTCCTTGTTCCAGGGGGCCCTGCATTTTGGGGTATCTTCCTCACAATTTTCTGAGTCTCCCTCTGATCCCTGGGACTGACAAGGACTATCAGAGCCATCCAGATGAGGTGCCTCCATCCCATACTGGGACCTGTGTGTGTCCTAGTTTCTGCTTTTTCCCTTTGGGGTATTCTACAACCCTCTATACCATACTTGGGATGGACCAGATGCCCTGAGAAGATACAAAAATCAGAGCTGGAATCCAAAAAGGAGACCTGGAAAGTGAATTGCTCCTGTTGGCATAGTATTTCTTTCCAGAGATTATGCAAGATTGCGTTGTCAAGTGGTGATGACATGCTGATTTTTAATAACTCTTGGCTCTGGGCTACCTGTGGTTCACTATCAACCCTTGAGCTTGAGCCATGTGTGTGGATCTGTGTATCCTACAGCATCCCATGTACCTCATGTCACTGACACTCAGGGCAGTCACCCCACAACACACAGGCTCTACACCTCATGTCAGGCAATCCTTCAGGAGTGGCAGTGCCTATCTCCCTTGAAGGCTTTTGAGACCATACCTCTACAATGTCAGTCAGCCCTTTTAATCAATATCCTCTCCTGCTTCCTATTAACTTGGTGACCATAATCTCCCTGGTTGATCTTAAGCTCTGCTGGCCAAATAATGGACATTCCTTATGTAAAGAGGAGAGCCTCTCACCAATCCTCCCTACCAGTGGTGGCGTGTGAAAGGTAGGGATGTGGTCAACATAGGAATGTTCTAGGAATATAAAGGTTATAGTTTAAAGAGTTCAAGGGAAGACCTGGTCTTCTCTTGAAAAAATTCCCAAACAATAAATTTAGCATGACAAGAAAACAAAGTATTTTTCATTTTTTTCTGCATAATCTGGGTAAACCCTGTGTTTGTGGTCATGATAGCAGTACCATAACCTGTGAGAGAGTCATTAGAAGCCAGTATTCTTGGGCAGCATTGATGAAGGATGTAGCCTAATGAGTTCTGATGCAATTGGCAGTAAATAAATGCAGGGCAAGAAAATCTATGTTGTTTCAATACATTAAGATAATGAAGAACCATGGTGGCATGTGAGTAATAACAGAATGCTACTTGTTTCTCACAGTGGGAGACATGAAACTAAACAGGAATGATACATTGACAATAAAGAACATGAAGAGATGGTTCCTGGACACTACAAGAAACCTGTGGTCCCAGCTACTCGAAGACTGAAGTGAGAGGATCACTTGAGCCCAGAAGGTCGATGCTACGGTGAGCCATGATCATGCCACTATACTCCAGCCTAGGTGACAGAGCGAGACTCCATCTCAGAAAAAAAAAAAAAAAAAAAAAAAAAAGGAAAGAAGGAAGGAAGGGAAGGAAAGGAAAGGAAGAGAATGAAGGGAAGGAAGGGAAGGAGGGAAGGAGGGAGGGAAGGAGGGAGGGAAGAAGGGAGAGAAGGAGGGAGGGAGGGAGGGGAAGAGGAGAAGGAGGAGAAGGAGAGGAAAGAAGAAAGAAGAAGGAAGGAGGAAGAGGGAAGAGGAGGAGAAGGAAGAAGAAGAAATGAGACAAAGGAGAAGAAAGAAGAAAAAGGAGGAAGAAGAGGAAGGGGAAGAAGAAGAGGAAGCAGAAGCAGTAGCAGCAGCAGCAAGGAGCAGAAGCAGCAGCAGCAGCAGAAGCAACAGCAGCAGAAGCAGCAGCTGAAGAAGCAGCAGAAACAGCAGCTGAAGAAGCAGCAGAAGCAGCAGCAAGAAAGGAAGAGGAGAAGGAGGAAGGGGAGGAGGGGGAGGGGAATGGGGAGGACGAGGGGGAGGGGGAGGAGGAGGAGGAGGAGGAGGAGGAGGCGGCAGCAGCAAGAGGGGACTGATCCCAGCAGGGTAGGAATCTTTAGATGGTTATTAAGAAATGGAATGAATAAAATGGAAATTGATGGGGTTGGCTGCACATGGTCACTCACACTGAATCCCAGCACTTCGGGAGGCTGAGGTAGGAGGATCGTTTGAGCCTAGGAGTTCAAGACTAGCCTTGGCAACATAGCGAGACCCCCATCTGTAAAAAATAACAACAATAAAAAGGAAATTGATGGAGTTAAAACAAAGGTCTTAATGTAACACTACCCTGAAGGTTGGGTGAACCAAAGGGAGCCCCTTTTGGTCCTCCAACATTAAACGGCCCCAAACCAGTTTGCTGAATTTCTCCCAGTTTGGAGAAATTTAAAAAGCTAAAAGGCAGAGGTTACAATGAAAAATCTGATCTGAATTTGCCTAGTCAAGCAGACTAACCAAGATAAAGATTAACAAGAGGTCCAGGGTCCTTTGGGTCACCCCTTGGCTGGGTACCCAAAGACTTTTACACAAGAAAGGGTAAATGGTCTGGGGGTGGAGAAGAAAAGTTCCTGAAACTAAAACAAAAATGTAGGGGTTGATAGGACTATGAAAGTTGGTATATTTGAACACACTTCATGTGAAGTAGTTGCATTTTTTATCTGATTATATCATGGGAATGAACATTGTATCTGTGTGGGGGACTGTTTTCCCTACCTGGCACTGTAAAAGAGAAGGCATGTAAATCCTCCCTTCAAGCAATATTAATTGGACATGCTAAGTTGGAACCAGGGAGACTGCCCAGGCCCACACAGTGCAGACTAGAAGCTACAGTGCTGGTAGGGACAAATTCTCCACTTGATAACCCTCTATGGAGCATTTCCTGGAGCTTATGGCAAAAGCCTGTGGGCACCTCCCAGCAACAACTACTGGGACTTTGGACTAGAGAATTTCCACTTGAAGGGCATTTACTGACTCGCAATGAAACATTTACTGAAGCCACCCCTCTGATACCTGAAATAGGCATGCTGTCTCAGATGATGTCAGAGAAACATTCTAATGGGGATGGCAGTGCCCAGAAGAGTTCCATGACACAATGGAAATGGTTTATAGAGGATCATGCTACTCAAGGAATGCAGGGAATTTATTTTCCCCTAGGACTGACTCTGGGACTGTGTGAGAAACTGCTGAATTCTACAGTGCCAGCTAAGCAACTTTCAACTGACCAAACAAGAGCTTCTTGGTTTATGGATGGCAATTCTAAGGCACAATATGCTAGGAAGAACTGTTCTGTTTCTCAATAAGAGAGACAGAAACTGGCTATGGGAAAGATTTCCTGGTGGGAAGGCCCTGAACATAGCTGGCAAGTGAGACTGATGCTGGCAGCCCTGGGGGACTACAAATGGAATAGGAATCCTTGATAGGAATAGACACTGACTCTAGCGAAGGCTTTGCTTATCCAATGGAAGATGAAAGTGTTCAGAGTGCCATAAAAAAAAAAATTTAAAAAAAACAACAGAAGATATTTCAAGGATTTGGATGGCTGACCATCATTTCTTCTTCAGACAAAGGAACACACTGTACAGCCCATAATGCCCAACAATGGGCAGAGAGATATTCTCCTTAGAGTAATAGTTTGATAGATAAGTAGAATGGGCAGTTAAAATATTGGTTGTCTAAAACCAGGGAAGATAAAAGCATGAAAGCCTGGCTTATACTCAACATGAGTGAAACTAGAGTGCTCCTGCTAGATTTTTTCTCTGTTTTTCTGGTTGATCTGGGAAAAGGGAGTGGGGAGAATGCTGAGATGACTATGCAGTTCTCACCAAGAAAGGAGTACACAGGTAAAATGACGATATATTTTTCTTTCTTCCCAAAATCACCTCAAAAAATTTTTTCTCGGCCGGGCACAGTGGCTCAGCCTGTAATACCAGCACTTTGGGAGGCCGGGGTGGGCGGATCATGAGGTCAGGAGATCGAGACCATCCTGGCTAACCTGGTGAAACCCTGTCTCTACTAAAAATACAAAAAATTAGCCGGGTGTGGTGACGGACGCCTGTAGTCCCAGCCCCTCGGGAGGCTGAGGCAGGAGAACGGCGTGAACCCAGGAGGCGGAGCTTGCAGTGAGCCAAGATGATGCCACTGCACTCCAGCCTGGGTGACAGAGCAAGACTCTGTCTCAAAAAAAAAAAAAATTTTCTTCTCTCCCCTACCTGATGCAGTGGTCCCTGGATCATAGCTGCAACTACAAGTGCTATAACAGCAAGGGTGAGTTCTAGGCAAAAAAGCCTATGTTTTTAAAGCTATGTCAAAATTTCTAAGGGCAGATGGGGGTGGATTGTGCCTTCACCCCATCTAGCAAAATTGGGGCTAACAGTGAATGCAGCTATATTGACTGGTGTTGAAAAGAGCTCACTAGTTCTGTACCTATGTAACCTTACCCTATGTGAATGGGAGTGAGATACTTGCTAGACTTGTATTGAGGAGGAGATACTTGCTAGACTTGTATTGCTACCTGCAATCTAGACCAGCATAGTGGTGATTCTAATGTCCCTTCCAAAGGTGAAAAGGTTTGGGTATTAATGGACAGAAGGAAAAATAATAGCTGAGAGTAAATAAATAAATAAACCTGGGCACATTGGCTCATGCTTCTAATCCCGAAACCTTGGGAGATCAAGGCAGGAGGATTGCTTGAGCCCAGGAGTTTAAGACTAGCCTGGGCAACATTGGGAGACCTTATCTCTACAGAAAAAAAAAAAAAAAAAAGTCACCAGGCATGGTGGTGCATACCTGTGGTCCCAGCTACTCAGGAAGCTGAGGTGGGAAGATCACTTGAGCCTGGGAGGTTGAAGCTGCAGTAAGCAGAGATCATGCCACTGCACTCCAGCCTATGTGACAGAGCCAGACCCTCTCTCAAATAAATAAATGAGTTATTAAATGAGGAAAATTCAATATCACATTAACAAGTCAAAAGAGTCTCAGGGCAAGAGATGACATTTTCTCTTAGCTCAATTATTCCAGATGCCGGAAAAGGTGAAGCTGTGTATTTACCGATGCCACTTCTGCTTTTGGAACCGGACAATATTGAGAGGAAACGTGTAAACCCAAGTGGCCTCATCCTGGGAGTCATTCAAACAGTATAATGGGCTGGATTGATTATTAATGATTGCGTATGTAGGTATACATAATCATTAATAAAACATATATTTTATGTAAAGGATCCATGGTTGAAAACCAGAGGATGGCGTGTGGTGTTACACTATATATTGGTTTTTGTCCACAGTTCCTGGCTCCAACTCCCATAGCGCTTGTTACAGTTTTTTGTTAGAATATTGGGTGGGTTAGGGCTGAGCACGGTGGATTACACCTGTAATCCCAGCACTTTGGGAAGCCAAGGCAGGTGGATCACTTGAGATCAGGAGTTCGAGACCAGCCTGGCCAACATGGATAAACCCCATCTGTACTAAAAATACAAAATTAGCTGGGCATGGTGGCATGCACCTGTAATTCCAGTTACTTGGGAGGCTGAGGCAGGAGAATTGCTTGAACCCTGGAGGTGGAGGTTGCAGTGAGCCAAGATTGTGCCACTGCACTCTAGCTTGGGCAACAGAGTGGGACTCCATCTCAAAAAATATATATATATATATTTATTTATTTATTTATATATATGTGTGTGTGTGTGTGTGTATATATATATGGTGGGTTATATATATATGGTGGGTTAAGACTCAGGGATAGGCCTCTGACCTCCCACCCTCCTTCCACTCTAATGTTCCCCAGCCTGTCTGATTATAGATCTTAAGACCTTCTCATGAGAGGGTACCACCCTATACCCTGGGGGAAGGAATGCTGACGTCATGAAGCTTCCGTAACAACCCAAGAGGACAAGGTTCAGTGAGTTTCTGGATAGCTGGAAGTTTCTGGAGGGTGGTGCATCCAGGGAGGTGCATCCATAGAAGCTCCGCACCCCTTCCCGCATACCTTGCCCTACCTGTCTCTTCATATGTATTTTTTGTAATATCCTTTATAATAAACAAGTAAATGTAACAACAAAACAAAAAACAACACACTTTTCTCATATTATAGTTCTACAGTTTAGAAGTCTAAGGTGGGTCTGAGAGGCTGTGTCAAAGGCATTTGAACCAGAGCAACTCCATCTTGAATAGGGGCTGGGTAAATGAGGCTGAAACCTACTGGACTACATTCCCAGACAGGCATTCTAAGTCACAGGATGAGATAGGAGGTTGGCACAAGATACAGGTCATAAAGGTCTTGCTAATAAAACAGGTTGCAGTAAAGAAGCCAGCTAAAACCTACCAACACCAAGATGGCAACAAGAGTGACCTTTGGTCATCCTCACTGCTACACTCCCACCAGTGCCATGACAGTTTACAAATGCCATGGCAACATCCAGAAGTTATCCTATATGGTCTAAAAAGGGGAGGCATGAATAATCCACCCCTTGTTTAACATATAATCAAGAAATAACTATAAAAATGGGCAGCCATTCTTCATTCCTTTACTTTCTTTTTGAGATGGAGTCTCACTCTGTCAACCAGGCTGGAGTGCAGTGGTGCAATCTCAGCTCACTGCAGCCTCCACCTCCCAGGTTCAAGTGATTCTCCTGCCTCAACCTCCCAAGTAGCTGGGACTACAGGCATACACCACCATGCCCAGCTAATTTTTGTATTTTTAGTAGAGACAGGGTTTCACAATGTTGCCCAGTCTGGTCTGGAACTCCTAACCCCAAGTGATCCACCCACCTTGGCCTCCCAAAGTGTTGGGATTACAGGAATGAGCCATCACGCCCAGCCGAGGTGGGTGGATCACCTGAGGTCAGGAGTTCGAGACCAGCCTGGTCAAAATGGTGAAACCCCATCTCTACTAAAAATACAAAATTAGCCAGGCGTGATGGCTCATGCCTGTACTCCCAGCTACTTGGGAGGCTGAGGCAGAAGAATCGCTTGAACCTGGGAGGCAGAGGCTGCAGTGAGCCAAGATCACGCCATTGCACTCCAGCCTAGGCAATAAGAGTTAAACTCTGTCTCAAAAAAAAAAAAAAAAATCTCATAATGTTTTAAGAAAGTTTACAAATTTGCAAATTTGTGTTGGGCCACATTCAAAGCCATCCTGGGCCACATGCAGTCTGTGGGCCACAGGTTGGACAAGCTTGTTCTAGAGGCTGTCCACATTCCTTGTTCCACAACACTCCAACCCCTGCTTCCTTCATTACATATCTGATTACCCTACCTCCCTCTTATAAGGACCCTTGTGATTGATTATATTGGGCTCACCAGGAATAATCTGAGATAATCTCCCCATCTCAAGATTCTTGACTTAATCATATCTGCAAAGTCCCTTTTGCCATATATTCACAGGTTCTGTGGTTTAAGATGTGGAGATCTTTGGGGGTCATTATTCTGCCTAACAGGTGTGAATAATTATATTTTTTACCCCAATTTTTTTTTTTTAAGACAGAGTCTCACTCTGTTGCCAGGCTGGAGTGCAGTGGCACGATCTTGGCTCACTGCAATCTCCACCTCCCTGGTTCAAGTGATTCCCCTGCCTCAGCCTCCTGAGTAGCTGGGATTACAGATGCTCGCCACCACTCCCAGCTAATTTTTTATATTTTAGTAAAGACAAGGTTACACCATGTAGGTCAGGATGGTCTCAATATCCTGACCTGGTGATCTACCTGCCTCGGCCTCCCAAAGTGCTGGGATTACAGGCATGAGCCACTGCACCCGGCCTTACCCCAATTTTTAAATAAGAAAAAAAAATAAATCTATGAATAATAGATAATAGATTTCAAAACTGTGCAATGATAATGAAAAATAATTTGAAATTTGAATGCCTTCTCTAAGCTTGTCAAAGGAAGTTATTTTAAAAGACTAGGTTCACTATTTGACATTATTGTAGAATTTTTTGGTTCAATGAAAAATTAAACACTGAAGTTAAAATATTGTAAAATTATATGACATATCTTTTCAATATATTGAAAAGTTAAATGAGCTCTTTTGTAAGTGCCAGAAAATGAGAATAATCTCATTAAAGTGAAAGATATTATCATGGAATTAATTAGTAAATTTACATTATTTTAAAATAACCTTTTTCTTCAAGATTTTTAAATTTCACCCATCACCTGAGCATTGTACACTGTACCCAATGTGCAGCCTTTTATCTCTCACCCCTCTCCCACCCTTTCCTCTGAGTCCCCGAAGTCCATTTTATCATTTTTTATGTTTTTGCGTCCTCATAGCTTAGCTCCCACCTATGAGTGAAAACATACAATGTTTGGTTTTCCAGTCCTGAGTTATTTCACTTAGAATAATGGTCTCCAATTCCATCCAGGTTGCTATAAATGCCATTATTTCATTCCTTTTTATGGCCGAGTAGTATTCTATGGTGCATATATGTACATTTTCTTTATCCAATTGTTGATTGATGGGCATTTGGGCTGGTTCCATATTTTTGCAATTGTGAATTGTGCTGCTGTAAACAGGCATGTGCAAGTGTCTTTTTCTTGTAGTGACTTCTTTTCCTCTGTGTAGATACCCAGGAGTGGCCGGAAAGAAGTGAGGAGCGCCTCTGCCCGGGCGCCCCGTCCGGGAAGAAGTGAGGAGCGCCTCTGCCCGGGCGCCCCGTCCGGGAAGAAGTGAGGAGCGCCTCTGCCCGGCCGCCCCGTCCAGGAAGAAGTGAGGAGCGCCTCTGCCCGGCCGCCCCGTCCGGGAAGAAGTGAGGAGCGCCTCTGCCCAGGCGCCCCGTCCGGGAAGAAGTGAGGAGCGCCTCTGCCCGGCCGCCCCGTCCGGGAAGAAGTGAGGAGCGCCTCTGCCCGGCCGCCCCGTCCGGGAAGAAGTGAGGAGCGCCTCTGCCCGGCCGCCCCGTCTGGGAAGTGAGGAGCGCCTCTGCCCGGCCGCCCCGTCCGGGAAGAAATGAGGAGCGCCTCTGCCCGGGCGCCCCATCCGGGAAAAAGTGAGGAGCGCCTCTGCCCGGCCGCCCCATCTGGGAGGTGAGGAGCGCCTCTGCCCGGCCACCCATCGTCTGGGAAGTGAGGAGCGCCTCTGCCCAGCCACCCACCGTCTGGGAAGTGAGGAGCGCCTCTGCCCGGCCGCCCCGTCCGGGAAGAAGTGAGGAGCGCCTCTGCCCGGCTGCCCCATCCGGGAAGAAGTGAGGAGCGCCTCTGCCTGGCCGCCCCATCTGGGAAGTGAGGAGCGCCTCTGCCCGGCCACCCATCGTCTGGGAAGTGAGGAGCGCCTCTGCCCGGCCGCCCCGTCTGGGAAGTGAGGAGCGCCTCTGCCCGGCCACCCATCGTCTGGGAAATGAGGAGCGCCTCTGCCCGGCCGCCCTGTCCGGGAAGAAGTGAGGAGCGCCTCTGCCCGGCCGCCCCGTCCGGGAAGAAGTGAGGAGCGCCTCTGCCCGGCCGCCCCGTCCGGGAAGAAGTGAGGAGCGCCTCTGCCTGGCCGCCCCGTCCGGGAAGAAGTGAGGAGCGCCTCTGCCCGGCCGCCCCGTCGGGAAGAAGTGAGGAGCGCCTATGCCCAGCCACCCCGTCCAGGAAGAAGTGAGGAGCGCCTCTGCCCGGCCGCCCCG
Organism: Symphalangus syndactylus; assembly: GCF_028878055.3. Classification (NCBI taxonomy): domain Eukaryota; kingdom Metazoa; phylum Chordata; class Mammalia; order Primates; family Hylobatidae; genus Symphalangus; species Symphalangus syndactylus. The sequence continues at coordinate 87,681,871 of NC_072437.2, read as the reverse complement.
TCTGGGAAGTGAGGAGCGCCTCTGCCCGGCCACCCATCGTCTGGGAAGTGAGGAGCGCCTCTGCCCGGCCGCTCCGTCTGGGAGGTCTACCACGGAGGCCAGAAGCAATGTGGGGGCTGGACGTGGTGGCTCACGCCTGTGGTCCTGGCACTCTGGGGGGCGAGGCGGGTTGATCACTTCGGGCTAGGAGTTCGAGACCAGTCTGGCCAACTTGGCGAAACATGAAAAATACAGCAGACAAACCAACCAACCAACTCAGTGACAACAAAACAGGTCTACCCTGGAGTCATACTCTAATTTTTTCTATTTTCCTCCCTTTCTGATCCTTTATCCCACTTTCTTTTTCTTCCTCTTCCTTCTCCCTCTTCTTTGTCAAATAGAGGATTGAGTTATTATCACTGATCCATATAAAGTCCCTCTCTCATTTATTTTAACTCCCACCCCCCATTTCTATTCCCCAACTTCCCATGTGCAACCTTCCTAATATGTTTGATACGCATCTTTTTGTTTGTATGTATTTTTAGAAAATGTTTATTGTTTTTGTATGCAAAAAAAATTAATAAAAAAAAAAAAAGTAGACACACACACAAAAAAAAAAAGATACCCAGGAGTGGGACTGCTGGATCAAATGGTAGATCTACTTTTAGTTCTGTAAGGAATCTCCACACTGTTTTCCACAGTGGCTGTACTAGTTTACATTCCCACCAACAGTGTAAAAGTGCTCCCTTTTCACCACATCCATCTTTTTGATGGGACTGTTTATTTTCTTGCTGATTTGTTTGAGTTCCTTGTAGATTCTAGATACTAGTCTTTTGTTGGATGTATAGATGGTGAAAATTATCTCCCATTCTGTGGGTTGTCCATTTATTCTTCTAATTATTTTTGTTGTACGAAGCTTTTTAGTTTAATTAAGTTCCATCTATTTATCTTTGTTTTTGTTGCATTTGCTTTTGGGTTCCTGGTCATGAAGTCTTCGCCTAAGTCAATGTCTACAAGGGTTTTTCTGATATTCTCTTCTAGAATTTTTATGGTTTCAGGTCTTAGATTTAAGTCTTTCATCCATCTTGAGTTGACTTTTGTATAAGGTGAGAGATGAGGATCTAGTTTCATGCTTCTACATGTGGCTTGCCAATTATCCCAGCATCATTTGTTCAATAGGGTGTCCTTTCCCCACTTTATGTTTTTGTTTGCTTTGCCAAAGGTCAGTTGGCTATAAATATTTGGCTTTGTTTCTAGGTTCTCTATTCTGTTCCATTGGTCTATGTGCCTGTTTTTTTTTTTTTCTTCAAACGGAGTCTTGCTCTGTTGCCCAGGCTGGAGTGCAATGGTGTGATCTTGGCTCACTGCAACCACCACCTCCTGGGTTCAAGCAATTCTCATGTCTCAGCCTCCTGTATAGCTGGGATTATAGGCACGCGCCACCATGCCTGGCTAATTTTTTATGTTTTTAGTAGAGATGGGGTTTTGCCATGTTGGCCAGACTGGTCTCGAACTCCTGACCTAGGTGATCTGCCCACCTCGGCCTCCCAAAGTGCTGGGATTACAGGTGTGAGCCATCACTCCTGGCCTATGTGCCTGTTTTTATACCAGTACCATGCTGTTTTTGGTGACTATGGCCTTATGGTATAGTTTGAAATCAGGTAATGTGATGCCTCCAGATTTGTTCTTTTTGCTTAGTCTTGCTTTGCCTATGCAGGCTCTTTTTTTGGTTCCATACAAATTTTAGGATTGTTTTTTCTAGTTCTGTGAAGAAGGATGGTGGTATTGATGGGAATTGCATTGCATTTGTAGAGTGCTTTTGGCAGTATGGTCATTTTCCCAATATTCCACCCATCCATGAGCATGGGATGTGTTTCCATTTGTTTGTGTCATCTATGATTTCTTTCAGCAGTGTTTTGTAGTTTTCCTTGTAGAGGTCTTTCACCTCTTTGGTTAAGTATATTCTTAGGTATGTGATTTTTTTGCAGCTATTATAAAAGGGGTTGAGTTCTTGATTTGATTCTTAGCTTGGTCGCTGTTGTTGTATAGCTACTGATTTGTGTACATTAATTTTGTATCCTGAAACTTTGCTGAAGGAGCTTTTTGGATGAGTCTTTAAGGTTTTCTAGGTATACAGTCATCAGCAAACAGTGATAGTTTGACTTCCTCTTTACCAATTTGGATGCCCTTTATTTCTTTCTCTTGTCTGATTGCTCTGGCTAGGACTCTATCATTTTAGAAAGTTTATTTTGCAGGCCAGGTATGGTAACTTAAACCTGTAATCCCAGCACTTTGGGAAGCCACGGTGGGCAGATCATTTGAGGTCAGGAGTTGGAGACCAACCTGGCCAACATGGCAAAACCCCATCTCTACTAAAAATACAAAAATTGGTCAGGTGTGGTGGTGCATGCCTGTAGTCCTAGCTACTAGGGAGGCTGAGGCAGGAGAATTGCCTGAACCCAGGAGGCAGAGGTTGCAGTGAGCCGAGATCATGCCATTGCACTCTAGTCTGGGCAACAGAGCGAGACTCCGTCTCAAAATTGCCAAAGTTAAGGACGCACTCATCACACAGCCTCAGGAGGTCCTGATGATATGTGCCCAAGTGGTCAGGGCACAGCTTGGTTTTATATATTTTAGGGAGACATGAGACATCAATCAAATACATTTAAGATATACACTGGTTCGGTCCAGAAAGGCAGGGCAACTCCAAGGGTGGGGGGTCCAGTTACATGTAGATTAAAAAATTTTCGGATTGGCAATTGGTTGCAAGAGTTACTATGAATAGAAAGGACTGTCTGGGTTACATAAGAGGTTGTGGAGACCAAAGTTTTATCATGCAGATGAAGCCTCCAGGTAGTAGGTTTCAGAATAGATTGTAAATGTTTCTTATCAGACTTAAGGTCTGTGTCGATGTTAATGCTGGTCAGCTTTTCCTGAATTCCAAACGGGAGAAGGGCATAATGATGCATGTCTGATCCCCCTCTTCCCATCATGGCATAAACCAGTTTTTCAGGCTAACTTTGGAGTGCTCTGGCTGAGAAGAGGGAGTCCATTCAGACAGCTGGGGGAAGAAGGGGGTCTTAGAATTTTATTTTTGATTTACACATTTAAAGATTTTTACAAACTTAAAATACTGAAGTGGGTGATTTATACATTTGAAATGAACATGGACCATGTTAGCTAACTCTGTAGGGATCCTTAAAACAAATAAAATACTAAAAAAAAAAAAAAAAAAAAAAAAAAGATTTTGAGGTCATAAAACAATTTTTTTTTTTTCTTTGAGACAGAGTCTTGCTCTGTCACCCAGGCTGGAGTGCAGTGGCTCCATCTTGGCTCACTGCAACCTCCGCCTCCTGGGTTCACACCATTCTCCTGCCTCAGCCTCCTGAGTAGCTAGGACTATAGGTGTGCACCACCACGCCTGGCTAATTTTTTGTATATTTAGTAGAGATGGGGTTTCACTATATTGGCCAGGATAGTCTTGATCTCGTGACCTTGTGATCTACCTGCCTCGGCCTCTCAAAGTGCTGGGATTACAGGCGTGAGCCACTGCACCTGGATGGCTTTACTACTGGCTTTTACAAAAGTAGCTATAAAATGAATAGTCAGTAGAAAAACTCCCAGTAGTATTTCCAACCATAAATCATCCATACAGGTATTTTCAAAATCTTGGTATGATTTCTGACTATCCCTATTTACAAAGATTAAACTAAGCATGATTATTCTTTGTAGTCAAAATCTTTGTTAATTCAAGTTATAAAAAGTCTTGTATAATTTTCAACAAGGGTGGCAAAACAATTGAACAGGGGAAAGAATAGTCCTTTCAACAACTAGTGCAGAGATGATTGGATATCTATGTGCAAAAGAATGAAGTTGAACTCCTTCTTCACACCATATACAAAAATTAACTCAAAATGTACCAAAGACTTAACTGTAAGAACTAAAAGCATGTAACTCTTAGAAGAAAACAGAGGAGTAAATCTTTCTGATCTTGGATTAAACAATGGTTTCTTAGATATAACGCTGATTAGTCAGGGTTCTCCAAAGAAAAAAACTAATAAAATACATACAGACATATAAGAGGAGATTTACTATGGGAATTGGCTCACTCAATTATGAAGACTGAGAAGTCCCACAATATGCTGTGTGCAATCTGGAGACCTAGGAAAGCTGGTGGTGTAATTCAGTTCGAATCTGAAAACCTGAGAACCAGGGGAGTCACTGGTGTGGCTTCCAATCCAAGGCCCAAAGCCTGAGCCCTGAGGAGGGGGAGTGTGCTGGTGTAAGTCTCCAAGGTCAAAGGCCCAATGATGGCTGAAGGAAGATGATGGCATACCAGAAGGGGGAAAGGGAATTTGCTCTTCCTTCACCTTTTTGTTCTATTTGAGCCCTCAATGTATTGAATAATGCCTACTCATATGGGTGAGGGCACATCAACTTTCTCAGTTTACTGATTTTTTTTTTTTTTTTGACAGAGTCTCACTATGTCACCCAGGCTGGAGGGCAGTGGCATGATCTCACCTCACTGCAAACTCCACCTCCCAGGTTCAAGTGATTCTCCTGCCTCAGCCTCCTGAGTAGCTGGGATTACAGGCATGCACCACCATGTCCAGCTAATTTTTTTGTATTTTTAGTAGAGACAGGGTCTCGCCATGTTGGCCAGGCTGGTCTTGAACTCCTGGCCTCAAGTGATCCACCTGCCTCAGCCTCCCAAAGTGCTGGGATTACAGGCATCCACCACCACATCTAGCTATTTTTTTTTTGTATTTTTAATAGAGACAAGGTCTCGCCATGTTGGCCAGGCTGGTCTTGAACTCCTGGCCTTAAGTGATCCACCTGCCTCAGCCTCCCAAAGTGCTGGGATTACAGGTGTGAGCCACCACGCCTGGCTCAGTCGACTGATTTAAATGCTGATCTTTCATTTAAACACCCTTACAGAAATACCCAGAAATAATGTTTACCAGCTATCAGGGCATCCCTTAAGCCAGTCAAGTTGGCACATAAAACTAACCATCACAAGTACCAAATGCACAGGTGACCAAAAAAAACAGATAAATAAATCTCTGTCAGAATTAATTTTTGTGCTTCAAAGGCAAGAAAGTAAAAAGACACCTCATGGAATGGGAGAAAATATTTGCAAATTATTTATCTGATAAGTGGCTTATATCTAGAATATATCAAGACTCTTACAACTCAAGAACAACAATAACAAAAATATCCCAATTTAAAAATGGACAAAGGATCTGAATAGGTATTGCTCCAAAAAAGATATACAAATCGCCACTAAGCACAGGAAAACATGCTCAGCATTGTGTGTCAATAGGGAAATGCAAATCAAAAAGATAATGAGATAACACTTCATACCTACCAGGATGGCTAAAATAAAAAAGACAGACGATAACAAGTGCTGACAAGAATGTAGAGAAATTAGAACTCTTGTACATTGCTGGTGGGATTGTAAAATGGCGCAGCCACTTTGAAAAATAGTTTGTCAGTTCTTCAAACAATAGAGTCATTATTCAATCCAGTAATTTTGCTTCTAGATATACAATGAAGAGAATTTAAAACATATGTTCACTCAAAAACCTTGCAGCATTACTCATGATTGCCAAATAGTAGCAACAACCCAAATGTCCATCAACAAATATATGGATGAACAAAACATGGTATATCCATATGGTAGAATATTATTATTATTATTATTATTATTTTTTTTTTTTTTTTGAGACAGAGTCTCACTCTGTCGCCCAGGCTGGAGTGCAGTGGTGCAATCTTGGCTCACTGCAAGCTCCGCCTCCCGGGTTCACGCCATTCTCCTGCCTCAGCCTCTCCGAGTAGCTGGGACTACAGGCGCCCGCCACCATGTCCGGCTAATTTTTTTGGTATTTTTAGTAGAGACGGGGTTTCACCGTGGTCTTGATCTCCTGACCTCGTGATCCGCCCGCCTCGGCCTCCCAAAGTGCTGGGATTACAAGTGTGAGCCACTGTGCCCGGCCAGTAGAATATTATTTAACCATAAAAAGGAATAAAGTATTAGGAAGGAATAGATACTATAACATGGATGAACCCTGAAAACATCATATTAAGTGAAAGAAGTTAGATAATGGAAAAGACCATATACTGTACAATTCCAATTATATGAAATGTTCAGAATAGGTAAACCCATAGAGTCAGAAAGTAACTTAGTGGTTTTCAGGGGCTGGAGTAGGGAGGAATGGAAAGTAGCTGCTAGTAATATGAAGTATATTTTTGGGGTTGATGGCAGTTGTACAACTCAGTGATATTCTATAAACCAATGGTTCATTCTATAACCATTAAACATATACTTTAAAAGGTTGAATTCTATGATATGTGAATTATATCTCAATAAAACTGTTATTTTTTAAAAATCTGTGGCTGGGCACGGTGGCTCATGCCTGTAATCCCAGCACTTTGGGAGGCTGAGGCAGGAGGATCACTTGAGGCCAGGAGTTAAAGACCAGCCTAGGCAACAAAATGAGACCCCCCATCTCTACAAAAAATTTAAAAAATTAGCTAGGCGTGGTGGCAGGCACCTTAGTCCCAGCTACTTGGGAGGCTGAGGCAGGAGGACAGCTTGAGTCCAGGAGTTCAAAGTTGCAGTGAGCTATGACTGTACCACTGTACTCCAGCCAGGGTGACAAAGTGAGACCCCATCTCTTAAAAAAAAAAATTGTTTATAGAATTCCTTTATACAGCAACCTGCCCTAGTGCATTTAATGTGAAAATGTTTTTCTAAGAATTCAGTTTACATACTACTTTCTGGGTTGTAGATGAAATGAGGTGTAATTAGAATGTATTTACTTGGCCGGGTGTGTTGGCTTACACCTGTGATCCCAGCACTTTGGGAGGCCGAGGCGGGTGGATCACGAGGTCAAGAGATCGAGACCATCCTGGCCAACATGGTGATACCCCGTTTCTACTAAAAATACAAAAATTAGCTGGTCGTGGTGGCATGCACCTGTAGTCTCAGCTACTCGAGAGGCTGAGGTGGGAGAATCACTTGAACCTGGGAGGCGGAGGTTGCGGCAAGCCGATATTGGGCCACTGCACTCTAGCTTGGCAACAGGGCGAGACTCCGTCTCAAAAAAACAAAACAAAACAAAAAAACGTATTTACTTATTTGGGGGGCTTCGTTCATTTGTTGTTTTTATAAATATTTACCGAGTACTCACTATATAGCAGACATCAGTGAATTAAGAACATATAAAATGGAATTTTCCTTTTTTTCCTAAGAAATTGGAAAAATTAAAGTATCTTCCTAAATTCTCTCTTCCTTTCCAAGGCTTCACATATTTTTTTTTAAGAATGTATTACATGTTTGATGTGGACTGATATCTGCATTAGATGTAAGACATGGTATCTACAAACAGGAAGTTTACCTTCTTAAGAAGGGATGTAAAATAATTCTTAAAGCATTTGGGCCAGGCGCGGTGGCTCACGCCTGTAATCCCGGCACTTTGGGAGGCCGAGGCGGGTGGATCATGGGGTCAGGAGATCGAGATCATCCTGGCTAACACGGTGAAACCCCGTCTCTACTAAAAATAGAAAAAAAAATAGCCAGGTATGGTGGCAGGCGCCTATAGTCCCAGCTACTCGGGAGGCTGAGGCAGGAGAATGGCATGAACCCGGGAAGCGGAGCTTGCAGTGAGCCGAATCGCGCCGCTGCACTCCAACCTGGGCGACAGAGTGAGACTCCGTCTCAAAAAAAAAAAAAGGTTTGGTTACAAGTTTGGAATAGCTAAAAATAAGAAAAAAGTATTTTAATTATACTCAATTCTTTGCAACTCTGTTCTGCTACACTAAAGTTCTCTTGGCCATAAACATATCCCTGGAGCTTCTTCTCACTAACTCTTGGTATTTCAGAGTTATTTCACGTTTTTGTTCTTGTTTTACAAATGGGGTCTTGCTACACTGCCTAGGCTGGAGTGCAGTGGCTATTCCCAGGTGCCATCATAGCTCACTACAGCTTTGAATCCTTGGGCTCAAGTGATTCTCCCACCTCAGCCTCCCAAGTACCTGGGACTACACACATGTACTATCGTACCCAACTCTCACAGGGTTTTTTTTTTTTTTTTTTTTTGAGCATTTTTCAAACAATCCAGAGTTTCATAAACTTTCACCAACAATTTTAAGTAGTCCCACATTCCCTATGACTCAGGTTACAGAATCTGTAAAGCATAGTGGCCTAGCAGTTGTCTCCGGAACTATACTAATTCTATCCAGCACCATATCTACAACCATAGACACACTTGCTTTAACAGAAGTATAGCAGTTCTTTCTCAACACAAAAGCCAGGTTTCTGACAGTCCCTGGGATATTCATCTGCAGGGCCATTATTGAGAAAATAGGTTTGAAGGGATTGTCACTATAGGTGGAGCCTTTTGAAAAACTTAACAAATACTTTTACATTCACAAAAAATAAAATTATAGAGACTAAATGGCATTGTATCTATCCTAAATTAGCAATGTTGGGTACATTTTAATAATCCATGTGACCTTCCTTGTTACTAGAAATATTTTAGGGTCTTTCTCACAATTTCAACAAAATATTTATAATTTTGTTTTGTTGCAGATATTATATATACCCAGAAGTGTTTTTTCTTCTGTCCGGTCCTTTCTGCAAATGTCGAGTGCTTTTTTACTTTATAATCTGGAGATGGTGACTTCTTGCTCCTTGGCCCCTATTGTACTTCAAAGACACAGAATCACTTGAATGCTTGAGATGCTTTGGGAAGCTTTTATTTGAACTATTTGGCACAGCTAAGTGTTTTCCAGCCTTTCTCCCATAATACCAGATTATGTAGCCTTATCTTTGGCCATGAAAACTTTGGACACACTTCTTATCAGCCCTTTCTACAAAGTCACAGGTTTAAATGCCGTCCTATTAATAAGGAGCATAGATCCAAGGACTAACTTTACTTGTCCTCATCTTCCTTTGTTTCTTTTGAAAATGCAAAAAACTACTTTGGTTTTGACCTTTGCTTTGTCTCCCTTTTGTATCCTCAGTATCTATTTTCACTAATTATTGCCACAGTAGTACTTAGAACCTAAATTGGCAAGGAAAATGTATTTAGAAATACACTAGGGTACTTGCATTTTGAGTAAGAGAACTTGAGGTTGGGCAGGGATCACAGAAATCCCCTTGGTTTATGACAGTCTGCTTTATTTTCCATGGAAGGTAAGCAGAATAAGGTACAGTTCTTCTAGGTTGGAAGTTTTTGGTAAATCACATTTTCTATTCTCTGAGACCTTTTTTATGTAGCACTTGCTATTGCTTTTTCTTCTTTTTAAATATTAAAAAAATTGTTCTGCTTTCTATTTTTATTTCTTTTGTACCTTTTTCAAATTCCTTTATTTTACCCCAGCTTCTTTTTCTTCCTAATGCCAAATCTCTGCATTTTCCAAGTCTCCATCTTGGCTTACCTGTCTTAGCAATTAAAAGTACTATGTTGGCCAGGCTGGTCTCAAACTCCTGACTTCAGGTGATCCGCCCTCCTCGGCCTCCCAAAGTGCATTTCTACTAAAAATACAAAAATTAGCTGGTGGTAGTGGCGGGCGTCTGTAATCCCAGCTACTCAGGAGGCTGAGGCAGGAGAATCTACTAATCCCAGGAGACAGAGGCTGCAGTGAACCGAGATTGCACCGTTGCACTCCAGCCTGGGCGACAAGAGTGAGACTCTGTCTCAAAAAAAAAAAAAAAAAAAAAGTACTAAATAGGCCAGGCAGGGTGGCTCATGCCTATAATCCCAGCGCTTCGGGAGGCCAAGGTGGGTGGATCCCTTGAGCCTAGGAGTTCAAGACCAGCCTGGGCAACACAGTGAAACCCCATCTCTATAAAAAACACAAAAAAATAGCCAGGTGTGGTGGTGCCATTGCACTCCAGCCTGGGCAACAGAGTGAGACCCTGTCTCAAAAAAGAAAAAGAAAAAAAAAGTACTAAATATCCTTTATCTCCGATAGAGACAGCCTGTTAAGGACAAACCTTCAAAATATTAATATTCAAAGGCACCACTAACAGAACCAACTAATGGCAGTCTGTTGCAGTTACAAGGTTCACGTTATTTTCCTTATTTATTTTTGGTTGTTCAATCTAGGTAATATAACTTATAATTCAGGAAATCCAGATTAAATGAGCACAATTCATGCCAAGTAAATTTAAATGTCAGTCTCTGAGGTAAGGGGATAGAAGGAGACAAATACAAATTAGGAATGTATATTCATTTATTTTTTTTTTTTTTTTTTTGAGACGGAGTCTCGCTCTGTTGCCCAAGCTGGAGTGCAATGGCACGATCTTGGTTCACTGCAACCTCCGCCTCTGGGTTCAAGCGATTCTCCTGCCTCAGCCTCTCAAGTAGCTGGGATTACAGGCGCCCGCCACCACGCCCGGCTAATTTTTTTGTTGTTGTTTTTAGTAGAGACAGGGTTTCACCATGTTGCCCAGGCTGGTTTTGAACTCCTGAGCTCAGGCAATCCACCTGCCTCGGCCTCCCAAATTGCTGGGATTACAGGCGTGAACCACCGCACCAGACCTAGGAATGTATTTTTAAATGTAACACCCTGGGAGGCAGTTTGCAGAGTGGTTAAGAACACAGACCTTAGAGCCAGAATGTCTATTTGAATTCAGCTTCATCCTTCATTGACTGTGCAACTTTTGAGTACATTTCTTATTTTTTCTTCAGCTTCCTCATCTGTAAAGTGGAGGATAGTTTTTCCCTCACATGGTTGTTACAAAGACTAAATTAGTTTATTTTAAAAAACACTTAGAACAGTGCCTAGCAATAATAAGCACTACATAAACGTCTATTACTATTAGTTACTCAAAATTATAATAATGAATTGGTCAAGGCTCCAGAAATATGTCAGTTTTTAGAAAAATGAGTTTTTGTTAATGTTTCTGATTTTTAAAAAGATCACAAATGTGGTTTGGATTAGTCTAAGGAAAAATGTTTTGTTTAATAACTGATTAATGAGTTTTTAAGAACTCATTTTGTACGACCCAGTACAGAATGGGAAATTCACTAACAGAAGACGTCCAGCTGGCATAAAAAATATTAAAGAAAATCTTAAGCATAATGTTAATCTCAACTCTGAAACACAGCTTTACATTATTGTTCTCAGTTCTCAAGTTCCTGGCATGTCTTGGAAGCAGACAGACTCTTTTTTTGAAGTAGTCATTCTTTCTTACTGCTTTTGACTTAGATAAATGACCTTGAGAAGCTATTTTTGGCTTTGTGATTGTTATTTAAAGCGATAGCTGTGAAAGAGTGTCAAAACATCTTTAACGTTGTGCTTTTCAAAAAGAGAGGATAATTCCTTTGAAAGTAATAATGAATGGATATTAGAATCCCAGATATCAGAAGGAAAAGTGAGCTCATGGATGGTGTTAATCTGCCAAGACAGGGAAGTCTGTTTCGGGAGCTAACCAGTTTTGCTAACTTCATTCTGCTGAGCACACTCGAGTTGCTAGGATGGGGGCAAAGTGCACCGGGCAGTGCCCCAGCAAATTACTTTTCCAGCCAGGAAAGACTATGGCCCTTCTGCCTCTCTATAGTAATGTCCAATTCACGGCCATTTAGTGTCTGGCTTTTCATTGAAGATGTGACTGACTTGAATGGCCTAAATGTTTACTACATATATAATACATGTACTTCTTTTAATAATATTTCTGAACAACATTTTTACTTTATAACAACTAATTTTATTATATTTTATTGTCTATACATGCGTTATGGCAGCTTATATCCAACGTGGAGATAAATGAAACACACAAAAATGGGCAAATCAAGGCCGGGCGCGGTGGCTCACGCTTGTAATCCCAGCACTTTGGGAGGCCGAGGCGGGCGGATCATGAGGTCAGGAGATCGAGACCACGGTGAAACCCTGTCTCTACTAAAAATACAAAAAATTAGCCGGGCGTGGTGGCGGGCGCCTGTAGTCCCAGCTACTCGGAGAGGCTGAGGCAGGAGAATGGCGTGAACCCGGGAGGCGGAGCTTGCAGTGAGCCGAGATTGCGCCACTGCACTCCAGCCTGGGTGAGAGAGCGAGACTCCCTCTCAAAAAAAAAAAAAAAAAAAAAAAAAAAAAGGGCAAATCTGCATTTTGAACTGACAGCATGTTTAAGAGGATTATAGCATTAATTACAAGAGAAAGAATTTTAGAGGCAGTGTTAAAGCAAACTAAATATGGCCTGAGAAGGACTCTGTACTTCTGTATTTGAGTCCTTGTGTACGACCTGTAACCTAGGTTAATAGGCAGACAAGCTTGAAAACCTAATTTAGGAGTATGCACCTGTAACAATAGCTGAGTCTTGGCCAATCCCAGCGGCCATACTTCAACCAGTCATACACTGCTGATTGTTCAAACTGTGTTCAAATACGGCAAATGCCCACCTGTAACCATTGCAGCTGTTTCTGTACCTCACTGCTGATTTCTGTATGTCACTTCCCTCTTTTTGTCTAAAAATTTGTTCTGATCACGAGGCATCCCTGGAGTCTCTCTGAATCTGCTGTGATTCTAGCGGCTGCCCAGTCATTCACTGCTCAGTTTAACTCCTTTAAATTTAGTTCAGCTGAAGTTTTTCTTTTAACAGGGATCAGACTAGTAAGCCTTGAATCCTACCTGTTTATCTCCTGCTCATCTGAAGTTGTAAAGTTTAGTACCTCTAGGCCTATTTCTTCACCTATAAAATGGGGACAATATTGACCTTGAAATCTTGAAATAATTCAACTATATATATATATATATATGAATGGTAGAAAAATTTTGTCTCTCCAATATTTTGTTAAAATTCTCACCCCCTGCCCCGCCCCCAGCACTTCCCGTGGGGTAAAAAAAAAAAAAAAAAAATCAAAGCACTTATTTCCCAGCATAACGATGAAGGTTTGTCGTAAAAGAAAATTTCTTGTGTGAAATGATTACCAAGAAAGTACTGTATACGCAGTGGGGGAAAGGACCAACCCTCAATCAGTTTAATAATCACCTTGGTTATTAAATTCTATGGTAACTTAATTTCAACGTACAAAACTTTCCCTTAGTATTGTAATGAAAAAAACCATTTGTATAGACAATAAAGAGAACCAGGAACCTGAAAAATTCCCCTCATTGCATAGATAGAAATCCTCCTTAAAAAACATACAAATGTTTTTTGTACAAAACTCGGGTCACTAAAAGTTACGTATGGGAACTCATTATTTAAGTAGTGGGCATTTTATGTCCAGTTTCCCAGGACTTGATGATCCATCCCTAGGGAAGCCTTCAGGATGAAACTGATCTAGGAACAGAGGTTTGAGCTAGGTTAATTCTAGAGGTCGTCCCAGACATTTCCAGATGCCAAGCGGTATCTTACTTTTTTTTTTTTTTTTTTTTTTTGGAGACAGAGTCTCTGTTGCCCAGGCTGGAGCGCAGTGGCGCAACCTAGGCTCACTGTAACACCTCCGCCTCCCGGGTTTAAGCGATTCTCGTGCCACAATCTCCTGAGTGGCTGGGATTACAGGCGTGCACCACCGCACCCGGCTAATTTTTGTATTTTTAGTAGAGACGGGGTTTCACCATGTTGGCCATCCTGGTCTCGAACTCCTGACCTCAGGTGATCCGCCCACCTCGGCCTCCCAGAGTGCTGGGATTACAGGCGTGAGCCACCGCACCCGGCCTGAAGATGTAAAATCTACCACGGAAGGATGATCTAAGTGGCGAAGGAGATGACAGGTGACAGCCTCCTGTGTGGAAGCAGGAAGGAGCGAACGGTAGGAGCCGAAAGCTTCCCTCGGGACCCAGCAGACTTCCCGCAGCCTCCTGGGTTCCCATCACATTCCTCGGAAACCTCAGTGCACCAGACAGGGGGAGCTTGGAAGAGGCAGGTCAAGAATCGCCCCCGACCCCCGCCCCCTGCCGTCTGCTCCCAGGGCGGCCTCCCGCGCGCCCCGGACCGCGCAGCCCGATGGGCCAGGTAGGGTGCGTCTCTGCACCGAAAATGCATTAGGGCCCGCGTGAGCCCCGGTGCACATCCACAGTGCAGTCACTAACAGGCATTACTCCTGGGGCCCTCGTGAGTCTATTTAGCATGTGAGGGAAACCAGCCACGCCAGGGAGACGGGGGCTCTCCGTGGTGGCAAAGCCTGCTCAACCTGGGCCCGCGGAGGGAAACCTCGGAAGTCATTTCCTTTAGCTCCCCTTCCCCCAAACGGATTCTCTTCTGTCAATCCGTCCCTAGAAATAATGTCGAGCCCGGGACCAAGGGGTGCAGCGTTTTAAAAATTCTGCATAGGAAAACCCCTGAGAGTACTGAGGGACAGACAGCCCCACTCACCTGTCAGCGCTGGGGGCGTGCGCGAAACCGCCCAAGGAGGAAAAACCAGCTGGTGCGCAGGCGCACGCCGTCCCTCATCCGCAGGCCCGCCACGCCATGCCCCTTGCCACGCCTCCGCGCGCCATAGCCCCACCCGTCTTCCCGGCCTAGCCGGGCCGCTAGCCCTGTCAGATACCTCCCCGGCCCCTTGATTCTCCGCGTCTTCCTCGCAGGCCAGCCTAATCTCAGCCTGCATTGCGCCCTCCCGGCCTAGAGTGTCGCTGTACCGGCCTCCGAGCTCCACACAGACAAGTCCAGAGCTCGGGCGGGGGCAGGAGACGGAGCTGAGCGGCGGGGGGCGGTGTCGCCTCGGTCTAGGGACGGCGGCGGAGTCGGTGGTCCCCGCGCGATGGCCACCTCGGTGTTGTGCTGCCTGCGGTGCTGCAGAGACGGCGGGACTGGCCACATCCCTCTGAAGGAGATGCCGGCCGTGCAGCTGGACACGCAGCACATGGGTAAGGGCCCTCCCTTCCCCAGACCCAAGGGCTCACGGGGGCCGGTCGCGGCAGGCAGGGGGACCCGCAGGTTCAGCGGGTCCCCACGCTGCCCCGCCGCGCCGGCGACGCTGCCCCGACACCATTTCATCTCGCAGATCTCTCCAGAAGCCGGCGGACTCCACCTGGGCCCGGTTCTGTGTTTAAGGCTGCGCAGCCCTCTCTCTGTCATCGCGAGTGGGCGTGTGGACCTCCCATTTTCACAGGAATCTCCGAGGCTTCCTCCGGAGATGTCACACGTCCTCAGGCGAGGGGGCGGAGAGTGCCCTTCTGGCGCGCCCCAATCAAAACCTACACATTTTCAGAATGCTTCTAGGTCCGCGCTTGCTCCTCCTCCTGCCCTGACTGTCGGTCCTGTCTCTTGAGCCCCATCATTTATAGATTGAATCCTATATTACTGGAAGTAATTTTCCTCTCGTCTCCTAAAGTCAAAACAAGGCAGACTGCAGAAGTCTGAAGTCGCATCTCAGGTCAGAACTTGCCATTTCAACTAAAACCTCCCATTGCCCGACTCCTTAGTCATTGTGAGAGGTACTGTAATTTCATCTGACTGGCCTCTTCCCAACAGGTCAAACTGTTGCAAAATAAAATAGCACTTTGCTCCTTTGCATCTTGCTTTATCCTTTTAATTCCAAATCCATATAATTTATCTAACATTCTTCCTCTCCCATCATAGCCTCTTTCACCACCTTATTATTTCTGTTCTTAGACTTTTCCCAGGTAGTTTCATGCTTCTGGAATGTGGTTCTAGAAGGAGAGATTTCCCAATATAATTATTTCAGTTAGAGTACTGTCTTTTTGTGGATTATTTTATTCTAACTGTACTTCTGCACTTTTGATTTTTTACACATTTCTGATTGTTTAAAGGACAGTGCATTGAAATAAAAAGGCACTTCTTAGTATTTATGGTAAAACTCTCTCGCCCAGTTTCCTTTTAATTCTGGAAACACTCTGCCCACTATATTTTTGTATAACACATACTAAATGTGATAATTATATAACCACCTTGTACGTGTGTATTTACTTTTAATTCTTAGATCTCCCAAATGCAGTACAGAACCTTAATGCTTAAGTAATCTTTAAATTATTTTTTATCCGTCATCATTTATAGACGATGGAGTTCAAATCCTATAGTTTTCCTCAGAAAATATTTCCATTTCAGTTACTCATTTACTGAAGTGATATTTATTAAGCAACTATCAGGTGGCAGGCATTGTTATAAGTGCTGAGAATATAGTGAAGGACAACCATACATAGTTCCTGAAACTCATGATCAACTGCAGCACTTCTTCCTGTCTTTACTGTTAGACTCTTGAATTACTGCAGTCTGCTCTTTGGGGCATTCCTTTTCTCTGGCATCTGTTTCCTCTAGGAAGAGCTGGTCAGATATACTTATTCCACTATGTTTTATTTCTCCAAAGCTGTCCAGCAACTGTTAGCTACTAATTGGATGAAATAGAGTAATGTCATCTCCAAATTTTCTAACTGCATGGAAGTTTTTTCTTTTTTCTTTTTTCTTTTTTTGAGACAGAGTTTCACTATTGTTGCCCAGGCTGGAGTGCTGTGGCGCAATCTCGGCTCACTGCAACCTCCGCCTCCTGGGTTCAAGCGATTCTTCTGCCTCAGCATCTTGAGTAGCTGGGATTACAGGCGTCCACCACCACACCCGGCTAATTTTTGTATTTTTAGTAGAGACAGGGTTTCACCATGTTGGTCAGGCTGGTCTCGAACTGACCTTGTGATCTGCCTGCCTCAGCCTCCCAAAGTGCTGAGATTACAGGCATGAGCCACCGTGCCCGGCCAGGAAGTTTTTTCTTAGCCTGTCTTTCTATAAACTTAAATTATTCAATCACAGAGGAGTCTGATTTGAGAACCTGAATAAAATGAAAGAAAAGGGTTGTTGAGTTAGAAGAACATGTTTCAAGCATGAATTGATCTTGGCTTGAAAATAGAAACGTGGATTTGGTTGTGTGAAAGATTATTATATTAAATAACCTAAAAAATGTGATTGCTTTTTTTTTTAACAAAATTGTCTGTATACTTCAAGTGATTATCTCTCAGGGTTGTCACTTATAATACAAAGTAATGTTGTATTACTTAAAACCACTTTGGAATTCCTCTTTTGGAATTTTCTGTGGCATAATTTTTGTAAGTATTATCATTGATGCCATATCTTTGGCTTTTAATTGTGAATTGACATTTTAGAAACAAATGACTTCCAAAGTAGCTACTTTGAAAGGGATACCGCTCATTTGGAAATTTATGTTTCTTAAAACATCCTCTGTGGCTATGTTTATGTGGCATTCTGGCTGTACTCAAATTTGCCTTGACTGTCTAAGCAGTACCAATCATTAAAAGTACAGATTCTAAAACCATCTGTTTACTTAAGAGAAATGGGATAAGCTTAAAATGATTCCCTAATGATTCATAAACACCCTGAATATTCTTTTTTTTTTTTTTTTTTTGAGAGGGAATCTCGCTTTGTCACCCAGGCTGGAGTGCAGTGGCCCGATCTCAGCTCACTGCAACCTCTGCCTCCTGGGTTCAATTAATTCTCATGTCTCAGCCTCCTGAGTAGCTGGGACTACAGGCGCCCACCACCATGCCTGGCTAATTTTTGTATTTTAGTAGAGATGGGGGTTTCACCATGTTGGCCAGGCTGATCTTGAACTCCTGACCTCAAGTAATCCGCCTGCCTCAGCCTCCCAAAGAGCTGGGATTACAGGTGTTAGCCACCTCGCCTGGCCAAGAGTGTTTTATCCCATTGTGCTCTGCAAAAGTCCTGAGATTCTGATTGTAGTTGATTAGGTCATGTAGCAGTTCTTGACTCAGTTACTGTGGCCAAGAAATGTGGAGGGCACTGATTGCCTTAACCTAGATCAAATGTTGTACAACTGAAGCAGAGATTGAGTCAGCTTTCTTGCAGCTGTTTTGATCTCCAGAGGGAAGTCTGTCGGGAAAGGGAGAACAGATACTGCATGTCCACTACAAAGTGCTTAGCACAGCATATTAATTCATCCTTTATCAGTTATTTGATGAGCAGCTGCTTGATGCCAAGCACTGCATGGTCTTTGCCATCAAGGAGGATGCTCTCCAGTTGAAACTACTAGAGGTATATGGAGTAGCCAGATGCAAATTATTTATAGAAGTACTTTCCCAGAATTTATTGGTTAACTTTTTTAATTAGAAAAAAAAGGATGCTGGCCGGGCGCGGTGGCTCAAACCTGTAATCCCAGCACTTTGGGAGTCCGAGGCGGGCGGATCACGAGGTCAGGAGATCGAGACCATACTGGCTAACACGGTGAAACCCCGTCTCTACTAAAAATACAAAAAATTAGCCAGGCGTGTTGGCGGGCGCCTGTAGTCCCAGCTACTCAGGAGGCTGAGGCAGGAGAATGGCGTGAACCCGGGAGGCAGAGCTTGCAATGAGCCAAGATTGCGCCACTGCACTCCAGCCTGGGGGACAGAGCAAGACTCCATCTCAAAAAAAAAAAAAAAAAAAAAAAAAAAAGAAAAAAAAGGATGCTAATGAATTTTCAGTAATCATACAATAGGATCTCAGTTTTGCCTTTTTTAAGGGAGAGCATCTCTTAACCAGTTTAGAATTGTGTTAGAATCTGAAAATTTTGCATTTCTCTTATGTATTTGTCCCAAATAATTTTGTTTAACTGTTAATTCAACCTTTTGTTACTATGACCTAATTTTATTTAACCCCTTCTGGAAGAGTCCCACACAGTTCTAATATTCAGATCTGCTTGGCTGGTACAGTTATTGCCAGCAAAGTGGTGGTAGTGGCCACAAGTATTGGGAGTTATATGCATTGGTGTATGGGCTATTTCTTACATATTAGAATTATGTAATTCTGTGTATTCTTACATGTTAGAATTATGTATATTCTCTGATATACGTTTTCCTAAATCAAATTGGTACTAGGATCACATCAGGAGACAGTGTCTCTCTTTCTCACTGTCATCTATAGATGTCGTTTCATCTAAAATAAAAATTTTCCACGAGAATAAAGTGCATGTAAGAATGTTAAAACCTTGTTTACATATTTGCAGTGTGATTGAAGTAGCTATCTTAATAAACATTTTAAGATCCTAAAGTTAGCAGTTTGTCACTGTCAGGTATTTCAACATAGATGTGTGTTCTTTTTCATATTCCTTGTACTCTTCAGTTCTTACATGACTAATGCACAAGTATAGTAGCTTGTATTTAGTAGGTATTCAGGTGGCTTTTAGTAAATTGTTTTAATTCATTTGAATAGAATTGAAAACTACCAGTTTACTAAAGTCTCTTGTGTTTATGTTTTGGTTTAAATTAAGTAATTTATGAAATCATCAAATTGGTTTCCTGGCTAAAAATTAAAGGAGTTAGTCTATTTCTACCTTAAAAGTGTTTTAAACGTTCAATATAATTCAGAGTTATTACAGTTTACTTGAAACTGCTTAATTAAAACTTACTTCTCTCGCCCAGGCCAGAGCGCAGTGGTGCAATCTCAGTTCACTGCAACCTCCGCCTCCCAGGCTCAAGTGATCCTCCCACCTCAGCCTCTCAAGTAGCTGGGACTACAGGCTTATGCCGCCACACTGGCTAATTTTTGTATTTTTTGTAGAGATGGGGTTTTGCAAGGTTGCCTAGGGTGGGCTCAACTTCCTGCGCTCAGGCAGTCTGCCCACCTCGGCCTCCCAAAGTGCTGGGATTACAGGTATGAACCACCGTACCCAGAGTGCTTAAATTAAAACTTATACATACAAATGAATATTACTTATAAGTGTTCTCTTAGGAAAAAGTAGTGAATTAAATATTTAAAATAATTCAGTTATATTTCAAAGTACTTACAGGGTCCCTATTTTTTGTGGACTGAGTTAGAACTGAACAAATTAATCCTGATTGTTGGATTGAAAATACAAAACTTGGCCGGGCACGGTGGTTCATGCCTATAACCCCAGAACTTTGGGAGGCCAAGGTGGGCGGATCACGAGGTCAGGAATTCAAGACCAGCCTGACCAATATGGTGAAACTCCCATCTCTACTAAAAATATAAAAATTTAGCTGGGTGTGGTGGTGCACGCCTGTAGTCCCAGCTACTTGGGAGGCCGAGGCAGGAGAATTGCTTGAACCCAGGAGGCGGAGGTTGCAGTGAGCCGAGATCGTGCCACTGCACTCCAGCCTGGGTGACAGAGCAAGACTCCGTCTCAAAAAAAAAAAGAAAAGAAAAGGAAAGAAAATACAAAACTTTACATAGTGTCTGCATTTTTTGTTTAGGAACAGATGTCGTTATTGTAAAGAATGGAAGAAGAATATGTGGAACAGGAGGTTGTTTAGCCAGCGCACCTTTACATCAAAACAAAAGCTATTTTGAATTCAAAATCCAGTCCACAGGTTGGTATAATGGTACTTTACTATTAAAAGTCCTAATTGTTCTAAATATTAAGAGTAATTTGTAACACATAAAAAAGATTCAGAAGGTAATATAAAAGCACCAAACTCTTAGAAGATCTGGGTCTTCCACCTCTTATTGTGTGATCCTGGGTAAATTAGTTAATTTAGTTAAATTAGGTTCAGTTTTCTCATCTATAAAATGGGTATTACAGGAGCTGCCCTTTCTGCCTCACAGGAACTCTATGTATGAAAGTGTTTTAAGACAAGACATGCTGGATAAATATAAGGCACTAGTATTTTTAATGGGATCCAGATGAACCCTCTTGTTTGGTCAAGCATATAAGGTCAAACATAAGCAGCATATACTCTTGCTATTTATTTTAGGATTAAAGTCAATCTATTGATTCTGAGTTTTTCTTTTTTTTTTTCTTTTTTGAGACGGAGTCTTGCTCTGTCGCCCAGGCTGGAGTGCAGTGGTGCGATCTTGGCTCACTGCAACCTCCGCCTCCCGGGTTCAAGCGATTCTCCTGCCTCAGCCTCTTGAGTAGCTGGGATTACAGGCACACACCACCACGCCCGGCTAATTTTTGTATTTTCAGTAGAGACAGAGGTTTCACCATGTTGGTCAGGCTGATCTCAAACTACTGATCTCGTGATCTGCCCTCCTCGGCCTCCCAAAGTGGGGATTACAGGCATGAGCCAGAGTTTTTCTCTTAACTCAATTATTAAGATACCCTGATTCAGTGTTTTGAAGCAGTCATCAAATTCAGAATTCAGATAGAAGTCTGCAGTCTATATTTCTCTTTTTAAAATTTATGGAGTTTCTTGAACTGTAAAGCAATTCTGTGTGATTATAATAGGTTAGTTAACTCTGCCTGTATTGTATATGGGAAAACTTTTAAAATAAAAGCTTTATTGTAAAGTCGTCGGGCATAGTGGCTCACGCCTGTAATCCCAACACTTTGGGAGGCTGAAGTGGGCAGATCATCTGAGGTCAGGGGTTCAAGACCAGCCTGGCCAACATGGTGAAAGCCATCTCTACTAAAGATACAAAAATCATCCAGGCATTGTGGTGGGCACCCGTAGTCCCAGTTACTCGGGAGGCTAAGGCAGGAGAATTGCCTGAACCCGGAAGGCAGAGGCTGCAGTGAGCAGAGATTGTGCCACTGCACTGCAGCCTGGGCAACAGAGTGAGACTCCATCTCAAAAAAAAAAGTGGCTGGGCGTGTTGGCTCACACCTGTAATCCAGCACTTTGGGAGGCCAAGGGGGTGGATCACGAGGTCAGGCATTTGAGACCAGCCTGGCCAACATAGTGAAACCCCGTTTCTACTAAAAGTACAAAAAATTAGCCAGGCATGGTGGTGGGCGCCTGTAATCCCAGCTACTTGGGAGGCTGAGGCAGGAGAATCGCTTTAACCCAGGAGGCAGAGGTTGCAGTGAGCCGAGATCATGCCACTGCACTCCAGCCTGGGCAACAGTACAAGACTGTCTCAAAAAAAAAAAACAAAAAAAACCAAGCTATATTGTAAATAAACTTCTAGTGAAATACCGCATCAGTAATGTGGGTAGAGAATAGGAAAATGAGAGTGGAATAAATGAATCTTACTATTACTTGACTAGCCTTGAATGAGATGAAATTTCCCCCTAGGGCTTATTTTCTAAATTAGTTTTATTTATTTATTTATTTATAGATGAGGTCTTGCTCTGTCACCCAGGCTGGAGTGCAGTGGCATGATTATAGCTCAGTGCAGCCTTGAGCTTCTAGGCTCGAGCAATACTCCTGCCACAGCCTTCCCAGTAGCTGAGACTACAGGCTCAAGCCACGTGCCTAGCTCTAAATTAGTTTTAAATAATGATTTTCAATGGGGCATGGTGGCTTACACCTGTAATTCCAGCGCTTTGGGAGGCTGAGGCAGGAGGATTGCTCAAGGCCGGGAGTTTGAGACCAGCCTGGGCAACATAGCACAACCCCATCTCTACAGAGAAAAGAAAAATGAGCTGGGTGTGGTGGCTTAAAATACTGGGTAAGAAAATGATTTTACACCTTATTGTTAATTTCTCCTCTCCATGATATTGCTTATGGTATATATTGTTTGTCACTCATTGTAGATGTAACAACTGAAGACAGTATATTCCCACTTTTCAGAGGGAGAGCTTGAAATTGAACTCCAGGCCATTTAAATTCAATGTGTAGCTTATTAAAAATCTTTTTGAGAGAATAATAATAATGATGATGATGACAGCTAGCATTTTCTGAATACTTATTGTGTGCTTTACTTACTCATGTTGTGGAGTACTTACACTGTTCCAAGTGCTTTACTTGGATTATCTTGTTGTATCTATTCATAACCTTGTGAGGTGAGTACTGTTAGAATCCTCAGTTCACAGATAAGGGAACAAAGAGAGGTTAGGTAATTTGCGCAAGATAATGTAGCAGAGTCAAAATTTAATCCTCATTTGCACAATTCCAGGGCCCACTCTCTTATCTCCTAGGCTGCACTACATCTGTGGAGAACATAGTATAGTTTGCAAACTACTTTTATTTTATTTTATTTTATTTTATTTATTGAGACATGGTCTGGCTCTGTCACTCAGGCTGGAGTGCAGTGGAATGATCATGGATCACTGCAACCTCAACTTTCCTGGCTCAAACAATCCTACCTCAGCCTCCTGAGTAGCTGGGGTTACAGGCACATGCTCCCATGCCCAGCTAATTTTTGTATTTTTTGTAGAGACAGGTTTTGGGCATGTTGCCCAGGCTGGTGCAAACTACTTTTAAAAGAAGATTTTTAAAAAAGAGTAATAGAACACAATTTAATGATAATACAGCACTTCCTTTAAAAAGTTTATACTCCCTTTTATAATAACTCTATGGTTGTAGTCTTCAGATTTTGAGGGCATTTAAACTATTATATTTTTAGGAATCTGGGGTATTGGTGTTGCAACTCAGAAGGTTAACTTGAATCAGATTCCTCTTGGCCGAGATGTGCACAGTCTGGTGATGAGAAATGATGGAGCCCTTTACCACAACAATGAAGAGAAAAATAGGCTGCCAGCAAACAGTCTTCCGCAGGAAGGAGATGTGGTGGTGAGTTCCCTCGTGGAGTTGCTTTCCACTGTAAACCACTAAACTTGAACTGCTTTTAGTATCTACAGCTTTGTCTGGGAGTTTGTGGTTTGAATTCCAAAGCAATGGGATTGGATCTAATGAGATGGTGCATTTTCCAGGAGAGCACTTGGTGTAGATGTTGCGCCCTACTCAACTGCCCCCTCTTTTTAGAGCTGCCACTGGCCGGGAAAATCAGTGTGAACCCTTATTTCTACTCTGGAGAATTAATGACAGGCTGTCTGCTGATCACATGTTCCTGTTTCTCTCACATTAGAGAAAACTTGGCCCACAATTCTAAAAGTTTGCTGAAGCTTATATTAGAAAATACTAGATATTTTTGAGGCTGGATATCTCTTAGGGAAAATGTTCACATTTATTTCTTGTTGTTGTTGGTTTTTTTTTTTTCTTAGAGTCTCACTCTGTCACCTAGGCTGTAGTGCAGTGGCATGATCTTGGCTCACTACAACCTCTGCCTCCCGGGTTCGAGCTATACTCCTGCCTCAGCCTCCCGAGTAGCTGGGATTACAGGCACACACCACCATGCCTGGCTGATTTTTTTGTATTTTTAGTAGAGACGGGGTTTCGCCATGTTGCCCAGGCTGGTCTCGAACTCCTGACCTCAAGTGATCCACCTGCCTCGGACTCCCAAAATGCTGGGATTACAGGCGTGAGCCACCGTGCCTAGCCACACGTTTATTTCTTAATTTGTTATGAAATGCTGTTAGAGAATTACAGCATTTTATCAGAAATGTTCATCTTCATTAAACTTAACCTAATTAAACTCTTCAGAGAACAGAACTCAAAATCCTAAAACTGGATTGTAGAAATGTTTTTTTTTAGAAAGCAGAGGATAGTAAAAGTTACACGTTACTAAGACTTTTCCGTTTTTTACTCCTAACTGACTATATTTAACTCTTTACAAAGCTCGCACATTGAAAATGTAATCCAAAGATTTCTTTCTGTCTTTTCCAGATACTTCCTCCCACACTGCATTATCCAAAACCCCTCCCTATGCAGAGGTCAGGCTATTGATTGAGAACAGAGTCCTAGAGTCGCCTTCAGCCGAGGTGCCCTTGTACACCGAACCTTGGCTTCTCAATTCTGATATCAAGTTGAGAGGAATCCATGAATAATGAGAGGAAGTTTCTAATAAGATGATACAGATAAGAGAAATCCAGGTTAATTAATTATGAAAAGGTACAGTATTTTAGAAAGAATGAAGAAAGGTGTGGAAATTAAGATTTTTAATTACGGCCTGATCTTCCTTCTCTTTTTTGCAATTTAAAAAATATGAACAACTGTAAGTTTTTAATTGTTGGAAGTTTTTTTTTTCCAGAATTGACTAAAGAAAAAAAGGAGATGAAAGGCATAAGCCATTTAAAAAATCTGCTTTTTCCCATTCTTTTTGAATAGTTGGTTCTGTATTTGTAGATCATTGCCAGATGCCCATAATATGGAACATCCTTATTCAAATGGTGATTTCTTGAAAGAGAATCCTGAAGTCAAGTTGATGCTGTCAACCTGTTTACCCTAAAAGATGAAATTCAAACATAAGAAAGGATAATCAGTAACAAATGTTTTTCTTTGTTGATGAACTGAAACTTCTACCTGCCTTCCTATCTCATTTCATTCATTGTAATGTCTGATAGCACAATGTGACAGACTGAAGAATGCCACTTTTAGTCTGTCAATGTTGTTAAATTAGACTTCGAGTTTTCATATGAGCTCATTCTCATAAAAGGAGAACTAAAACTATGAAATACATGCAGAGCCAAGAAAAGAAAAACATTACCCTGCCATTTTAACTAGTTCAAACACTGGAGAACAAATTTTACCAAATTGTTAACAGTGGCATGGAATAAGTAGAATGAATTATAAGACAGGAAAAGCATTCTCATGTGTTTAGAATATTAAGTCATGTACCATTCTCTGAGGAGAAATCAAGAAAAATAAGCTGTGAACATCTAACCAAATGATTATATGATTATATTCATATGATAATCACCCAGTACAGCACGGCCTGCTGCTACAGAACTAGAAAGACATACATGAAACAGTTTATGCTCACTTTCTCCTTTTTTTTTTTTTTTTTCTGAGATGGCAACTCGCTCTGTCGCCCAGGCTGGAGTGCAGTGGTGCTATCTTGGCTCACTGCAAGCTCCACCTCCTGGGTTCAGGCCATACTCCTGCCTCAGCCTCCTGAGTAGCTGCGACTACAGGCGCCCATCACCACGCCTGGCTAATTTTTTTCGTTTTTTACTAGAGACAGGTTTTCACTGTGTTAGCCAGGATGGTCTCCAACTCCTGACCTTATGATCTGCCCGCCTCGGCCTCCCAAAGTGCTGGGATTACAGGCGTGAGCCACCGCGCCTGGCCTACTTTCTCCTTATACATATGATTGTGAAAAGCACAAATTTCATTCTAACATGCATTTATCAGTTTAATTTTAGAGAAGTCTTATAAACATTCTATGTAATAATAACAATAACGAACACTTCTAAGCATTTATTTATTTATTTATTTATTTATTTACTGAGATGGAGTCTCACTCTGTTGCCCAGACTGGATTGCAGTGGCGCCATCTCGGCTCACTGCAACCTCCACCTCCAGGATTCAAGCGATTCTCCCATCTCAGCCTCTCTAGCAGCTGGGACTACAGGTGCATGCTACCACGCCTGGCTAATTTTTGTATTTTTTAGTAGAGTTAGGGTTTCACCATATTGGACAGACTGGTCTCGAACTCCTGACCTCGTGATCCGCCCACCTTGGCCTCCCAAAGTGCTGGGATTACAGGCATGAGCCACCGTGCCCAGACCTAAGCATTTATTATGGGCACTGTTCTAAGTGCCCGGCAAGGATTAAATTGTTTAATGCTCATAATGGCCCTTTGAAATAGGTATTATTATTATTATTATTTTTTTTTTTGAGACGGAGTTTTGCTCTTGTTGCCCAGGCTGAAGTACAATGATGCAATCTCGGCTCACTACAACCTTCACCTCCCGAGTTCAAGCGGTTCTCCTGCCTCAGCCTCCTGAGTAGCTACAATTACAGGCGCCTGCCACCACTCCCAGCTAATTTTTTTGTGTTTTTAGTAGAGACAGGGTTTCGCCATGTTGGCCAGGCTGGTCTGGAACTCCTGACCTCAGGTGATCTACCCACCTCGGCCTCCCAAAGTGCTGAGATTACAGGCATGAGCCACCGCGCCCGTACGGTAGTAGTATTATTATCCCCATTTTACAGATTAAGAGAAGTTAAGTAACTTCTTATGTGAGTTAATTACAAAACTATATAGCTCAGCCAGATACTATGGCTCATGCTTGTAATCCTAGCACTTTGAGAGGCCAAGGCAGAAGGATCCCTTGAGCTCAGGAATTTGAGACCAGCCTGGGAAACATAGTGAGACCCCATCTCTACAAATAAATAAATAAATAAAATTTAAAAAGAAAATTAGCCGGGCATAGTGGCATGCCCCTGTAGTTCTAGCTACTTGGAAGGCTGAGGTGGGAGAACTGCTTCAGCCCGGGAGATAAAGGCGGCAGTGAGCCATGATCCTGCCGCTGCACTCCACCCAGCCTGGGCCACAGAGCAAGACCTTGTCTCAAAAACAAAAACAAAAACCAAGGTCATACCTGAAGCAGTCTAATTTCAAAATCTGTTCACTAACCTGCACACAATTATTAATAAAGACATAGAACACACAGTATATTTTGCTATCATTTTGGCAGAATCAAACCCAGTTTCTTCATCATAGAATAGATTAGGTTAGAAAATACTTAAACTGGCCCATCACAGTGGCACACACCTATAATCCCAGCACTTCGGGAGGCTGAGGCGGGCGTATCACACTGAGCCAAGATCGCACCACTGCACTGCAGCCTGGGTGACAGAGTGAGACCCAGTCTCAAAATTAAAAAAAAAAAAGGAAAGAAAATACTTGAACTAAACTATACTGAGGGTGGGACTTCTCACATCTTTCCTCACTTCTTTGGTACTGGGATTTTGCTACTGCAGGCTTGGGTTTAAAACTTGCTTGTTTGAGGCTGGGCGCAGTGGCTGACACCTGTAATCTCCGCACTTTGGGAGGCCGAGGCGGGCAGATCATTTGAGGTCAGGAGTTCAAGACCAGCCTGGCCAACATGGTGAAACCCCATCTCTACTAAAAATACAAAAATTAGCCAGGCATGGTGGCGGGCGCCTGTAATCCCAGCTACTCGGCAGGCTAAGGCAGGAGAATCTCCTGAACCCGGGAAGCGGAGGTTGCAGTGAGCCAAGATCATGCCATTGCACTACAGCCCAGGTGACAGAGCGAGACTCTGTCTCAAAAAAAAAAAAAACAACTTGTTTGTTTGCAATCGGCCACTGGGGGATGAAACTGCCTGGATTACAACCTCACTAATCTGAACTGCTAGATTTCTGGTAGTCCCATAATGAGAGTAACATACTTTCTTTTTTATGTAATTAAGTTTTTGTTTTTTAAAATGAAAACAGACTTTTTCATTAGAAAAGTGAATCCCAGCCATCAGTTAGCTTTATCACTATTATCTAAAGACACAAACGAAAGCAAAACGAAGGCAATCTATATACTATTTATCTTTCTCAATATTCCTTAATTATTAATAATTGTTTAAGTTAACCCTGGCTTTGCTAAGAATTGAGAATCTTTCATAACCACTTACCACATTAGCTTCTCTGGGCTTTTGCTGTCTTGCTTGTAAAGAGAGAGAATTAAGACTAAGATGATCTATAAAATGTTTTTTTTTTTTTTTACCTCTAAAAAGCTTTTAACTTGATAGAATGTATCCACAGTCAAAAATCCTGAAATCCTTGAAGTGGTTTGCCTCTTGGTCTATGATGACTTCTCTATTGAAAGATCTCTGCTGTCTTTCAAGGGAAAGATCTCTTTTTGTTATCAGTTAGTAGCTATTGTATAAAGTTTTAAAGAGAGATATGGTGATTAAGAGCAAGTGTTTAAAGAGAGGCATGGTGATTTAGAGAGAGGTATTGTGATTAAGAGCAAATATTCTGAAACCATACTGCATGGATTTAAATCACAGCTTTTCCACTTCCTAGCTGTGCAACCTTAGGTAAATTACTTAATCTTTCTGTGCTTTAGCTACCTCATCTGTAAAATGGGGATAGTAATACTGTCTTGTGAGGATTAAATGAGTAAATATGAACTGCCTAGAATAGTAGCACTATTGGTATATAACATGGGCTAAGTCTTTTCTAGCCTTTTAACAATAATTATTAATATCACTAATTGTGATTTTTTTCCATCAATAGTGTACCGAGTAATTTTATTACAGTGTTTTTTAAATCATTTGAGCTATTATTTTTCTGTTTTTTAACTTGAAACTAATTGCCAATTTTATTCAGTTGTAAACACCAGCTTTTCCTTGATAATACACTTGACACATTTGAAACCAAGGTAAGGAGATGTAGAAATGTGTTATTTCTTCCTGGAAATAAATTGTATAGAGATGTTTCTTCATAATTTGAAAACAGTGACAGGTAGTAAGTCCTGACAGTGAAAAAAACCTCATTGTTTTTCCTTCTTTAGATCAAATTCTGTAGAGAAAGAGCAGCGTTTTCTGTATGAGTGTAAAAGCTTTCTCTATTCATGGTATGTAGTACTTATATTATCTTAGCATTCAAAATATAAAATCCAGATTATACAAATATAATTCTAGGATTTAAACTGTTGGCTTTGTTTTACCTCTAATGTGGACTCTTGATATGTTACCTGACTTTATCCCCCCTCATAATCACTACTAATTTTTTTAGCTCAGTTCAAGTAGCATTCTACCAAATTGTCAACCCTTAATGAAAATTGTTGTCAATGTATGCTTAGCTTTTTGTGTTTCCATACTTCCCAGTCAATGCTTTCTGATGGCTCAGCTTTTATGGAACATTTCTGTTTTTTCCTTTCTAGGGTATTACTTATGACCATGTCGAATTAAATGTATACTTGAATGGAAAAAACATGCATTGTCCAGCATCAGGTATACGAGGGACAGTGTATCCAGTTGTTTATGGTAAGCTAAAATAGTTCTAATGTATTATTACATATATATTAACTTTTGTTTGGCGTGTGTATCAGTCTGTTTTCATGCTGCTATAAAGACATACCCAAGACTGGGTACTTTATAAAGGAAAGAGGTTTAATTGACTCACAGTTCCGCAGAGCTGGGGAGGCCTCAGGAAACTTACAATCATGGCAGAAGGGGAAGCAAACACATCCTTCTTCACATGGCAATAGGAAGGAGAAGATTGAGCGAAGTTGGGGGAAGCCCCTTATGAAACCATCAGATCTTGTGAGAACTCGCTTACTATTACAAGAACAGCATGAGTGTAACCACCCCCATGATTCAATTACCTCCCACTGGGTCCCTCCACAACACATGGGGATAATGGGAACTATAATTCAAGATGAGATTTGGGTGGGGACACAGCCAAACCATATCAGCATGTATGTTACTTTTATAGCTATCATCTAGAAATCTGGACACATTGTTAATAAGGAACTTTTTATTGTATTTATTTATTTATTGTTTGAAACAGAGTGTCACTCTGTCACCCAGGCTGGAGTGCAGTGGCACGATCTCAGATCACTGCAACCTCTGCCTCCTGGGTTCAAGTGATTCTCCTGCCTCAGCCTCGCAAGTAGCTGGGATTACAGGTGCCTGCCACCACGCCTGGCTACTTTTTGTATTTTTAGTAGAAATGGGGTTTCACCATGTTGGCCAGGCTGGTCTTGAACTCTTGACCTCAGATGATCCACCCGCCTCAGCCTCCCAAAGTGCTGGGATTACAGGCATAAGTCACCGCACCCAGCCATAAGGACCTTTTTATATGGAATGTAGTCAGTAGGATATTACAATCCCACTTTGCAGGATTAAGGATAGTTTCTGTTCCCTATGTATTAAAATAAACTTGCTAAATACAATGATTATACTTAAATATGCAATAGCCGTACTCCCTTTTTCAACATGTAGTTTTATGTTTTAGGAAGTTTCAAAAAGCTTTACTGAATTTAGAAAACTTTTTCTGCAAGTTATTGGGAATAATTGCATGACCAGGAAACATAATTATAAATAATATTTTGGAATTAGAGATGGGAATTTTATGTAGACTACACATTAATAACCTTTACAAAATTCCCTAAATGTTAACCTTCTTCTGAGGGAAATAGTGACTTAGAATAGTTTCATACTGATTGTTTTGCTTTGATAGTCGCATATGTATAAGTGCTATTATTTCTATACAAGTGTATCCCTCCAAGACTTGGGCTACTTAAGAGATGACTCTATTCTACTTAATTACTTTAAATTTTTGTTTTTTTGTTTTGTTTTGTTTTGTTTTGTTTTGTTTTGTGACAGAGTCTTGCTGTGTCCCCCAGGCTGGAGTACAGTGACCTGATCACAGCTCACTGCAGCCTCAAACTCCTGGGTTCAAGCAATCCTCCCACCTCAGCCACCCCAGTGGCTGGGACTACAAGTGTGCACCGCTATTGGGATTACAGGCGTGAACCACCGCATCCGGCCTACCTTAATTTTTATTATAGAAAATTCCAAACATGTACAGAAGTAAAAAGAATAGTATAATAAACCCTCATATACCCATCAGCCAGCTTCAAACAATTATCAACTTGTAACCAATCGGGTTTCATCTACACTCCCCCACCCCCAATGCTGCTATTGTTCTTCACTTACCCTCCTTGGGTTATTTTGAGGCAAATGCCAGATAATATATAATTTTATTCATAAATGTTTTATTTGTATCTCAAAAAAAGGTCGCTCTCTCTTTTTTTTTTTTTTTTAGAAAAACATAACCACAATGTCTTTATCAATCCATTCTGCTTTAATTTTTATACTATCAACTTTTTTTTTTTTTTTTTTGGGACAGAGTCTCACTCTCACCCAGACTGGAGTGCAGTGTTGTGATCTTCGCTCACTGCTGCCTCCGCCTCCTGGGTTCAAGCTATTCTCGTGCCTCAGCTTCCAGAGTAGCTGGGATTAGAGGTGTGTATCACCATGCCCAGCTAACTTTTGGGTTTTTTTGTATTGTTTTGTTTTGGTTTTTTTGAGACAGAGTCTTGCTCCATCGCCAGACTGGAGTGCAGTGGCGCGATCTTGGCTCACTGACACCTCCGCCTCCCGGGTTCAAGCGATTCTTCTGCCTCAGCCTCCCGAGTAGATGGGACTACAGGTGCGCACCACCACACCCAGCTAATGTTTTTATTTTCAGTAGAGATGGGGTTTCACCATGTTGGCCAGGATGGTCTTGATCTCTTGACCTTGTGTTCTGCCCACCTTGGCCTTCCAAAGTGCTGGGATTACAGGTATGAGCGCCTGGCCAACTTTTGTATTTTTACTAGAGACGGGGTTTCACCATGTTGGCCAGGCTGATCTCAAACTCCTGAGCTCAAGTGATCTGCCCACCTCGGCCTCTCAAAGTGCTGAGATTACAGGCATGAGCCACCATGTCCAGCCTATTTTATATTATCAACTTTAAATAGGTATATGATTTTTCTGCCTGTAGTTTTAGTAAGTCTAAAAATATTTTCTCATTTAAGTTCTTAAATTTGGGTTATAATAAGAACTTATTAGGACTGGCACGGTGGCTCACACCTATAATCCCAACACTTTGGGAGGCCGAAGCCGGTGGATCACTTGATGTCAGGTGTTTGAGACCAGCCTGGCCAACATGGTGAAACCTGATCTCTACTAAAAATACAAAAAATTAGCCAGATGTGGTAGCGCACTCCTGTAATCCAAATTACACGGGAGGCTGAGACAGGAAAATCGCTTGAACCCGGGAGATGGAGGTTGCAGTGAGCCGAGATCATGCCATTGCACTCCAGCCTGGGCGACAGAGCAAGACTTCGTCTCCACGAAAAAAAAAAAAAAGAAAGAAAAAGAAAGAAAAGTAACTAATTAGGCCAGGCACGGTGGCTCATGCCTGTAATCCCAGCAGTTTGGGAGGCCAAGACAGGTGGGTCACTTGAGGTCTGGAGTCCAAGACTAGCCTGGCCAATATGGTGAAACCGGGCGTGGTGGCACACACCTGTAATCGCAACTACTTGGGAGGGTGAGGCGGAGAATCACTTGAACCCAGGAGGCAGAGGTTGCAGTGAGCCGAGATCACACCACTGTGCTCCAGCCTGGGTGACAGAGCAAGACTCCATCTCAAAAAAAAAAAAAAAAAAAAAAAGAACTAATTAAATTTTTTGTAGTTTACTATAAAAGCAGCACTGATGCAGTGACTCATGCCTGTAATCCCAGCACTTTGGGAGGCTGAGGTAAGAGGGTTGCTCAAGTCCAGGAGTTGAAGACCAGCCTTGAGCAACATAGTGAGAACACGTCTCAACAAAAAATTTTAAAATTATCCAGGTGTGGTTGTGCGTGCCTGTAGTCCCAGCTACTTGGGAGGCTGAGCTCAGAGGATCTCTTGAGCCTGGGAGATGAAGTCTCCTGTGAGCAGTGATCGTGCCACTGCACTCCAGCCTTGGCACCGGAGTAAGACCCTGTCTCAAAAGCAAAATAAAATTAAAATAATAAAATAAAAATAGCAGTATCAATGGTGACAAACTGGGATGTCAGAATTATACAATAACAAATATAAATAATATGATAATAGCCAAAGCTTGTGATTACCTTTTAGTTTAAGGTTTTCATTAGCCTTCTTTTCTCCTAAATTACTTTTCAGTCATTTTACCTTCTGTGTCCTTGCATGTAAATGTGTGTTTTAAAACTCAATTTAGTATTGCATATTGGGTAAGCCTAAAAGCAATTCCTTTATTTACTTGAGTAAATGGAAATTTAGCTTGATATTTGAAATAGGTTAGCCTGAGAAATAAAATAAATATCAGTAGAGTGACAGTTATACAGGTTAACTGTAGCA
Source organism: Symphalangus syndactylus (assembly GCF_028878055.3). Classification (NCBI taxonomy): domain Eukaryota; kingdom Metazoa; phylum Chordata; class Mammalia; order Primates; family Hylobatidae; genus Symphalangus; species Symphalangus syndactylus. The sequence continues at coordinate 87,648,634 of NC_072437.2, read as the reverse complement.
AATAAGTTTAATGCTCTAAACTGTTTCTTTTATTTGGCATTATTTGTAATGTACTAAGGTTATAGATACTAAATTATATTTCATAAATTGAACTCATAAATCAGTCCAATTAAACCAGGTATTTTAATAGCCTGATCCTATCAAAGATAAAGATAAAACTTAAATCCCTTTACCCTTTTATCTTCCATCCCTAATCCTTGATCCATCCAGTTATTCATTTTGTCTCTTCTTACACTCAACCTATGGAAAGAAAAAGACTGCATAACATTGAAGAAGTGTAGTTACAAAGTTATGACTTCCTGGCTGGGCGCAGTGGCTCACGCCTGTAATCCCAGCACTTTGGGAGGCCGAGGCAGGCGGATCACGAGGTCAGGAGATCGAGACCATCCTGGCTAACAGGGTGAAACCCCGTCTCTACTAAAAATACAAAAAATTAGCAGGGCGTGGTGCCGGGCGCCTGTGGTCCCAGCTACTCGGGAGGCTGGGGCAGGAGAATAGCGTGAACCCAGGAGGCAGAGCTTGCAGTGAGCTGAGATCTTGCCACTGTACTCCAGCCTGGGTGACAGAGCGAGACTCTGTCTCAAAAAAAAACAAAACAACAAAACAAAAACAAAGTTATGACTTCTAGCCTAATCTGAGCTCTCAATAATTTTCAGCAATTCTTTGTGCATGTCTGTGCATTCTGTGCTTCTTGCATTCTCTGTTTATCCTCTGAAAATGCCTTGCCTTCTACTTTACAAAAAAACAGGCAATCACAGGTGAACTCCAGCTTCCCTCTCTTCAAGTCCAATCCTGCCTTCTTTCCATCTCATCTCAGAAGTGTTGCTCTGCATGTTGCAAACACTCTATCTGTAGTCTGGGTTCCAAACTCCCCAACTCTGGAACGTCACTTTGTCAGTTATTTCATCAATATTTCATGTCACAGGCCTCCCTCTTCAGTGCTTATAAACATTCTAAGTCCCATCCCAAATGCCCTTCTTTGGGCATGCATCCCTCACTAGTCCTGTGTTTCCCCTTCCCTGGGTGGCCACATTTCTTCTAGAATAACCTACATCTGCCATCTTTATTGTTTTTCTTTCTTTTTTTTTTTTAACATTTAGGTTCGGGGGTACATGTGAAGGTTTGTTACACAGGTAAACTGATGTCACGGGGGGTTTGTTGTATAGATTACTTGACTAACTCAGGGGTAGAGCATTTGACACCTTTATTGTTATTGTTTGTTTGTTCTGCGACCCAATCCAGCTTCCATTACACCACTCATTGAAACCACGCTTGTTAAAATCACTGGTGACTTCATGAATGTCAAATCCAGTATTTACATTTTTTTCTGCATTTATGCTAAAATATAAAGTATATAGTAATGTGCATTAAACTTATATGTGCAATTTAACAAATAGCTATCAAGTGAACACTCACATTATTACCACTTAGATCAAGAAATAGAACATCTTCTTGGCCCAGATGCAGCCCGCACCACAGCTGCATTCCTCACCCAGGGGGAGTAATCACTATTGGATGGCAGTGCTAATTATTTACTTGCTTTGCTTTACGGTCATGTTTTGTTTTGTCATCACCAGGGTCAAGGTAATGAACATATTCAGCACCCCAAAGGTTTCCTTCTGCCTCTTATATCCTACTGACCTCTCCCTACCCCAGCCCCAACCAAACAACCACTGATCTGCTTTCTGTCACTACAGATTAGCCCGTATTTTCTAGAGTATTATATTAACAAAATCATATGGTCTTTTCTTTTGGTCTGGCTTCTTTCACTCAGCACAATTATTTGAAGATTCATTTATGCTGTAGCATATATCAATAATTCATCAGTTTTTATTGCTGAGAAGTGTAGCATTGTGTGGATATTTCACAATTTCTTTATCCTTCACCGGTTGATGGACATTAGGGTTGTTTCCAGTGTGGGGCTATTACAAATAAAGCTATTGTGAACATTTGAAAATATGTCTTTGGATATACACATTCATTTCTCTTGAGTAAATACAAGTAAAAACATTTAGAAGCTGAGTAAGGCCTGCAGTCTAGTTCACAGTAGTGTACCAATGTCAGTTTCCTGGTTTGGATGTTGAGCTGTAGTCATGTAAGATGTTACCACTGGGGCAAACTGGACAAAGGGTGCACTGGACTCTTTTTTTTTTTTTTTTTTTTTTTTTTTTTTTTTTTTTTTTTTTTTTTTTTTTGAGACGGAGTCTTGCTCTTTCGCCCAGGCTGGAGTGCAGTGGCACAATCTCGGCTCACTGCAAGCTCCGCGTCCCGGGTTCACGCCATTCTCCTGCCTCAGCCTCTCAGAGTAGCTGGGACTATAGGCGCCCGCCACCACGCCCGGCTAATTTTGGACTCTTAACATTTTTGCAACTTTCTGTGAATCTATACTTTTTCAAAGTTAAACATTTTTTTAAAAAGTAATATATCTTAATTATATAAAATTGAGAAAATACAGATAAGCAAACAAGAAAAAAATTACCCATACTGACATCCTCTTGAGAGAATTACTAATAATATTTTTATATATATCCTTCCAATGTTTTTGACAGATAGATTTTGATTTTTATTGTGGCTGTTTTTACCCATAGGATTATGTTTTGTAACGGGGACAGCAGATATATTTATTTTTCTTACCTATTAATATTGTAGTATTATGGAGACAGTTTATTTTATTTAATAATTATGTATTCATTGAAATTAAAGTATTTGCTTCTAATTTATTTTCTTTCTTTTTGTATCCTTTAGTTGATGACAGTGCAATTTTGGATTGCCAGTTCAGTGAATTTTATCATACGCCTCCACCTGGTTTTGAAAAAATATTATTTGAACAGCAGATCTTCTGAATGTATTTGTTCTTAAAACTTGTATTTCTGCACTGTTAAAAAATGTTCATCATTTAATAAAACTTTACTTGGCCTATAGATGAAAATATATTCTTAAAAATATGCTTGTTGATGCTGTCTAAGGAACCAGTGTATTCAGTATGCCACTCTGAAGTTGTGATTTAAAATACTTTATGTTTTGTGAAATGAAAATAAGCATTTGGGCAGTTTATTTAATTCTTATTTAAATAAATAGAATTATGGGTTTAATTAACAGTATAACATGACTATATATACATATATATTTAAAGGGGACTCTTTCTTACATAATATATTTGTTTTGATAGAGATGTAGAGTTGGGTGGGTGTTTTTGTCATTCTGAAGTTTAGACCTCATTAAATATTTGAGGTCTGCAGTTGGATAATTTTGCCGCTTAGTGTCCTTTTTTATATACAATATAACAAAGTGAGAGAAATTTATATTATTGGCAATTTCATTTTTGGCAATCTATTTCTGTATCATGTGCCACTTTTCTTAAAACTTAAATTGCTTATTTTGTTATGTAATGTCATTGCTTTTCATTTGCTTTGTGAAAGGAGATAAACGTTTCAGTAATTGTCAGAGCATTTTGTTGCCTCAGGCTGTGTTACCTCAATTTCAGAGTAAGTAGTGGTTGATTAGTAATGTAGTGTACACTGGCAGACATCTAGAATAGTATGATGCTTTACATTTAAATGAGGTTATTCTTTTAAGGACTTTTATTTGTATGTTTTCTGTAAGGAATAATAAAATAATTATAATTAAGGAATATACCGTACTATATTAAACACATTCTAACTATTTTGTTAGTTATACACTAAATTCACATCACCTGTGATTATTTCAGTTCAGAGATAAGTGAATCCCCTTCATGACCCTGAGTCTTTGCCTTGTTCTTAAGAATCACTGTCCTTTAGTTAACGCCCTGTGACCTGAACCAATCACTCTATACATCTTTAGATACGTTGTCTGTTTTCAAATGAGCATGGCAAAGATGCATACATTTCCCTCCTTTTATCAACTAGAAACAGTACATTGTTCAGGAAAACATGGGTGTTAGAATTAGAAAGAGATCCAAATTGTAGTTTTGCTGCTCATCCTATTTTCTCCTCTCCAAGTCTCAGATTCCCATTTATAAAAGGAGCAATCATACTGACATAAGATTCTATGATTAAATAAGGTAATACATATATAACACCTTAATAATCATAGGCACTTGCGCCAGGTGCAGTGGCTCACGCCTGTAATCCCAGCACTTTGGGAGGCCGAGGCGGGAGGATCACAAGGTCAGGAGATCGAGACCATTGTGGCTAACATGGTGAAACCCTGTCTCTACTAAAAAAAATACAAAAAAAAATTAGCCAGGTGTGGCTGGCGGGCACCTGTAGTTCTAGCTACTCTGGAGGCTGAGGCAGGAGAATGTCTTGAACCCGGGAGGCGGAGCTTGCAGTGAGCCGAGATTGCCCCACTGCGCTCCAGCCTAGGCGACAGAGTGAGACTCTGTCTCAAAAAAAATAAACAAATAAAAATCATAGGCACTTAATAAGTGTAGTTTCCTGGATGGTAAAGCATCAGGGAAAGTGGTGTTTTTTTTTTTTCTTGTTTTTTTTTGAGACGGAGTCTCACCTTGTCACCGAGGCTAGAGTGCAATGGCGCAATCTCGGCTCACTGCAACCTCTGCCTCCCAGGTTTAAGCGATTCTCTTGCCTCAGCCTCCCGAGTAGCTGGGACTACAGGTGCCTGCCACCACGCCCGTGTAATTTTTGTATTTTTAGTAGAGATGGGGTTTCACCATGTTGGCCAGGCTGGTCTCAAACTCCTGACCTCATGATCCACCTCCCTCGGCCTCCCAAAGTGCTGGGATTATAGGCATAAGCCACCGTGCCCGGCCAGAAAGTGGTTCTCATGATGCGCCTCAGACCGGCAACATCAGCATCACTGGAACTTATTAAAAATGGACACTCTCAGAACCCACCCCAGACCCACCAAATCAGTTTGAGAACTGCTGTTCAGTAGAGAATTATTTGCCTACTGTAAATTTTCTAAGGCTTTATGATGGGCTATTTTTGACCCATAGGCTCAGAGAATCCTGTAAAATCCTTTTTTATTGTTTATTCGGCAAACAAAAATGTGACAATATGCTTTGAAAACATAGATATACTTGAGTAACATTTATTTACATAAATCTCAAATTTTACTTCTGAAGGTATATGAAATTTAGCTATGTATGTATTATGCATTTTGTCTGGCTTTCTATCATAATTTTAATTTGTAAAGCATGTGCTTACTTGGGAAAGCAAATTAAAGTGACTACTGTTTGCTATCGTTATGATGTTATCTACCTCTTTTTTATATTTTTTTAAAATTTAATTTAATTTTGTTTTATTTTGAGAGAGAGTCTTGCTGTATCACGAGGCTGGAGTGTAGTGGGACAATCTCAGCTCACTGCAACCTCTGCCTCCCGGGTTCAAGCAATTCTTCTGCCTCAGCCTCCCAAGTAGCTGGGACTACAGGCGCACACCAACATGCCTGGCTAATTTTCACACTTTTAGTAGAGACGGGGTTTCACCATGTTGGCCAGAATGGCCTCGATCTCTTGACCTCGTCATCTGCCCGCCTCGGCCCCCCAAAGTGCTGGGATTACAAGCATGAGCCACTGCGCCCGGCCTCTACCTCTCTTTTTTTTTTTAAGCCAACCTTTTGAAAATCATATTCTTTTCTGCCTCTAATTATACAGCAGAGACATAGTACTAAAAATGATACTGAAGTTTATGTCCACAACAACAGTTTGGTGAAATCTAGGTGTGTTTTTATTTCCATACATATCAAATTTATCTTAAGAAAATTACGTTGAGCTGGCCGTCCTTCCACAACCCATAACCTTAGTCTAATCATGAGAAATCAGACGAATTCAGAGGGGCATCCTATGAAACACTTGATGATGCTCCCCAAAACTTTCAGGGTCATCAAAACATGGAAAGTCAGGGAAACTGCCACACCCAGGAGGAGCTTAAGAGGACATGACAAGTGTAATGTGGTAACCAGATAGGATGCTGGAGCAGGAAAAGAACATTAGGTGAAAACTAAGGAAATCTGAATAAACCATGAACTTTAGTTAATAATGTATCATTATATCATTCATGAATTGTAACAAATGAACCGTACTAACGTAAGATGTTAATAACAGGAGAAACTAGGAGAGGATTACGTATGGGAACTCAATGTTGTCTTCTCTTTTTCTATAAATACAAACTGTTCCAAAAAACTAAGTTGACCGGATGTGGTGGCTCACGCCTGTAATCCCAACACTTTGGGAGGCCGAGGTGGGTGGATCATTTGAGGTCAGGAGTTTGAGACCAGCCTGGCCAATATGGCAAAACCCCGTCTCTACTAAAAAATACAAAAATTAGCCAGGTGAGATGGCATGCACCTGTATCCCAGCTGCTCGGGAGGCTGAGGCACCAGAATCACTTGAAACCGAGAGGCAGAGGTTGCGGTGAGCTGAGATTGTGCCACTGCACTCCAGCCTGGATGACAGAGTGAGACTCCATCTCAATAAATAAATAAAGTCTATTTTAAAAAGTACATTGGGCCGGGCGCGGTGGCTTACACCTGTAATCCCAGCACTTTGGGAGGCCGAGGAGGGCGGATCACGAGGTCAGGAGATCCAGACCATCTGGCTAACATGGTGAAACCCCATCTCTACTAAAAAAATACAAAAAAATTAGCCGGGCGTGGTGGCAGGCGCCTGTAGTCCCAGCTACTTGGGAGGCTGAGGCAGGAGAATGGCGTGAACCCAGGAGGCGGAGCTTGCAGTGAGCCGAGATGGCACCACTGCACTCCAGCCTGGGCGACAGAGCAAGTCTCCATCTCAAAAAAAAAAAAAATTGACTAAGAGAACTTTTTAAATAAAACCTTTTGTTAAGCCAATAGAATGATACTAGTACAGTATAATACCCATACCTTAAATATATAATGATAGAATACCCATACCTTAAATATATAATGATAGATAAATATAAATGTAGATAGGACATAAAACATTCTTGTATTTTAACATGCAAAGACTTGCATTTTTTCCTGGCTCACGGAGGCATTATTCACTGTCTTGATTCTGTTTATTGCAAAAGCCCATTTGTCCATACTAGGGTAGTTTTTCACACTCAGACTGAAAATTAATCAATGATATATTTTCCATGTTATTTCAGTGATTTAAACTTTGGGAGATATGTTAAATATGTGAAATGATGAAAATGTTATGAACAATCAGTTTACATATTAAAAACCAGAAAAAGAATTTGGTTTTTAACTGCCTTTGGCTCATCAGGCAAAATTACTGGGCTGTGTTGTAACTTGGATTACAAACTATTATGGGTTAAGAATGGTATAAAATTATAATTTGAATTAAGGCTTTTCTAAATCATTAACAAAAACAGACAAATGCATGGTGTTTTGCTCACATCTTTTTACTTTATGTTTACTTCTTAATGTAAATCTAGATAGGGACCAGAAGCATATCTGGAGATGTAAGTGAAATCTTGAACGTGGTAAGAGACATTAAATCAATAATTTATTTTAGATAATACAAAAACACTGAAAAAATTGTGAGAAAAGAATCTGTAATCCAAACTGGAATTTTTCTGTATGCAGGCATAACCAAGCATAGTACTCGTAAATGGAATATAATCAACTACTACTTATATTAATTTGCATTATTAATGCAACCTGGCAGGGAGACACTGTTGGGAGCGGACTGGGCTGTTCATATGGATGAGTGGAAACAATAGTGGACTCAATTAACTATTGTTCTTCCATTTACTGTGTCAGATATGAGACTGTCTTCCAACTTGCTCTTTTAAAATAATTGGGACCAAATTATTAAAGTAAATACTGAATACGAACACAGAATAATGTTAGATATAATTAGTAATGTAAATGAATCACACCATCCATCTAAGAGTTCTACGGAAATTTAAAGGAAAAGTTGTCCCATTATTAGTTGAAATGTGTATGTAACCTGTAGTCTCAGAGGAATCATTACAATATAGTCATTTAACAATTGAATCGCCTATGTGTTGTGTTTCATAAATACAGTTATGTTGCTTAATGATGATAGTTTCCAAGAAATGCATGTTAGGCGATTTCTTCATTGTAGGAACATCATAGAGTGAACTTACACAAACCTAGATGGTACACACCTACACACCTACAGCCTCCTACACACCTAAGCTATGTGGCATAATCCATTGCTCCTGGTCTACAAACCTGTACAGCATGTCACTGTACGGCCTACTGTGCACAACTGAAACACAACCACAAGTATTTGTGTATCCAAGCATAGAAAAGGTACAGTAAAAATATAGTATAAAAGATTTTTTAAAAGATATGCTTGTATAGAGTACTTACCATAATAAATGGAGCTTGCAAGACTGGAAATTGCTCTGGGTGAGTCAGTGAGTAAGTGAGGAGTGAATGTGAAGATCTAGGACATTACTGTACACTACTGCAGTCTTTATAAGCACTGCACACTTAAGCTGCACTAATTAATTAAAATTTTTTCTTCAATAATAAATTAACCTCAGCTTACTCTAACTTTTTTACTTTATAAACATTTAAACTGGGGCCGGGTGTGGTGGCTCACACCTGTAGTCCCAACACTTTGGGAGGCCAAGGCAGGAGGATCATGAGGTCAAGAGATCGAGACCGTCCTGGCCAATATGGTGAAACCCCGTCTCTACTAAAAATAGAAAAAAATAAGCCAAGCATGGTGGCGGGCACCTGTAGTCCCAGCTACTCAGGAGGTTGAGGCAGAAGAATCGCTTGAACCCAGGAGGCAGAGTTTGCAGTGAGCTGAGATTGTGTCACCGCACTCCAGCCTGGCGACAGAGCGAGACTCACTCTCAAAAAAAAAAAAAAGTTTAAACTTTTTTTAACGTTTTTACTCTTTTGTAATAACACTTCACTTAACAACACAAACACACCGTATAGCTGTACAAAAATATTTTCTTTATATCCTTATTTTATAAGCTTTTTAAAATTTTTTTTATTTTTTACTCTTTAATACTTTTTTGTTAAAAACCAAGACATAAACACATACATTAGCCTCGGCCTACACATGGTCACGATCATCAATATCACTGTCTTCCACCTCCACATCTTGTCCCACTGAAAGGTCTTCAGGGGCGATAACAGGCATGGAGCTGTCACCTCCTATGATAACAACGCCCTCTTTTGGACACCTCCTGAAGGACCTGCCTGATGCTGTTTTACAATTAACTTTTTATATGTATGTAGGTAGGAGTACACTCTAATGACAAAAAATTATAGTACAGGTTGGTCCAATGGTAGTGGGTTATCAGAACTTATTAACATTTAGTGTCACTAAAGTTGGTATACAACCCCCCACTGCTAAATTTGAATGGCTTAAATTTTTTTTTAAATAAAACAGGCTGGGGGCAGTGGCTCATGCCTGTCATCCCAGCACTTTGGGAGGCCGAGGCAGGCAGATCACTTGAGGTCAGGGTTTCAAGACCAGCCTGGCCAATATGCTGAAACCACATCTCTACTAAAAATACAAAAATTAGTCGGGCCTAATGGCACACACCTGTAATCCCAGCTACTCAAGAGGCTGAGGCAGGAGAATCACTTGAACCGGGAGGCAGGGGTTGCAGTGAGCCGAGATAGCGCCACTTGATTCCAGCCTGGGCGATAAAGCAAGACCCCATCTTAAAAAAGAATAATAGAGTATATACATAAATCAGTAACATAATTGTGGACTATCATTATCAAGTATTATGTACTGTACATAACTGTGTGTGTTATACTTTTATATGACTGGCAGTGCAGTAGGTTTGTTTATACCAGCATCGCCTCAAACATGAGTAACATGTTACACTAAGACGTCATGATGACTCTGATATCACTAGGCAATGGGAACTTTTCAGCTCCACTATAATCTTATGGGAAAACTGTCATATATGCAGTCCAATGTTGACTGAAACACTATGTGGTACATGACTGTACTTAAGATAGTCCCTGTCCTAAGGCCGGGCACGGTGGCTCACGCCTGTAATCCCAGCACTTTGGGAGGCCGAGGCGGGAGGATCACGAGGTCAGGAGATCAAGACCATCCTGGCTAACACAGTGAAACCCCATCTCTACTAAAAATACAAAAAAAAAAAAAATTAGCCAGGCATGGTGGCACGTGCCTGTAGTCCCAGCTACTCAGGAGGCTGAGGCAGGAGAATGGTGTGAACCTGGGAGGTGGAGCTTGCAGTGAGTCATGCAGTGAGCCAAGATCGCACCACTGCACAACAGCCTGGGCGACAGACTGAGACTCGGCCTCAAAAAGAAAAAAAAAAGATAGTCCCTGCCCTCAAGGAAATCTGCTGATAATTGTAATTCATTCTTACGTATGGCTCTAGACTATCCAAGATATATTGATAATTGAGAAAAGCAAGTTGTTAAACATTTGTGTGTATAATTTTATCCATTAAAAAAAACTAGAGCTTTACGCAGAGGAAAACGTATGAAGTAATGTATACCAAAATACTATATCTTGGGAATAAGAATACAGAGAACTAGCTCTTTTATATTTATCTGATCATTTTTCTACAGTTAACATGTATTAGCTCACACCAGTAAACCCAGCACTTTGGGAGGCCGAGGCGGGAGCCCAGGGGTTCAAGACCAACCTGGGCAACATCGCTGCACCCTGTCTCTACAAAAAAAAAAAAATGTTTTTTAATTAGCTGGGCATGGTGGAACACATCTGTAGTTCCAGCTACTCGGGAGGCTGAGGTGGAAGAGTCACTTGAACCTTGCTGCTCAAAACTGCACTAAGCCATGATGGCACCCCTGCACTCCAGCCTAGGCAACAGAGCAAGACAAAGAAAAATTTTTTTTGGTTCTTGAGTTGTAAAACTTTTTTTAAGTAAAAGGAAAGAGCATGCTGTAATGAGGCCTGTATACTTAACAATGGTGAATTTTACATCCATAACTAAAAATTCAAAAAGCTACGGTAGTGGCCAGGCGCTGTGGCTCACGCCTGTAATCCAGCCACTTTGGGAGGCTGAGGCAGGCAGATCACCTGAGGTCGGGAGTTCGAGACCAGCTTGACCAACATGGAGAAACCTTGTCTCTACTAAAAATACAAAATTAGCCAGGCATGGTGGCACACGCCTGTAATCCCAGCTACTCGGGAGGCTGAGGCAGGAGAATCGCTTGAACCTGAAAGGGGGAGATTGCGGTGAGACAAGATCCCACCATTGGACTCCAGCCTGGGCAACAAGAGCAAAACTCCGTCTCAAAAAAAAAAAAAAAAGCGACTGTAGAATTGCTTAGTTATAGGATACAATCTGTTTCATGGTGATTTATTTAGAAGGAAGGATCCAGACATGTTTGTCAATGGCATGCCAAGCAATAGAATATACCCAGTCTCTAGATCAGGGAGGGAATAGTGCCAGTGAAGCCACGTGTGGTAAGCCAGTAACAGTAAATCCACATTTTAATGTTTTTATTTTTTTCAAATGGAGTCTCACTCTGTCTCCCAGGCTGGAGTGCAGTGGTTCGATCTCGGCTCACTGCAAACACCACCTCCCAGGTTCAAGTAATACTCCTGCCTCAGCATCCGGAGTAGCTGGAATTACAGGCATGCACCACCATACCCAGCTAATTTTATTTTTTTGTATTTTTAGTAGAGGCGGGGTTTCACCATGTTGGCCAGACTGGACTCAAACTCCCGGCCTCAAGTGATCCACCCACCTTGGCCTCCCAAAGTGCTGGGATTACACGTGTGAGTCTCCACGCCCGGCCTACACCACATTTTAAGAAAGACACTGATGGCTGGGCGCGGTGGCCACGCCTGTAATCCCAGCACTTTGGGAGGCCAAGGTGGGTGGATCCCGTGGTCAGGAGATTGAGACCATCCTGGCTAACACGGTGAAACCCCATCTCTACTAAAAATATTAAAAAATTAGCCGGGCGTAGTGGCAGGAGCCTGTAGTTCCAGCTACTCGGGAGGCTGAGGCAGGAGAATGGCGTGAACCCAGGAGGCGGAGCTTGCAGTGAGCCGAGATGGTGCCACTACACTCCAGTCTGGGCCGATAGAGCGAGACTCTGTCTCACAAAAAAAAAAAAAGAAAGAAAGACACTGATAAACCAGTGAAGGCTATGTGACTGCTGAGGGTCTGCTTAATTGATCTATGAATGAATGAATAAATAATCTTTGAAAAACCTGAGAATGGGGCCAGGCGCGGTGGCTCATGCTTGTAATCCCAGCACTTTGGGAGGCCGAGGCAGGCGGATCACGAGGTCAGGACATCGAGACCACGGTGAAACCCTGTCTCTACTAAAAATACAAAAAAATTAGCCAGGCGTGGTGGCGGGCGCCTGTAGTCCCAGCTACTCGGGCAGCTGAGGCAGGAGAATGGTGTGAACCCGGGAGGCGGAGCTTGCAGTGAGCCGAGATTGCGCCACTGCACTCCAGCCTGGGTGACACAGCGAGACTCCGTCTCAAAAAAAAAAAAAAAGAAAAACCTGAGAATGTTGGAAGAAAACACAATCCACTGGGTAACTGAAGTCAAAATGACTTGCAAAATACTAATTATTACAGGAATAAGAGTGGAAAAAATGTTCAAAGAAATCCATAGATTGATGTGTGTGCTTCTTGTAAAGGTATCTGAGGAAAGACAGTTATGTATTAAGATATCTGATAGTTCATTGATTGAAAAAAATGAATAGATTCATTCTCTATTGCCCTGGAGGCTGAGAATTATTGAAATGTACCGGGAAGTCATTTTCAACTTAAGATGGTAAAGAACTTTGCCATCAGTTCCCTGCTGAAACTGTTGCCTTGCAACATAATGCAAACTTCTGGTCCCTTGAATTGTTCTAACAGGCTGTTTTTTTTTTTTTTTTTTTTTTTTATTATTATACTTTAGGTTTTAGGGTACATGTGCACAATGTGCAGGTTTGTTACATATGTATCCATGTGCCATGTTGTTTTGCTGCACCCATTAACTCGTCATTTAGCATTAGGTATATCTCCTAATGCTGTCCCTCCCCCCTCCCCCCACCCCACAACAGTCCCCGGAGTGTGATATTCCCCTTCCTGTGTCCATGAGTTCTCATTGTTCAATTCCCACCTATGAGTGAGAACATGCGGTGTTTGGTTTTTTGTCCTTGCGATAGTTTACTGAGAATGATGTTTTCCAGTTTCATCCATGTCCCTACAAAGGACATGAACTCATCATTTTTTATGGCTGCATAGTATTCCATGGTGTATATGTGCCACATTTTCTTAATCCAGTCTATCGTTGTTGGACATTTGGCTTGGTTCCAACTCTTTGCTATTGTGAATAGTGCCGCAATAAACACATGTGTGCATGTGTCTTTATAGCAGCATGATTTATAGTCCTTTGGGTATATACCCAGTAATGGGATGGCTGGGTCAAATGGTATTTCTAGTTCTAGATCCCTGAGGAATCGCCACACTGACTTCTACAATGGTTGAACTAGTTTACAGTCCCACCAACAGTGTACAAGTGTTCCTATTTCTCCACATCCTCTCCAGCACCTGTTGTTTCCTGACTTTTTAATGATGGCCATTCTAACTGGTGTGAGATGGTATCTCACTGTGGTTTTGATTTGCATTTCTCTGATGGCCGTTGATGATGAGCATTTTTTCATGTGTTTTTTGGCTGCATAAACGTCTTCTTTTGAGAAGTGTCTGTTCATGTCCTTCGCCCAATTTTTGATGGGGTTGTTTGTTTTCTTCTTGTAAATTTGTTTGAGTTCATTGTAGATTCTGGATATTAGCCCTTTGTCAGATGAGTAGGTTGCAAAAATTTTCTCCCATTCTGTAGGTTGCCTGTTCACTCTGATGGTAGTTTCTTTTGCTGTGCAGAAGCTCTTTAGTTTAATTAGATCCCATTTGTCAATTTTGGCTTTTGTTGCCATTGCTTTTGGTGTTTTAGACATGAAGACCTTGCCCACGCCTATGTCCTGAATGATATTGCCTAGGTTTTCTTGTAGGATTTTCATGGTTTTAGGTCTAACATTTAAGTCTTTAATCCATCTTGAATTAATTTTTGTATAAGGTGTAAGGAAGGGATCCAGTTTCAGCTTTCTACATATGGCTAGCCAGTTTTTCCAGCACCATTTATTAAATAGGGAATCCTTTCCCCATTTCTTGTTTTTGTCAGGTTTGTCAAAGATCAGATAGTTGTAGATATGCGGCATCATTTCTGAGGGCTCTGTTCTGTTCCATTGATCTATGTCTCTGTTGTGGTACCAGTACCATGCTGTTTTGGTTACTGTAGCCTTGTAGTATAGTTTGAAGTCAGGTAGCGTGATGCCTCCAGCTTTGTTCTTTTGGCTTAGGATTGACTTGGCGATGCGGGCTCTTTTTTGGTTCCATATGAACTTTAAAGTAGTTTTTTCCAATTCTGTGAAGAAAGTCATTGGTAGCTTGATGGGGATGGCATTGAATCTATAAATTACCTTGGGCAGTATGGCCATTTTCACGATATTGATTCTTCCAACCCATGAGCATGGAATGTTCTTCCATTTGTTTGTATCCTCTTTTATTTCATTGAGCAGTGGTTTGTAGTTCTCCTTGAAGAGGTCCTTCACATCCCTTGTAAGTTGGATTCCTAAGTATTTTACTCTCTTTGAAGCAATTGTGAATGGGAGTTCACTCATGATTTGGCTCTCTGTTTGTCTGTGATTGGTGTACAAGAATGCTTGTGATTTTTGTACATTGATTTTGTATCCTGAGACTTTGCTGAAGTTGCTGATCAGCTTAAGGAGATTTTGGGCTGAGACAATGGGGTTTTCTAGATATACAATCATGTCATCTGCAAACAGGGACAATTTGACTTCCTCTTTTCCTAATTGAATACCCTTTATTTCCTTCTTCTGCCTGATTGCTCTGGCCAGAACTTCCAGCACTATGTTGAATAGGAGTGGTGAGAGAGGGCATCCCTGTCTTGTGCCAGTTTTCAAAGGGAATGCTTCCAGTTTTTGCCCATTCAGGATGATATTGGCTGTGGGTTTGTCATAGATAGCTCTTATTATTTTGAGATATGTCCCATCAATACCTAAATTATTGAGAGTTTTTAGCATGAAGGGTTGTTGAATTTTGTCAAAGGCCTTTTCTGCATCTATTGAGATAATCATGTGGTTTTTGTCTTTGGTTCTGTTTATATGCTGGATTACATTTATTGATTTGTGTATGTTGAACCAGCCTTGCATCCCAGGGATGAAGCCCACTTGATCATGGTGGATAAGCTTTTTGATGTGCTGCTGGATTCGGTTTGCCAGTATTTTATTGAGTATTTTTGCATCAATGTTCATCAAGGATATTGGTCTGAAATTCTCTTTTTTGGTTATGTCTCTGCCAGGCTTTGGTATCAGGACGATGCTGGCTTCATAAAATGTGTTAGGGAGGATTCCCTCTTTTTCTATCTATTGGAATAGTTTCAGAAGGAATGGTACCAGTTCCTCCTTGTACCTCTGGTAGAATTCAGCTGTGAATCCATCAGGTCCTGGACTCTTTTTGGTTGGTAAGCTATTGACTATTGCCACAATTTCAGAGCCCTAACAGGCTGTTTTTAAAAATGTAGGGTTTATTCTTATTCAGGTATCCTGTCTTAGTCCATTTTGGGCTGCTAGAACAGAATACCACAGACGAGGTAATATATAATAAATGGAAGTTTGTATCTTACATGTCTGGAGGCTGGGAAGTCCAAGATAAAGATGCCAGCATCTGGTGAGGGCCTTCTTGCTGTGTCATCCCATGGTGGAAGGCATCGTTACATGGTGAAAGGGCAAAGAGAAAGCAAGATGGTGCAAATCCACTCCCAAGGTAACAGCATTAATCTGTTTATGAGGGCCATGCCCCCATGACCCAAACACCTCCCATTAGGCTCCAACTCCCAACACTACCACAAAGGATCAAGTTTCCAGCACATGAACTGTGGGGGTCACATACAAGCTATAGCATATGGTGAAGCTAACAGATCAGGAGATGACTGCCCTTGAAAATGTAGTTTGTAACTCACAGTTTCCAAGAGCGGGGGCATGCCACACCATGCAATGCCACGAGCAAGCGCTGGGATTCATCAAGAGGCAGAGAGGTGAGGAGAAAGCACGGCCACGAGTCTTTCTTGTGGTTTCCACAGGCAAGACAGGGTAAGCCAATTTAGGATTCACTTGCTTAAATAATTTCTCAGGCTCTGGGACATAGCAGTTGTGTCCCTAGTTGTCTGGTACCTGGCACTGGGGTGACCAGGATGGGAATGCTGACCTGGAGTCTAAGAGCCTGTATTATTTATGTGACTGCTCTTCATTAGCACCAATAAACAGCAGTTAATTATTCACCCACCATCATCCCTGGTTACATGCAGACAAGGAGGTGTGGTCCTAAGGGCAGATAGTGAGAAAACATTTGTTTTTTTGTGTTTGTGTTCTATTCTTGTAATTAGATTGGACTACATACACCAAGGCTCTGAAAATTCACAATTCTTGAAACTAATGTAGTTTACTACAATCTATCTTTTGTAGTTGGCACTCCTGAATTTTTTCCTAAACTATTCCTCCAACTAAATTGATATTTAGAAAAGGCTTGTTACTTGCCAGATTTTACAATGTCAGCTTTGTGAGATTCAATCTCTGAAATTCCTTTTCATTTTTTTATTTTTGAAGGACACTTTAAAGTAAATATTATATAAACTAGGCACATGTCTTCCTATAGGCAATTGTTGTGTTAATCGTAAAACTGTTGCTGCCTATTTGATAGGAACCTTGGAAAATAAGATTGGCATGATTAATTTTCATAATTTAATTATTTCAAGCCTATTCTCAGGGAACAGTGGTAGAAACTGCATGAGCTCTTATAATGCTAGCATTATATAGCAAATTTCCCTTATGATTCTTTTGGGAAGACTGAGCTTATTCATTCAACAAATATTTTCGGCATCTATATGTCATGGACAAGGCTGGACTGGGGATGATGCAAAGCTGGGTAAGACACATGCTTTACCTTCAAAGAATCGTATGACTATGCTCATGACTGCAGCACTTACTCCACCAGTAGTTACAGAAGGGAACTGACATGGACTGGTTGGTCTTTTTTAGCAACATGGTGAAAATATTTCATGGTAACAATAGACTAGAATCCTTAGGATTAACATCACACACCTTGGTTATGGGAATTTGGATTGTTAAAGAAAAGATTTAATTTGAAGATCTCTTTCGTTCCTATTGCAGAATTAGATTTTTAAGAAGTAATGATTCAGGATCTTTTTTTATTATTATTATAGTTTAAGTTCTGGGTTACATGTGCAAAACGTGCACTTTTGTTACAAAGGTATACATGTGCCCTGGTGGCCTGCTGCACCCATCAACCTGTCACCTACCTTAGGTATTTCTCCTAATATTATCCCTCCCCTAGCCCCTCATCCCCCCGACAAGCCCCAGTGTGTGATGTTCCCCTCCCTGTATCCATTGAAAAAAATTGGAAACATAAAGACTTAAAGCCCACAAAAGGCAGCTCTATCCAGGCACAGTTGCTTCAGTAATTATTGCAAAAACTCTACTTTTCCTTTAATTATTTGAGTAATTGCTGCAATCGTCATTATATGTTCATTGTTAAAAATAACTACTAATTTGCCGGGCGCGGTGGCTCACGCATGTAATCCGAGCACTTCGGGAGGCCGAGGCGGGCAGATCACGAGGTCAGGAGATCGAGACCATCCTGGCTAACATGGTGAAACCCCGTCTCTACTAAAAAATACAAAAAATTAGCCGGGCGTGGTGGCGGGCTCCTGTAGTCCCAGCTACTCAGGAGGCTGAAGCAGGAGAATAGCATGAACCCCAGAGGTGGAGGTTGCAGTGAGCCGAGATCACACCACTGCACTCCAGCCTGGGCAACAGAGCGAGGCTCTGTCTCAAGAAAAAAAAAAAAAACCTACTAATTCAGTTGATAGATAGCTATGCCTTGAAATAAACAATACATCTAATCTGCAAATACTAATATTTCACTTGAATCTATTATAATGGCTATAAAAATATGGCCCATTTGAACAGAGCCAGGCATGATGGCTCACACCTGTTAATCCCAGCAATTCTGAAGGTTGAGGCAGGAGGATCACTTAAGGCCAGGAGTTCGAGACCAGCCTGGGCAACATAGCAAAACCCCTTCTCTTGAAAAATGTACAAAAAATTAGTTGGGCATGATATTGGATGCCTATAGTCCTAGCTACTCAGAAGTTTGAGGCAGGAGGGTCGCTTGACCCCAGGAGTTAGAGGCTGCATGGAGTGAGCTATGGTCATGACACCACTGCACTCCAGTCTGGATGACAGAGTGAGACGAGGACTCTTAAAAAAGAAAAAAAAAAAAAAAAAAGGCCCGGCGCGGTGGCTCATGTCTGTAATCCCAGCACTTTGGTAGGCCGAGGCGGGTGGATCACTAGGTTAGGAGATGGAGACCATCCTAATTAATACGGTGAAACCACTTCTCTGCTAAAAACACAAAAATTAGCCGGGCGTGGTGGCGGGCGCCCGTAGTCCCAGCTACTCCAGAGGCTGAGGTGGGAGAATGGCGTTAACCTGGGAGGCGGAGCTTGCAGTGAGCAGAGATCGCGCCACTGCACTCCAGCCTGGGTAACAGAGCAAGACTCCATCTCAAAAAAAAAGAAAAAGAAAAAAAGAGGCCCATTTGAGATTTTAAGATGATCTGTTGTTTAACCTTTTCTCTGATCTAGATTTATATAACACAGTGTTTCCTCAGTGTGTTTTATAGAACACTAGCTTAGGAGGTCAACAGTTACCTGTATTTACTGTGGGATTTCCAAAAGCCAGTCTGCTAACCGAGACAGAGTGTATACGTGCAACGTCACCACAACATATAATCCAAGAACTCTCTTTCTTAAAACAAGGGGCTGTGCAACACTTTGTCAAATACTTACCTAATGAATGTAGGAAGGAAAATAACTGAAAGTTAGTTTAGGCATAATACTGTAACTTGCTTCTGCATTTCAAAGAGACCACAAAAGAAACTAAAATTGAGCATTAACTATATGCCAGACATTGTTTTAAGAACCTGACACTCATTGGCTCATTTAATATTCAAACGACTTTATAAGATAGGAACAATCACCCCCATTTTATAGATGCAGAAACTGTCCAAGTTCAGATGGTGGAAGTGGCAGAATAAAAATTCAAACCCAGGTGGCCTCCAACAGAGACTCTTATTAACTATTCCGCTATGCAGCATTTCTAGGCCTACCCTTCTCTTATCTTTTATTTTGTATAGGTGGAGGTCTCACTATGTTGCCCAGGCTGGAGTGCAGTAGGCTATTCATAGGCACCATCATAGCACACTAGGGCTGTGAACTCTTGGGCTCAAGAAATCCTCCCCGCTCAGCTCTCTTCCCAAGTAGCTGGAACTACAGGCACGCACCACCACACCCAATCTTCTGCTATCTTTTTTGAGACAGGTTCTCACTTTGTCACCCAGGCTGGAGTGCAGTGGCACAATCTCAGCTCATTGCAGCCTCCACCTCCCAGGCTCAGGTGATTCTCCCACTTCAGCCTCCTGAGTAGCTGGGACCACAGGCAGTTGCCACCACGCCCAGCTACATTTTTGTATTTTTTCATAGGGAGGAGGGGGTCTCACTATGTTGCCCAGGTTGGTCTCGAACTCCTGGGCTCAAGCGATCCTCCCACGTCAGCCTCCCAAAGTGCTAGGATACAGGGGTGAGCCACTACATCCAACTCAGGATTTTTTGAAATCTTGGGTCTTCTTTTATTTCTCAAGCAGTTTTATAGTTTCCTTCAAGTGTATTTTAAATCACTCCCACTTTCTTTAGAGAACCTTTGGGTTAGGGGAACTCCCTCCGAAGCCATCTCAGCCCGTTCTACAATGCTATCCCCCTATCCCCAGCATTTGGCCCATCTCCTCATTCCATGATCTAGCCCTAAACTGTGCTTTCCCCTCTGTACTTCTTGATTGACTTTTGAAGTCTTAGTCTCCTATTTGATGCTTCTGTGTTATTTATGCTGCTGCTACCATCCTCCGAAGTCCTCCAGCAAGGCCAGACCCCTGGACATCTTCCTTTACATCTACCAATACATCCTGCAGAGCCATTCCCCTTGTACCCCTCCATCCACCATCGTCGCACAGCCTGGCCCTCCCCCTGCCCAGACTTAGCTATTATTGGAATGCGACCCCCACTCGCATCCCGGCCTTGCACATCCCCTTTTAGATTTTCACTCCTTTTTCCTCCTCTCACCAAGTAACACAAGGGCTGTGCCATAAATAACTCTGTGTCCCTGCCTGGCCCACATGGTAGAATCTCAACAAAGGTTTCATCTCTTCCCCTGAAGCCCCGTGGACGGAGATGCTGCAATTGGCCTTATAAAATGACACTTTGTGTTCATTCTTCTCCACCCTTAAAAAGATCATGACCTCCACCTCATTTTCATCCCAACATGTGCAAAGCACAAGGAGTGCTTTTAGCAATATCTTTTAGGTATTACGAATAATATCACAGGATGTACACACAGGGTGTACACACACTGTGATAAAAGGAGTAATATCTTCCTTAGATATTAGCAATAATATCACAGGGTGTACACCCACTGTGATATTAGCAGTAATATCCCCCTTGGATATTACGAATAATATCACAGTGGGTGTACACACACTGTGATATTAGGAGTAATATCAATCTTGGATATTAAGAATAAGATCACAGGGTATAAATGCACTGTGATACTAGGAGTAACATCTCCCTTGGATCTTACGAATAATATCACAGGGTGTACAACCACTGTGATATTAGGAGTAATATCTCCCTTGGATATTATGAAAATATCACAGGATGTACATCCACTGTGACATTACGAATAATATCTAACTTGAATATTCCTAAAAATATTAAAGGGTGTACACTCACTATGACATTAGGAGTAATATCTCCCTTGGATATTGTGAATAATATCACAGGGTGTACACCCACTGTGACATTAAAAGTTGTATCTCCCTTAGATATTATGAATAATATCACAGACTGTCCACCCACTGTGACATTAAAAGAAATATCACACTTAGGCCGGGCGCGGTGGCTCACACCTGTAATCCCAGCACTTTGGGAGGCCGAAGCAGGCGGATCACGAGGTTGGGAGATCGAGACCATCCTGGCTAACACGGTGAAACCCCGTCTCTACTAAAAATACAAAAAAATTAGCCAGGCGTGGTGGCGGGCGCCTGTAGTCCCAGCTACTCAGGAGGCTGAGGCAGGAGAATGGCATGAACCCGGGAGGCGGAGATTGCAGTGGGCTGAGATCTCACCACTGCACACCAGCCTGGGTGACAGAGTGAGACTCGGTCTCAAAAAAAAAAAAAAGAAAGAAAGAAGTATCACACTTAGATATTTCGAATAATATCACACGGTGTACACACCCTGTAATATTAGGAGAAATATCTCCCTTAGATATTACAAATAACATCACAGGGCATACACCCACACAGTGTGTACACCCACTGTGATACTACTTGCAATATCTTGGGGAGATATTACTCCTAATATCACAGGGTGGAGTAATATCTCCCCAAGATATTAGAAAGAATATCACAGGTTGTGCACCCACTGTGATATTAGGAGTAATGTCTCCCCAAGATTATTCATAATATCAAAGGGTATACACCAACTGTGATATTATAAGTAATATCTCCCCAATATATTATGAATATTATCACAGGGTGTACACCCACTATGATGTTAGGAGTAATAACACCTTATATATTATGAATAATATCATAACAGGGTATACACCCAGTGTGATATTAAGAGGAATATGTCCCTTAGGTGTTACATATTATATAATCACAGCTTGTACATATAAGGTTTAAACTCACTGTGATATTAGGAGTAATGTCTCCTTAGAGGTGATGAATAATATCATCACAGGGTGTATAACCACCATGATATTAGAGTAATATTTCTCTTAGATTTTACAAAAAATATCATCAGAGAGTGTACACCCACTGCGATGTTAGGAGTAAGGCTCCCATAGATACTATGAATAATATCACAGGTGTATATCCACTGTGATATTAGGAGTAATATTCCCCTTAGATATTATGCATAATATCATCACAGGGTGTACACCCACTGTGATATTATGAGTACTATCTCCTTAGTATGAATAATATCATAACAGGGTATACACACAGTGTGATATTAGGAGTAATATCTCCCTTAGGTATTACGTATATCATCACAGCGAGTACACACAGGGTGTACATCCACCGTGATGTTAGGAGAAATATCTTCTTAGATGTTATGAATAATATCATCATAGGGTGTATACCCACTGTGATGCTAGAGTAATATTTCCCTTATATATTATAAAAAATATCACAGGGTGTACAGCCACTGCAAAATTAGGAGTAATAGCTCCCTTAGCTACTGTGAATAATATCACAGAGTGTACACCCACTGTGATATTACTGTGATATTAGGAGTAATGTCTACTTCTAGGTATTACAAATAATATCTTTTAGATATTACAAATAGTATCGCAGGGTGTATACCTATCGTGGTATTAGAAGCAATGTCTTCTTCTAGGTATTACAAATAATATCTTATTTTAGATATTACAAATAGTATCGCAGTGTGTACCCTCACCATGGTATTAGGAGCAATATCTTCTTTAAGATATTAAAAATCATATCACAGAGTGTACATCACAGAGTGATAATAGGAGTAATATCTTCTTTAGGTATTATGAATAATATCATAGGGTGTATACCCACTGTGATATTAGGAGTAGTATCATCTCCCTTAGATATTATGAATAATATCACTGGTGTACACCCACTGTGATATTAGGAGTAAAATCTTCTTTTAGATATTACGAATAATATATCACAGGGTGTACGCACAGGAGGGGCTAACCACCACAAGTAAAAAAAAACAATTTTGTAGTCGGTACACATTAGCTCATGCTTGTAATCCCAGCCCTTTGGGAAGCCAAGTCGTGTGGATCAATTGAGGTCAGGAGTTCAAGACCAGCCGGGCCCCATGGTGAAACCCTATCTCTACTAAAAATACAAAATGTGGGCTGGGCGCATTGGCCCATGCCTGTAATTCCACTGCTTTGGGAGGCCGAGGGGAGCGGATCACGAGGTCAGGAGTTCAAGACCAGCCTGACCAACGTGGTGAAACCCCCTCTCTACTAAAAATACAAAAGTTAGCTGGGCGTGATGGCACATGCCTGTAATCCCAGCTACTCAAGAGGCTGAGGCAGAAGCATCGCTTGAACCCAGGAGGTGGAGGTTGCAGTGAGCCAAGCTCATGCCACTGCATTCTAGCCTGGGTGACAGAGCCAGACTCTGTCTCAAAAAAAAAAAAATACAAAAATACAAAAATACAAAAAGTTAGCGAGGCATTGTGGCAAGCACCTGTAATCCCAGCTACTTGTGAGTGTGAGGCTGGAGAATCACTTGAATCCGGGGGGTGGAGTTTGCGGTGAGCCGAGATCACGCCATTGCACTCCAGCCTGGGCACCAAGAGCAAAAGTCCATCTCAAAAAAAAAAAAAAAAAAAGATTATATAGTCTGTGTCTCCCTATGTTGCTGCTCAGTCTGTTCTCCAACTCCTGGGCTCAAGCAATCCTCCTGCCTCAGCCTTCCAAAGTGTTGAGATATAGGTGTGAGCCACTTCAGCTGGCTAATATGTTACAAGAACATTATAATCTTACTTAAATGTATGAAGTTTTTTTTTTTTTTTTTTTTTTTGAGGTGGAGTTTTGCTCTTGTTACCCAGGCTAGAGTGCAATGTGCAATCTTGGCTCACTGCAACCTCCTCCTCCAGAGTTCAAGCGATTCTCCTGCCTCAGCCTCCAGAGTAGCTGGGAATACAGGTATGGGCACCACGCCCGGCTAATTTTGTATTTTTAGAGACGAGGTTTCTCCATGTTCGTCAGGCTGGTCTCCAACTCCCAACCTCAGGTGATCCACCTGCCTCGGCCTCCAAAGTGCTGGGATTACAGGCGTGAGCCACAGCGCCTAGCCCACATACTCTTAAGTATGGTTTTATTTCGTTGTTTCTGAATAGTTCTCGAGATTTGCATTAAATTTATATCCAATAGTATTTCTGTTTTTCTACAATAGAAGACTTCTGTCATTTGATGATGAAATCCAGCAAACTAAATAAACCATAGTAACACCAGTGTATCTGGGTTCTTCCACATCCGTCTGTAAAAACACAATCCTCTGCTGACATTTATTGAGTCCCCACTCTCAGCTGAGCACTGCAAAGAGTTTATTAACAAAAAGAGAAGGCGGCTGGGCGCAGAGGCCTGTACTCCCCCCACTCCGGGAGGCCAAGGCGGGAGGATCGCTTCAGCCCAGGAGTTTGAGTCCAGCCTGGGCAACAGGGAAAAACCTTGTCTCTACAAAAAATTAGTCGAGCATTGTGGTGTGCACCTGTAGTACCAGCTACTCAGGAGGCTGAAGTGAGAGGATAACTTGAGCCCCAGAGGCAGAGATGAGGTAAGATCACATCACTGCACTCCAGCCTGGGCAACACAGCCATGCTGTGTCATAAATAAATAAATAAATAAATAATAAATAAATAAAGGCATGTGGCTCTTGTTCTTCAAATGCTCGCATTTGTGATGTGTTAGGGTGGGACAGACTCCATCAGAAATTTTAATAATTTTCTCAGCCTCTGCTCTGAGTAAAGACCAAGCCCCTGAGAATGCATTGAAGGGAAGCTTGTCGTCCAGATACTTCATAAGGAAACAGAAAACCTCAAGAAAGCTTCCCTCAATCAGTACCACTGTTCATTTCCCTCCCTGATTCATAGGCTGGATGGATGGGAACCAGATCATCACTGGACCATCCGTGTGGACAGCACAGGAACTGAGACTGGAAATGAAGGTTGTTGGTCTCCAGGGAAGAGGGGCAGAGGCTTCAGCATCTTTACAGTCTCTGCTGTTTCCTAAAAAAAAACTCTTTGCAGGACAAAGAGCTATTTCATGCTCTGTTCCACTGTCTGTCCATTATTAAGGCATAGATCTTTGGCTTCATCTCATTCAGGGAAATAAATGTTTATACTGATGGCTCAGAATGCAGTGGTCTAGAATGAAGAAGAATGTGGCACTTTTACTAAAGGTAAAACTGCAGATGTGCCACCAGAAGATAGCTCTAAAACATTGTGGTCTTTTAAGCCAGGCATAGTGGCAGGCACCTGTGGTCCCAGCTACTTGAGAGGCTTAGGCTGGAGGATGGCTTGAGCCCAGGAGTTTGAGGCTCAGTGAGCTATGATCATGCCTGTGAATAGCCACTGCACTCCAGCACGGGCAACATAGCAAGACCCCGTTTCTTAATAAATAGTAAAAATTTTAATAATTGTGGTCTTCTTAGTTGGTTCTAGTGGCTGAGCCACCCATTTCTCCCCCAGGTTACTGTAGTGGCCTCCTCACTAGAGGTCTGGCACCGAATCTGGCCCCTCTGAGTGAATAAGTGAATGTTTGATGTGTCTCTTAAGACTTCAACTCAATCTGTTGACTATAATAGGTATTTAGTGCAACCTAGTTAAGAAAAGCAAATATGCGCTGGGCGCAGTGGCTCACGTCTGTAATCCCAGCATTTTTGGAGGCCGAGGAGGGTGCATCACCTGAGGTCAGGAGTTTGAGACCAGCCTAGCCAACATGGCGAAACCCCTTCTCTACTAAAAATACAAAAAATTAGCCAGGCGTGGTGGTGAGCACCTACCCGGCTACTCGGGAGGCTGAGGCAGGAGAATTGCTTGAACCCAGGAGGCAGAGGTGGCAGTGAGCCGAGATTGCACCATTGCACACCAGCCTGGGTGACAAGAGAGAAACTCAAAAAAAAAAAGAAAAGAAAAGAAAAGAAAATATGATTCTGATCATTGCCAGACAGAAACATTTTATTTTATTTTACATGTTTTTCTTTTATCAGTCAGCTTTCTCAGATTGAAGGAAACATTTTCATGAATTTGTTTCCATCGATCTGACCACCAGCTTTTTTTTTTTTTTGAGATGGAATTTCACTCTTGTCACCCAGGCTGGAGTGCAGTGATGAGATCTAGGATCACCGCAACCTCCACCTTCTGGGTTCAGGCAATTCTCCTGCCTCAGTCTCCCGAGGAGCTGGTATTACATACACCCAGCACCACGCCTAGCTAATTTTTGTACTTTTAGTAGACATGGGGTTTCACCATGCTGACCAGGCTGTTCTCAATCTCCTGACCTCAGGTGATCCACCCGCCTTGGCCTTCCAAAGTGCTGATATTACAGACATGAGCCACCGTTCCTGGCCTACCGCTAGCTTTTGCTGAGCCTCTACTTCATTCTGTTCCGTTTGCGTCAGGCACCGGGCAGCCCCTGGTATGTAGCTAACTTGGTAAGACATGATGTTCTTTGCCTCTGAGGAGCTACAGAGTGATCAGGACAAGAGATCTGTGAAGAGATCATTACAGCGTGACTCTACAAAGAAAGTGTAATGGGAATACAGCAGAGGGAACAATTACCTGTTCTTTCTTGGGATGCGGGAGGAATGGAAGCAGTTTTTCAGAGATAAACAGGATAGTCTCAACCTAAAGAGACGCACATTCCAGGCAGAGGAGGCGATGTGCACAAGCACAGGCCTGGCCAGGGAACAGTGAGCAGTAGGCAGGGGCGGGGATGAAAGGAGGGCCCACAGTGGAGGGTCTCATATGTAGGCTAAGGAAGTAATCCTTTAACCTCTAGGAATGAGCAAAGGAGCATTCTACATAGGCAGATTTAGTAACTCCAGCGGAAGGGTAGGCGATGATTTGGAGTAGGGAGAGAGCAGAGACAAGGAAACCAATAGGAGGCTGTGGCCAAGGTCCAGGAGATGTTGAGAATCTGAGACAATGTCTTAAATCTTGTGAAGTGGGCCAGGCATGATGACTCACGCCTGTAATCCCAGCAGTTTGGGAGGCTGAGGTGGGAGGATCGCTTGAGCCTAGGAGTTTAAGACTAGCCTGGGCAACATGGTGAGACCCTGTCTCTACAACAACAACAAAAACTTAAACATTAAAAATTAGCCAGGTGTTGTGGACTGTGCCTGTCATTTCAGCTACTGGGGAGGCTGAGGTAGGAGGACTGCTTGAGTCCAGGATGTCAAGGCTGCAGTGAGCGATGATTGTCCCACTGCACTCTAGTCTGGGCAACAGTGCAAAATCCTATCTCAAAAAAAAAAAAAAATCTTCTGAAGTGAAGAGGAAATAACCAGGGCCTTATCAATTCACTGAAAGGGAGATTTATTTCTCTGTAGCTTTCAAGAACGCTCTTAGTATTAACGAAGAGGGTTTTTACAAAGGGAAAAAAGGACGGGTGTGGTGGCTCCCCCTGTAACCCCGTGTAATCCCAGCACTTTGGGAGGCCAAGGTGGCCAGATCACTTGAGATCAGGAGTTGGAGACCAGCCTGGCCAACATGATGAAACCCTGTCTTTACTAAAAATACAAAAATTAGCTGGGTGTGGCGGCGCACACTTGTAATCCTAGCTACTCAGGAGGGTGAGGCAGGAGAATCGCTTGAACTCCAGAGGTGGAGGTTTCAGCGAGCCAAGATTACAGCTCCACTGCACTCCAGCATGGGTGACAGAATGAGAATCCGTCTCCAAAAAAAGGGCAGAGGGGATCCCTGAGATTCATTAATTCTCATTTCCCTAGTTTATGAAGTTCATTTACTTTCTCTAATGGCTGTCAAAGTGAAGGCTGAACTTTGAGCTTGATCTTAGTGCTCAGGATATCAGGAAAATGAATAATTATTCTTAGATGCTGCGTCAGAGACTGCTTGTTATCTTTCAATATTTGTTCTGTTTTACTCTTCTTTAGTAATGTAATTTTTTATTTTTAGCTGATCACGTGGTTATAGGGAATAATGATGGTATTTTTGAGCCTCATTTGGAGCTAGATATACTATGTTGTTTATTTCTTCTGGCCCACAGGATGTGAGCAGATGTGATATGTGTAATTTCCAGGAACTGTCTTTAAAGGATTGGATGTGTACTTTCTTCCTAGCTTCCATCTTCTTATGACCAAAATGAGAAGGTAATGCCTACAGCCTCAGCAGCCACTTGAACAATGGAGTGATCTACAGAATGGATGCTAGGCACAGCAAAGCAATGAAATAGAAGGTTTCTTGGTCCCCTTCATAATATCTAAGGGAGATATTATTCCTAATATCACAGTGGGTATACACCCTGTAATGATATTATTCATAATATATAAGTGAGATATTACTCCTAATATCACAGTGAGGGTACACCCTGTGATGAAATTCTTTGTAATTTCTAAGGGAGGTATTTCTCCAATATCATGGGGGTGTACATTCTTTGATAATATGATTTGTAATATCTAAGGGAGATATTACTCCTAATATCTTCTTTTAGATATTACTGAAGCTTTACGTGGCCTTGTGGCTTCTGCTGTCTTGAATAGCCTTTGACATCCCCTAAGGGAGCTCACTCTAGAGCCCTTCATGAGAGGCCACATGAAGACAGAGGCTCTGATACCATATTAACCATATCTTTTTACGTATTCTGACACTTCGACATCTAGGGCCTTGCTGACCTTGGCAGGCCTGTCCCTCCCAGGGTTAGCCAATTCCTAGAGAAAGTAAACAACTTGCTGTTGAGCGTGCTTTTCACACACAAACTAACCAGTCCAGAGCTCATGCCCCCAGCTACCTATTTCATCAGCCTTCCACAGGACTCACACACTCTAGGCCACTATTCCTCTGCCCTAAGCACCCCAGGGCCAGGTACCAGACAACTAGGGACAGCCCCTATACCCAGAGCCTGCTGAAATTACTCGAACTAAAATAGCTAACCTTAACCCTGCTCATCTTGCCTCACTTATTCCTTCCCATGGAAACCACCATAAAGGCTCTTGCCCATGTTTTTCCATCACTCCTGCCTTCTGGCTGACCATAGTGCCTCCCTGTTTGGTCCTGCATGGCATAATACTTTCCTTTCTTTTGGGATCTGTGAGTAACAAACCATCTTTTCAGTGGCAATCGACTCTTGATATGTTGGTCTCTCCATACCTGAAGAATAACGCAACCTATATATATATATTTTTAAATCAACTAAAATTTATTTAATTAAGCATAAAATTACTTTCACATTTGTCCACAACCACAGTAAATACAGTTCTTGGCATAATGCCATGGCCTTTAAAATGTAAAGCCTCCCCACCTGCAAGATTACACCTATAAATCTCCCACTGTTGTTTATATAATAGTGGATAGGTTAACCAAATTAAAACAGTTATACTATCTAGAATAAAATAATATGGAAATAATTTACTCATAAATTCTTATTTAAATCATCATCCTTATTTATAAAATACTATCCTGAGAATTATAATTCCATTAAGTTTCAATTTGAGCAAAAGTGTAATCACTGAAGTAACAGCAGTTACTTCAACTGAAAATGAGAACAGTCAAAATGACTTTTGAAGAGAGCAAAAATATTGTCAGGTTTCTTGCTGTGGTTCTGGATCTTCAGCAGCAGGCTCATTTGAAGGCAGACTCCACCCTGAAGGGAACTCACTCTATCTTCAGAATGTGGGGTCGGGGTGGGGGAAATCCAGGTCTTGGGGGAAGGTAAGGAGGAAAATCCCTCGGTGGACAGACATTTCTCATTGCAAATGGAGCACGTGGTGGACCTGGGACATCCCTTGGTGGAAAATAACCTGGAGAAGCTCCAAACATGGTTCCTGGAGGAGGCGGAGGGAAAGGAGGTCCTCTCCTCATGAACGGGCCCCTCATATCCACTGGAAACAACGGACCTCTGATTGGAGCAAGAGGTGGAGGAACAAAGCCAGGGCCAGTCACTTCATTTCCAGCGGGGAGAGATGGATCAGGCACATTTAAATTACCAAGATTATCTTTGGTATCATTTCTACTGGATTCCATTTCTGAAGGCATTGACCCATCCATTTTATCCAAAGAAGGCATATTAAAACTTCTGAGTTCTGCTGGTCCAGAGCGTCTAGCACAATTAGAATAAAATCTGTCTTGCCTTTGCGGAGGAAGAGCTGAATCAGGATATGATTGTCCTGGTGGAGGAAACATCATCCTACCGTCCTGTTCCCATGGAGGTGGCAGGGGCCCAGTGTCACAAGGAGCCCTGTGAGGATCGGTTAACCTATCACAGCTTGATTCTCCTCTTTCCTTGGTAATCTGGTGGTCCAGAGGATTCCCTGGGCCTCTTGGGCCTCTTCCTCCTCCCCCTGGAAGCAAAGGTGAGAGTCTGAGTGGATCCTCCAACAAAGTTGGAGGATAGAGAAAAGCTCTCGTTTCAGATGAAGGCCGACCCAATGGTGAGGGACCATATGAGGAATGCTCTCTGCCAAATGCTGTATTTGGAACATCAAGTGCATAAGGATCTTTTTCTAAAAGTTTAATTTTAGGTTTTGTTAAAAAGCTTCCTTCCTTCCTTCCCTCCCTCCCTCCCTCCCTCCCTCCCTCCTTTCTTTCTTCTTTCTTTCTTTCTTTCTTTCTTTCTTTCTTTCTTTCTTTCTTTCTTTCTTTCTTCTTTCTTTCTTTCTTCTTTTCTTTCTTTTCTTTCTTTTCTTTCTTTTCTTTCTTTTCTTTCTTTTCTTTCTTTTCTTTCTTTTACTTTCCCTCTGTGGCCCAGGCTGCAATCTACTCGGCTCGCTGCTGCCCGCGCCGCGGACTGCCTGGGACTGCCGGCGCGCGCCACCGCTGCCTGCCTTTTCTCCTTTGGCTGCAGGCACGCGTTCGCCATGTTGGCCACGCTGGTCGCCAGCTCCTGACGCCGAGTGCTCTGCCCGCCTCAGCCTCCCGGGGTACTGGGACTGCAGACGGAGTCTCGCTGACCCGGTGCTCGGTGTTGCCCGGGCTGGAGTGCGGTGGCGTGGTCTGGCCTCGCGGCAGCCTCCGCCTCCCAGCCGCCTGCCTTGGCCTAACAGGGTGCTGGGATTGCAGCCCCTGCCCGGCCGCCGCCCCGTCTGGGAAGTGCGGAGCGTCTCTGCCCGGCCACCCATCGTCTGGGAAGTGAGGAGTGCCTCTGCCCGGCCACTCCGTCTGGGAAGTGGGGAGCGCCTCTGCCCGGCCGCCCCGTCTGGGAAGTGAGGAGCGCCCCTGCCCGGCCACCCACCGTCTGGGAAGTGAGGAGCGCCTCTGCCCGACCACCCACCGTCTGGGAAGTGAGGAGCGCCTCTGCCCGACCACCCACCGTCTGGGAAGTGAGGAGCGCCTCTGCCCGGCCGCCCCGTCTGGGAAGTGAGGAGCGCCTCTGCCCGGCCGCCCCGTCTGGGAAGTGAGGAGCGCCTCTGCCCGGCCACCCACCGTCTGGGAAGTGAGGAGAGCCTCTGCCCGGCCACCCACCGTCTGGGAAGTGAGGAGCGCCTCTGCCCGGCCACCGTCTGGGAAGTGAGGAGCGCCTCTGCCCGGCCACCGTCTGGGAAGTGAGGAGCGCCTCTGCCCGGCCGCCCCGTCTGGGAAGTGAGGAGCGCCTCTGCCCGGCCACCCATCGTCTGGGAAGTGAGGAGCGCCTCTGCCCGGCAACCCATCGTCTGGGAAGTGAGGAGCGCCTCTGCCCGGCCACCCATCGTCTGGGAAGTGAGGAGCGCCTCTGCCCGGCCACCCATCGTCTGGGAAGTGAGGAGCGCCTCTGCCCGGCCACCCATCGTCTGGGAAGTGAGGAGCGCCTCTGCCCGGCCTCCCATCGTCTGGGAGGTGAGGAGTGCCTCTGCCCGGCCGCCCCGTCCGGGAGGAAGTGAGGAGCGCCTCTGCCCGGCCGCCCCGTCCGGGAAGAAGTGAGGAGCGCCTCTGCCCGGCCGCCCCGTCCGGGAAGAAGTGAGGAGCGCCTCTGCCCGGCCGCCCCGTCCGGGAAGAAGTGAGGAGCGCCTCTGCCCGGCCGCCCCGTCTGGGAAGTGAGGAGCGCCTCTGCCCGGGCGCCCCATCCGGGAAGAAGTGAGGAGCGCCTCTGCCCGGCCACCCCATCCGGGAAGAAGTGAGGAGAGCCTCTGCCCGGCCACCCACCGTCTGGGAAGTGAGGAGCGCCTCTGCCCGGCCACCCACCGTCTGGGAAGTGAGGAGCGCCTCTGCCCGGTCGCCCCGTCCGGGAAGAAGTGAGGAGCGCCTCTGCCCGGCCGCCCCGTCCGGGAAGAAGTGAGGAGCGCCTCTGCCCGGCCGCCCCGTCCGGGAAGAAGTGAGGAGCGCCTCTGCCCGGCCACCCATCGTCTGGGAGGTGAGGAGCGCCTCTGCCCGGCCACCCATCGTCTGGGAGGTGAGGAGCGCCTCTGCCCGGCCACCCATCGTCTGGAAAGTGAGGAGCGCCTCTGCCCGGCTGCCCCATCTGGGAAGTGAGGAGTGCCTCTGCCCGGCCACCCATCGTCTGGGAGGTGAGGAGCGCCTCTGCCCGGCCACCCATCGTCTGGGAAGTGGGGAGTGCCTCTGCCCGGCCACCCATCGTCTGGGAAGTGAGGAGCGCCTCTGCCCGGCCACCTATCGTCTGGGAAGAAGTGAGGAGCGTCTCTGCCTGGCCGCCCCGTCTGGGAAGTGAGGAGCCCCTCTGCCCGGCCGCCCCGTGTCTGGGTAGAAGTGAGGAGCTCCTCTGCCTGGCCGCTCCGTCTGGGAGGTCTACCACGGAGGCCAGAAGCAATGTGGGGGCTGGACGTGGTGGCTCACGCCTGTGGTCCCGGCACTCTGGGGGGCGAGGCGGGTTGATCACTTCGGGCTAGGAGTTCGAGACCAGTCTGGCCAACTTGGCGAAACATGAAGAATACAACAGACAAACCAACCAACCAACTCAATGACAACAAAACAGGTCTACCCTGGAGTCATACTCTAATTTCTTCTATTTTCCTCCCTTTCTGATCCTTTATCCCACTTTCTTTTTCTTCCTCTTCCTTCTCCCTCTTCTTTGTCAAATAGAGGATTGAGTTATTATCACTGATCCATATAAAGTCCCTCTCTCATTTATTTTAACTCCCACCCCCATTTCTATTCCCCGACTTCCCATGTGCAACCTTCCTAATATGTTTGATACGCATCTCTTTGTTTGTATGTATTTTTAGAAAATGTTTATTGTTTTTGTATACAAAAAAAATTAATAAAAAAAGAAAAAAAAATGAATAGTTCTCTCAAATTCTTCTTCAATATCTTTGGTTCGCTTTCTGCAGGTCTCCAGCTCTTCAGCAGCATGGCTGATCATTTCATCTACTTTAGAAAGTTTCTCTTTCTCTAGCTGGTTATTTTCCTCTACTATTAATTTCCTGTAGAGTTTCATTTCATTTTCTTGATATAATTCTGTCATTACCTTAAGTTTCTGTTGAAGCTTCTGATTCTCACTTTCAAAATGTGTGTTTTCTGACTGCAAAGATGCTTGTTCCGTCTGAAGATTTTTAATATGCTTTCTAAGCTCTTCCTTGGTTTTATCAACTTCAGATAACTGCATATAAATTTGGTTTCTTTCTCCTTCTAAGGTTGTTAAAGAAGCATTTAACTTAGCAGCATGAATCAGTTTCTTCAAAGCTCCTTTTGGAGGATTATCTAAGTAAGCACCATCTTCCGATTCACTGTTCATTTCTAATTCCAAGTTTTCATCATCCGTTATGTCTTCTTCCAGCATAGCAGCCCGATCTTTGATCTTTAGCAAGCGTTCAGTCAGAGTCTCGATGTGATTTTCTTTATCACTTAGAAGTCGTTCTGCGTGTACTTTGGAGTCTTCAAATGTTATTTTCTGTTTATTAAGTTCACTCATTTGTTCTTTCCATACTTCAGCTTCTTGCAAAAGCTGTTTCTGGCTTTCCTGAAGTTGAGAATTTTCACTCAAAGCATCTCGTATTGCTATCTTCAGTTTCTCTTCATTCATTTGAAATCTCTTGAAGGTCATTTTGGTTTCAGCTAATAGTGATTTGAGGGATTTTGACTCATCTTCTAGAGACTGTATCCTTTTGGAAATATCCGCCATCACCTCATCTTGTTCAGAATGTTTAGATTTCTCCTCTTTTAACTCCTTTGCTAGACAGAGTATTTCATGCTCAAGTTCAGAATTTGACCTGTTCAGCTTTTCACAGGTTGCCTCCAAACTTTGTGTTTCTGTTGCCTCCTTCTCAAAGCTGGCATCCTCTAAAGATGACTCTACTTCATAGCCTTCATACTCTTTTTGAAGAAGGCTAAATTTTTCAAGTAGTCTACATTTTTCTTCAATTTGTCCAGAAAGTGCTACAGCAAGCGTTTTCTCTCTTCCCACATAAAGCCGACTCCTAACCTATCTAAAACTTCTCCACAAGAAAAAGGGAACAGCAACAAATCCAAGGACAGCTGCACATATCACCAATTCCCATGGAAATCCATAAGGATTCGAATCCGGTCTCCTGCCTTCAGGCAGTGCTGCCACAACCCTGCGTGGCTCCTCCAGGACCAGCCCCCAGTAAGGCTGAGGGGTAGCCCCAGGCTCCTCCATAGCGCCAAGGCTGCTCTGGCGGTGGCCGCAGTAACTCAGGCCTGTCGGGGTTACAGTTAGTGGCGAAGAACACTCAGCCTTCAGTTAGAAACAGAATCCGCACCTGGCAACCGGAGCGGACCACTGAGGAGCCGGCTGCGGGGGGAGCTGGGGGACGCGGTAACCCACAGACCTCACAGGCGCATAGAAAACGTACAGAAAAAATATAGTGTAAAAGATTTTTTTTGAGACAGAGTCTCGCTCTGTCGCCCAGGCTGAAGTGCAGTGGCACAATCTCGGCTCACTGCAAGCTCTGCCTCCCGGGTTCACGCCATTCTCCTGCCTCAGCCTCTCCGAGTAGCTGGGACTACAGGCGCCCGCCACCACGCCCGGCTAATTTTTTGTATTTTTTAGTAGAGACGGGGTTTCACCGTGGTCTCGATCTCCTGACCTCGTGATCCGCCCGCCTCGGCCTCCCAAAGTGCTGGGATTACAAGCGTGAGCCACCGCGCCCGGCAAAGATTTTTTTTAAAGATATGCTTGTATAGAGTACTTACCATAAATAAACGGAGCTTGCAAGATTGGATATTGCTGTGGGTGAGTTAGTAAGTGGTGAGTGAATGTGAAGGCTTAGGGTATTACTATACACTACTGCAGACTTCACAAGCGCTGCACGCTTAATTAAAGCTACACTACTTAATTAAAATTGTTTTCTTCAATAATAAATTAACCTTAGCTTACTGTAACTTTTTAACTTTATAAATGCTTAAACTTTTTTATCTTTTTTACTTTTTTGTAATAATGCTTCACTTACAACACAAACATACTGTACAGCTGTACAAAAATGTCTTCTTTATATCCTTATTTTATAAGCTTTTTTTCTATTAAATTTTTCTTTCTTTTTACGTTTTAATAGTTTTGTGTTAAAAAACCAAGACCTAGACACACACATTAGCCTCAGCCTATACAGGGTCAGGATCATCAATATCACTGTCTTCCATGTCCACATCTTGTCCCGCTGGAGGGTCTTCAGGGGCAATAACAGGCATGGAGCTGTCATCTCCTGTGATAACAATGCCCTCTTTTGGACACCTCCTGAAGGACCTGCCTGAGGCTGTTTTACAGTTAACTTCTAACCGTACACTCTAAAATAATGACAAAAATTATAGTACAGGTTGGTCCAATGATAGTGGGTTATCAGAACTTATTAACATTTAGTGTCAATAAAGTTGGTATAAAACCCTCCACTGCTAAATTTAAATGGTTTACAGTTTTTTGGGTTTTTTTTTTTTTAAATAGGCTGGTGCGGTGACTCACGATTGTAATCCCAGCACTTTGGGAGGCTAAGGCAGCCAAATCACTTGAGGTCAGGATTTCAAGACCAGCCTGGCCAATATACTGAAACCACATCTTTATTAAAAACACAAAATTAGCTGTTCATGGTGGCACACACCTGTAATCCCAGCTACTCAGGAGGCTGAGGCAGGAGAATCACTTGGACCAGGAGGCAGAGGTTGCAGTGAGCCAAGATAGCACCACTGCATTCCAGCCTGGGTGATAGAGCGAGACCCTACCTTAAAAGAAGAATAATATGTATATACATAAATATCAATTCCTCATTCATGGGGAATCATGTTGATCATTCTGGCTGCTTCATATTGATGAGGGGCATCCTGGGCAGCCTCATACCATGGGTGACTGTGGCCCCTCAGGAATCAAAGGTTAATCTAATACTATCCTTTTCTTCTGAAACAATCTTTCTTTTTCCAGTCCCCTACTTCCACCAAAGACAAATCTCAGCAAGACAAACCTATCTGCAAAATAAGCTGCAGTCCCATAAATGTGCCCTGATTAACACACAAAGTGCAGCAAGAATTACTGTCCACGTAGGCTCTCCTAAATTGGCCTTGCTGGAACCTCTCACAAGGCCATTTCAGTCAAAGACCTGGGAAAATAGCCAGTTCATCCACCTGTGTTGCAGTATAAAATAAAATAGATTCTTATTGAACTTATGTAAGGAAACACATTGCCGTGAATTAAGAATATTCACAAATAATTTACAAATTCTGGATAAATTAGGCATAGAGAGAATTATGCCTCAAATTCTGTTTGAGGAAAGCATACTGTATTCAATATACTTAAAGTATATTCAGAGGCAATAAAAAGCTCCAAAGAAAAAAATTCTCCAGACTCTGAAAAACAAAACAAAAAGAATCAGCAATATTTCAAACGAAAAAACCATAAAAAATTATTTCAGTCTCCATTAATTCAGTCCATGCAATCAACTTCTGGTATGCTTCATATTGAGTTAGCAATCTTTATGAACGTATCAGCATTTCAATTAGTGCCCTGGACGTTTTCTCTCTTATCCAATGGCACAGTCTACAAAGTTATCAGAAAACTGCATTCGAGAGGTTGAATTTTTCATAAACTTCCCCAAAGAAGAAAGCCCTGGACTGTAGCTGATTATAAGTCATTTTTTGAGAAGGATCAAAGCAAAACTACAATTGTGGATGACAAAAGTTTTAAGACAGCCATAGTTAAAGGCACAGTTAACAAGGGTATTTTGTTATTCCTGTGGCATACAAGTTAACATCATAATAATAATTACTGTGACAACATATATTAAGACATATCAGAATTTTAGAACTCTCATATCATCCTGGAACTTCAGGAGGCCAAGGCGGGTAGATCACCTGAGGTCAGGGGTTCAAGACCAGCCTGGCCAACATGGCGAAACCTTATCTCCACTGAAAATACAAAAATTAGCTGGACATGGTGATGCATGCCTGTAATCCCAGCTACTTGGAAGCCTGAGACACAAAAATCACTTGAACCTAGGAGGCAGAGCCTGCAGTGAGCTGAGATTGTGTCATTGCACTCCAGCCTGGGCAATAGAGCAAGACCCATCTAAAAAATAAATAATAAATAAATAAAACCCAAAGGAAGCTGAACACCACCTCAGATTGACAATGCTTCCTGCATAATTCTAACATAACAAATAAGCCGAATAAACCTAATATGTCTCTCTTGGACGTCAGGGAATCTTATACCCAAAAAAGTTAGTTTGAGGTCAAAAAGACTGAATTTAGAATTTGAAATTTTGCCATTGGAGAGTTTGTCAGAGATCAGTTTTAAAACACTTGACATCACAAAATAGGATTACAGGTCACAATAAAATAGCCATTCGTTTAGCAAAAATGATAATACAAAACAGCTTACCCTTTGATAGTGAGGAGACTCAGCTTCCCAAACAATAAGCCCTAATAAAGACAGCATGAGGCCAGCTAGGAGGGAGAGAACCCTCTCTTTTTCTGTAGTTTTACTCAAAAATCTCTTATCTCTTACATGAACATTTTGTTCAAGGGAAAACCAAATTTTACCTTTATATGGTATATTATTAATGTTAAAACCAATTTTAATAAAACCTTATAAACAAATCTATCCAATTGTAATCAGTTTGACCATGAGGTAAGATTTCCATAAACTTTTTATAATCTTTTACAATTTTCTATTAAGGAGCAGATTAATGCTCCAGGAAGGCCCAGATGCTGGCCTTGCATCAGTGTGGTTTTGATGTTAATGTTTATAGAAAAACTGAAATAATCTTTTTCTTTTTTTTGAGACAGAGTCTCGCTCTATCACCCAGGCTGGAGTGCAGTGGCACGATCTTGGCTCACTGCAAGCTCCGCCTCCCGGATTCATGCCATTCTCCCGTAGTCATGGGACTACAGGCGCCTGCCACCACGCCTGGCTAATTTTTTTGTATTTTTAGTAGAGATGGGGTTTCATGGTGTTAGCCAGGATGGTATTGATCTCCTGACCTTGTGATCTGCCCACCTCAGCCTCCCAAAGTCCTGGGATTAGAGGCATGAGCCATGGCACCTGGCCCTGAGCTAATCTTATCCCTCAAAACCGGCCCTTACAATCTCATGTGCCTACCTCTTCTGCAGTAGTCCCTGAGCCTAGAGGGATTGAGTAGTTTTAATTTCTGGCCTTGTGTCTTTTTTTTTTTTCTGAGATGGAGTATGGCTCTGTCACCCAGGCTGGAGTGCAATGATGCAATCTCGCCTCTCTGCAACCTCTGCCTCCTGGGCCAAGTGACTCTCCTGCCTCAGCCTCCCAAGTAGCTGGGATTGCAGGCATCTGCCACCACACCCAGCAAATTTTTGTATTTTTAGTAGAGACAGGGTTTCACCATTTTGGTCAGGCTGGTCTTGAACTCCTGACCTCAGGTGATCCACCCACCTCGGCCTCCCAAAGTGCTGGGATTACAGGCGTGAGCCACTGTGCCCAGCCAGCCCTGTGTCTTTTGAAAGCAGATCACGGGTGGGCACAGTAGCTCATACTGGCGGATCATGTTAGGTCAGGAATTCGAGACCAGCCTGACCAACATGGCAAAACCCCATCTCTGCTAAAAGGACAAAAATTAGCCGGGCATGGTGGCACGTGCCTGTAAGCCCAGGTACTCAGAGGCTGGAAGCAGGAGAATTGCTTGCTCCCAGGAGGTTGAGGTTGCAGTGAGCCAAGATTGCACCACTGCACTCCAGCCTGGGTGACAGAGTGAGGCTCTGTCTCAAAAAAAAAAAAAAAAAAAGCCAATCATTTTGATTGTAAGCTTCTCCCGGGTCTGATGACAAGGCTTTGACTGGTATCAATGCTCAAGATTTAGCAGGAGTCAGTGCCTTCTTCAGACCCAAGAGTCAAAGCCCTGTTATTTAACAGCACAAGGATTAGTTAATAGGATATTTTTACTCCAGAAAGTCCTATCATTCAAACACGTCACAAATTTAAACACTGTGATTTGGTGTTTAGGAGCTACTGCCTGCAGCACTTCAAACCACTGTATTAAAGTAGTTAGATTATTCATTGCATATGTCTAATTGCTAGCATTCTAGTGACAGAATTGTGGCTAAAAGCATACAAAATGTGATAGGTCCTATGCTGAACTTATCAAAGTAAGATAACTAACATTTCTCTCCATCACTAAAAAATGGTAAATACAAATACCAGTTTTGGAAATTCAGTATGGGGATAAATAATCTCCTTTAACTTAAATACTATACAACAAAACAAGGACAAAGTAAGAACAAGCACACAATAATTTCTTTTCAGCTATTTAAAAGAGCATCATTGTCGGGTACAGTGGCTCACACCTGTAATCCCAGCACTCTGGGAGGCTGAGGAGGGCATATCACTTGAGGCCAGGAGTTCAAGACCAGCCTGGTCAACATTGTGAAATCCAGTCTTTACTAAAAATATTAAAAAATTAGCCAAGCATGGTGGCACGCACCTGTAATCTCAGCTACTTGGGAGGCTGAGGCACGAGAATCATTTGAACCTGGGACGTGAAAGTTGCAGTGAGCCCCGATCACACAACTGCACTCCAGCCTGGAGGACAGAGTAAGATTCCGTCTCAAAAATAAAATAAAATAAAATAAATAAATAAAAGAGCACCATCACACATTTCCAAGATTGGTTTCTAGATACAGTACTGTCAACTGACTAGGTAACTTTCACCACTAAAATTTTCAAACCAGTGCAACACCTGTATGTATTTTGTTTTCAAGTACACACATGAAGGCCCATCAGTGATAAAAACCTTGAGATCAAAAATCACTAGGAAGTCTCATACTTGTTGTTGTTACTATTTAATCCAAGTCAATGTCAATTTTTTTTTTTTTTTTTGAGACGGAGTCTTGCTCTGTCACCCAGCCTGGAGTGCAATGGCGCCATCTCGGCTCACTGCAAGCTCCGCCTCCAGGATTAACGCCATTCTGCCTCAGCCTCCTGAGTAGCTGTGACTATAGGCACCTGCTACCACGCCCGACGAATTTTTTGTATTTTTAGTAGAGACAGGGTTTCACCGTGTTAGCCAGGATGGTCTCAATCTCCTGACCTCATGATCCGCCTTCCTCGGCCTCCCAAAGTGCTGGGATTACAGGAGTGAGCCACCACGCCTGGCACTTAATGTTAATAATGGTAAACACAACTAAAGTAGTTTGAAAGAAATCTCAATCGATATAATTTCCGTAAGGACAAGGCCAATTTTTCCTGAGCATTAAAATTTTGTACCCATATCACAGTTTTTCCTCATTAAAGAAAAAGATCCGAAACCAACTCAAATTATTGATTTCATTGAATTACCTTGGAAATAGGTTGGACATGGTGGCTCATGAGTGTAATCTCAGCACTTTGGGAGGCCAAAGCAGGCGGATCATTTGAGGTCAGGCGTTCAAGACCAGCCTGGCCAACATGGCAAAACCTCGTCCCTACTAAAAATAAAAAAATTAGAGGGCATGGTGGTGCACGCTTGTAATCCCAGCTACTCAAGAGGCTGAGGCACAAGAAAGAATAGATTGAACCCGAGAGGGCAAGTTGCAATGAGCTGAGATTGCACCACTGCAGTCCAGTCCAGCCTGAGAGACTAAGCAAGACAATATCTCTAATAATAATAATAATGAAAAGAATCATCTTGGAAATAAACACCATTTAAACATTTTAATTCTCACCTATCTTTTCAAACAACAAAATAAATGTACTATGTGTTCAAACCTTATAAAAAATATCTTTTATTTATTTATTTATTTATTTGCCAAGAACCTTAAGGCTCTCATAGATCTCAAGATCATCAGAGGTAAGCAAAGCCAATCAAAAAAATGTTTTTATACTTTAAATTCTGGGATACATGTGCAGAACATGCAGGTTTGTTACACAGGTATACATGTGCCCTGGCGGCTTGCTATACCCATCAACCCATCATCTACATTACCTATTTCTCCTAATGTTTTCCCTCCCCTTGCCCCCAATCCCCCAATAGGCCCCAGTGTGTGATATTCCCCTCCCTGTCCCCATATGTTCTCATTGTTCAGCTCCCACTATAAGTGAGAACATGCGGTGTTTGGTTTTCTGTTCCTGTGTTAGTTTGCTGAGAATGATGGTTTCCAGCTTCATCCATGTCCCTGCAAAGAACATGAACTTATTATGGCTGCACAGTATTCCACGGTGTGTATGTGCCACATTTTCTTTATCCAATCTATCATTGATGGGCATTTGGGTTGGTTCCAAGTCTTTCCTATTTTGAATAGTGCTGCAATAAACATATGTGTGCATGTGTCTTTATAATAGAATGATTTATAATCCTTTGGGTATATACCCAGTAATGGGATTGCTGGTTCAAACGGTATTTCTGGTTCTAGATCCTTGAGGAATCACAACACCATCTTCCACAATGGCTGAACTAGTTTACACTCCCACCAACAATGTAAAAGCATTCCTATTTCTCCACATCCTTTCCAGCATCTGTTGTTTCCTGACTTTTTAATGATCGCCATTCTAACTGGCGTGAGATGGTATCTCATTGTGGTTTTGATTTGCGTTTCTCTAATGACCAGTGATTATGAGCTTTTTTTCACGTGTTTGTTGGCTGCCTAAATGTCTTCTTTTGAAAAGTGTCTGTTCATATCCTTCACCCACTTTTTGATGGGATTGTTTGTTTTTTTCTTGTAAATTTGTTTATGTTCCTTGTAGATTCTGTATATTAGCCCTTTGTCAGATGGATAGATTGCAAAAATTTTCTCCCATTCTGTAGGTTGCCTGTTCACTCTGATGATAGTTTCTTTTGCTTTCCAGAAGCTCTTTAGTTTAATTAGATCCCATTTGTCAGTTTTGGCTTTTGTTCCCATTGCTTTTGGTGTTTTAGTCATGAAGTCTTTGCCCATGTCCTGAATGGTATTGCCTACGTATTCTTCTAGGGCTTTTATGGTTTTAGGTCTTATGTTTAAATATTTAATCCATCTCGAGTTAATTTTTATATAAGGTGTTTCAGTTTTCTGCATATGGCTAGCCAGTTTTCCCAATACTATTTATTAAATAGGGAATCCTTTCCCCATTGCTTGTTTTTGTCAGGTTTGTCAAAGATCAGATGGGTATAGATGTGTGGTGTTATTTTTGAGGCCCCTGTTCTGTTCCATTGGTCTATATATCCATTTTGGTACCAGTACTATGCTATTTTGGTTACTGTAGCCTTGTAGTATAGTTTGAAGTCAGGTAGCATGATGCCTCCAGCTTTGTTCTTTTTGCTTAGGATTGCCTTGCCTTTATGGGCTCTTTTTTGATTCCACATGAAATTTAAAGTAGATTTTTCTAATTCTGTGAAGAAAGTCAGTGGCAGCTTGATGGGAATAGCATTGAATCTATAAATTACTTTGGGCAGTATGGCCATTGTCACTATATTGATTCTTCCTATCCATGAGCATGGAATGTTTTTCCATTTGTTTGTGTCCTCTCTTATTTCCTTGAGTAGTGGTTTGTAGTTCTCCTTGAAGAGGTCCTTCACATCCCTTGTAAGTTGTATTCCTAGATATTTTATTCTCTTTGCAGCAATTGTAAATGGGAGTTCACTCATGATTTGGCTCTCTGTTTGTCTATTATTGGTGTATAGGAATGCTTGTGATTTTTGCATATTGATTTTGTATCCTGAGATTTTGCTGAAGTTGCTTATCAGCTTAAGGAGATTTGGGGCTGAGACGACGGGGTTTTCTAAATATACAATCATGTCATCTGCAAACAGAGATAATTTGACTTCCTCTCTTCCTATTTGAATACACTTTATTTCTTTCTCTTGCCTGATTGCCCTGGCCAGAACTTCCAATACTGTGTTGAATAGGAGTGGTGAGAAAGGGCATCCTTGTCTTGTGCCAGTTTTCAAAAGGAATGCTTACAGCTTTTGCCCATTCAGTATGATATTGGCTGTGGGTTTGTCTTAAATAGCTCTTATAATTTTGAGATACGTTCCATCAATACCTAGTTTATTGAGTTTTTAGCATGAAGGGTGTTCAATTTTATCAAAGGTCTTTTTTGCATCTATTGAGATAATCATGTGGTTTTTGTCATTGGTTCTGTTTATGTGATGGATTATATACATTGATTAGCATATGTTGAACCAAGCTTGCATCCCAGGGATGAAGCTGACTTCATTGTGGTGAATAAGCTTTTTATTTTTATTTATTTATTTATTTATTTTTTTGAGACGGAGTCTCGCTCTGTTGCCCAGGCTGGAGTGCAGTGGCACCATCTCAGCTCACTGCAAGCTCCGCCTCCCGGGTTCACGCCATTCTCCTGCCTCAGCCTCCCGAGTAGCTGGGACTACAGGCACACACCACCACGCCCAGCTAAATTTTTTGTATTTTTAGTAGAGACAGGGTTTCACCATGTTAGCCAAGATGGTCTCGATCTTCTGAACTCGTGATCCACCTGCCTCGGCCTCCCAAAGTGCTGGGATTACAGGCGTGAGCCACTGCGC
The DNA here is from genome assembly GCF_028878055.3 of Symphalangus syndactylus. Classification (NCBI taxonomy): domain Eukaryota; kingdom Metazoa; phylum Chordata; class Mammalia; order Primates; family Hylobatidae; genus Symphalangus; species Symphalangus syndactylus. Next base: position 87,604,977 of record NC_072437.2, on the reverse strand, counting down.
CCGGCCTCGATAAGCTTTTTAACGTGCTGCTGGATTCAGTTTGGCAGTATTTCATTGAGGATTTTCTAATTGATGTTCATCGGGGATATTGGCCTGAAATTTTCTTTTTTTGTTGTGACTCTGCCAGGTTTTGGTACGAGGAAGATGCTGGCCTCATAAAATGAGTTGGGAGGAGTCCCTCTTTTTCTACTGTTTGGAATAGTTACAGAAGGAATGGTGCCAGCTCCTCTTTATACCTCTGGTAGAATTCGGCTGTGAATCCATCTGGTCCTGGGCTTTTTTTGGTTGGTAGGCTATTAATTACTGCCTCAATTTCAGAACTTGTTATTAGTCTATTCAGGGATTCGACTTCTTCCTGGTTTAGTCTTGGGAGGGTGTATGTGTCTAGGAATTTATCCATTTCTAGATTTTCTAGTTTATTTGCATAGATGTGTTTATAGTATTCTTTGACGGTAGTTTGTATTTCTGTGGGATCAGTGGTGACATCCCCTTTATCAGTTTTTATTGTGTCTATTTGATTCTTCTCTCTTTTCTTCTTTATTAATCTGGCTAGCGGTCTATCTATTTTGTTAATCTTTTCAAAAAACCAGTTCCTGGATTCATTGATTTTTTAAAGGGCTTTTTGTGTCTCTATCTCCTTTGGTTCTGCTCTGATCTTAGTTATTTCTCGTCTTCTGCTAGCTTTTGAATTTGTTTTCTCTTGCTTCTCTAGTTCTTTTGTTTTTTTGAGATGGAGTCTCGCTCTGTCGCCCAGGCTGGAGTGCAATGGTGTGATCTCGGCTCACTGTAAGCTCCACCTCCCGGGTTCACGCCATTCTCCTGCCTCAGCCTCCCGAGTAGCTGGGACTACAGGTGCCTGCCACCACACCTGGCTAATTTTTTTGTATTTTTAGTAGAGACAGGGTTTCACTGTGTTAGCCAGGATGGTCTTGATCTCCTGACCTCGTGATCTGCCCGCCTCGGCCTCCCAAAGTGCTGGGATTACAGGCGTGAGCCACTGCGCCCGGCCTTTTCTAGTTCTTTTAATTGTGATGTTAGGGTGTCCATTTTAGATCTTTCCTACTTTCTCCTGTGGGCATTTAGTGCTATAAATTGTCCTCTAAACACTGTTTTAGCTGTGTCCCAGAGATTCTGGTAGGTTGTGTCTTTTTTCTCATTAGTTTCAAAGAACTTATTTATTTCTGCCTTAATTTCATTATTTACCCAGTAGTCATTCAGGAGCAGGTTGTTCAGTTTCCATGTATTTGTGCAGTTTTGAGTTAGTTTCTTAATCCTGAGTTCTAATTTGATTGCACTGTGGTCTGAGAGATTGTTTGTTATGATTTCTGTACTTTTGCATTTGCTAAGGAGTATTTTACTTCAAATTATATGGTCAATTTTAGAATAAGTGCTATGTGGTGCTGAGAAGAATGTATATTCTGTTGATTTGGGGTGGAGAGTTGTGTAGATGTCTATTAGGTCTGCTTGGTAGCTGAGTTCAAGTCCTGAATATCCTTGTTAATTTTCTGTCTCATTGATCTGTCTAATACTGACAGTGGAGTGTTAGAGTCTCCCACTGTTATTCTGTGGGAGTCTAAGCCTCTTTGCAGGTCTCTAAGAACTTGCTTTATGAATCTGGGTGTTCCTGTATTGGGTGCATACATATTTAGGATAGTTAGCTCTTCTTGTTGCATTGACCCCTTTACCATTATGTAATGCCCTTCTTTGTCTTTTTTGATCTTTGTTGGTTTAAAGTCTGTTTTATCAGACACTAGGATTGCAACCCTGCTTTTTTTTTTTTTTGCTTTCTATTTGCTTGGTAAATCTTCCTCCATCCCTTTATTTTGAGCCTATGTGTGTCTGCACGTGAGATGGGTCTCCTGAATACAGCACATTGATGGGTCTTGACTCTTTATTGAATTTGCCAGTCTGTGTCTTTTAATTGGGGCATTTAGCCAGTTTACATTTAAGGTTAATATTGTCATGTGTGAATTTGATCCTGTCATTATGTTTCCAGCTTCTTATTTTGCCTGTTAGTTGATGCAGTTTCTTCATAGTGTTGATGGCCTTTACATTTTGGTATGTTTTTGGAGTGGCTGGTGCTGGTTTTTCCTTTCCATGTTTAGTGCTTCCTTCAGGAGCTCTTGTGAGGCAGGCCTGGTGGTGACAAAATCCCTCAGCATTTGCTTCTCTGTAAAGGATTTTATTTCTCCTTCACTTATGAAGCTTAGTTTGGCTGGATATGAAATCTGGCTTGAAAATTATTTTCTTTAAAAATGTTCAATGTTGGCCCTCACTCTCTTCTGGCTTGTAGGGTTTCTGCAGAGAGATCCACTGTTAGTCTGATGGGCTTCCCTTTGTGTGTAACCCGACCTTTCTCTCTGGCTGCCCTTAACATTTTTTCCTTCATTTCAACCTTGGTGAATCTGACAATTACGTGTCTTGGGGTTGCTCTTCTCAAGGAGTATCTTTGTGGTGTTCTCTGTATTTCCTGAATTTGAATGTTGGCCTGTCTTGCTAGGTTGGGGAATTTCTCTACAATAATATCCTGAAGAGTGTTTTCCAACTTGGTTCCATTCTCCCCATCACTTTCAGATACACCAGTCAAACATAGGTTTGGTCTTTTCACATAGCCCCATATTTCTTGGAGACTTTGTTCATTCCTTTTCATTCTTTTTTCTCTAATCTTGTCTTCATGCTTTATTTCATTAAGTTGATCTTCAATCTCTGATATCCTTTCTTCTGCTTGATTAATTTGGCTATTGATACTTGTGCATGCTGCACAAAGTTCTCACGCTGTGTTTTTCAGCTCCATCAGGTCATTTATGTTCTTCTCTGAACTGGTTATTCTATTTTTACTTTTATTTATTTATTTTTTTGAGATGGAGTCTTGCTCTGTCACACAGGCTGGAGTGCAGTGGTGAGATCTTGGCTCACTGCAACCTCCACCTCCTGGGTTCAAGCGATTCTGCCTCAGCCTCCTGAATAGCTGGGATTACAGGCACATGCCACCACACCCAGCTAATTTTTGTATTTTTAGTAGAGACAGGGTTTCATCATGTTGGTTAGGCTGATCTTGAACTCCTGACCTCGTGATCCACCCACCTCAGCCTCCCTAAGTGCTAGAATTACAGGCGTGAGCCACTGTGCCAAGCCCATAAATTGATTATTCTAGTTAGTAGTTCCTGTAACCTTTTATCAAGGTTCTTAGCTTCCTTGCAAGGTTCTTAGCATTGGGTTAGAACATGCTCCTTTAGCTCAGAGGAGTTGGTTATTACCCACCTTCTGAAGCCTACTTCTGTCACTTCCTCAAACTCATTCTCCATCCAGTTTTGTTCCCTTGCTGGGGAGACGTTGTGATCCTTTGGAGGAGAAGAGGCGTTCTGGTTTTTGGAATTTTCAGTTTTTTTGCACTGGTTTTTCCTTATCTTCAGGGATTTATCTACCTTTCATCTTTGATGTTGGTGACCTTTGGATGGGGTTTTTGTGTGGTCATCCTTTTTGTTGATGTCGATGCTATTGCTTTCTGTTTATTAGTTTTCCTTCTAACAGTCAGGCCCCTCTTCTGCAGGTTTTTTGGAGTTTGATGGAGGTCTACTCCAGACCCTGTTTGCCTGGGTATCACCAGCAGAGGCTGCAAAACAGCAAAGATTGCTGCCTGCTTCTTCCTCTGGAAGCTTTGTCCCAGAGGGGCACCTGCCAGATGGCAGCCAGAGCTCTCCTATATGAGATGTCTGTCAACCCCTGCTGGGAGGTGTCTCCCCATCAAGAATCACGGGGGTCAGGGACTCACTTGAGGAGGCAGTCTGTCCCTTAGCAGGAGCTTGAGCACTGTGTCGGGTGATCCGCTGCTTTTTTCAGAGCTGGCAGGCAGGAACATTTAAGTCTGCTGAAGCTGCACGCACAGCTGCCCCTTCCCCCAGGTGCTCTGTCCCAGGGAGATGGGGATTTTATCTATAAGCCCCTGACTAAGGCTGCAGCCTTTCTTTCAGAGATGCCCTGCCCAGAGATGACGAATCTATAGAGGCAGTCTGGCTACAGTGACTTTGTGGCATTGCAGTGGGCTCCGCCTAGTCCAAACTTCCTGGAGGCTTTGTTTACACTGTGAGGGGAAAACCACCTACTCAAAGCTTCAGTAATGGTGGACGTCCCTACCCCCACCAAGCTCGAGCATCCCAGGTCGACTTCAGACTGCTGTGCTGGCAGCAAGAATTTCAAGCCAGTGGATCTTAGCTTGTTGGGCTCTGTGAGGGTGAGATCCGCTGAGTAAGACCACTCGGCTTCCTGGCTTCAGCCCCCTCTTCAGGGGAGTGAACGGTTCTATCTCGCTGGCATTCCACACACCATTGGGGTATGAAAAAAAACTCCTGCAGCTAGCTCAGTGTCTGCCCAAATGGCCACCCAGTTTTGTGCTTGAAACCCAGGGCTCTGGTGGTGTAGGCACCCAAGGGAATCTCCTGGTCTGTGGGTTGTGAAGAGAGTGGTGGTGCACTCCTGAAATCCCAGCTACTCGGAAGGCTGAGGTAGGAGAATTGCGTGAACCGGGGAGGCAGAGGTTGCAGTGAGCCAAGATCATGCCACTGCACTCCAGCTTGAGCAACAGAGCAAAACTCCATCTCAAAAAAAATAAATAGAATTACTATATAATCCAGCAATTTCACTAGGTATATACCCCCAAAGAATTGAAAGCAGGGGCTTAAAAGGATATTTGTACACCCATGTTCATAGTAGCATTATTCACAATACTCAAAAGGTGGAAGCAACCTTAATGTCTATCAACTGATGAATGAATAAACAAAGTGTGGTGTCTACATACAAGGAATTTTATTCAGCCTGAAAAAGGAAGGAAACTCTAATTCACACCACAACCTGGATGAACCTTGAAGACATACACTAAGTGAAATAAACCAGAGTCAAAAGAACACATATTGTATGATTCCATTTATATGAGGTGCCTAGGGTAGTGAAATTCATACAGACAAAAGTAGAATAGAGGTTGCCAGGGGCTGGGAGGAGGGGCAATGGGAAGTTAGTGTTTAATGACTTTGAAGTTTCAGTTTGGGAAGATGAAACAGTTCTGGAAATAGGTAGCTGTGATGGTTGGACAACATTGTGAATGTATTAATGCCACTGCATTATACACTTAAAATGGTTGAAATGATATTTTACTACATATAAAATGGTAAGTTTTATGTTATGTATATTTTGCCAGAAATATTTTTCTAAAATTATCTAACATTTTTTGACTGTCTGTACGTGCCAGAGACTATTCTGAATGCTTTGTGTTCTCACCACAAGCCTCTGACGTAGTTACTACTATCACCCCAATTGTGTGTATGTGTGGGTGTGTGTGTGTGTGTGTGTGTGTGAGAGAGAGAGAGAGAGACAGGGTCTCAATCTGTCACCTGGGCCGAAGTACAGTGGCCCTATCACAGCTCACTGCAGCATTGAACTCCTGGGCTCAAGCAATCCTCCCACCTCCAGAGTAGCTGGGACTATAAATGTGTGCCACCACACCTGGCTAATTTTTAAAACTTTTTTGTTGAGACGGGGTCTTGCTTTGATACCTAGGCTGGTCTTGAACTCCCAGCCTCAAGCAATCCTTCTGCCTCAGCCCCCCAAAGTGTTGGGATCACAGGTATGAGCCACCATGCCTGGCAAAATAATTTTAGAGACAGAGTCTCACTCTGTTATCCAGGCTGGAGTGAAGTGGCACAATCATAGCCCACTGTAGCCTTAAACTCCTGGCCTCAAGTAATCCTGCTGCCTCTGCCTCCCAGAGCCCCAGGTTTACAGGCTTGAGTCACCATGCCAGACCTTTGATAAGTCCTGACATATGTATAAATCATGAAACCATCACCACACTCAAGACAATGAATATACCCATCTCACCCCAAAAACTTTCCTCCTGCCCTTTGGCAATCCCCGTCTCTGCCTCTTTCTATCCTACCTCCTTTGTCTCTTTGTCACTACAGATTAAATCTAATCTTCTAGAATTTTATATAAATAAAATCATACTGTACATGCTTCTTTTTAATGGAGGGGATCTGGCTCTTTTCACTCCACATAACTATTTTGAGATTCACCCATGTTGTGGTATGTATCAACCATTCATTCCTTTTCACTGATGAGTAGTATTTCATTGCATGGATGTATCACAATTTGTTTATTCACCTGTTAATGGATATTTGGGCTATTCCCAGTTTAGCTATATTACAAACAAAGCTGCTATGAACATTGGCACACAGTCTTTGTGTGGACATATGTTTTCATTTTTCAGGATAAATACTAGGAGTGGAATGGCTGGATCATGCAGTAGGTGTACATTTAGCTCTTACCAAACTGCCAAACTGTTTTCCAACATTTAACCATTTAATATTTACACCAGAAGTGTATGAGAGTCCCAGTTCTTCCATGTCCCTGCCATAGCTAATCATGGTCAGTCTTTTTAATTTTCACAGTTTCTGTGTGTGGTTTTAGTTTGCATTTTCCCAATGACTGATGACATTGAGATTTTTTCATGCACTTGTTTGCCATTTGTATATCTTCTTTTTTTTTTTGAGACGGAGTCTCGCTCTGTCACCCAGGCTGGAGTGCAGTGGCGCGATCTCGGCTCACTGCAACCTCCGCCTCCCGGGTTCACGCCATTCTCCTGCCTCAGCCTCTCCGAGTAGCTGGGACTACAGGCGCCCGCCACCACGCCCGGCTAATTTTTTGTATTTTTAGTAGAGACGGGGTTTCACCGTGGTCTCGATCTCCTGACCTCGTGATCCGCCCGCCTTGGCCTCCCAAAGTGCTGGGATTACAAGCGTGAGCCACCGCGCCCGGCCGCCATTTGTATATCTTCTTTGGTGGAGTGTTTGTTCAAATTTTTTGCCCATCATTAGATTGTTGTTCTCTTACTGTTGAGTTTTGAGTGTTCTTTATGTAGTCTGAATTCAAGTGTTTTATCACACATATGCTTTACAAAGTACTTTTCAATGTCAAAAAAATCTTAAGGACCATGATAATAGTTGTGATCTCACTATCTTCGTAGTTGAGAAAATTAATTTTATTTTATTTTATTTTTGATACAGAGTCTTGCTCTGTCGCCCAGGCTGGAGTGCAGTGGTGCTATCTCGGCTCACTGCAAGCTCTGCCTCCCAGGTTCACACCATTCTCCTGCCTCAGCCTCCCAAGTAGCTGGGACTACAGGTGCTTGCCACCACACCCGGCTAATTTTTTGTATTTTTAGTAGAGACAGGGTTTCACTGTGTTAGCCAGGATGGTCTCGATCTCCTGACCTCATGATCCGCCCACCTTGGCCTCCCAAAGTGCTGGGATTATAGATGTGAGCCACCGCACCCAGCCAAGAAAATTAATTTTTTAAAAGTCTTCAGTGATTTAATAATCTTTCTAAATTGATCTCTAATATATCCACCATAGCAGCGTGTATCTCGCTCTTAAGGTGTCTCAGTCCATTTTTGTGCTGCTATAACAACACTTGAGACTAGGTCATTTACAATAAATGGGAACTTATTAGCTCACAGTTCTGGAGGCTGAGAAGTCCATTGTCAAAGTGCTGGCATCAGGTGAGGGTCCTCTTGTTGCATCATCACATGACAAAAGGCAGAAGGGCAAGAGAGGACAAAAGGGGGTCAAACTCTCCCTTTTATAACAACATCAATCTACTTATGAAGATGGAGCCTTCATAGTCTTATCACTTCTTAAAAGTTCAACCTCTTAATACTGTTACAATGGCAAATAAATTTTAACATGAGTTTTGCAGGGGACTAGCACTCAAACAATAGCAGAAGGCAATCCAACATGGTGATTAAGGACCAGCGTTGATCAGAAGAAAAAAAAAGTCACACATAGCCATTTATAAGCTGTTAACACTACATATAAGGAAGATGCTAAACCCCTAAGCACCTAAAGCACTGCTTCATCACTAGTGGTTTCTTGGAGAGAAATTGCCAGGATCACATGTCGTCGGGTCTGGTTGCCACCCTCACCCTGAGAGTATCTTCAGGCTGAATCCAGTCCAGCCTCCATCCTGTTTTCCAGTCACCCCCAACCCACCTGTCTTTGTGTTGCTATGTCTGTCCTCCAATATGATGCAAGCACTGCCTGTCCCACACCTCGCTGTGTTCTCAGAAGCTCCTCTCTGTGATCTTAAACTCTCCCACATCCTCCATGTCTTCTCCTGCCCTACCTGAAACATGGCTGTCCCCAAGGCCACTGTGGCATTATTAGGCAGTGTCCTCATGGCTTGCAGTTGCAGTTTCCAATTCCTATTCCCTCCTCCAAAACCTCAGCCCTTCTGAAGTTCAGGTCATCTAACTCCCTTGACCTTCTCCTCCTTGAAGCTGTGAGCTACTTCTTGGCGATGCCCCTCCACGCATGAGAGACTTGCACTTAACTTCCTGCTTTTCCCCTCCTCCCCAACTCCTGCCATGTCATTTTTACCCATTTTTGTGACCTCAGCATTGATTGGTTGGAACCACCTAACACCATGTAGTTGAACCATTCAATGCTCTGGCTTCTTAGGTCTTTAACAGATGTGTCCTCAATGATCTTTTTCACCATTCCACCTCAGCTACATATTCACACAGTCACTTCCTGGGAATCAACAGAAATGAACGCATTTGTGAAATCTTTATTTAAGCATCCTACCCTCTGACCACTACCTCTTTCCTTTCAATTCACTTACTCAAGTGCGTCCACTACCATACTTCTTCAACCTTTTCAAAATCTTCAACCCAGTGGCCCACCCACCATGGCTTGACATTCATCAGCTCCTATATGACTTCATTCTCCTCCTCGTCTTGCCTAGATTTCATGGGCTGAAGTTCAAATTGAAGTAAAACATGCTTGTAGAAAAGTGTAGAAAAGTAATAGCTCAGAAGAATGAGGAGCAATTGCTTGATGGGTATGGGGTTCCCTTTTGGGGTGAGGAAAATATCTTGGGACTAGATAGAGGTGGTGGTTGCACAACATTGTGAATACACTAAATCTCACTGAATTGTCCACTTAAAAATGGCTGATGGTCAATTACATGTTATGTGGGTTTTACCTAAATTTTTTTTTAAAGTTGGCCAGATGTGGTGGCTCACGCCTGTAATCCCAGCATTCTGAGAGCTCGAGGCTGGTGGATCACAGTGTCAAGAGATCAATACCATCCTGGCCAACATGGTGAAACCCCGTCTCTACTAAAAATACAAAAAAATTAGCTGGGCGTGCGCCTGTAATCCCAGCTACTCAGGAGACTGAGGCAGGAGAATCGCTTGAACCTAGGAGGCAGAGGCTGCAGTGAGCCGACATCATGCCACTGCACTCCAGCTTGGTGACAGAGCCAGATTCAGTCTCAAAAAAAAAAAAAAAAGTAAACAGTTTGATTAATTACCACACAGTGAATACGCATATTTAATCACCACATAGTTCAACAAATAGAACCTTACCAGCACCCCAGAAAACTCCTTGATGCCACTTCCACTTGCACCCTTCTATATTGCCCAAAGGCAACCACTATTTTGTGTCTGGATTCTTTTGTCCAATGTTTATGAAATTCATCCATGCTATACATAAATTGTAGTTCATTCATTTTCAATGTTGTAAATATTCTTTTTTTAGATTAAGGCAGTTACTTTATTTTGAACAAAGAAGTAGCATAAGCAACTCAGTGTGTGCCCCTTAAGATGGGAGCTCTTCCCCCATATCACTCCCCACCCCAAGGAATAATTTTGGGAGAAAAAAATGTCTTCTATCTGGATACCTGTGTTACCTATGATTGCACCTTCTTATATGGCAGGCACGTCATCACGTCCAGACGAGCATCTAAGGAACTGCATTTTGGGAGAAGAAACTTTCATTTGGGTCTGAGATGAATGCATGAACTAACACAGGGCCATGGACCCACTAGTCTTGATCGAGTAAGAGAAAATGAAGGTGACTGTTTACACTTCCAAGTTGCTTTCTAGATCCTTTCATTAAAAAATATTCTGATCAGGCCGGGCACGGTGGCTCATGCCTGTAATCCCAGTACTTCGGGAGGCCAAGGCAGGCGGATCACGAGGCCAGGAGATCGAGACCATCCTGGCTAACACAGTGAAACCCCGTCTCTACTAAAAATACAAAAAAAAAAAAATTAGCTGGGAGTGCTGGCGAGCACCTGTAGTCTCAGCTACTCGGGAGGCGGAGGCAGGAGAATGGCGTGAACCCAGGAGGCAGAGCGTGCAGTGAGCAAGATAACAGGATTAAGAGATTAAAGATTAAAGAGATTAAAGACAGGCATGAGAAATTATAAAAGTATTATTTGGGAACTGATAAATGTCCATATTAAGATGAAATCTTCACAATTTATGTTCCTCTGCCGTGGCTCCAGTCGGTCTCTCCATTCGGGGTCCCCGACTTCCCGGAACACTAAGAAAAGAAAGTTATTTTCTTTTATTTTCCTTTCTTTTTTCTTTTCTTTTTTTCTTTTCTTTCTCTTTTTTATCCCCCCTCTCTCTCTCTCTTTCAGACGGGGTCTTGCTTTGTTGCCCAGGTTGGGGTACAGTGGCACAATCACAGCTCACTGCATCCTCAACCTCCCTGGCTCAAGCAATCCTCCCTCCTCAGCCTCCCAAGTAGCTGAGATTATAGGCACACACCACCATGCCCAGCTAATTTTTGTATTTTTTGTAGAGATAGGGTCTCATCATGTTGCCCAGGCTGGTCTTGAACTTCTGGGCTCAAGCAATCCTTCCTCGGCCTCCCAGAGTGCTGGGATTATAGGTGTGAGCCACTGTGCCTGGCCTAAACTTCTTTTCTTTATGAATGACCCAATCTGTGGTCCTTTGTTATAGCAGCAAAAAAAAAAAAAAAAAAATGACAGGTACTATGGGGGAAAATGGACAAGGAAGATCCTCTCACATGGGTGACAGGGTGGTTATTTTGGCTGACCAAGGAACTCAGCATACTTCTGGAAAATGAGAAAAGGTGGTATGGTTCATGCTGTTGACCCACACCAATATTTGTTGCTTCCCCGCTCCCATTTTCACAACTTTATTGAAGTATAGTTTTGAATAATAAACTGCATATATTTGAAGTGCACTATTCGATAAGTTTTGGTAAACATACATAACTATGAAACCATCTCCACAAACAAGATGCTGAACGTTTCCATTGCCATTGAAGGTTTTCTCATGCCTGTCTGCAGTTCATTGCACCTTTTAACCTGTCCCCAGGCAACCACGGATCTGCATTCTAGCTACTAAATTAGTTTTTATTTTCAAGAATTTCATATAAGTGAAATAATACAATATGTATTTTTGTCTGGTTTCTTTCAGTCAACATAATTACTTTGAGATTTAAGGAAAATCAGTTTTGATTTGGCTCAAGTGATCCTCCCACCTCAGCCTTCCAAGTAGCTACGACTATAGGCACGCACAACCCTGCCTGGCTAATTTTTAAAATTTTTTCTAGAGGTGGGGTCTTGCTCTGTTGTGTAGGATGGTCTCCAAATCCTGAGCTCAAGTGATCCTCCTGCCTTGGGCTTCCAAAGTGCTGGGATTATAGGTGTGAGCCACCACACCTAGCTGCTTCCATTTTCTTAACTGACTTTCAAAGAGAAATGTTTTAAATGTTGATGAAGTCCAACTGATTACCTATTTCTTTTTATTTTTTTTTGGATGGAATTTTGTTCTGTGGCCCAGGCTGGAGTGCAGTGGCGCGATCTCGGCTCACTGCAACCTCCACCTCCCGGCTTCAGGCAATTCTCCTGCCTCAGCCTCCTGAGTAGCTGGAATTACAGGCATGTGCCACCATGCCCGGCTAATTTTTTTTTTAGTAGAGACGAGGTTTCACCATGTTGGCCAGGCTGGTCTCGAATTCCTGACCTCAGGTGGTCAGCCGACCTTGGCCTCCCAAAGTGCTGGGATTACACATGTGAGCCACCGTACCAAGCCCCATCTATTTCTTTTTTTTTTTTTTTTTGAAACGGAGTCTCGCTCTGTTGCCCAGGCTGGAGTGCAGTGACGCAATCTCGGCTCACTGCAAGCTCCGCCTCCCGGGTTCACGCCATTCTCCTGCCTCAGCCTCTCCGAGTAGCTGGGACTACAGGCGCCCGCCACCACGCCCGGCTAATTTTTTGTGTTTTTAGTAGAGACGGGGTTTCACCGTGGTCTCGATCTCCTGACCTCGTGATCTGCCCGCCTTGGCCTCCCAAAGTGCTGGGATTACAAGCGTGAGCCACCGCGCCCGGCACCCATCTATTTCTTTTATGTCTTCTTTTGTGTTCTACTTAAGAAAACTTTGCTTATGCCAGGGTCCCACAGATTTTGTCCTATATTTTTTCTAGTAGATTTATAATTCTAGGTTTACATTTAGATCTATGATCCATTTTAGATTTTTTTTTTTTTTTTTTTTTTGAGATGGTGTCTCCCTCTGTAGCCCAGGCTGGAGTGCAGTGGTGCAATCTTGGCTCACTGCAACCTCCCCCTCCCGGGTCCCAGTTCAAGCAATTCTCCTGCCTCAGCCTCCCGAGTAGCTGGGATTACAGGCACATGCCACTATGCCCAGCTAATTTTTGTGTTTTTAGTAGAGACAGGCTTTCACCATGTTGGCCAGGCTGGTCTTGAACTGCTGACCTTGTGATCTGCCCATCTGTGCCTCCCAAAGTGCTAGGATTACAGGCGTGGGCCACTGTGCCCCGACATTTTAGATTAATTTTTGCATAGGGTCTGAGGTCAAACTCCTGGCCTCAAGCAATCCTCTTGCTTCAGCCTCCTGACTCACTGGGATGGCATGGGCCACTGTGCCTGGCTCCCAGCCTCCTCTTTGATCAAGGAGCTTTGGCTCTGTGAATTGACTTAGATCTCAACACAAGAGGCCATGACTGTCCACTGCAGTGACTCATCAGGTTTTTAGCTACCAGACCTAGATTTTTTCCCTCTGTTACAGATCAAGCAATACTCTGGTAGATTGCCCATCTATTTCATTCCTAAGAACACCATAACTTAAGCACCATCAAACATCTCTGCAGGCCAAAGCATTCTGATTGCCCTTTACAGTGGATGCATCTACTTTGTCCTTGGAGATTCAGTGCCACCCCTACCTATGCCACTCTGAGATCCCATCACCCCATCACTGAAATTGGGGAGACCATGTCAATGGCATATTTTCCACCTACCCTATGGAAGAGAGCAACCACAGAGCTCTCCTTTGAAAGAGCTTGCAGGTGCTCCATTTATTAATGCATTTCTCAATGCTTTAGTGAGGGAGATGTCTTCTGGGTTTTCTCACGGGACATTGTTTGGGGGTAGGAGTGAACAATGACATGATGAGAACAGTAAGGTAATGTTTTATACCATATTCTGGGCTCTGTTCATGATTGAGTACTTTTTTCTGATAATAAGGACTGTTTCAATATTTTAGACATTTTAGAACATGACAGAAGATTACAGAAAGATATTAGGGTATGTTATGATTTGAAGTCTCACAAGGGGCAGAAACCAGGGAAGTCTCCAGGTTCCTCAGCTGCATTTATTTGTGTATCTTCTTTTGAGGATTCTGCCATTATTATGACAGATTTTCCATTCTTAGTTTTGGGCCTCTCCCTTCCAATTCTGGCAGGGGAAAAGCCCGATTTCTTTTTCTCTTACTTTATCAACATTCTTGGAGCCTCTACTGATCAAGGCAAAATTCAGTACAAAGCATACTTTTAACTGGCCTATTTAACAAGTATTTTAAAGAGCAAAAATCTTTCCTATCAACTTCCACAAAGGTATCCAAAGTCATGCTTTTAAATTGGAAAGAGTTCTTAGAGAATTACACAATGGTATGTACAAACCTGAACAGGCTGTACTCATGAGGACAAATATGTGATTTATCTAAGCATAGTAAATACTTCAGAGTTTAGTTTTCAGGGTTGGAATGTTTACTGTAAACGGTAGCAATGACTATCTCTATAGCAGAATTTCCAAGCATAAGAAGAAATCAAGTTTTTCAAGAGAATATTTGCTCAGTAATACCTTTGCCCTTTTATTTATAGGGTAAAAGAGGGAAGAAATATGAGAAACATGCTTATAATACTTTTTTCTTCCCATATCATTTTCCTTACCATAAAAAAATGTTCTGTGGACTGGAATTCAAGATCAATGATGTATCACCGAAGCCATGAAGTCCTGCAAGTTTACATCATGATGATTCAGTGCTCCTGGACTGGCAAACCTTCCTCTCTGTGCATAAGCATCCCTCAACAATCCCAGGCCCCCATGTCAGTACTGCTTCTGAACAACTCGCTAGTAAGCCCTTGAAAGAATGCAAACCTCTTTAATGTAGTCAAATGAAACAGATTTGTGCTCTGTCAACTCAGTCTTGACTTTTGCCTCCAGATTGTGGATTACTTGAGATGCCTGAAATATATTGTTTTTAAAACTGAAAGACAGCTCCATCATTTCAAAAGCAGATAGTAGAGATGTTTACCAAGAAAAACATAGCCAAAAGATTACCTTCCAGCCCATGGGCAGTGAGGATTAGATTTTCCTGTCATCTTCCACCTGTTTTTGTTGTTGTTGTGGCTTTTTGGCTTGTTTGTTTTCATCCCTGCTGTAATCCCTGATTAACTCTTATTTTTTCAGGTTATTGTTTCATGTATTTTGGCCACCACTTCCTGCCAAAACTATCTGCTATCTGTACATCTCTAGAAGGTTCTAGCAACAATGCTTTCCTTTTTTATAGAAACTGATCCTTTTTTCTTTTTCCCACCCACTGAGCTGATTCTACTTGAACTCAATGTTCTACTTGAACTCAGTCTCTGTGTTTCTTTATTTTAATTAATTGAGCTTTCTATCTAAATTGGCACACTAAATCCTGAACAATCCAGATCTGCAGGTTTGGTCTAGATTGGTTAGCCACACTGCAAGTCATAGAGTTAGCGTGGAAAAAATATTCCAATTTCCAGACCCTTGTGAAAATCAGAATTAGCCAGAAGCACCAGTTTGTAGAATCATGGACAAATCTGGAAAAGCCCAACAATTTGGGGGACATTTATCCCCGGATGCACAGGATTGGATTAGAATTAGTTCTAATCCACCAGACGCGGTGGCACACGCCTGTAATCCCAGCACTTTGGGAGGCCAAGGTGGGTGGATCACCTGAGGTCAGGAGTTCAAGACCAGCCTGGCCAACATAGTGAAACCCCATCTCTACCAAAAATACAAAAATTAGCTGGGTGTGGTGGCGGGCACCTGTAATCCCAGCTACTTGGGAGGCTGAGGCAGGAGAATCACTTGAACCCAGGAGGCAGAGGTTACAGTGAGCCAAGATCATGGCATTGCACTCCAGCCTGGCAACAAGAGTGAAACTCTGTCTCAAAACAACAACAAAAAGAATTAGTTCTAATCCTATTTATGGCATACTTTCCTCTGTGGTCCTTAAGTGGCCTCCTCCATTAAATATGGTTATGTTAATATACATATAAACATAGATGTAGACATAGATAAATACTCATGAACCCACCATCTCAAGCAAAAACTAAGACCTTGACAACACCCTACATCTAACCATATGGTTGCTTTTCCCATCGTGTCCCTCTGCCTTTGTCTACTCAAGGTAGCCATATTGCTGAATTCCATGTTAATAATTTCCTTGCCTTTAAGTCACCATAGTGTCTGCCAAAAAAAAAAAAAACCAATTTCCTTGCCTTCCATTTCATATCATTTAATTGCATGTATTTGCATTCATAAAAAGGAACTATTATCTTGGTCATAAATTTTATTAAAAACGCATCACACTATATGTAACCTTTTTAGATTCATTTATTATTATTATATTGTTAAGATTCCTCATATTTTTGTGGGTTGTTATGTGGGAGTTCAATCAGGCTGGTGGGAAAAATATTAAAGATAGTTATAAAAATAAACACAAACTTTCTTGGAAGGCCTGAAGGTTTTTACAAAAGTCTCAGGATAAGACAATGGCTGAAGGCAACCTAATCCTTACCTTGAGTAAAAAGCTTTAAGTGGGTAAGGAAGAAGGCAGAGTACTGTATCTAGCTAGGTTGTTTAAGACTAACCTTTGATCTACCACGGGTATTTAATTACTTTCTACAGGAAGTCCACAACGTCAATTACCCTCTGGTGGTGTTGACTCAAGCCTTTGTCAATTCATCTTTACTAAATAAATGCGAGTCTCACTAGTTGGTCAGGGCCACGGTCACGACTGTTTACAGCACTCTGCTTGGAGTCTGTAAGCGGCGCAGACCCTCAGCTGGACTGGCATAGCAGAATATCTGTGTGTCAGTGTACTTCATTCATCCATCGTTTGGGTCAGGGTCTGCGGGTAGACCCCCACATTGCTATAGTTCATTCATGTTGACTGCTGAATAATACTCCATTGTGTGGATTTACTACAATTTATTTATTCTGTCTTTTATAGTTAGGCTTTTAGGTTCTTTGCAGGTTTTTGCTGTTGTGAACAGAAATCCTGTGAACTTTCTTATGTAGTCACTTGTACATATGAAATGATTTCTGTTGGGTCTATACCTAGGAGTAGAATTGTTGGGTCATTGAGTATGTGTATTAGTTTCATAGAGCTGCTCTAACAAATTACCATAAACTGGGTGCCTCAAAAAAACAGAAATGTGTTATCTCACAGTAAGTGTCCTCAGGGCTGGTTCCCTATGGGAGCCTCTGAGGGAAAATTTGTCCCATGCCTCTCTTGGCTTCTGATGGTTGCCAGCATCCCTGGACACCCCGTGGCTTGTAGATGCATCACTCCAATTTCTATCTCTGTCTTTACATGGTCTTCTTCTCTGTGTGTTTCTGTGTCTCTCCTCTTGTTTTTTTTTTTTTTGTTTTTTTTGTTTGTTTTTTTTTTTGAGATGAAGTCTTGCTCTCGTCCCCCAGGCTGGAGTGCAGTGGCACAATCTCAGCTCACTACAACCTCTGCCTCCTGGGTTCAAGCAATTCTCCCGCCTCAGCCTCCCAAGTGCCTGGGGTTACAGGCGTCCGCCACCACACTTGGCAAATTTTTGTATTTTTAGTAGAGATGGGGTTTCACCATGTTGGCCAGGCTGGTCTTGAACTCCTAACCTCAGATGATCCACCCACCTCAGCCTCCCGAAGTGCTGAGATTACAGGCATGAGCCACCATGCCTGGCCTCTTCTCTTCTTATAAGGATGCCAGTCCTATTGAATTTAGGGCCCAGTGTGACATCATTGTAACCTAGCTACTAACATCTGCAAAGTTCAAATAAGATCACGTCGAAGTTTCCAGGAGTTAGAATTTTAACATTTTATTCTAGGGGACAAAATTCAACCCATAATAGTATATGAATGCCCAAATTTAGGAGAAAAGATCAAACTTTTCCAAAGTAGTTATACAATTTTACATTCTCACCAGCATTGATAAGACTTGGTGTTATCAGACCATTCAAATTTTTACCAGATGAATGAGTATAAAATTGTGTGCCATTGTAGCCTCGATTTTTTTTTTTTTTTTTTGAGATGGAGTCTCGCTCTGTCGCCCAGGCTGGAGTGCAGTGGCGCCACCTTGGCTCACTGCAAGCTCCGCCTCCCAGGTTCACACCATTCTCCTGCCTCAGCCTCCTGATTAGCTGGGACTACAGGTGCCTGCCACCATGCCCGGCTAATTTTTTTGTATTTTTAGTAGAATCGGGGTTTCACCATGTTAGCCAGGATGGTCTCGATCTCCTGACCTCGTGATCCGCCCGCCTCGGCCTCCCAAAGTGCTGGGATTACAGGTGTGAGCCACTGCGCCCGGCCTGTAGTCTCGATTTATACTTCCCAGTTACTAATTATGTTAAACATCTCTTCATATTTTATTGATCATGTGTTTTCTCTTCTGTGAAAACAGTTCTTTTTTTGGCCCATTTTCCTATTGGGCTGCTTATGCGTTTTTTCTTTTACTGATTTGCAGAAGTTCTTTGTGATACCAGTCCTTTGCCAGTTTTATGTGTTTTGAATATCTTCTATATATAACTTTTTACTTTCTCTAAGAAAGCGACATTTATCAATCTTTTTCTTTTATCACCAACTGGAGTGCAGTGGCATGATCATGGCTCACTGCAACTTCCCCAGGCTCAGATGATCCTCTCATGTTAGCCTTCCAAGTAGCTGGGACTACAGGCACGCACCACTACACCTGGCTAGGTTTTTGGTTTTTTTTCCAGAGATAGGGTTCTCGCCATGTTGTCCAAGCTGGTCTCAAATTCCTGGGCTCAAGTGATCTACCTGCCTCACCCTCCCAGAGTGCTGGGATGACAGGGGTGAGCCATCACCCTGGGCCACCTTTTGCTTTATTAAATGCATACATGCTATGTATCTTTTTGCTTTTTGCCTTTAAGTCCATTTTATCTAATATTGCTGTAGATAAACCAGCTTTATTTTGATTAGTATTTTACTGATATATCTTTTTTTATTCATTTACTTAGAGCCTTTGCAATTCCTTACGCTTTAGTTTTATCTCTTGTTAATAGCACATACCTGAATTTTTGTTAAATCAAATTTTTCCATCTTTGTCTTTAACTGACGAGTTTAGTTCATTTATATTTATTGTAATTATTTATTTGGACCTGTTTCTACCACCTTATTTTTTTTTCAGTCTGACTCACTTTTTCTATATATATTATTAACCATTTCTTTAAATTGGTAACTATCTCTTCCCCCATAAGAGCAAAACTTTATACACTCATATCTCTTCATCTCTATGCCCCCAATCCGCATCATGTTATTATCTACACTTTGATGCCAGGTTATTGTGTCTATGAGTTCTCTTTTTCTTTAGTCTTAGCTATTCTTTCAAGTCAAAGAAATTATACCAGTATACTTGGTCATCTTTACATATCTTTGGCAGTATCTACTAGATTTACTCTCCCTTTATATAAGCCTTTCATCTAAAATAGTTTTCAGTATAGTCTTTGTGTGGTAAATCTTCTGAGAACTTCTGTGCCTGATAATATTTTTTTTATCATGCCCTTATCTTTGAATGGCCAATTGCATATAAAAATAGAGGATGGGCAGGGCGTGGTGGCTCATGCCTGTAATCCCAGCATTTTGGGAGGCCAAGGCAGGCGGATCACCTGAGGTCAGGAGTTTGAGACCAGCCTGGCCAACATGGTGAAACCCCATCTCTACAAAAATTACAAAAATTAGTCGGGCCTGGTGGCACACACCTGTGGTCCCAGCTACTCGGGAGGCTGATCCAGGAGAATTGCTTGAACTCAGGAGGTGGAGGTTGCAGTGAGTGGAGACTGCACCACCAGGCTCCAGCCTGGGCAACAGAGCAAGACTCTATCTCAAAAAAATAAATAGGCCAGGCGTGGTGGCTCACACCTGTAATCCCAGCACTTTGGGAGGCCGAGGTGGGCAGATCACCTGAGGCCAGCAGTTCAAGACCAGCCTAACCAGTTTGTTGAAACCCTGTCTCTACTAAAAATACAAAAAAAAATTAGCCAGTCATGGTGGCAGGTGCCTGGAGTCCCAGCTGCTCGGGAGGCTGAGACAGGAGAATTGCTTGAACCTGGGAAGCGGAGGTTGCAGTGAGCAGAGAGCATGCCACTGAACTCCAGCCTGGGTGACACAGTGAGATTCTGTGTCAAAAAAAAAAAAATTTGATGTCAATCTGACTTCAGTCCTCTTTTTGTGATGTTCTCTTTCTCTTTATAATCTTTTAGAATTTTCCTTGAAATTCTTCTCTTTTTTGTTTTTTGTTTTGTTTTGTTTTGTTTTTGTGAGATGATGTCTTGTTCTGTCACCCAGGCTGGAATGCAGTGGTGAAATCACAGTTTACTGCAGCCCCACCCTCCTGGGCTCAAATGATCCTCCAACCTCAGCCTCTTGAGTAGCTGAGACTACAGACATGCATCACCATGCCTGACTAATTTTTAAAACTTTTTGTAGAGATGGGATCTCACTTTGTTTTCTTTGCTGGTCTTGAACTCCTGGGCTCAAGTGATCCTCCTGCCTCAGCCTCCCAAAATGCTGGGATTAAAGGTGTGAGCCACCATGTCCAGCTTTGAAATTCTTAATTCTACTATAAAATGCTCTGGTGTGGATTTTTTCTTATCTTTTTTCTATAACCTTTTTTATCTTTCTTTCATCTTTTTACAGTTATGGAAGATTATCTCATTTTTCTTCAAGCATTTCCTTCTGTTCATTTTTCTTCTTTCTAGAATTCTTATTACCTGGATGTTAGTACTTCTGTCTTCCACATAACCTAGTTTTTTCTTTATACTTTATACGTCTTTGTTATTTTCTTATCTATTTTGAAAGATTTCCTCCACCTGGTCTTCCAAGTTGACAATTAGTTTTGCAGCTCTATCCATTTTGTTATTTATCCATGTGATGTGTTCACTTCAACTATGATATTTTACTTATCTAATATTTCTTTTTTATGTTTTCTTGTTCTTATCTACATTGTCATTATCTTCTTTTATCTTTTGTATATTTATTAGGCCAATATCACATTATCTGTGCAACTGTTTTTATATGTATAGTTGGATTCTGTAATCTAAAATGCTATTTTTCATTTCACGTAGTTGTGATTCTGAAATCTGCTATTTTGACCTGTGAATTCGTGTTTTCCTGAAGGCATATGCTCCTTTTCTGGGGAACACATATAGGGAAAGGCCAGTTGTAATTAGCTCATTCCCAGTCAGCCCCAGTTAGCTCTGAGGGTGAGAATGGATGAAGCCCAAGGGGGAGAAACAAGCCAGGGCACAATGAAACCACTGTCATTTGCTCTCCACCTCACAACACAATGGGGTCAGAGCTTCACTCTGCCTTCCAGGGCACTCAGCATTCAGAGGAGACCTTGTTGGACTGTCATTTGCCACCTCTGGGGGTTTGGTGGGAAGGGGAACTGATACCCCAAGATAATTCGTCCTCACCTCATGCACAACTATTAAATTTAAAGTTGTGAATGTGATTTGATGCCCTTACATGGTATCACTGGGAGGCAAATCCCTGAATGATTATCCATCATTGGGCACTATTTGCACTTATATTCTCCCCCAGTGGGTACCATTAAATCCCCCTTTTCCAGAAACATCACTTTTTCAAGAACTCCCCTATTCCAATCCCATCCCTTTGCACTTCTTCCCTTGTGATTCTTCTCCCTCCTTTTCTTCTTCAGATGTTTGTTAAGGGCCTAATGTGTGTCATGTACTAGGCTGTGAGTCTGACATGTGTGAAGAGCAGATGTGCTTGAAGAATAAGAAAAATAGGCCTGGTGTGGTGGCTCACGCCTGTAATCCCAGCACTTTGGGGGGCTGAGGCAGGTGGATCATGAGGTCAGGAGTTTGAGACCAGCCTGGTCAATATGGTGAAACCCATGTCTACTAAAAATACAAAAATTAGCCAGGTGTGGTGGCAGGTGCCTGTAATCCCAGCTGCTCAGGAGGCTGAGGCAGAAGACTCACTTCAACCCAGGAGGCAGAGGTTGCAGTGAGCCAAGATCATGCCACTGCACTCCAGCCTGGGCAAAAGAGTGAGATCCATCTCAAAAAAAAAAAAAAAAGAATAAGAAAAATAGAAATCGAAATGGAGCCAAGATTGCAGAACTAAAGACAAATTTGGCCTCCTTTCCCTGGCAGCAAAGCAAGGAGAGGGTATATCCTTCCTCTGAGGTGGAGCCTATCAAATGGCAATGGGAAGGTGCTCTAAGTCAATGGTTCTAATCTTGACCTCTCCTTAGAACCACTTGAGGAGTTTTTTTTTTAATCTCAGTGTCTAGACACATTTAATTGGCACAACTATGTCAACTATGTACCAATTAAATTGTAATCTCTTGTGGTGAACTCAAAATCATATATGCATACGCACTTTTTTTTTTTTTTTGAGACGGAGTCTCACTCTATTGCCCAGGCTGAAGTTCAGTGGCACCATCTCAGATCATTGCAACCTCCACCTCCTGAGCTCAAGCAATTCTCATGCCTCAGCCTCCTGAGTAGGTGGGATTACAGGCAAGTGGCATCACGCCTGACTAATTTTTGTATTTTTAGTAGAGAAGGGGTTTCACTATATTGGCGAGGCTGGTCTCGAGCTCCTAACCTCAGGTGATCCACCCGCCTCGGCCTCCCAAAGTGCTAGGATTACAGGCATGAGCCACCACGCCCGGCCCATCAGTATGTTTTTTAAAATTCTCCAGGAAATCCAATATATATCCACGTTTAAGAAGCACTGCTTGAATATACAGGCAACCATCAAGCTTGGGATCAGGAATTATTGGTTAAATCCTGTTATGGGGCCAGGTGCAGTGGCTCATGCCTGTAATCCTAGCATGTTTGAGGGCCGAGGTGGGAGGATCACTTGAGCTCAGGAGTTCAAGATCAGCCTGGGCAACATAGCGAGACCTCATCTCTAAATAAAAGAAATTTTTAAAAATCCTGTTATGAGTTGAATTACTTTCCCGAAATTTTATATGTAGAGGTTCTAACCCCTACACCTCAGAATGTGACCTTATTTAGAGCAGAATCTTTACAGAGGTAATCCAATTAAAGTGAGGTTATTAGGATGGGCTGTAAGCCACCCAGGTTTAGGTCGTTACAGCAGCCCTAAGTGGACTAATACAAATCCTGAGGTAGCCACGTAGCCATGTTTCCACTGTGTGCAATAACTTTCCTGAGAGTGCTTCACCATCTTATCAGAAAAACAATATTTAAACTCTCACTCACAGGTTACCGAGAGGTTTTTTGTTTTTGTTTTTGTTTTTCTGAAACTGTCTTGCTCTGTTGCCCAGGTTAGAGTGCAATGGCACAATCATGGCTCACTGCAGCCTCAAATCTCCTGGGCTCAAGCAATCCTCCCACTTCAGCATCCCTAGTAGCTGGACATGGTGACACTATGCCCAGCTAATTTTTTAATTTTTGTAGAGAGGGGTCTCACTGTTGCCCAGTTGGTCTTGAACTCCTGAACTCAAGCAGTCCCTCCTCAGCCTCCCAAAGTGCTGGGATTACAGGTGTGAGGCACCGTGCCCGGTCTTACTGAGAGGTTTAAATGGGTAAAGTAAGTGAAAGCATCCTGCACAGAGATGGGAACGTAGTAGGTGCTCAGTAAATATTTGTTAAATCTGAGTCTTTCCTGCCCAAAGAAACTTTTCCAGTTTAGACCACCGTGGTCAGTTCAGCAGCCTGAGGAAGCAGGCTAGTGCAACCGGATCCCCTCTAGGGCTCCCAAAAAAGATGGAACAGCTTTTGTCCGCTCTGGTAAAGGGAAAGGGAAAGGTAGTCCCCTTTCCATGCTGTGCATCGGCTTAGGGCGCCCCAACGCTTTTTATTCAGCCTTGTCTTTGAAGCAACTTTTGAAGCCGACCACTAGAGGGCGGACAGTCTCCACCACCCGCAGCGGCGCTCGGCCGCGCTGGCAAGGAAAAAACGCGGAGGGCGGCTCTGGCCGCGGGCGGTGCTCGCCCCCTCTTATCCTCTACCGTCGCCGCAAGCCGTTTCCAGGCAGTAATGCCGGGCGGGCGAGGTTCTCTGCGTGCCGGCGCGGCCCCGAACGTGCCCTGACGCCCAGTGTGCTACTTCACTTACTCTAAACAGTCCTGTTGTTCCTCCCAGGTGAGTAAATTAAGGCTCAGAGACATTAAGCAAACGGCCGGGGGTCACACAGCTATGGGAATTAAATCCAGGCAGTGACACGTCTGCCTGACTCCAAAACCAGCAAACACTTGTGGTCAAAATGAGCCCCAATGCGCAGCCCTACTTGCAGACTACTCAGAGGCCCAGCAAGAGACCCCAGAAGCAAGGAGGGTCAGAACAGCCTCTGTTACCCTCCCTTCTCTCCCCGGAACCCCGCTGCTGCTGCCGCAGCCCTGAACCAGTGTTTGCCTCCACTGGTCATCTTTGTACTGCCCTAACCTAGTCTGAAAATGAAGATGTTAAAGTAATTCCTTTTGTTTTTCTTTTCTCCCCCTTTGTATCCGTGAGGATGATCGATTTTTGCAGCCACTCCAAAGGAGTACTTACGATGGTTTAGAAGCGGGTTTTAATTGCTACTGCCTCTCCATTGAAGGAGCCAGGACACATTAAAAAAACAAAAACAGTGGTAATTACATGTACTCGACTGCTGGTGTCTACACTGCGGGGCAGTGGGAGAGGTGTTCCCCCAAGACATAGCCTTTCATGCCAGAAAAACTAACCAATTTGAAGTTCTGTGACACTGAGCTTGTATTTGGAGGCAGTCCAGGGGATATTCTGCAACTTCTTCCGGCAATCACCCATCGATCCCTCCCTCCCTCCCTCCCTCCCTCCCTCCCTCCCTCTCATGCAAGGCTCTGTGCTGTGGCTGTGGAGAGATGGCCCTGGCCAGATGTCTTTCCACAGGACATTTGTGATCCAGCACAGTGAAGCTCACTCTCAGGAGAACTGGTACCAAAAGCACGGTCAGAAAACCCTTTTTTTTTTTTTTTTTTTGTGACAGAGTCTTGCTCTATAGGCGCCCGCCACCACACCCAGCTAATTTTTTGTATTTTTAGTAGAGAAGGGGTTTCGCCTCGGCCTCCCAAAATGCTGGGATTACAGGCGTGAGCCACCGCGCCCGGCCGTCAATTCTTTTTAAGAGGATTAAAGCGATTGAGTAACACATGGGGAGGCTGGGATTCTGATGCGCTAAACAATCCTGGGCCTGGGGACAAGGCCCTCGGTTTCTGTGTATATGAGATAAGGAACATGGGCTCCTTCCTAGCTCGGCCGATCTCTCATGTCACATACTGGTATCATCGACTAACACAGTCTTGAAACTCCTCTAATCGCTCTCCCGCCTGCACCAAAGTTCACAAGGCATAATGCTGTTCGTGTGCAAAATGAACTGTATTAACACTCCTGGGCCGGGCACGGTGGCTCACGCCTGTAATCCCAGCACTTTGGGAGGCCCAGGCGGGCGGATCATGAGATCAGGAGATCGAGACCATCCTGGCTAACACGGTGAAACCCCGCTTCTACTAAAAATACAAAAACAAAATTAGCCGGGCGTGGTGGCTGGCGCCTGTAGTCTCAGCTACTTGGGAGGCTGAGGCAGGAGAATGGCGTGAACCCAGGAGGCAGAGCTTGCAGTGACCCGAGATTGCGCCACTGCACTCCAGCCTCGGAGACAGAGCGAGACTCCGTCTCCAAAAAAAAAAAAAAGACCCCTGGAAAAGAGACCCCAGGGCTGTGGCAGCCTCCTTCCCCTCCCCTCTGTGCATTTGTTCTTTTGTTTTGTTTTGCTTTTTTGAGACCGAGTCTCACTCTGTCACTCAGGCTGGAGTGCAGTGGCATGAGCCTGGCTCACTGCAAGCTCTGCCTTCCAGGTTCAAGCAATTCTCCTGCCTCAGCCTCCCAAGTACCTGGGATTATAGGTGACTGCCACCACGCCCGGCTAATTTTTGTATTTTTAGTAGACATAGGGTTTCACCATGTTGGCCAGGCTAGTCTTGAACTCCTGACCTCAGGTGATCTGCCTGCCTCAGCCTCCCAAAGTGCTGGGATTACAGGCGTGAGCCACTGCACCCAGCCCCTCTGTGCATTTGTTCTATAGGTTAGAGGACGCAAGGAGCCCACCTTCCTCTGGAACCCTCCCTGGGCCCTTAGTTCTTCCATCATCTCTGTTGAAAGATTTCACCACCAAATATCTAAGCAAATAGTATTGGGTGCCATGGAAGGTTGAGACATTAGAGAGCTACTTGTGAATAAAAGTCATAAGAGCAGAGCAGAAAGTCCATAGAACAATTCCTGTGCCTTGGGTAGGGTCAACTGAATCTGATCCTTAAGCCCCAGCCTTTGGCATCCTTCCCTTGTCCAGCTAAGCTCCCTTTTCCCAGGCTTGATGCCCTGTGCCCTAACCCTGCCCATCCAAAGCTGCTTGCAAGAGCAGGGAGACTACAGCATCACAGGCAGGCACAAACAGTCAGGTGCTGGCTCTGCCCTCCACGAGCTCTATGAATTTGGGTAAGTCCCCTGGTCTCTGAGCCCAATGTCCTCATCTATAAAGTGAGCATAGCAATATCTAGTGCACAGGACTCCTTCAAGGCATATGAAATAGTGGATATGAAACACCAGCATGTAGTACACAGTAAATAAAAGCTAGGTATTTTTTGCAGTGTTACCATTCCAGGTGTACTGCAATTTTATATGCAAAAGGTTCAGTCAAAGGATTGACCTCATACAGTGAATTGAAGGCCATAACCAGGAAGGAAAGTGTGTTTAAAGAGATTGGTCATCTTTCTACTGCCATCACGTGATAGCAGGTGGGCAGCTGCCAGCAAGAAAAGCAGTTTTGATAATAGAATATTAGAATAATTATTAGATTATTTGGAATACTGCCTGACTTATATTGGAACAATTTTAGAATTATCAATAAATTTGGATTTGCACTGGCTCATTTGGCTCTAACAGTGTTCCCTGTAAGTAGTTCAGGCAGATATCATAATCCCTGTTAAGAAATGCAGAAAGGGCTGGATGCGGTGGCTCACGCCTGTAATCCCAGCACTTTGGGAGGCAGAGGTGGGTGTATCACAAGGTCAGGAGTTTAAGTCCAGCCTGGCCAAGATGGTGAAACCCCATCTCTACTAAAAATATGAAAAAATTAGCTGGGCGAGGTGGCAGGCGCCTGTAATCCCAGCTACACAGGAAGCTGAGGCAGAGAATTGCTTGAAGCCAGGAGGCAGAGGTTGCAGTGAGCGGAGATCACGCCACTGCATTCCAGCCTGAGCAACAGAGTGAGACTCTGTCTCAAAAAAAAAAAAATCAGAAACAAAATAAATAAGTAATAAAATAAAATAAAAACAAAGAAATGCAGAAACAGGCTCACAGAGGTGAAATGACTGATGGGAAAAGACTTAACCCCAGGGGCTGATTCCTCTGGATTCCAGGCTCAGTGTGCTTTCCACCGTGCCCTCAATTGCAAGTGTGTAATATTGGCAAGCTTAACTGGACCACAGAGAGCCACTGTGTGTCATTGTCACGCCATGTCCCAGAGCCGCCAGCGCAGCTTTCCTCCAGGAGCATGTCTTGCATTTCGCCTGGGAACTAGGGCGGAATGTGGTCCTTGTCCACAGCGTTACCTTCCAGCCAGCTTCTCTGGAACACATGTGCCCCATGCTGTGGACAGAACCAAACTCTTGATCTTGCCCTGCCCCTTGGCTCCTCCTCCAGCCTTCCCCGTGCCTTTGGGGTACAGGATACTCCCAACAGTCCACTTCCTCATCCCAGAAACCTGGCGCTTCCCACTCCTTCCCCGATACACCTTGCTACCCTGTCCTTATTCTTCCCCTAACAAGCTGTAGCTTCATCCGCTCCCTCTCCACTGCCATAATCCTGTGACCATTTTCGTTTGACTTCAGCTTGCATCAGAATCACTGGGGGAGCTTGTTAAAACTCCAATGGCAGGGCCCCCCCCCCCGAGTTTCTTTTTTTTTTTTTTTTTTTTTTTTTTTTTTTGAGACGGAGTCTCGCTCTGTCGCCCAGGCTGGAGTGCAGTGGCGCAATCTTGGCTCACTGCAAGCTCCACCTCCCGGGTTCACGCCATCCTCCTGCCTCAGCCTCTCCGAGTAGCTGGGACTACAGGCGCCCGCCACCACGCCCGGCTAATTTTTTTGTATTTTTAGTAGAGACGGGGTTTCACCGTGGTCTCGATCTCCTGACCTCGTGATCCGCCCGCCTCGGCCTCCCAAAGTGCTGGGATTACAAGCGTGAGCCACCGCGCCCGGCCTCCCCCTGAGTTTCTGACTCAGTAGATCTGAGGTGGGACCCCAAAATGTACATTTCTAGCAAGTTCTCAGTGATGCTGATGCTGCTGGTCTGGGGTCCACCCTTCGACAACCTCGGTCTAAGTAACTGTAATAGCCTCCTAATGCCACCGAACCTCCCTCCAATCCATTCTTTATACAGTAGTCCAAGAGATCTTTTCAAAATCTAGCTGGATCATGTAACTTCCTTGCCTAGAATCCTTCCTTGCCTAACCCACTTCACTTAGGAGGGAGACTATGTCTGTATTCTATCCCAGTGCCTTGTAGATGCTGCACAAAGCTCTCTTGAAATTCATGCCATCAGACTAAAATCCTGCCTCCCTCCTGGTTGCTTTCACCTGCCAGTACCCTGGTCATTCCTCCGTGTCCCTTATGGACTTGAGCATTGGGCTCACTGCTTTCATTTTGACCATCTACTAGTGTCACTCTTTGGAGAGTAATCCGTCTGACACCTTGGCCTCTCAGTTCCTTGACCTTCGTGCCTCAAATGATCTTGAGCCTCCTACTCTGGAGGTCACTTTCTTGACCTTGTCATCGCCAATGACAGTGTCGCCCCTTATTCTCACTTTCAAGCCCCTCACTTCCTGACCACCTTGTCCTCTCTTTCCAGTTTAGTGGCTCTAATGCTCCCACACCAGCAATTATTTAATGTCATGAAGAACCATGATTCATTGGCCTTGTGAACAGATCTCAGTCAATTTAGGAAGTTAATTTTCCCAAAGTTAGGGACACGCACTTGGACACAGCCTCAGGAGGTCCTGATGACATGTGCTCAACGTGGTCTGAGCACAACTTGGTTTTATACATTTTAGGGAGGCATGAGACATCGATCAACATACAAAAGATGAACATTGGTTTGGTTCAGAAAGGCGGGACAACTCGAAGCAAAGGCAGCACAACTCAAAGTGGGGAGAGGGCTTCCAAGCCATAGGTAGGTAAGAGACAAATGGTTGCATTCTTTTGAGTTTCTGATTAGATCAGATATGCATTTATCTCAGTGAGCAGAGGGGTGACTTTGAATAAAATGGGAGACAGGATTGCCCTAAACAGTTCCCACCTTGACTTTCTCCTTTAGCTTAGTGATTTGGGGGGCCCAAGATTTGTTTTCCTTTCACAGCCCCTATCATCATCCATCATCTCTTAGTTTTTCACTTCATTCCTGACCCAGCTCAGATTACATGGTACGTCATTAAAAACACTTCCTTTCAAATATTACTGTCTCTTCGGCTCTCCCTTTATCCTTGATTAGACCCACTTACTCCATCTCTGTGCCCAAGCAGCAAGAGAAAAACACCAGCTGGGTGAATGTACTCACTTTAAATTGAGGCCACAAACCTCCAAGGTCCATGCTCGCAAATCCTATCCACCTCTTGTCTTAGTCTGTTTGTGCTGCTATAAAAAAAAAATACCCCAGACCGGGTGATTGATAAGTCATAGGAATTTATCTCACAGTTCTGAAGGCTGGAAAGTCCCAGATCAAGGCATTGGCAAGTTCAGTGTCTGGTGAAAGCGGCTCTCTCTGCTTCCAACATCACCATCCCTTGTTGCTGCATCGTTTAGAGGGGACGAGTGCTGTGTCCTTACATGGAGGAAGGCAGAAGGGCAAAAGGACCCAGCTAGTTCCCTCCAGCCCTTTTATAAGGCTATGAATCTCATCCATATGAGAGCTGAGCCCCCATGACTTAACCACCTCCTGTAGGCCCCACCTCAATACTCTTGCATTGGGGATTAAATTTTAACATGAATTTTGGAGACCAACAGCACAGGCATCACTGTGGAGTTTGTTACAAATGCAGGAGGCCAGGCCCCACCCAGACCTACTGAATCCAAATCTGCATTGTAACAAGGTCCCCAGGCACCCAGATGATTCATTTCCACAATTAAAGTTTAGAAGCACTGCCCTAGTGGTTTGTTTTTTGGATCATCAGGACAGTCATTCATTCTCATCTTTTTCTTTCCCCCTCAAACCTTCTGAACCCCTGTGGCCATCATCCTGAGCCTCACACTCCATCGAGAAACCAGAAGCAGTCA
The DNA here is from genome assembly GCF_028878055.3 of Symphalangus syndactylus. Lineage (NCBI taxonomy): Eukaryota > Metazoa > Chordata > Mammalia > Primates > Hylobatidae > Symphalangus > Symphalangus syndactylus. The sequence continues at coordinate 87,575,259 of NC_072437.2, read as the reverse complement.
CACGAAACCCCTTCACCTTCCAGTCACCACATCTCCAACCTGCTTCCATCTGCATCTGCATCCTGCCTTCCCTCCTGCTATTTTATGCGTTTTTTTTTTTTTTTTTTTTTTTGAGACAGAGTCTCACTCTGTCACCCAAGCTGGAGTGTAGTGGCACAATCTCAGCTCACTGCAACCTTGCCTCCCTGATTCAGGCAATTCTCCTGCCTCAGCCTCCCAAGTACCTGGGATTATAGGTGCCTGCCACCACACCCGGCTAATTTTTGTATTTTTAGTAGACATAGGGTTTCACCATGTTGGCCAGGGTGGTCTTGAACTCCTGACCTCAAGTAATCCACCTGCCTCGGCCTCCCAAAGTGCTAGGATTACAGGCGGGAGCCACCGTGCCTGGCCCCCTCCTGCTATTAATACAATGGGAGATAGGGCTCAGCTCCGGTCAGAGGCCATTTCGTTTCATTGGTTTCTGGATTTCACCTCTCTTCTGCATCCCTGAATCACGAGTTGCTCCTTGGCTATAGACACGTTCTAATCCCATCTTGTTCTAGTCCTGTCTTGAAAGACTCTCTCCTGATTTTGCATTCACTCCTGTCCATTTCTTCACCATGAAATTCCTGCAGCCCTCTTTCCTTCCGTATGGAAGGAAATACATATGACTACATATATAAATATAGATATATGACTACAGGCACATGCCACCATGCCTGGTGAATTTTTCGTATTTTTAGTAGAGATGGAGTCACCCTATGTTGGCCAGGCTGGCCTTGAACTCCCGACCTCAAACGATCCACCTGCCTCGGCCTCCCAAAGTGCTGGGATTACAGGTGTGAGCCACTGCACCTGGCCCTCCTCCCATATTCTTATGGTTCACTTCCTCACTTCATTTAGGTCTTAGTGCAAATGTCACCTCTGCAGAGGGGCCTTCCCTTACACCTTCTGTAAAATAGCACACACATACTTATCCAGCTTTAATTATGTTTATAACACCACCATCTGGTGTGCCTTGTGTTTCTTTGGTGTCTGTCTCTCCTTACTGAGGGAAAGTTCCAGGGAGCAGGGACTTTGTTCTATCTGGGGCCATATCCCTGAGGCCTGATGCTCACTCTTGTTGTGCAGATGAGTGGGGGCCAGCTTGGAACGCCACATACCAGGAAGAAACAGCAGGCTACCAAGAAGACAAGGCCGCAGAGACCCCTGTATTTGCTAACAGGAGATGGGACCAATAATAGTGTCTTTTTCTCCCTTCATCGCTTTCTTAGGGTCTGTCTGCTCCAAGGACATAGAAATGCACTTATAGACACAAGTAAAAAAGGGAGGGGGGCCACTCTTCTAAGAGCAAGGAGGGTCTCACTGAATCTCATGCAGGAAGTTCACAGGGGCCTCCCAGGCATTAGAAAGTCACCAGATGGCCTTCGGTGATTCTCCCCTCCCTGTATTCATGCCTGGCGTGGGGCCCTCCTACACAGGATGGGCTTGGCCTGTGTGTCACCAATAGGATTGTGGAAACAATGGCATGTGGCTTCTGAAGTTAGGTCATCAAGGATATTGCAGCTTCTGCCTGCTCCCTCTTGGAGCCATGAAAGCAACTAGAAAGGTCACTTAGCAGAGGGAGCTAGTTCTCCCAATAGCGGCCCTCTCCTTCTCACATTGCAATACACTTTTTATTTGGGCACACGACAATCCAAAATACAGACAGCATTTTCAGCCTCCTCTATAGCTGGGTGTGGCCATGAGATTAAGGTTCAGACAATGGGTTGAGTGGAAAAATAGTATGTGCAACTCCCAAATTAAACCCTTAAAGAGAAATGTCCTATCCCCTCCTTCCTTGTTCTCTCCCTCCATTGTACTGCTGAGCCAGCATGGACCACATAGATGAGAGTAACCACTCAGGGCTGCATGATGACTTTCTTTTTGAGACAGAGTCTTGCTCTGTCGCCCAGTAGGCTGGTGTGCAGTGATGAGATCTCGGCTCACTGCAACTTTGCCTCCCAGGTTCAAGTGATACTCCTGCCTCAGCCTCCCTAAATAGCTGGGATTATAGGCGCGTGCCACCATACCCAGCTAATTTTTGTAATTTTATTAGAGATAGGATCTCACCATGTTGCCCAGGCTGGTCTGGAACTCCTGACCTCAAGTGATCCACCCGCCATGGCCTCCCAAAGTGTTGGGATTACAGGTGTGAGCCACCACGCCTGGCCTGCATTATAACTTTTGGGAACCCTAAGCACCTTTGCCTTTGTGGGCCCTTTCTTCTGTTAAAAAAAATTAAAAATTATATTTTACTACTGTATTAGTAAAATGGCAAAAATAATTCAGGCTGGATTTATCATTATATTCATTTTTTCCTTCTGATTCTAAATGAAATTAAAATGTTTTCATGGGTCCTAGGCACTGTGTCTGCTGTGCCTCACGGATAGGTCGGCACGTAGAAGCGTCCAGGCACTGGGAGGGCCTTCACTGGGCAGGACTCTCCCTTGAAAGAGAATTAAAGGTCTGCCTTTTTTTTAAGTTGCTGTTACTTTGGGTCTCTCTGACATCCGTCTGAACTTTCACTGGGGGGCCGGGAGGCTTCCTGTAGAGGTGACATCATGAAGGTTGAATAGAACATGACCAAGTGGGCGGGGGACAGTAGAGGAACGTGTTTCTGGCAGATGAAACAGCTTGAGCAAAGGCTGAGAGGAGACAAGGTGAGAGGAACTGGGGGAACTTCATTGTGTATGGAGCTTAGATGCAAAGCTCTGTGTGTGTGTGTGTGTGTGTGCGTGTCCTTTGATCTGTTCTCTGGAATTTGGCCACACCCTCTAATCTGTTTACCACCAATGTCTGCAGGAGCCCGCCCAGGCATGAATAAGTGAAATGGCCACAAGACAGTGACGGTGACTCTCCTCTCCAAAAGGAGAGTGAGCGTGTATGAGGTCAAATGGGCCACCACTGCCAGGCTGCTGCCGTTGGCATGTGAGATTGCCAGTCCAGGGGTGAAAGAAAGAGCTATCCATTTTTTCTACAGAAGCCAGAAGTTTACTTGTGAAACTCCTTTCAAGTGTAGGCCATTAATTAAAATAAATAACAAACACTGTCTGCCCTGTGAGTCCCTGAGCCACCACCTGGCACCTTGGCTTGTTGAACCCCTTGGGCCCCTGTGCTGGGCCCCACCCTTTTCTCTCCACAGTCTCCAGCGTCAGCCGTTTCCATTTGGGATGGGGAACAAGGCTAGATTTGGAATCTTTAAAGGGCTAAAACAGCCGTTGCCCAAGCTGTTTTATCTGCTTTGATTCAATTCAGGTTAATGCCATTGTTCGATCTTATGCCACAAGTTTCAGTGACACGTAACGAGAAGCTCTGAGTGAAAAAAGAAAACCAAAACACAATCGCTTTGAGGATCCAAAGCGATGACTGTGCGCGTGGAGATGAAGGGGGAAGGTTAGCGAATATTTGTGTATTGCTTACCATAATATTTAAGTTAAGTCTGTATTCTTTCTGTAGTTGGACATCATGTAGTTGGGTTTCTGGTACTTTGAAGGGCAAAAAGCCTTCTTGTCATAGAGTTTAATTTCAATAGTTCTTTTCCAAGGACAGTTGACTTGTAGCCTTGAAACTGCATATTCATTAGAGAAAATTGCATTTGTTGAAATGTTTGTGGTAAAGAATGTATTTCTTGGCCGGGCACGGTGGCTCACGCCTGTAATCCCAGCACTTTGGGAGGCCGAGGCGGGCGGATCATGAGGTCAGGAGATCAAGACCATCCTGGCTAACATGGTGAAACTGCGTCTCTACTAAAAATACAAAAAATTAGCCGGGCGTGTTGGCAGGCGCCTGTAGTCCCAGCTACTCGGAAGGCTGAGGCAGGAGAATCACTTTAACCTGGGAGTTGCAGTGAGCCGAGGTCCCGCCACTGCACTCCAGCCTGGGTGACAGAGCGAGACTCTGTCTCAAAAAAAAAAGAAAGAAAGAAAATGTATTTCTTAGGCCAGGCATGGCGGCTCACGCCTGTAATCCCAGAATTTTGGAAGGCTGAGGTGGGCGGATCGCTTGAGCTCAGGAGCTCGAGACCAGCCTGGGCAACATAGTGAGACCCATCCCTGTCTCAAAAACAAAACAAAAAAAGAATGTGTTTCTTCACTTAAAATGACCACCACTGTGGTTTCTCTAGAAGGTTGCATTTGCTCCCCAGCCTTGTCATAAATACCTGCTGAGAATGACCTCATTAATGTAATTCAACTATTATATAAACTGTCCATTTTCTTACTTAGTTAGGCAAAGTGTCTGGAAGCCTCTCTTCTCTGCAAAGGGATTTCTGCAAGTAAAGCCAGTCAGGGGCTTCAATAGATTTATTTTTAAAGCACAAAGCAAACTCTGATCCTCCCATATCATGTAGATAGTTGTTGAAACCCCGGGGTGTGTAAGAGATTGCTCAGAAAGAGTGAAGACTGAGAGGAAAAGAGAGCCATGAGAAAGGCCCCAGCAGAGGGGAGCTCAGCATCCCAGACACCTCTGGGCCTGTCTCCCGCCCCCCGCCCATCCTTTTTAATTTTGTTTAAACTTCAGTTATTGCTGTGGCAATGGGTCCGGCTGATACCCCGTCCATCCCTCCCCTCAGCCTCCTGTCAAATCTCCAGCATCTATGGGGGCTGGGGATCCCTGTGAGGACCCATTGAGCTATTCAGATTTGTGTGAAAACCTGGAGGTACTAGAGAGTTCCTCACCTTTGGGCACATCTCAAGCAGTTGGGGCTGTCAGACAATGCTGAAGGCTGTTCTCACTCAGCGTCCCCAGTGAGATGGCGTCCTAGGGCCCACAGCAGTGGCTGGCTTGAGAATACTGCCTTGGACTCACTCTCCCTCCATCCTGCTTTTACTCAGACACCACTGCCATTCCTGGAGTCCCTTCCTAATGAAACTCCCTACCCACAGTTCTGTCCAGGGCCCCACCAGGGAAGTAGGTAGCACTGAGTGTTTTAAACAAAGGGAATTTATTCAGAGAAATGGTTACATATGTGACAGAAGAAGTTGAGAAGCCCACCAGGGGCAGGGAGACCCCAGTCAGAAGTCATTGACACCTCCAGGCAGGAGGGACAAAGGACAGGGGTGATGTCACTGCAGCCTAGAAGAAGGCAGAATCACAGGGGGGCCTGTCCAGCAGGCCCTGGAGCTGCCTGGAAGTGCTGCCCCCACCTCCAGCTGGTGCCCCGCTGGCCTGGCTGGAGTCCAGCCAGCAGCCAGCTGACCTGGGAACCTAGGAGACGTCAGGGATCAGCTCCCTGCAGGAGGCCCTGGAGCAGAGGGAGGGCAAGGAAGGGATGCGAGGACAAACTGGTCTGGACTCGCACAAAGGAACAGGCACTGGGAAAAGGAAAACAAAAGAGACTGAGACTGAGCAGCCAGAGAACTCTAAATTGGTCCAATTTTTCAAAGTGTGCTTTGTAAGATTAAAGGAACCTTCCTGACTATTACACACACACACATATTTTCCTGCTCTGTCAGCTGAGAGGGCCTGGAATTAATGACACCCCAGTGGTAATGACACAGCTAGAGCCCAGCTCTTGGTTTGTAATACCATTCTTCACGAAAAGGAACTAGGGTTTATTGGAGAAATGGCTGACTCTAGGACTGGGTCAGGAAATACACAAGGTGAGCCTGGAGCATCTTTAGTGCCAGAAAGTAATAAAGTGTTAAAAAACCCAAACAACCCCAAACCCCCCCACAATGATTGGGGTATGCCAAAGGGACACAGAAACCAACTGACAGAGCTCCCAATGGCCAGAGCTGGGAACATTTGAGCAACAAAATAAAGCAGTACTAGGCTGGGCACAGTGACTCACACCTGTAATCCCAGCACTTTGGGAGGTCAAGATGGGTGGATTACCTGAGGTCAGGAGTTCAAGACCAGCCTGGCCAACATGGCGAAACCCTGTCTCTACTAAAAATACAAAAATTAGCCAGGCATGGTGGCACGCACCTGTAGTCCCAGCTACTCGGGAGGTTGAGACAGGAGAATCGCTTGAACCTGGGAGGCAGAGGTTGCAGTGAGCCGAGATCATGCTATTGCACTCCAGCGTGGGTGACAAAGCAAGACTCCGTCTCAAAAATTAAAACAAAATAAAATAAAGCAGTACTAGATGATGACCCAAAGTATAAAGCAAATATCCATGAGTCCATACTGATATAAATAAATGATTGAATAAATGGGAAAGGATAGACAAATCCCCAGGACAGAAGAATTCCAAATAATTTATGTTGGTACTCCACCCTCAAAGAAATAGAGTATAAACTGCCATTCCTAAAATGTGGGCTGCACACAGTGACTTTCTTCCAAAGCCTACAATATGGAAAGGGGGAGAATGAGCAACTTTACAGTAGAGAAACCTGACAGACACTACCTCAGCCAGGTGATCAAGGTCAACATCATCATGGTAAGTGATATTGACAGCACGTACCCTTGATAGGATGTGACCCCAGTGGCACTTTAACTATCTGGTCTTCCTCCCCAGATCAACCCCAGTCAAATCAGAACAAGAACATCAGAAAAATCACAATTGAAGAACACCCTACAAAATGCCTAACCAGCATTACTCAAAACTGTCAAGATCATTAAACAGAAGGAAAGTCTGAGAAACCGTCACAGCCAAGAGGGGCCTAAGGAGACATGACAAGTAAATGTAATGTGGGATCCTGGAACAGAAAAAAGGACATTAGGTAAAAAACAAGAAAATCTGACATAGTGTGGACTTTAATTAATTATAATGTACAAATATTGGCTCATGAATTGTGCCAAATCTGCCATACTAATGTTAGATACGAATCATATGGGCACTGGGTGCAGAGCACGTAGGACCTCTTTGTGCTATCTTTGCAATTTTTCTGTAAATCTAAAACTGTTCTAAAATTTAAACTTAAAAAAAAAAACCTACACAAATGTAATTTTTTTTTTTTTTGAGACAGAGTCTCGCTCTGTCACTCAGGCTGGAGTGCAGTGACGTGATTTCAGCTCACCACAACCTCCACCTCCTGGGTTCAAGTGATTGTTCCCACCTCAGCCTCCCCAGTAGCTGGGATTACAGGCTCCCACAACAACACCCAGCTAATCTTTGTATTTTTAGTAGAGATGGGGTTTTGCCATGTTGGCCAGGTTGGTCTCAAACTCCTGACCAGGAGATCCGCCCACCTCAGCCTCCCAAAGTGCTGGGATTACAGGCGTAAACCACTGCACCCGACCACAAATGTGAAATTGTCTATCATTCAGCTCTGCAGGCACATACCAAAGGCTCTCTCTAGGCAGACATGGGTTACAGGATCTGAAAACACAATAGAGTTCCTGCCCTTAGTAAACATACAGCCTGCTTTAATGCAGGCTACAATAAATATCATGTATGCAAGAAGAGAAATACGCACAAGGTGCCAAAACAATTGAGAGAATGGAGTGATTGAGTCTTAAAGGCTTGGAGATAAATTGTTATCCAAATAGGATTTGAGAAAGGAATAGGATTTCACTAGGAAGATAACAGAGGGGATATTATTATTGAAGACTTGAACACTGAGAAAACAAGGACTGGGCCTGTATGTACCTGACCATAAACATTTTTCTGGCCAGGCACAGTGACTCACACCTGAAATTCCAACACTTTGGAAGGCTGAGACAGGAAGATCGCTTGAGCTCAGGAGTTCGAGACCACCCTGGAAATACAGCAAGACTCCATCGCTACAAAAAATTAAAAAGATCAGCCAGGCATGCTGGTACATGCCTGTAGTCCACTTGAGCCCAGGAAGTTGAAGCTGCAGTGAGCCGTGATCATACCACTGCACTCCGCCTGGGCAACAAAGTGAGATCCTGTCTCAAAAAATAATAATAATATTTTTTCTATACCTAAGGGCTCTCAGAGATGTACAGCATATTGCTAGTGGTCTGGCCCTAGAGTCCAGTTGTCTGCATTTTTTTTTTTTTTGAGATGGAGCCTTGCTCTGTTGCCCAGGCTGGAGGGCAGTAGCTTGATCTTGGCTCACTATAGCCTCCTCCTCCTGGGTTCAAGTGATTTTCCTGCCTCAGCCTCCTGAATAGTGGGATTACAGGCGCATGCCACCAGGCCTGGCTAATTTTTGCATTTTTAGTAGAGATGGGGTTTCACCATATTGCCCAGGCTGGTCGGGAACCCTTGACCTCAAGTGATCTGCTCACCTCGGCCTCCTGAAGTGCTGGGATTACAGGTGTGAGACACCACGCCCAGCCCAGTTGTCTGCATTTCAATGACTACTCACCACACCCATCCATGAATATCAGACTTCTCTCAGCCTCCTCAGCTGCCTGTTTTGTCTCAGCTACTGTGTGTGGCCCACACACCTGCTCCCTATCTGGGGTTGTGGCTCCTCCAACCACTTCCAGACTCAGATGAACAGCCAACCCACAAAGCCTGGGAACTAACTTCCCCAGCGCCTGCTAAAGACTGCATGACACCACCCAGGAGGAAGGCATTTTTGACTCCCCATGGGACAAACTTGGGCCAGTAGAGACAAGAGACAGGGGAGAGATGGCAGCAAACTCCCTCTCCCCTTTTCTCTCCCATGGATCATTCTGACGTGTGGTTTTTCTACGCAGCCAGTGTTCCCTAAGGCCAAGAAGCCATTCCTGCCATGAGACCAGGTGTGGTGCTTCATGGCTCACAGTAAAGTGGTAGCCAGTGTGGAAATGCATCGCCTTGCATTTGCTTCCCATCTTCCCTGCCTCACTCCCCCTACCCCTCACTCCCACTTCCCTAGAATTGAACCTCCCAAGAGCATTGACTTAGATTCTATTTTTTCAGGAAACATCAGCAAGTTATCTGGGCCTCAGTTTCCTCATCTGTAAAATGAAAGAAATAATAGTACCCAACTTATAGAGATTAAATGAAATGATTCATGTAAAGCACTTAGGTCAGTATTTAGTATATAGTAAGCAATTGATAAATTTTAGCTATTGTTATCTAGAGCAACCTCTCAATCTTGCATCTGCAGCTTATAAGGTTCACAGAGCCTGAGGAACTTGCCTAGGATCACTTAGCAGTCAGTGGCAGAAATAGGATGAGAACCCAAAGGGATGCACTTTTTATACTTGAATGAACATCAAGAACATAATTGTATTAGTCGGCTCTCATGCTGCTATGAAGAAATACCTAAGACTGGGTAATTTATAAAGGAAAGGAGGTTTGATCTCACAGTTCCACATGGCTGGGGAGGCCTCACAATCATGGTGGAAGGTGAAGGAAGAGCAAAGGCACGTCTTACATGGTGGCAGGCAAGAGAGCGTGTGTAGTAGAACTGCTCTTTGTAAAACCATCAGATCTTGTGAGACTTATTCACTATCACAAGAACAGCATGGGAAAACCCGCCCCCATGATTCAGTTACCTCCCACTGAGTCCCCCTCCCTCCCATGACACGTGGGAATTATGAGACCTACAGTTCAAGAGGAGATTTGGGTGGGGACACAGCCAAACCTATCAATAATACTTACAAACATTATACATTATAAACATAATACATTATAAGTGATATAATGAACATATAACAATGAAGGCTGGGTGCAGTGGCTCACACCTGTAATCCCAGCACTTTGGGAGGCTGAGGCGGGTGGATCACCTGGTGGTCAGGAGTTCGAGACCAGTCTGACCAATATGGTGAAACCCATCTCTACTAAAAATACAAAAATTAGCTGGGCATGGTGATGGGCACCTGTAATCCCAGCTACTCAAGAGGCTGAGGCAGGAGAATTGCTTGAACCCAGGAGGTGGAGGTTGCAGTGAGCGGAGATCACACCACTGCACTCCAGCCTGGGCAACAGAACAAGGCTTTGTCTTAAAAAAAATAAAATAAAATAAAAACATATAATGATGAACATAATACATTATGAGTAACAATGAATACAGAACACATAACCATAAACAAAATACATCATGAATAACAATGAACATATAACAATGAACATAATACATTATGAGTAACCTAATGAACATCTATGACAATGAACAAAATAATGAATATTAATGTTCATAAACTATGGATTTTGTATTAACGAGGAGGTCTTGACTTTGGACAGCTGTTCCACTGGGGCACACAGTGTACACATCAAACTGTGGCACCCAGAGCCCTCCTAGCAGGCATGCTCAGGAGGCGATCAGTATCATTTCAGGGGTACTGGGAAGGCTGTTAATACTCTCTAGAGTCTTTTCTCATCCATAATTTGTTGCCTAAAATTTGACCTTCATTATGTTTTTTTTTCAAAAGGCTTTAACTCTTGTTTATGCAAATCCTCCAGGGATGGATAATACTTTGAGGTTTTTATCTAATGGTTAATCTTTTTTGGTGGGGGGCCTGCGGGAGAGACAGGGTCTTGCTCTGTTGCCCAGGCTGGAGTGCAGTGGCATGATCAGAGTTCACTGTAGTCTCAACCTCCCAGGCTCAAGGGATCCTCCCACCTCAGTGCCCTGAGTAGCTGGGACTACAGGCACACGCTGCCATGCCTGGTTAATTTTTTTTTTATTTTTGGCAGAGACAGTAGGGTCTCTCTCTATGCTGCCCAGGCTGGTCTCCAACTCCTGGGCTCAAGCAATCTTATTTCAGCCTCCCAATGAACTGGAATTACAGGTGTGAGCCACCGCACCCGGCCTTCTAATGGTTAACCTAACACAACTGTTTGTACACAGAAAGCCCTATGGAATAAATACTACTGAGTAAACAAATTCATAAAAGTGCCTACCTGCACTTTGGTGACTATGTCATATAATAATGATCCCGTGGGGATGGCTTAGGTGAGCTGAAGATGCTTCAGAGTCCTGAGAGACAGGGTCTGCGGAAGAAGTAGAAAGGTCCAGCAATTAGAAAAAAAAGGTGAAGATGGAGCAAGCCAAGGGGCTGAAATTTTATCTTACTCTTAAAAATATTTTCTTCAAGATGATAGCAAAATTCTCTATTGCAATACAACTCTCGCAGATATTGCGGATACCCAGGCAACAGAAGGAGTTTCAAATGTAGAATTGCCGAGCATGAGGGAACCCCCCCAGTACAGAGGGAGCAGGAAGTGGCATGAAGAGGCAGTGACAAACCAGAAGCAGAAGTGATGGGGGTGTCAGTTCTGCTAACTGCTGCCAAGGAGAAAAATCCTCACAGACTAGTGGATATAATCTGGGACAGATCGCAAAGATGCACAGGATTTGGTGTCGGGACCATCGCAGGTTAAATGACATATTCTCCAGATTATCAACTTAAAATGAGGATGAGGATGATGATAATAATAAATAGTAATAATTTATTGGGTAGTGTGGATTCAAATATCCACCCTAATTTCTGTCATCATTGGTTTCCAGTTTAGATACTGGAAAGTCACTTTACTTTGAAAAGTGTCCTTTTTGCAGGAACTCCTTTTGCTAAAATTTGTCTTAGAGTCAATTTACTGCAAGTAAAACCTCTCCATCCTCAGTCCTCCAATCTGCAGGCTGGCTCTGGGGATCAGGACCAGGCAGAGCACTAAAGATGCTGACCTTCAACTAGAGGGCTAACACTTGGATATTGTTTTCATGTTATTTGATAATGATTCAAAGGACCCATGTTTGAGTAAATAAATGGGGGAGGAGAGATAAATCTCCCATGCAGAATTCTAAATAATTTCTGTAAACACTTCACCTGTAAGGATGTGCAAATGACTCCCAGTCCTAGTGTGGGCTGTCATAATGACTTCCTTCCAAAGAGTACAGTGTAGAAAGGGGGAGAGGAAAATTACTGCAGAGAAACATGACAAACATCACCTCAGCCAGATGACCGAGGTCAACATCAATCATAAGTCATAAATCATGTCAATAATATGTACACTTGATGTGATGTGATGAAAATGGCATTTTGTATCTGTGATCTTCTTCCCCCAAATCCATAACCCCAGTCTAATTATGAAAAAAGTATCAAACAAATCCCAATAGGGGGCCATTCTACAAAATACCTGACTAATACCTCTCAAAACTCTCAAGATCATCAAAAAAAAAAAAAAAAAAAAAAAGAAAGTCTGAGAAACTGTCACAGCCAGGAGGAGCTAAGGAGACATGAGGTCTAAATGCAACGTAGTACTCTGGAACAGAAAAACTAAGAAAATTTGAATAAAGCATAAACTTTATTTAATATTAATGTGTCAATATTGGTTTATTAAATGTAACAAATGTACCATATTAATGTAAGATGTTAATCATAAGGCAAACTACATGGGTATATGGGAACTCTGTTTTATTTGTAATTTTTTTGTAAATCTAAAACTGGCTTAAAAATAAAGTTTGTGTTTTTAAAAGCTTAATAAGAAGAAAAACAAAATTAATTTTAAAACAATAGTGGAAGAGATGTCCCAGTGCATAATACAATTAATTGACAAATTAATTATAGAGAGAATAATTGTTCTGAAAGTTCAGTAGAGAGAGAGAGATCACTTCAGGCTAAAGTTGCCAAGGAATGCTTTATGGAGACAGCGGGATTAGAAAAGAGTCTCACCCTGTAGCACAGGCTGGAGTGCAATGGCGCAATCTCAGCTCACTGCTATTTCCGACTCCCGGGTCCCAGTTCAAGCAATTCTCCTGCCTCAACCGCCCAAGTAGCTGTGACTACAGGCATGCACCACCATGCCCAGCTAATTTTTGTACTTTTAGTAGAGACGGGGTTTTAACATGTTGGTTGGCCAGGCTGATCTTGAACTCCTGACCTCGTGATCCACCCACCTCGGCCTCCCAAAGTGCTGGGATTACAGGCATGAGCCACCCTGCCTGATCAGAAATGTCTCTTTATGATTGATCAAATGTTTACAAATAAAAATTGCACCAACTATACCTTATGAGTGTTTGCCATATCTGGATTAACTAATTGAGGAATTGTTCTGTAAGTCCAAAAGTAAATTTAAACACTACTAACACTAGTTAGCCATATATAAGTACTGGTTTTAGTCCATCAATTCTTAGACCAGCCTTTGAATACAAAGGGAACTTGTTTGTGCCCTTTCTAAACAAAAAATAAAAATAAAAATAATTAAATAAAAAAATTGAAACAAAACAAGTAAAAAAAGAACATGAAACTCTTTGACCAGTCTCTAAGTAGATAATTTAATAGACAATATCTACTTCTTCAAAAAGCAATTAATAATAAAACTATTTCAGGATAACTAAAAGAGATAAAATATGAAGCCCCTCGAGAATTTGCGTATTTTTGCATCTCCAGTGACTAGAATAATACTGAGCTCTCCTGGTTGCACTCTAATCTTTTTGAGTCTTTTCTCAATCTTTTTTTACTGCATGTTCCTCTATTTACTCATGAGGATCCAAAACAGATATGGAAGAGATAAAGAGAACTAAAAGAAACTATTCTGTGCGACACTCTACAAATGCATCTGAAAATAGAGGAAATTGATGGCTTTCTAGTAAAATATAACTTAGCAAAATTAAGCCAAGTAAAGGAAGAAAATCTAAACAGATCAATGCCCACGGAAGAGACTAGAAAGGCAATTTAAATCTAGCAGTTGAAAAAGCACCAGGCTCTGGTGGTTTTGGATCTGTATTTTGTCATCCTTTACCTCAGTGCTACTCAGGTATCTGGTTACAGAACTGTTTACTACCAGCCTGCGAAAAGTTAAGGAGCTTGGACTGGAACATAAATCAGTATATTGCTTCCTTCATCAGTGAAGTCTTTGCTAAAAATCAAAAAACAAAACTCAGCTAAATAGTACGTTTGAACTAAACAGTATGCTTGATTTATACTTTAGTGCCTGCAGAACACATTTTGAGTAGCATTGCTTTATGAATAGATAATTTCTGTTATGTAAACTCTTTCAGGCTATAGGAAAAAAAACCACTAAAAATCTCTAAAACATTCTATGAAGGCATCTCAATCTAAAAATCTAAATAAGATACTAACAGAAAAAAAGGAAAGAAGAGAAGAGAAAAGGAAGGAAAATAAATACTCTAGATATTAGAGATTTCATAGAGAACAAGGCAGAGTATTGGCTCGAGGAGATGATGGTTTAGTGGAGGGAGACTGGGCACAGCATAAAAACAACATGCTGGCAAGTACTACTAAGAAGATAAAATAGGGAAATGTGGTGGTGAGTTACTGGGGTGGGGAAAATCCACTTTAGCTGCTGTAACAGAGACCATCGTTTTTTGAAAATATAAAAATTTAAATAGTTAACACATGCACTTTGTACAAAATTCAAAAGCTATGAAAGTCAGGAGAGGCTGCCAATTTGGGGGAATAGGTGGAAATTCCAAATAGTTCAAAACGATTGTGACACTTGAGAGAAAGAAGAGCTGGGGGTATGGGTTATGACACTTCTGCCCAGCAGCCTTCCAGGTGTGCAGTCTCTAAGAGCCTACAGCCAGGACCTAGTGATATCGCATTCAGAAACAATTTAAATTGCAGGAAACAGTTCATTGCCAGTTGTTAATTTATTGCTAGATGTTACTGTTTTTTAAAAAATGTTTGGGGGAACTGTTCTTCCTCAAAGTGAGAGATGAACATGTGTACAGGGTATAGAACTATAGCTTTTCTGGGCTCATCACTGAAAAGGGAGCAGTGGGAGAAAGAGAAGAGGACCCACAGGCATTGCACACCTACTGTGTACCATGCATTTTGCTTGTGTTACTTCCCTTCATGCATATTTGGAAGCCTCTCTTCTGAACAGAGCCCCTTACCCCACTGAAGATCCAAACTAAAGCCGCCTTTCACAGGAACCACAGCGAGAGGCAGCCAGTCAACTGCTCCTTTGGGAGAGAGAGACGGAAGGGGCAAAATAGGGGCAACAGCATGGGCTGAGAACTTCTCCAGCCTCAGTTCTCCCATGTTACCACTCACTACATTGCCTCCTTGTTGAACCACCTAAAATTCCCCTCCACACGATTTAATTTCCCTCTCCAACAAAGACCCTCTCCTTGACCAAACCTGACTCATGCTCCTCTGAGCCTTCTTCTCCACTTAGACTCCACTAAGACCTTGGCACCTGTCCTGTCTTCGGCCTTCCTAGCCCAGTATGAACAAGAATATTGCTAAGTCAGTTTAGGGAGAATTCTCTCCATTTTGTGGTCTGATCACCACTGATACCTGAGCAAGTTCCTCATCCTCCACCTTTGATGTCTAAGTCCTTGGCTTTCCTTCAGTGAGAATCCTGTTAGTTCAGTTTAGCAAGAATCTCTCTACCCTTGATGTCTCCTCCTAGTAATTTTTCACCCACCAACCCCATCACTCTACTCCTTGACTATAAATATCCATTTGTCCAAGCTGTGTTCAGAGTTGAGCCTGATCTCTCTCTCCTATTGCAATAGTCTTAAGTAAAGTCTTCCTTACAGCATTTCAACAAGTGTCAGAATGACTTTTTTTATAGTGCCCCTACACCTTCGTATACCAGAAGCCCCTAAAATGAGCCTTTGTCATTGTCCTACCTTCAGGCCAGCAAACTGATCAAACTTGATCTTCTCTGCAAATTTACCATCTTCTTTTCCCCTTACTGTTAGTCCATAGCGTAGCATTTACTTCTCAGATTGTCTCTGACACCCTTTAGCACAAGGATTCCCTTATCCATTTTTTTCCTTTTTTCTTTTTTCTTTTTTTTTGTTTTTTTGTTTTTTTGTTTTGTTTTGTTTTTGAGATGGAGTCTCGCTCTTGTTGCCCAGGCTGGAGTGCAATGGCACGATCTCGGCTCACTGCAACCTCCGCCACCCGGGTTCAAGCAATTCTCCTGCCTCAACCTCCTGAATAGCTGAGATTACAGGCACATGCTACCATGCCCGGCTAATTTTTGTACGTTTAGTAGAGACGGGATTTAGTCATGTTGGCCAGGCTGGTCTTGAAATCTAACCTCAGGGGATCCGCCCGCCTCAGCCTCCCAAAGTCCTGGGATTACAGGTTTGAGCCACCCTGCCCAGCCACTTTTTCTTTTCTTTTTTTTTTTTTTTTTTTTTTTGAGACAGCATCTCACTCCGTCGCCCAGGCTGGAGTGCAGTGGCACAATCATGGCTCACTGCAGCTTCGACCCGCCTGTAGTCAGGTGATCCTCCTGCCTCAGCCTCCCAAGTAGCTGGGACTACAGGCATGCACCACCACACTTGGCTAGTTTTTGTATTTTTTTTGTAGAGATGGGGCTTCGCCATGTTGTCCATGCTGGTGTCAAACTGCTGGGCTCAACGATCCACCAAAGAGCCCCTAGACTGGGGCTTAGCCTTGGAGAATTCTTGACCTCACCCAGGAAAAAATTCAAAGATGAGCTGGTGGTGTTAGACAGCAATCTTTTATTGAACGGTACTGCTTCTTGCAGAGCAGGGCGAACTCATAGTCAGTGCACCCAGAGTCAGCAACATATGGGCACTTGGAAACTGTATTTATACTCACTTATACCCACTTTTAAGTATATGCAAATTAAGGGAAGGTTAATGCAAAATGAAATGGCTTATTTAGAACTTTCTTGGAAAGGGATGGTAACTTCTGGGTCATTGCCATGGCATTTATAAACTGTCATGGCACTAGTGGGAGTGTCACACTAATAAGCAAGGAGGGCAGGTAGGGAGCACTTTTGTTGCCATCTGCTGGTTTTGGCCAGTTTCTTCACATTATCCTGTCTGAACTAGGTCCTATTTTCGTCAGCAGGGTTGTGACCAGAAAACAAGTCCTATCAGTCTCCTACCTCACTTCCCCCTTAGAAATTAGATACATTTCCTAATTTTTTTTTTTTTTTGAGATGGAGTTTTGTTCTTGTTGCCCAGGCTGGAGTGCAGTGGTACAATCTCAGCTCACTGCAACCTCTGCCTCCTGGGTTCAAGCAATTCTCCTACCTCAGCCTCCCAAGTAGCTGGGATTACAGGCGAGCACCACTACGCCCGGCTAATTTTTGTACTTTTAGTAGAGATGGGGTTTTGCCATCTTGGCCAGGCTGGTCTCGAACTCCTGGCCTCAGTTGATCCACCCGCCTCAGCCTCCCAAAGTGCTGGGATTACAGGCATGAGCCGCCGCATCCAGCCAAAGCCTCCTAATCTTAAGGGGGCTGCAGAGGGGTGAAGGTCCATCTTCTGTAACTACTTCTTGCTGATTTTGTGGGCATAGAACCTGCCTCGTGTTGGCAGTGTAAAAATCTCTGGATACCTGACCTAAGGGGCCCAATGGCAGGATGTTTTTCTTTTCCAAGTCCAAAGACTGGATGAGGTGGAAGCCTTGTGCTGGCATCATCTTTATGTGGAATCTAGAAGATACAAAGTTTACGAGGGAAGCTAAACAAAAAAATTACAATTAGGAGGAAAAGAAAAATTAATGCTCCTACCCCCACCCACAGCATCCAGTTATTTATCTATCTGCTTGCAAAACAACAGCCTTAAGTTTCTAGGTTTATAAATGTAGGTCGTGGTGTGCTCCTTTTATGCCCGTGGGGAACTCATAAGACACAGGTTTAATCTTGGACAGGTGTACACAGCTAGTGACTCTCTGAAGCTTAACAGCAGTGACAGTATTTATCAATACCTGAAGGGGCCCTTCCATTTTGGTTTTAACTGATGCTCAGGGGATCTTTCTTTCTAAGTTTTTAGTAATACTAAGTCTTCTGATTGAACCGAGGAGCTATTTTTTTTTCTGTGTGGGAAAGGCCAATACTTTATTTTCAAAATTTTGAAAGACCTTTTGAACCTGGCCTAAATTCCAAGGGAAAGGCATAGTGAGGCATCTGACTCCCTGTTTCCTCATGGCCTGAGTTACTTTTTCCATTTTTTTGGCAGGGGGAGGGATTCTCTTTGGCCAACAGACTTAGAGTCCAATGACTTGTAGCCAATTAAACATTCTATGCCAGATAGAAGTGGAGGTGGGCACGTATTCATTAGCCCTCAAAACTCTTTTAAGCAATATAAGAGTCGAAAACTGGCCAGGTGTGGTGGCTCACTCCTGTAATCCCAGCACTTTGGGAGGCCGAGGCGGGCGGATCATGAGGTCAGGAGATTGAGACCATCCTGATAAACGTGGCGAAACCCCGTCTCTACTAAAAGTACAAAAATTAGCCGGGCATGGTGGCATGCGCATATAATCCCAGCTACTCAGGAGGCTGAGGCAGGAGAATTGCTTGAACCAGGGAGTCAGAGGTTGCAGTGAGCCGAGATCGAGCCACTGTACTCCAGCCTGGTGACAGACTGAGACTCCGTCTCAAAAAAAAAAGAAAAAGAAAAAGAGTCAAAAGCTAAAAGCCAAAAATAAGGTTATATTCAAGGAAAACCACGAGCAGAGAATTAAGCTGTATTCGGGAAAAACGCTGGTTCCGCAGACCTCTAAGACAAAACACTTTAGCATCAGACCACAGCAACTGTCAGAACTGGAGGAGAAAAAGTCACAGGAGCTGATGAAAAAGCTGAAGGAGAGAGTTACACAAATTTGAAAAGCTTTCAAAAGAAATATATCACAGAATGGGAAAGCAAAAGTTCTGGTAATTTAGCAAATGAACACCTAAAGAAAACCCAGTTTCAACACATAGGCTGTTTTTTTTTTTCTTTTTTCTTTTTCTTCTTCTTTTTCTGAGACAGAGTCTCACTCTTGTCACACAGGCTGGAGTGCAATGGCACAATCTCGGCTCACTGCAACCTCTGCCTTCCTGGTTCAAGCGCTTCTCCTCCTCAGCCTCCCGAGCAGCTGGGACTACAGGCACACACCACCACGCCCAGCTAATTTTTGTGTTTTTAGTAGATACGGGGTTTCACCATGTTGGCCAGGCTGGTCTGGAACTCCTGACCTCAGGTGATCTGCCCACCTTGGCCTCCCAAAGTACTGGCATTACAGGCGTCAGCCACTGCGCTTGGCACATAGACCATTTTCTAGAAAGTCTACCACAAACAATTTCCCATCAATCATAGCCAGCTTAGTCAAACACTTAACTCCCCTCACAAATTCCCCTTCCTGAGCCCCTCACGACCCACACAGACCATCCCACGGCATGTCTGGACCCTCTGACCCATCCTACATCACCTCCCTCCCAAACACCAGTGACTTTATTCTAGGACAAAAATACACCACACAAGATTCCTCGTTATACAAGATCATTTAAAAATATATATATTCTGCCCCACCAAAAAAAAAAAAAATCTTCTATCCATAACTCACCTCATATCTCTCTTTTTTATTCACAGATTCCTTTATATTTTGAACCTCCCTTTTAATAATTTCTGAATTGAACAAGTTATTCTTTTTCACAATAAAGAATATATATCTTCCCTGGTACATTTTATATAAATTTAGAAAGCAAAGAATCCTGAACTATCAGATATTGACATTCTATAGATGAGAACCATTCTATAATTTTAAGATTTATTTATTTATTCATTTATTTTGAGACAGGGTCTCACTATCACCCAGGCTGGAGTGGAGTGGTACAATCTCAGCTCACTGCAACCTCCACTTTCTGGGCTCAAGCGATCCTCCCATGTCAGCCTCCCAAGTATCTGGGACTACAGGTGCATGCCACGATATCCAGCTAATTTTTGTATTTTTTGTAGAGACGGGATTTCATCATGTTACCCAGGCTGGTCTCAAACTCCTGCTCAAGCAATCTGCCTGCGTTGGCCTCCCAAAGTGCTGGGATTACAGGTGTTAGCCATCATGCCCAGCCAGTTTTAAGATTTTTTTTTTTTTTTTTTTTTTTGAGACGGAGTCTCGCTCTGTCGCCCAGGCTGGAGTGCAGTGGCGCGATCTCGGCTCACTGCAAGCTCCGCCTCCCAGGTTCACGCCATTCTCCTGCCTCAGCCTCTCCGAGTAGCTGGGACTACAGGCACCCGCCACTACGCCCGGCTAATTTTTCTGTATTTTTAGTAGAGACAGGGTTTCACCTGTTAGCCAGGATGGTCTCGATCTCCTGACCTCGTGATCCGCCCGCCTCAGCCTCCGAAAGTGCTGGGATTACAGGCGTGAGCCACCGCGCCCGGCCCCAGTTTTAAGATTTTAAACTACACAAAAAGTTCAACATTTAAAGCCATTTTAACCATTCTAAAGCCTATGAAAATCAGTATTTTATCTAGGTAAAAAGCTTAAAGTTAAATTTTAGAAGACACAATATTCCCTTCAAACTAACAAATTTAGTCTTATTTATTTAATTTATGAGTGCTCTTTTATTTATAAGCCAATGTTTTGGTTTTATTTTGTTTTTGTTTTCGAGATGGAGTTTCACTCTTGTTGCCCAGGCTGGAGCGCAACGGGTTGATCTCTGCTCACTGGAACCTCTGCCTCCCAGGTTCAAGTGATTCTCCTGCCTCAGCCTCCAGAGTAGCTGAGATTACAGGTGCACGCCACCACACCCAGCTAATTTCTGTGCTTTTAGTAGAGGTGAGGTTTCACCATGTTGGCCAGGCTGGTCTCGAACTCCTGATCTCAGGTAATCCACATGCCTCGGCCTCCTAAAATGCTGGGATTACAGGCCTGAGCCACTGTGCCCCGCCTATGAACCAATTTGATAGCATGCTAGACACAACACACATCACACAAATGAAGTGACCTATACAAGACAGCTGGATCTGTTATTTATAAAATTGGGACCTGTCTACCTGGCCAAATATCGTTTGCTCCAATAGGTATGGAAGACAGGAAGAGGCAGGGAAGGGGATCTTGTAGCATCAAATAAGGAAGGGAAGGGGCAAAGCCCATAGCTAAAGGGGAGACCTCAGAGTCCCTGAGCTGCTAGAGAGGTCACCCAGCAGCAGAGACACGGAAGAAAAATGCTTGGGTGGCTGCTTGTCTGTGGGAAGCTGATCATTGGATCAAGGGTCCGGCACTTGATCCAAAGGTTCTTTTCAGGACCATCATCTTTCCTGGCAGATGGTGGAGCTGAGTGGATAGATGAGCAGCCATAGCGCAGGAATTCAAAGCTCCGGCTTACTTGAGCAAGGCAGCTTGTTGGGGCTAGTGGAAGAAGGTTAGTTCTAACTTCGACAGGGAGCTTTTTCGTCTCAGGAGGGATGATTAAGACATTCTTATTGCTAATTACCCTTTTGCTTATAGTAGGCACACTGATTCTGTCCTAGGGGCTAGCAAGTTGGGGCTCTTGTTTAAGTATCCCAGACACCAATGTGGAGACACTTTCTGAGGATGGGTAACCCTGAGGTCGAAGGGTGCTTACAACATCACTAATAATTGTTCTTTTTGGTTATTTCTTTTGGTCTTTTCCATTTTTGCCCTGTCTCTATTGTTATAAATTTTAAAGGCCATGTTTAAGACTCAGTTCATAGGGGATTGAGGTCTCACTGCTACTTTGTGTAGCTTCCTCCTAATGTCAGAGCAAATTGAGTAATAAAATGCCTACTCAGGAGAGCTTGCCCTTCCAGGCAGTCTGAGTCTGTATTAGTATATTTCTTGAGTTCCTCCGCCAAACTACCCAGAAAAAGAGTGAGATTTTCATCTTTACCCTGAATTACATCTCTAACCTTTTCATAACTGAGAGGCTTAGCCACACAGTTTCCTCTGCTTTTTCTCTATGGCATAGGAAGTGGGCAATAATGCCTGCAAGTCATACCAAGCTAAAGAACATGGTCAATTTAACAAACTCTTCTATAAACTTTAATGGATTCTCTGAAAATTGGCAGAATCTTTCCTTGCATAGAGCCAAATCAGACATAGAAAATGGCATGTGTATTCTAAGTGTACCCCCATCTCCATCAACTACCTCCCACAATGGACACAGCTTTGACTTCAGGGGCTGATATGGAGCCCCATTTCTGGGGGTACTGGTTGGGCTACTTTCTCTGACAGCAGAGGGTTTAGACTGGGGCTAGTTGAATAACGGGGAGGAGTGCCTGATGATCTTGGGTGGAATCCTGTGTTAGAAAACTGGCAGGAACCCCTCCAAATTGGGAGACCAAAGAGGCTCTGGGGAGGGAGTAGGCCTTCTAAGAGAAGCAGCTAGGAGGGGATCCCTTAGGCGTGGCTTCCTGGTGCCTTCAAGTAACATTGAGTCAGTAAAGGGCCGTAAAAGCCTGTACATAAGGGACCTCATCCCATTTTCCTTCTTTTTAATGTTAATTGTAAAGTAGCATTATAATGTATAGAACCATGTTTAGGCTAAATCTCTTGGTCTTCTCATTTGTATTGGACCCAAGTGGTGTTGCAATAGGAAATGAGTTTCTTTTTCTTTAAGCCAAAATTGAATTTGCCCCAATAGCCTGAAAGGCATCTTAATGGTGAGTCCTCAGGTATGCTTATCATTGTCTCCATGTCTAATGATGATTTCTACTGGACATAGAAGTTCTTCAGAGTCTAGTGAGAGGGAAAGCAATGGGGCCCTTTCTATTTTCTTTTTTTTTTTTTTTTTTTTTTGAGACGGAGTCTTGCTCTGTCACCCAGGCTGGAGTGCAGTGGCCTGATCTCGGCTCACTGCAAGCTCCGCCTCCCGGGTTCACTCCATTCTCCTGCCTCAGCCTCTCCGAGCAGCTGGGACTACAGGCACCCGCCACCATGCCCAGCTAATTTTTTTGTATTTTTAGTAGAGACGGGGTTTCACCGTGGTCTCGATCTCCTGACCTTGTGATCCGCCCGCCTCGGCCTCCCGAACTGCTGGGATTACAAGCGTGAGCCACCGCGCCCGGCGGCCCTTTCTATTTTCCTTTCCAATTTCCACTTCCTGCAGAGAAGGTGTTAAGTGTAGGTAGCAAGGTGTTATGAAAGTGGCTTATAAAGTGAACGAAATGTGACAAAGGAAGTATTTTTATTAAGCAAGTTATAGTGGGAAAAGTGTAAATAAAGTGGCAATAACAAAAGGAAATGCTGTTATGGGAAATTATAACTTTAGGGTAGAAAATGAGGAAATGAGAAATGACCAAGATTCCCCTTAGGTAGGCTCCTACCCCACAATCCTAGAAGGAATGCCAATGCCAAAAACCCCGGAGTGCCTGGGGCGGCCAACGATACCAAATGCTGAAAACCCAGAGTAACCGAGTAGTGGCCAATGAGAGTCCCCACACCCAATGCCGAAAATCCCAGAGCATCCAGGGGGCGGCCAAAGACCAAGTTGGGGCCACAGAACAACACGACTCTGGTATCCGGGGGTCAACATGACTCTGGCATCCGGGGGTCAACACAACAGGGTACCTCTCGTAGCCAAGTATTCAGCCTTAAACAATTGCCCAAATAGAGTTAGCAGGAAGCTAAAGCAAAAACTGCAAAGAAAACATATATTTCAAGGTGAGAAATAAAATAAAATGGCTGACAGAAAAATAAAATCGTGTTAGAGGAGAAACGACCTAGAAAAGGGGCAATAGGGATGTAATTAGGTATGCTATGGCAGACTTCAAATTGACTGTCTCAGCCAAAGGCCTTATTTTCCTGGCTCACCTGATATTTGGAGGGTGAGTCAAAAGGGAAACTTACCTGTCCACAGGAGCCAAAATAGGGCCAACTGGTCTCTGATGTACGGTGCAGGTGAAGGTTTGCCCTGATGTACGGTGCAGGTGAAGGCTTGGGCAGGCTTGGTTGCTGCGAGGGAATTGGCATGTGATCCTGCAGCCTCCCAGCCAGAGCTTTGAATCCCTGCACTATGGCTACTCATCTATCCACTCAACTCAACCATCTGCCAGGAAAGATGATGGTCCTGAAAAGAACCTTTGGTTAGTGTTCCAGCTCTCTGCAGCTTTGATCCTTACAGTGCTGACTGACTGCCACATCACCACCTCTCTCTGATTGCCGCCTCTCACCATCTCGCTGGTCACTGTCTTGCCATCTTGCTGTCTCACCATTTCTCCATCTCTCAAGTATTTCTTATCATTTGGCCTCTTTGCTAATTGCTATTATCTTGCCATCTTGACGCTGATGACTGCCATTTCTGCTGTCTCAACGCCACATTGGTCACTTCCTCCCACTCATTATCTCCATCCCTTTGTGGCCACCAGGTGATGCAGGACAGGTGAGCCCCAAGATTGAGGCTTAGCCCAGGAAGGTTCTTGGCTTTGCCTGGGAAAGAATTCAAGGGCAAGCCAGTGGTTTTAGATAGCAACCTTTTCCTGAACAGTACTGCTTCTTGTGGAGCAGGGCTAACTCACAGGCAGTGTGCCTAGAATCAGCAAGGTATGGGCTCTCAGCAACTGCACTTACACTCACTTATACTCACTTTCAATTATTTGAAAAATTAAGGGGAGGGTTAATGCAAATTGAGGGGTGGGTTATTCAGAGCTTTCTAGGAAAGAGTCAGTGACTTCTGGGGCATTGCCAGAGAAAAGGGTGGTAACTTTGGGGTCATTGGCATGGCATTTGTAAACTGTTACAGCACTGGTGGGAGTGTCTTATGCTAATGAGCAAGGAGGGCAGCTAGATATTGCTTTTGTCACCATCTGCTGGTTTTGGCCAGGCTCTTCACTTTATCTTGTCTGGACTAGATTCTGTTTCGGTCAGCGGGATTGTGACCAGAAAGCAAATTCTGCTGGTCTTCTATCTCACTATCACATGATAGGTACTCAAAAAGTGCTTATTGTATTGTATAAATGCTCTCACTTGATCCTAACTTAAGACTAAAGTAGCCATCAGTGTCCCACATTACCAAAGAGGACATTGGTTCAGAGCATTTATGTAATTTGCCCGAGGTTGTTCCACTAATATGGCAGAGCTGGGATTCAAACCTAGGTCTTTCTCACTCCAAAATGCCACCTCTCTAGAAGTGCTGTTGATAGGGAAGGTACATGAAAGGAGAGACAAAGTGAAGGGCCTGCCATAAGTGATCAGTGATTTGGCTTTAACTAATGAACATCTTTCCCTTTTTCTCTTTATATCTTTTCTTCCATTCTAAGCTCTTTTTATTGGAAGTCATTGGCAAGCTTGGCTTTTACATGGTTTAAACAATTCTGACTGGACAACCAGAAGTCTTAACAACTAGAGGGAGGTTGCATCCCATAATAAAATTTTATTAGAACTAAATCCTAAATTGAGGCTGACCTGAGGCCATGGGGCAGCCCCCAGACATTTCCCTGAGAATAAACCAAGCTCTTCTCTGTTCCCCACACCCCACCAAGATGACAAAAACAGAGATGAGGTGTCAAAGTCCAAAAGCCTCCTGACTCCGCCCCCACCTTTGCCTAGCTTTGAATATTTGCCCTTTCTCTCCATCCCGCCATCCCCCCATCCCCCATTAGAAAAAGACAGGCATTGTTGAGAATGTGCATGAATTTGACACAACCCTTCCAGACAGAGAGGAGACTCTTTGGCTGGCTCCAGAACCTGAATTCAACTTCCAGTGCTTTCTAAACAAGCACACTCTCACATCTCATAATGGTATCACAGCTAGGATATAATTCTCTAAGTGTCAGAGAACTTAAGCATTTCACAAGTTCTTTCAAGTGCAGTTGTTTCTGGGTGTCTGTTCAAACTCTCTTTATCCTCATCCCCTCTGGCTTTCAAGCCTTCTCTAAGACATAAATATACTCCTGTAAAAGCATACCCTTCTTCACTTTCCATCTACAATAAGTCCTTGGAAAGCTGAGACCGATCAATCAATCAATCAGACAGTATTGATTCTCTACTAAAGTGCTTTCTTCAGGTTTTTTAAAATAAATTTTTTGAATAGATGATTCATGCACATTATTAAAATGCCAAAACTACAACCAAAAGGTATATGGTGAAATGTGAGTCTCCCTTCTATCTCTATACCAATCTGTTATAGATTCAAACATGTTCTGTGCATATTCAAGCTCTTTTTCCCTTTTACACAAATGATAATGTAATAAATACTGTTTTCCACCTAATCTATCTAGAAGATGGGTCCACATCCATTCAGTTTGGTGACTACAGGGCTTTGTTATTTTGTGATGTACCAGTTGGGTTTGAAATCAGGGATTCATCAAACCACAACTTAGAAATATCTCCCAGTCTTACACTAGACTTATAGATAAAACCTGAAGGGTAAAAATGCTTGATGAGAAACCATACAATCAAACAACTGTTTGATTACCAGAGTGCAAAAGACACCTGTAGAGAAAGGATGTGCTCTCCTTGTATTATATATAAAACTTCATTAGGCAAAGGTAAGTGTCCCTCAACCCCCTACCTCCTTGGTTTTGGGGACCCAATAGTTTTGGAGCCCTTATAATCAAGGAAAAGAGTGTAGGCTTTTCATGTGAGGGAATTAGACATGTTCCACTAAAGAAGAGATTTGTCTCAATCTTCACCTGTATCAAGGTGGTAACTGTTTTCAGTTATAGTCATGCACCTCATAAAGCATTTCAGTCAATGATGGACCGCATATAGGAGAGTGGTCTCATGAAATTATAATACTGAATTTTTACCATACCTTTTCTTTCTTTCAGTTTTTTTTTAATTAATTTTTTTTTTCGGAATTTTGCTCTTATTACCCAGTCTGGTGTGCAGTGGTGCAATCTCAGCTCACTGCAACCTCTGCCTCCTGGGTTCAAGTGATTCTCCTGCCTCAGCCTCCCTAGTAGCTGGGACTACAGGCACATGCCATCACACCCGGCTAATTTTTGTATTTTTAGTAGAGACGGGTTTCACCATGTTGGCCAGGCTGGTCTTGATTTCTTGACCTTGTGATCCACCCGTCTCGGCCTCCCAAAGTGCTGGGATTACAGGCATGAGCCACCTTTTCTGTATTTAGATATGTTTAGATAGACATACATGTACGATTGTGTTACAATTGCCTACAATATTCAGTACAGTAATATGCTGTATAGGTTTGTGACCTAGGAAGGATAGGCTATAGCATTAGCCTAGGCATGCAGCATGCTATACAATCTAGGTTCGTGTGAGAACATGACGGTGTTCATACAATGACGAAATCTCCTAATGATGCATATCTCAGAACACATCTCTGTTATTAGGTGACACATGACTATATCATGAGTTTCCTTTAGCTATTAATCTTTTGTTCCCTTGTGGAAAAGCTGGGACAGTCAAGTGTTGGGGAAAAAAAGTAGGATCAAATGAAGATGTGAGGGACGTGAAGGAGAGGGCTCCCAGGTAGGGAGGTGGCCAGCTCTGTGACTGTGGTTTCTAAATCCAGTTTGTCACTAAAGGGAACCAGGGCATCCTTGGATAATCACTGATTCCAGAGCTGAGGCAAGAAATGGACATTTTAGCCGGGCGCGGTGGCTCACGCCTGTAATCCCAGCACTTTGGGAGGCTGAGGCGGGTGGATCACGAGGTCGGGAGATCGAGACCACGGTGAAACCCCGTCTCTACTAAAAATACAAAAAAATTAGCCGGACGTGGTGGCGGGCGCCTGTAGTCCCAGCTACTCGGAGAGGCTGAGGCAGGAGAATGGCGTGAACCCGGGAGGCGGAGCTTGCAGTGAGCCGAGATTGCGCCACTGCACTCCAGCCTGGGTGACAGAGCAAGACTCCGTCTCAAAAAAAAAAAAAGAAATGGACATTTTGGGCCGGGCCTGGTGGCTCACGCCCATAATCAAAACACTTTGGGAGGCTGAGGTAGGTGGATTGCTTGAGCCCCAGAGTTTGAGACCGGCCTGGGAAATGTGGTGAAACTCTGTCTCTACAAAAAAAGAACTGCATTGGGAGGCCGAGGCGGGTGGATCTCGAGGTCAGGAGATTGAGACCATCCCAGCTAACACCGTGAAACCCCGTTTCTATTAAAAATACAAAAAAATTAGCCAGGCGTGGTGGTGGGCGCCTGTAGTCCCAGCTACTCAGGAGGCTGAGGCAGGAGAATGGCGTGAACCTGGGAGGCGGAGCTTGCAGTGAGCCGAGACTGCACCACTGCACTCTAGCCTGGGCAATAGAGCGAGACTCCGTCTCCAAAAAAAAAAAAAAAGAAAAGAACCACAAAAATTAGCTGGGCATGGTGGTAAGTGCCTATAGTCCCAGCTACTTGAGAGGCTGAGGCAGGAGGCTTGCTTCTGCCCAGGAGGCGGAGGTTGCAGTGAGCTGAGATTGTGCCCCTGCACTCCAGCCTGGGTGACAGAGGGAGACTCTCTCTCTCAAAAAAAAAAAAAAAAAAAAAAAAGAAAAGAAAAAAATAGAAAAGAAAAGAAAAGAAATAGACATTTTGACATACTAGAAAGTAACAAAGCTTTCAGAAATGACTCAGTTGTGTCCTAAATGCTTAGGTTAGGTTAGGAACCAACAGAAAGAAAATCACTATTCAAAGATGGAATAATTCAAGCATCCGCACTGGATTGAGATACATCAAATATGTTAAAATCCATGAGTTTATAATTATACCAGAAAAAAAAAATTCTCATAGGTCACCTTTACAGGTTGCTAGGGAACCAACTCATTACTCTGAAAACTGATTTAAAAAGGGAGAGAATTGAGCATTTGTCTTTTGTATATGAACTGTATTTCAGGGTAACTAAATTGTTGTTGAGGGAAAGGTCTTCTTTTAGAAGCATTTCGGCTAATAGATGAAGGAGGAATGATAGAATTAGAATGCCATAATTTTGCAATCATAGAAATAATGTATCCAAGCACTGGTCATCAATGGCTGTTAAAACTATTAGGGGAAATGCTGATGGGGAGCTCTCTAACGGATGGACTAAGCTGGCAATACCCGAACCCACTAATTAATCTTAACATTATAAAAACGGGAGAGAAGCAGACATGTGCCCCTGATGAGATGCAAAAGCTCACACCACCACCTATGAAATAACCTTGTCAAAATATCAAGCCAGAATTGATCAAGGCTATAGATCTAGCAGACACTTTTCAGGAAATACAGGGCTTAGGGAAACAGGTGGAATGACACCACAGGGATGCAATCAGCAAAATTCAGAATGTGGGAAACTCAACAGGACAAATGGCCCAGTTTCTTCAACAAATAAATTAGAAGAAAAAAAAAGAAAAGAAGGCAAGGCAGCTTGTAAATGAAAAGAGAGCCAGTAGACATATTAGCCAACTGCAGGTGTGGATCATGTTTGGATACTAATTTAAACAAATTGTAGAAAAAAATTATGAGAAAATTGGAGACATTTGAACTCTGAATATTTGTCAATATTAAGGAAGTTTCTTAGGTGTGATAAGGAGAGCATGGTTATGTTTTTAAAAAAATACAATCCTTTTTTTTGGAGCTACATACTAAAATATGTATGAATGAAATAATATGAAGTCTGGGATGCATCTCAAAATAATCCAGAGAAGTGGTAGAAAACAGGGGAGAGAATAAGGGTTAGAGAGAAATAGATGAAATGGAATTTCCACACGTTGATAATTGTTGAAGCCTAATGATGGTCCATTACATTATTTTCCCTATTTTGTATATCTTTGAAATATTCTATAATATAAAGCATTTTAAAAGTGGGTATGAAGGTGGCTGGGCATGGTGGCTCACGCCTGTAATCCCAGCACTTTGGGAGGCTGAGGCGGGCAGATCACTTGAGCTCAGGAGTTCGAGATTAGCCTGGGCAACATGATGTAACCCTGCCTCTACCAAAAATACAAAAAAAAAAAAAAAAAATTAGCCGAGTAATGTGGCAGGCACCTGTAATCCCAGCTATTCGGGAGGCTGAGGCAAGAGAATCTCTTGAACCCGGGAGGTGGAGGTTGCAGTGAGCCAAGATCACACCACTGCATTTCAGCCTGGGTGACAGAGCCAGACTCTGTCAAAAAAAAGAAAGAAAGAAAGAGAGAAAAAAAGACAGAAGGAAAGGAAAGGAAAAGAAAGGAAAGGAAAGCAGGAAGGAAGGAAGGAAGGAAGGAAGGAAGGAAGGAAGGAAGGAAAGAAAGAAAGAAAGAAAGAAAGAAAGAAAGAAAGAAAGAAAGAAAGAAAGAAAGAAAGAGGCCGGGCGCGGTGGCTCATGCTTGTAATCCCAGCACTTTGGGAGGCCGAGGCGGGCGGATCACGAGGTCAGGAGATCGAGACCATGGTGAAACCCCGTCTCTACTAAAAATACAAAAAAATTAGCCGGGCGTGGTGGCGGGCGCCTGTAGTCCCAGCTACTCGGAGAGGCTGAGGCAGGAGAATGGCGTGAACTCGGGAGGCGGAGCTTGCAGTGAGCCGAGATCGCGCCACTGCACTCCAGCCTGGGCGACAGAGCGAGACTCCGTCTCAAAAAAAAAAAAAAAAAAGAAAGAAAGAGAAAGAAAAAGAAAGAAAGAAAGAAAGAAAGAAAGAAAGAAAGAAAGAAAGAAAAAGAAAGGTTTTCTGTGACAAATGGGAATAATAATCCCTATTTTCTAACTGCAGGGCCAACATACAGGTCACCCTTTGTACTATTTTTCCTTTAGTAATCAATAATTTAAGGTAGACCCTCAAGAACTAGTTCAGGGGAGATATGCTTCTTTTCATAGACAAAAAGGCCCCCAAACCAAGGCTTGTCCTAGAATCTGATTAGCTGAGGTGTGGGTAGACTTTTCAGGTATCTCAGCAATGAGCAGGGCCAGCACTTAACTGGGTGATGAGGTCATGAGAGAGGCATAGCAGGCTCCCATGTCACCCTTCCTCTCTCTCTCTTATTTCTTCCTGCCTCTTTTGTGCTGCTTTGCCACTACCAGGAGCAGGGCTACTTTGTACCGTTGTGCAGGCAGTGCACTGTACAACTCCAGGGAACTACAGAATCTGGGTGAATGGAGCCTCCTGGACTTGTGCAGCATGACTGCCTCCAGCAGAAGCCTAGTCTAATCCTGTGGTCTCTGAGTTTGGACTTCTTAGTCCTAAACACAGCTACTTCCTCAGGACCCAGGCTTTAGTCTCTGTTAAGGTCAATGGGTAATAATGACTTAGGTCATATTAGAATTTTTTTTTTTTTGAGACAGTCTTGCTCTGTCACGCAGGCTGGAGTACAGTGGTGCGATCTTGGCTCACTGCAACCTCCGCCTCCTGGGTTCAAGCGATTCTCCTGCCTTAGCCTCCCGAGTAGCTGGGAGTACAGGTGCGTGCTACCATGCCCGGCTAGTTTTCTGTATTTTTAGTAGAGACGAGCTTTCAGCATGTTGGCCAGGCTGGTCTCGAACTCCTGACCTCGTGATCCACCCGCCTCGGCCTCCCAAAGTGCTGGGATTACAGGCGTGAGCCACTGCACCCAGCCTAGATCATATTAGAATTTTTAAGTTGATATTTGTCTAATATTTTTACTATCTTTCTCATAATGGTAAAATTCCTGTATGCATTAGTCAGGATAAGCTGACAAACAAGGTCCAGATCTCAGTCATTTAACATAAGTAACATAAATAAAGGATGATCTTTTGCTTGTGTCACAATCCAGTGTGGAGTGCAGGAGAAAGAGGATGTGGCCCCTTGGCCATCTGAGGCCTCTGTCAATACCTCACAGAAGTCCTTCACTGAGTCTGCTGAAAGCGGGGAAAGGACATGAAAGGCATCCCCATCTGCATGGTCTCTGACTGGAGGTGACACACATCACATTCACTCACAGTCCATCAGCAAGGATGAGGCGATAAGGAGAATGTCAAGGAAAGCAGTGCTGATGTTTAAGCTTAAGAACAACCAGCGGCCGGGCGCGGTGGCTCACGCTTGTAATCCCAGCACTTTGGGAGGCCGAGGCGGGCGGATCACAAGGTCAGGAGATCGAGACCACGGTGAAACCCCGTCTCTACTAAAAATACAAAAAATTAGCCGGGCGTGGTGGCGGGCGCCTGTAGTCCCAGCTACTCAGAGAGGCTGAGGCAGGAGAACGGCGTGAACCCGGGAGGCGGAGCTTGCAGTGAGCCGAGATTGCGCCACTGCACTCCAGCCTGGGCGACAGAGAGAGACTCCGTCTCAAAAAAAAAAAAAAAAAAGAACAACCAGCTAGTCTCAGCCCTACCATGGGTAGTAACAATGCCTTATTCTAGTTAAGTGAACAAACGTCCACCCCAGAGTGCTGATGCTAACATAGAAATGCCTGGCCTCCCAGAGAGGTGAGGGAGAGAGAGTTATGTGGCCAGACGCCTTCCTGGTCCTTTTGTAACTCTGGGCAGGTAGACTCCGTACTTTACCCACCAGGTGGTAACTGCTTTCAGAGCAGGAATATTTGGATGGGGAAATATTCAGCTATGTCTCCTTTATATAAAGGGCTGGAGGTCGGGTGCGGTGGCTCACGCTTGTAATCCCAGCACTTTGGGAGGCCGAGGCGGGCAGATCACGAGGTCAGGAGATCGAGACCACAGTGAAACCCCGTCTCTACTAAAAAAAAATACAAAAAATTAGCCGGGCGTGGTGGCGGGTGCCTGTAGTCCCAGCTACTTGGAGAGGCTGAGGCAGGAGAATGGCGTGAACCCGGGAGACGGAGCTTGCAGTGAGCCGAGATTGCGCCACTGCACTCCAGCCTGGGCGACAGAGCGAGACTCCGTCTCAAAAAAAAATAAAAAAATAAATAAAAAAATAAAGGGCTGGAGACCCAGGGGTTTTTTAATGAAGGGAGGGAATCCATGGATGTGCTTCAAGGGTTTGGTGATTCCCTGGAAACCATATGTAAAATTTTGTGTTCATGTGCAATTTTCTGGGAAGAGGGTCCATAATTAGGCACATAGAAGACATTCAATAAATATTCCTTCTAAAAACTCACAAAAGGGTCTGTGTTAGTCAGTGTTCTCCAGAGAAACAGAACTAATAGGATGTGTCTATAAAGAGATTTATTTTAAAGAATTGGCTCATGACTGTAGAGGCTGGCAAGTCTCAAACCCGCAAGGTGGGCTGGCAGGCTGGAGACCAGGAGGAGCCAAGGCTGCAGTTAAGGTCTGAAGGCTGTTAGGCCAGAGAATCCCCTCTTGCTCAGGGGGAGTCAGTCTTTTGTTCTTTTCAGGCCCTCAGTGGATTCAATGAGACCCACCCATATTAGGGAGGGCCGTCTGCTATACTCAGAATCCACCAATTGAAATATTAGTCTCACGCAAAAACACCCTCACAGAAATGTCCAGAATAATGTTTGACCATATATATCTGGGCACTATCACTTAGCCAAATTGAGACATAAAATTAACCATCACAGAGTCCTTGACCCAAACAAAAGGCAAAGGTTAGGAACTACTGTTTTAAGAAGTTTCTGCCATTCTCCCTACCCCTAATCAGCTAGTCTGTATGCCTGGTCCAGCTTGCTTACTCTGGTGGCATGTAACCACTCCCTTCTAGCAACTTTCCATCTATTCCACACTGAGAAAATCGGAGCAGTAACACCCAATTGAACTTTCGTAAATGTTAAAGAAAGCATTACTATTTTCCAGGATTTTTTGTTTGTTTGTTTAAGTTTTGACAGAATCTCTAGAAATGTTGCTCAATCAAAACATTTTAATCTTCCTTTTCTGTATGTGTCAGTGATGGTATAATTGGCTAAGGCACACATCTTTCAGTTTATATTTTACATCCTTGCTTCTAGTCATTTGTGTTGAAGAAATCCTCCAGCAAAATGAAGTTCCTTGAAATCACAGGTTAGACCTTATTCCTTTGCAATTCTCTACAGCGTTAAAAATGCTACTGGCACAGGCACAAACACTCATGAACTGGTGGTGTTGTCACATTCTGTTTTTTTTTTTTTTTTTTTTTTTGAGACGGAGTCTTGCTCTGTCTCCCAGGCGGGAGTGCAATGGCGCGATCTCGGCTCACTGCAAGCTCCGCCTCCCGGGTTCATGCCATTCTCCTGCCTCAGCCTCCCGAGTGGCTGGGACTACAGGCGCCCGCCAACACGTCCGGCTAATTTTTTTTGTATTTTTAGTAGAGATGGGGTTTCACTGTGTTAGCCAGGATGGTCTCGATCTCCTGACCTCGTGATCCGCCCGCCTCGGCCTCCCAAAGTGCTGGGATTACAGGCTTGAGCCACCGCGCCCGGCCGTCACATTCTGTTTTATTTGACTCCACTAACATTAAACCACCAGCTAGCCCTGGCATTAAAAATAGCCCACATTTATCTTTCAGGTTGTCACTTAACTTGGACATCTCTACCTTGATTTCACAGAAAGAGCTGCACATACAGAAGACAGAGGCAAGGCTGGGGCAAGAATCTTCTTACTTTCTGGTTATTTCTTTGCATAGGTAAAGTCCAGGGACTTAACGCAGATATTCTCTTCCATCCTCCTTTAGCCTAACTTAATCCTCATCTGAAAAAGTCCAGTGAGGTGGGTTTGCAAGAAAAAACTCTTTCTGCTCATTCTTCTTCAAGGCCTCTACTCGTGCTGTAATGTGATATGGCTGAGACTTCCCTTCCTTGCCCTGGGAAAGAAAGGATGTTCTGTTTTGTGAAGTATTAGGGGACCTGGATAGGTCAGTGCTGCTCTATTAATATAAAATGAGATTATTCACCAGCTGTTGTTTCCTTGTTTTCAGCAGAGCCATTGAAACGTTTGCAAAATAGCAGAAGGTTCCAGATGGGAGGAGCCATTGTTCGAAGTCCAGACCACCCAGCAGGCATGTCAGGTAATGGGCTTCACATCTGACCCCTGCAGAAATTTGATAACACATTAAGGGTGTCATATGATTGGTCTGCGCCATTGGGGAAAATACCCTCCTTTTCCTTCCTGCTGAGTTCTTTTTCCCCATTATCTTCCCATTCCTCTTGTAGAACCACAAATCCTCCTAAAAATCTATTCGAAAGAAGTTACTAGATTAAGTTAAAATTAAACTCAGTTTAAAAAGATAGCAAATGCTGCTTTGTTGTCAAGTTTGTCTTTTGCAGCTTACAACATGACCTGCTCGTGTGTTTGATTTTCACAGACTCGTAAGACGTTACCCGCCATGGAAGAAACAATGGCAGAGAAAGGTATCTATGTGGAGCAGCAAGCCCCTCAGATTTAATGTGCATGCAGATCAACTGGGGTTCCTGTTCAAATGATTCAGTAGGTCTGGAGGGGGCCCAAGAATCTGCATTTCTAACAAGCAACCAGGGGATGAGGAAATCTGAGTGGCAAGGGTCTGGATTGGATGTTGTTTAACTGCTTCCATCTTGTAGCACATCTGTCAATTTGCCCAAGCTATAGAAAATACAGGGTGACAAACTTTTCTCCTTAAAACCGAATTCCTTAATTCTTTGTTACAGAAATATATGAGGATAGAGCATTGTCCATTATCCATTTTTTAAAAACAGGTTCTTTCTACTGATGATCATTCAACCTTCAATACCATTTTTGTTGCTTTTCCACTGTGAGCACAGGACACCTGTTCTCTATCTGGATCCAGTATACTAAGCTGTAACCACCTCTCCCAGGAAATCATGTGTTTGCTGGGAGTGAATTTTCCAGAAGGCACCTTGGCCTCATGACAGGGAGGGTCTAATTCTAACTCTGCCAATGAAGAACTGACAGACCCTGGACAAGTTGTCTTGCCTCCCTGATCAATTGCTGTACCTAAGATAGTGTGTACTGTGTGGGGGGAAGCGATTAAAATTTTTGAAGAAAATTTAATTTTTTATTTATTATTTTTTATGGAGATGGGGTCTCACTATGGTGCCCAAGTTGGTTCAAACTCCTGGACTCAAGCGATCTTTCCTTGACAGCCTCCCATAGTGCTGGAATTATAGGCATGAGTTACCACTCCCTGCCGAAAATAAAAAAAAATTTTTTTGAGTGGGAAAATAGAACTATCAAATTCACAGGATTATTTTAAGCTTTAAATGAGATAGTGTATGCAAATTACTTACTATATTACATGAAGTAAGAACTAATCCTCATAAAGCCATGTGAAATGCTCCATAAAGTAAGCTTAAAAACAAACAAACAAACCCCTGAAATTTACATTCAGAATTGCTAAAATGTTTTCCTGTAAACCATATTGGAAGGAAATCTTTCCAAGACATCTCCCATCCCCTGCCTTGTTTAATGGTGTCTACTGAATTCACTTTAGCTCTTTCCTCATGACTCAGGGTCCCTGTTTTGCAATGAGTGACTGCACTGTCCTGGAACACAGGGATGACCTCAGTCGGGTTTTTCTACTGTCCACCCTCCCCGCCCCTCTCCCCCACCCACACTCTCACAGCCCTGTTCATAGTTCCATAATAGCACTTACCACACTGTGGCAAAAATATCTGTTTATTCAGCTTTTTGGCCTGGTACCCCCTTTCTTGGGGCAGGGGCCAGATCCTCAGTAAATGTCTCCCCAGGCCCCATTTAAAGGGTTGGGTGTCCAGAACTCAGCAGCATGGCTTGTGTTCAATCATTCCAACACTTTAAAATGGCCCCATGTCCTCGGCCAAGTACTGAAAGCACTGCTCTGTTTTATCTTTTCCAGATAACCAAGGACAGAAATTACATTCCTCCATAGAACCTTGTAATGGTTTTAAGTTACTAAAGGACCAAGAAGATATTTATTTATTTATTTATTTATTTATTTATTTATTTATTTATTGAGACAGAGTTTCACTCTTGTTGCCCAGGCTGGAGTGCAATGGTGCTATCTCGGCTCACCGCAACCTCTGCCTCCCGGGTTTAAGTGATTCTCCTGCCTCAGCCTCCCGAGCAGCTGGGATTACAGGCACACGCCACCACGCCGGGCTAGTTTTGTATTTTTAGTAGAGACAGGATTTCTCCATGTTGGTCAGGCTGGTTTCAAACTCCCAACCTCAGGTGCTCTGCCCGCCTCAGCCTCCCAAAGTTCTGGGATTACAGGCATGAGCCACCACGCCCGGCGACCAAGAAGATATTTACTCTTCTGCTAAAATTTAAGCCTAATCTGTCTTCTTTGCTTTTTCTTTTGGGTCTTTGTTCTACTTTCATTGACAGCAAGGACATTGGAACCAGAGAGCCCTGGGTTCAAATATTGATCTACCGTTTAGTAGTTATCTGACTCTGAGTGAGTCACTAAAATTCTGGGCTACTCAGCTTCCATATCTGAAAAAATGAGATAATTCTCAGCCTGCAGAATTGCTGTGCATGTGGAGAAGCAGTAAAGGTATAAAGATGAGTAAAAGGCCGGGCGCGGTGGCTCACACTTGTAATCCCAGCACTTTGGGAGGCCGGGACGGGTGGATCACGAGGTCAGGAGATCGAGACCAAGACCACGGTGAAACCCCGTCTCTACTAAAAAATACAAAAAATTAGCCGGGCGTGGTGGTGGGCACCTCCTGTAGTCCCAGCTACTTGGAGAGGCTGAGACAGGAGAATGGCGTGAACCTGGGAGGCGGAGCTTGCAGTGAGCCGAGATTGCGCCACTGCACTCCAGCCTGGGCGACAGAGTGAGACTCCGTCTCAAAAAAAAAAAAAAAAAAAAAAAGATGAGCAAAACTCCTCTAAGGAAGGAGTTTTGATACCCCTGGCTTTGATAACCTTGCTAGGGTTGGGGCAGGGGTCGGACTGTAAAGGGCCTTCCTGAGTAATGTTAGATGGCTCTTACCCAGGCTTCAAGAGCATGGCCTAGTCATAGTTGGGCATTGTACTTTGCAGAGCACACAAGTGAGTAGGACACCAAGCTACTCAAGGTGGCTAAGTCTCGTGGTTTTCTTCCCAATAGCCATCCTCTCCTCACCTTTCATCCTTGCTGTCAGAATCCACTTTCCAACTCCAGAGGCTAAAAATGCCAATAAATGTTGAACATCCCTAATTTCAAAATCTGAAATCTGAAATGCCTCAAAATTCAACATTTTTTGAGTGTCAACATGGTGCTCAAAGGAAATGCTCATCAGAACATTCGGGTTTTGGGTTTTTGGATTAGGGATGCTCAACTGGTAAGTATAATGCAAATATTTCAAAATCGGGAGGGAAAAAATCTGAACTCTGAAACACTTCTGGTCCCAAGCATTTTGGGATACTCAACCTGAATAACTTTTTTTTTTTTTTTTTTGAGACGGAGTTATGCACTGCCGCCCAGGCTGGAGTGCAGTGGTGCCATCTCGGCTCACTGCAACCTCCACCTCCTGGGTTCAAGCGATTCTCCTGTCTCAGCTGAATAACTTTTATTATTAGGGCATGAGCAGTAACCCAACCCCAGTGGAGGAGTTTGAAGGTAACTCTTCTGAGATGTTTCTGTGAAAGTTTTTCCTTTATGATGTGAGGAGGAGGAATAATGGTCCTCTTCCTATCTTTACATATAGTTATGTGTGGATATAATTCCTGGAGCTGTGGCAGCCTTCTTGTGACCATGGGGGAAACTCTGAGGATGAAAACCAACAGGCTGGGGATGGCACAGAGGAAAGTAGAAAACACATGGGTTGAGTGCTTGATGATATTGTTGGGTCCCTGAATTAACTAAGCCTGAAAATTATACATCCAGAGATAATAAACATTATTAGTTAAGCTTTACGTAGTTACATATTCCATTATCTGTTACTTCAGTATGCATTCAGCATACAACTGAGAAGGCTAAGCTTTGAGGTGTGGGGAGAAGGAGGAGGCTTGACGGTAGCCCAGCAGAAAAGGAAATTAGAGAAAAGCTGCTTCTGTTGGGTGTGCACTATAAATCTCTACTCCACTCCTTTGGGGAAGCCTCAGTCAATTCCACATGGCTTGTGAATACTTTTGGTGTTCATGGATTGTTCTGGGGGACTTGAAGAAGGGTTGAGATTTATATCAAGAATGATGCCTGATGAAAACAGAGGCCCAGCTGGAAATAGCTGCGCTTCTGGGATACATAAGAATTTGAGACTATATGCAATAAATGACAGATGCTATTATTACTATATTATCAGTATTATCTTAGCCCCTGACTGGTAGGCAGAAAGGAGGTGGAAACTAGATGCTCATGGGTAGGGATGTACCTGGGGCAGACCCTGTAGTTGTCCTTGAGAAGAAGAAGCTTGTGACCAAGGCTCTATGAAGACAGCAAGGGACTGAGCAGCAATTGGCAACAGCCCCAGCGGATAAGCAGTAGCAGAGCTGCTGTGACTCTACAGATGGGGACAAAGGCTGGATCCCAGTTAGCAGAACAAAGGTCTGAAATCAGAGCAGGGTCAACAGAAGTCTGACTTACTGTTTTGGAACATGGCTTCCTGAATTCTCCCCGACTAGAAAAGAACTGGTCCTATATCTCAGGTTGGGAGTGACCTTCAACCATCCACACAGAAATGAAGTTGCCTTAAGAATGTTATACACCATCTGGGTGCAGTGGCTGATGCCTGTAATCCCAGCACTTTGGGAGGCCAAGGCGGGTGGATCACCTGAGGTCAGGAGTTCAAGACCAGCCTGGCCAACACAGTAAAACTCCGTTTCTACTAAAAATACAGAAAATTAGCTAGGCTTGGTCATGGGTGCCTGTAAGCCCAGCTACTTGGAAGGCTGAGGCAGGAGAATCACTTGAACCCGAGAGGCGGAGGTTGCCGTGAGCCGAGATTGTCCCATTGCACTCCAGCCTGGGCAACAAGAGCGAAACTCCATCTCAAATTAAAAAAAAAAAAAAAGTCATACACACACCATGCATGTAGAAATACATATAAACTATCCTTCTTTGCCTCGGTCTCTCTTTTTCTCTGTATGTGCATATCTCCTTATCTTAACGTCTCACAAACGGCCTCAGGTGCTAACCTAATTTACCCAGACGGCTACAGGGATTCCTCAAAGCCAGGGATTTTCTTTGGTCAATGGGGTATCAAAGGACATAACATACACCGTATTTGAACTGAGGCTTTAAAGGGCCATTGGGTATTTTGCTCTTTTCATTCTGCCACGGGGATGACAGGTCTCACTTGAATGGGGGCTCCTCCTGCAGCCTTGGTCCCTGAATGTAAAAACACATGGAGCAGAAGCAGAGCCTTCACTGATGTGATGGCAGACGTGTAACGGCAGAGTGAGGAACATGGGTTGTTACAAGCCCCTGGGATTTAGGAAGTCATTTGTTACTGTGGTAAAGCTGACTAGTAAATCCAGACAATCACCTAGATTGCCAAGCTGAGAGACATCATAAATTTCTGTTGTTTTAAGCCACTACATTTAGGGTCTTTGTAAGGCAGGAATAGCTGGAGGTTGAGTAGCTTCAGACACTAAAAGGTTCAGGACTCAAATGATGCCCTCAGGGTTCAATGTCCCTGCTTCTCTTAACCCCACTTCACCCTCGATGGGCTATTACCGCAGCCCTGTGCAGCAGACTCCAGCAGCCTTAGATGATGCAGTATTTCCAGGCTCATGTCTTTCCAGGTTCAAGTCCAGTAGAAAGAGAGCTTCTTTTCTGGCCATGCCTACAAAAGCCTTGAGGTTCACTCCAAATAAATAGACCGGCTGAGGTCATGGTCCCACCCGTGAGACACTCACTGTGGGGGTGGGGATGGCAGTGGCTGGAGAAGGGGGTGTATCTGTTATGAGTCTTTCAGTTGAAACTCAAACGGCCATTTTAAAAGGGGAATTTATTTAGCCATATAACTAAAAAGAAGAAAAGTTCATGGATGGTTCCAACTTCAGGTATGCTATGATTTGGAGCTAAAGTAATGTCACTAGGACTCACCTCTTGACTTTTCAAAATTACTGACAGACAAAATTACTGAGATACGCTCCCCACTGGGAATTATGAAAACCAAGGAGAAGTGGGTTTTGATGACAGTAATAGGTTCCAATCAAATGTTTGGTTTCCTCATTTAATTTGGTTTCTACAAGTAACCATAAACTATAAGATGTTAGTCTTGACGTATGGTTGCAGGTTTGTGTGTAGCAAGGAATCAGTGTCCATGTAAGTTCATCTTTGTTTCCACTGCCAACAGAGACAAGAGTGTAAAATGGAGCCGGATTGCCCAAGCTCAGATTCTGGCTCTAATACTTATTAGCTGGGTGACCCTGGGCAAATTGTTTAACCTCTCTATGCCTCGGTGTATTC
Organism: Symphalangus syndactylus; assembly: GCF_028878055.3. NCBI lineage: Eukaryota > Metazoa > Chordata > Mammalia > Primates > Hylobatidae > Symphalangus > Symphalangus syndactylus. Next base: position 87,534,678 of record NC_072437.2, on the reverse strand, counting down.
ATCTGTAAAACGAAAGATGATATTCTCTACCTACCACATAGGGCTGTTGTTAATACATGTGAATTACTTAGAATAGTGCTTTAAACATATTAAATGCTCAATGAATGCTAGCTATTATTATTCCCATTTCTACAGAAAACAAATGATTACTAATAAAGACATTTTTCAAAAATGACCATTTTAGATGGCAGGGGTTGGCTTGGTTCAGATTTTTTGCTTAGCAGAAAGAGAGTGACTACAACCGTATTTGCTCATACTGTGCATCAGAAAACATTCTTATATTGTTCTGCTGTGTGTTTTCACCTGCCCCTGCATGTTCCCATCAGTCACTGAGCTGTAGTCTTCCAAGAGAGATATCTGTGCTTCTTTGTATGAAAGAAACCCTACATAAAGCTCAACTAAAGCTATAGGGAGGAGACAAACTAAAGATTTCTTAGATTAGTATATTTTGCAATCTAGCTTTGAATAGTAAGGATGGAGCATTGATTTCTTTTTTTTCTTTTTCTTTTTTGTTTTTTTTTGAGATGGAGTCTTACTCTGCCGCCCACGCTGGAGTGCAGTGGAGCGATCTCAGCTCACTGCAAACTCTACCTCCCGGGTTCAAGCAATGCTCTATCTCAGCCTCCCGATTAGCTGGGATTACAGGCGCCCGCCACCACGCCTGGCTAATTTTTTTTTTTTTTTTCATTTTTAGTAGAGACAGGCTTTCACCATCTTGGCCAGGCTGGTCTTGAACTCCTGACCTCGTGATCCAACCACCTCAGCTCCCTAAGTGCTAGGATTACAGGTGTGAGTCACCGCGCCTGGCCCTGGAGCATTGTCTTCTATCTCCTTTATCTTCTCATTGCATAATCTTGTCTATTTTTTTGGGCAGGGGGAGCAGGGGGAAGCTTGAAAAACTTGACTGTCCAAGTGTGGCATTAGCAATTATTTGAACTTCATATCATGATGAGTTGTAGGTTACTCATCGCTTCTCAAGGTTATTTTTGTTTTAGTTGTATTGTGTAATTGTGGTTGATAAAACAATCGTTTGATGAATCTGAACTTATCCTGGCTCTGGTTGCACACATTCCTAACTGTAACGTGCCCCTCTGTGAGATTGGCAGGGATTAAGCTCTGCAGGCACATTATCCACAGCTCTGTCTTTCAGCTTTGGATGCTTTTACACAAAGTTCCATATTGAGATGAAAAGGGGAAGAGTGGGTGGGGCTAGAGAGATGCTTAGATAAGTTGAAGTGCTTTTGAAAGTACTGGTATGTATAACTTGAGTAGGCTTTATCTCCAAGTTAAAGTGGGGTAGGAAGATAGGAATTTTGCCTCATTGCTCTTCAAGTGAAACTTAGATTGCTGAGAGACTTTGTGTATAAACACAAACATTTGCTGAACATGTTCCTGAATTAAATGTGAGGGATGGTTTGGGAATTAGAACTATCTTCTGGGACAATTTATGAGTTTAAACAGCTACCAGAGTCTAAGGTTTCTCTGGGGCAATTCAAGTTATTTTTCTCCTAGAGAAGGAACAGAAATGTGTAAGTATTCTATGACATTTTTAATCTAAATTTTTGGTAGTCCACAAGGTTTACTGAGTACTCAAGGTATGAAGAAAATATTGATATCTAATTTGAATCTTGAATCTTAAAAGCTTCTTTTTTTTTTTTTTTTTTTTTTTTGGAGAGACGGAGTCTTGCTCTGTTGCCCAGGCTGGAGTGCAATGGCACGAGCTCCACTCCCTGCAACCTCCGCCTCCCAGGTTCAAGTGATTCTCATGCCTCAGCCTCCCAAGTAGCTGGGACTACAGGGGTGCACCACCACGCACAGCTAATTTTTATATTTTAAGTAGAGACAGGGTTTCACCATGTTGGCCAGGCTGGCCTGGAACTCCCGACCTCAGGTGATCCGCCTGCCTCGGCCTCCCAAAGTTCTGGGATTACGGGCATGAGCCACCACACCTGGCCTCAAAAGCTTTTTTACTTTGGATCAAAAAGGGAATGTTTGATCCCTAAGCACTTATAATAATAGTTTTATTAAGCAATAAAGTGTGTTGGGCATTATTGACTACCACCACACAGATGTAGGTATATTTGTGTTTCTTTCTTTTTTCTTTTTTTTTTTTTTTGAGACAGAGTCTCATTCTGTCACCCAGGCTGGAGTGCAGTGGTGTGATCTTGGCTTACCACAACCGCTGCCTCCCGTGTTCAAGCGATTATCCTGCTTCAGCCTCCCAAGTAGCTGGGATCACAGGCACCTGCCACCACGCCCGGCTAATTTTTTCTATTTTTAGTAGAGATGAGGTTTCACCATATTGGCCAGGCTGGTCTCGAACTCCTGACCTCAGGTGATCCACCCGCCTTGGCCTCCCAAAGTGCTGAGATTACAGGCATGAGCCACTGTACCCAGCTGTATTTCTATTTTACAGTTTAAATATCTGAAACTTTGAAAGTTTAAGAAACTTCCCATGGTCACAAGTCTAGTAGAAGATTAAGGTGGAAATTGAAAAGATGAGGTCTGTCTGTTGCTAAACGTGTGTTGTGTTCTTTCTGGGGTAGCCATAGAATTTTCTGTGATAATGTTCTATATCTCTGTTACCAATACAGTCCCCACAATATGGTGGCTGTTGCGCACATAAAATGAAACTAGTGTGACGAGAAACTCAATTTTTTTTTTTTGAGACAGGTCTTGCTCTCTGTTGCCCAGGGTGCAGTGCAGTGGCACAATCAAAGCTCACTGCAGCCTTGAACTGCTGGGCTCGAGCAATCCTCCCACCTCAGCCTTCTGAGTAGCTAAGAGTAGCTTAAATTTAAAAATTTAAAAGAAATTTTTAAAATAATTTTTGTAGAGACAGGGTCTCATAATATTGCCCAGGCTGGTCTCAAACTCCCAGTCTCAAGAGATCCCCTGCTTAGGCCTACCCAAAGTGCTGGGATTATAGGCATGGGCCACTGTGTCGGCCCTAGAAACTTAATTTTTAGTTACATTTAATTTTCATTAATTTAAATTTAAAGTTAAACAGCCACATGTAGCTAGTGGCAGCTGTACTGGACAGCACAGCTGTAGGACATCACACTGCCTTGTCTATAAATGCTTAAGCTACTCTGATGTCATGTATAGAACATCTGGGTATCAAAGAGAGAAAATGTGAAAGTGTAGTTGGAGGAAAAAACACATTTTATCCAAAGCAAAGTTACTTTTCTTTTCTGTTTTTTGAGACAGAGTCTCGCTCTGTTGCCCAGGCTGGAGCACAGTGGCGCTATCTTGGTGCACTGAAACCTCAGCCTCCTGGGTTTAAGCAATTCTCTGCCTCAGCCTCCTGAGTAGCTGGGATTACAGGCACCTGCCACCATGCCCAGCTAATTTTTGTATTTTTAGTATAGATGAGGTTTCACCATCTTCGCCAGGCTGGTCTTGAACTCCTGACCTCATGATCCACCCACCTTGGCCTCTTAACCTGCTGGGATTACAGGCCTGAGCCACCGCGCCTGGCCAAAGCAAAGTTACTTAAACTGCAGTATTTAAAGGGAAATAGACCTAAAAGTTAAAAGACTCATACAAGTTAGGTAAAAAAAATTTCTTTTAGAAAATTTATATTGGCCATTTCACTAAGGATTAATGTATTGGCAATGTTGATTATAAGGGACATAGCAATTTGAAATAGGGGGGAAACAGTGTGCCCAGAACTGTATTGTTCATTTTGGGAGACCGAGGCGGGCAGATCACCTGAAGCTAGGAGTTTGAGACCAGCCTGGCCAACATGGCGAAACCCCATCTCTACTAAAAATACAAAAATTAGCCAGGCATGGTGGCACACACCTGTAATCCCAGCTACTCGGGAGGCTGAGGCATGAGAATTGCTTGGACCTGGGAGGCGGAGTTTGCAGTGAGCTGAGATTGCGCCACTGCACACCCACCTGGGCAACAGAACGAACCCTTGTCTCAAAAAAAAAAAAAAAAAACAAAAAAAAAGTGCTGGGTGCGGTAGCTCACGCCTGTAATTCCAGTACTTTGGGAGGCAGATCACCTGCGGTCAAGAGTTTGAGACCAGCCTGGTGAAACTTTGTCTCTACTAAAAATACAAAATTAGCTGGGCATGGTGGCACATGCCTGTAATTCCAGCTACTCGAGAGGCTGAGGCAGGAGAATCACTTGAACCCGGGAGGCGGAGGTTGCAGTGAGCTGAGATCACGCCATTGCACTCCAACTTGGGCAAAAAAAAAGGAAGCTCCATCTCAAAAAAAAAAAAAAAAAAGCATTGTTACTGCACATTTCAGTTCTCTAGGCATTTTCCAACCTAGGGAATCATAAATTCCTCAAATAGTAGGGACAGAGGAGGATGTTTACAATCAAACTAATGAACCAGTCTTTTGGATGGCTACTTTCAGGTGTCTCCTGCCTCCTGTTACCTCGTTTTCCAGGAATGACTTTAGAGCTGAATATTTACAGACTGGAGTCTTTAATGCTCCATAATTAGTAAGCAGAGTATGTCTCCTCCAAATGGCAATATGCAAAGGATAAAAAGTTATTTACTTAATACAACTCTAGATGACAAGCCCTTTTTTGTCCGACTTGTGGATTTAGTGGTTTGTCTGAGTCCTCTCCTAGTCCTGCTGACTTGACGATAAAAATCTCTTTTCAGTAGAGACTAGCTTTTCACACTTGTTTAATTCTTCCTCTTTTGGTAACCAGTTTACCTAGACCTTTTTTCGTTTGTTTTACAACTAAATATAACATCATTGTCCTGTGGAAACCCTTTTGTTTATGCTGGATCAAGGAGGTATCTGTAGGTATTATGACCCAGACAGGACACATGGCTCTCCCTTATCTCTCTGTGTGCTTGCCTGCGGAAAACCAAATTACAAATGTGGGCCCTGCAATCAGGTTGCATGGACCCTGTCTCCTCCTGACCGTGCAAGAGTTACTTAGCATTTTTTGGCCTCAGTTTCTTCCTCTATAAAATAGGAGTAAAAATAGTTTCTACCTGATAATACTGTTGTGAGAATTAAAAGAAGTAATCCCAGAAAAGGCTTAACGTAGTTCCTGGCACATGGTGCACACTCGGTAGTTGTCATTGATCTTTTTTTTTGCTATTTACATCTCTACATGTTGGTGATTTTTAAAAATCATTATTTTATTTTATTTTTTTCAGTTCCAGGGTTCACACGGAGGATGTGCAGGTTTGTTACATAGGTAAACATGTGTCATGGTGGTTTGCTGCTCCTATCAACCTATCACCTAGGTATTAAGCCCTGCATCCGTTAGCTCTTTTCCCTAATGCTCTCCCTCACTCCCTGCCATCCCACGATTATTTTTTATTTTTATTTGCATATTTATTTATTTATTTATTTTGAGACGGAGTCTCCCTCTGTCACCTAGGCTGGAGTGCAATGGCATGATCCCAGCTCACTGCAACCCTCGCCTCCTGGGTTCAAGAGATTCTTTAGCCTCAGCCTCCTAAGTAGTGGGGATTACAGGCACCCACCACCACGCCTAGCTAATTTTTTCGAACTGCTGACCTCAAGTGATCTGCCTGCTTTGGCCTCCCAAAGTGCTGGAATTACAGGCGTGAGCCACCACAGCCTACTATTATTTTATAACCATAATCCCCATCTTCACCAGACTATAATATGACTTTTTTATGCAAAAAAGAAATATGCTCCTCTTTTCTTTTCTTTTTTTTTTTTTGACAGAGTATCACTCTGTCGCCGGGCTGGAGTGCAGTTGCGTGATCTTGGCTCACTGCAACCTCCGCCTCCTGGGTTCAAGCGATTCTCCTGCCTCAGCCTCCTGAGTATCGTGCACCACCACACCCAGCTAATTTTTGTATTTTTAGTACAGACGGGGTTTCACCATGTTGGCCTGGATGGTCTTGATCTCTTGACCTCGTGAACTACCCTCCTCAGCCTCCCTCAGGGCTGGGATTGCGGGCATGAGCCACCGCACCTGGCTGCTCCTCATTTTTTTATTATACCAAACATTTTATGGATTCCCCTCCAATGGGTAAGTTAATATTTTTTCTCTACTTGAGTTTATTTATTAACCCACCTAACATTTGTTGAGGCCCCATCATGTGCTATGTATCATATTAGACACAGGGAACCCAAAAATGAGTAAGATATAAATGCTTTCCTCCAGGTACTCATGTTTACTGGAGAAGATGATGCAGAAACAGATAACAAATCTGGTATTTGTTCAAAGAGGTCACTTCCCAGTAGGTCTAGTATTATCAAAATAACTTCCAGCAGGGATCAGCTGAAATTGGATGCCAAAGGGTTGCTTTTTGTTTTCTTGTGTGGGGAGGAGAGGGTGGATGTTAATAATAGGTTAGATATACCGGACATTCCATCTGCTGGAGTTCACATGGTTTAATAAGGTCATTCATACCTTAAAGTGAATGAATTATTTCTTATCTGAGATAATGATTTATCTTAATAACTTTTAATTTAATTTTTTTTTCAGATATGGGATCTCACTCTGTCGCCCAGGCTGGAGTGCAGTGGTACATTCACAGTTCACTGCAGTCTCAAACTCCTGGGCTCAAGCGATCCTCTTGCCTTAGCCTCCTAAGTCTCTGGGATTACAGGCACGAGCCACTGCACCCAGCCTATCTCAACTATTTTGAGAGCGAAAACTTTGGTTTGAGGGTGATTTGGTGGCCTAATGCATTTGAGACAGGGAAGACCTGGTGGGTTGAGCACAGTGGCAGCTTCTGGAAAATCAGAAGGCCCATGAAGGACTGGACATGAGTGGAAAAAAATCAGAACACTCAACTTCTGGTCCGTTTGACAATTATGATCGTTTACTGTCTTTGTATTTCTCATCTATAAAATAGGGAGAGACAGAAGAAGAGACGCTGCTGGGCTGGAGTGATGGGCTCACAGGTTCAAAGCATTATGCCTGTGAGAGGAGGCTTCGAGATCATCCAGTCCAACGTGCTCATTTCACAAGTGAGCAACTTGCTACTTATATGAAATAACCTGTTCAAGGACACACTGCTTGTTATTTAAAGAACCAGCAAGTTACTAAACTTCCAAGACTGTGTTCATCTCTAAGGTACCATTTGGTTCTATAGCTAGTATTGTAAAATTATATTTTTACATGTATGTACTATAATATCTAGTATTTTAAAATTATATTTATGTTTCCTACAATATCTAGTAGTATAAAATTATATTTTTACATGTGTAAAATCATGCAGAATCATGACCTTGAGATGGTAAGTATATTCTAAATTATGCCCACTACGATTTTAACATTGTTTATTTTATTGTAGTCTAATTATTTGAAAATGATATTGGAGGTACAATGTGTGTGTCCCAGGCCCATTAGCCCATTATTATGCATTGAGGTTATCTTATTTGTGTTATCCACATAATTATGTATCAGTGCTTACTGGGCAGACACTAGCCTCGCTTGAGGTGTCCCCAGTTATTTCTGGGGATTTATCTGGTTCTTCCTCTCTGACTTTTCACCTTACTGCTACAATGCCGTGTCTGCTGCTACTGACTATCATGGATCATGAGATGGTTGCCCTGCTAGGCACACCCATTTCCATGACTGATGCTCCCTGGAGAGGGGACACCCCTTGGAGAGGAGACCTTGCTTTCCTAGAGTCTAAGAACTGTATTTATTCTTTGGGGAGAGTGGAGGTCTTCATTACTACTATTCTAGACATTGGCCACAAGAGAAACCACTTGTCTTTCTGTGTCTTTTTGCTTCTGTTGTTCCTGCCAACACCACAGACCCTCACCATGCCTTGGAACCAGAGCTCCAAGCTCCGCCTGCCCCAGAGAGAGATAGAGATGATAATTGCAACCATGCAGGGCTTTCACAGGGATTAGAGATGATGTATGTAAATTCCTGGCAGGAATTCAGTAACTGAAAACTCTTATTATTTTACATTTTTTTACCACTGAGGTAAGCGCACTGCTAGGTAGCTGGGTTGATGCATTTGGATGTCATTTTCTTCAATTTTCAGTATTTGCTTTTTGCTTCAGGTGTGCTTAAAGTGTGGTGAATTAGCCAAAAGGTGATCATGAGGGAAGAAAGGAATTTATTCATTCACTCATTAATTCATTTGTTCATTCAGCAAACATGCACGATAGAACATGCTGCTAGAACAAAACACCTGAGACCTGATAATTTATAAGCAATAGAAACTTCTTTCTTTTTTTTTTTTTTGAGACGAGTCTTTCTCTGTCGCCCAGGCTGGAGTGCAGTGGTGCGATCTCGGCTCACTGCAAGCTCCGCCTCCCGGGTTCACGCCATTCTCCTGTCTCAGCCTCCGGAGTAGCTGGGATTATAGGTGCCCGCCACCACGCCAGGCTAATTTTTTGTATTTTTAGTAGAGACAGGTTTTCACCATGTTAGCCAGGATGGTCTTGATCTCCTGACCTCGTGATCCGCCTGTCTCAGCCTCCCAAAGTGCTGGGATTACAGGCGTGAGCCACTCCGCCCGGCCAATAGAAACTTATTTCTTACAGTTCTGGAGTCCAAGACCAAGGTCCCAGCAAATTCTATGTTTGGTGAAGGCTGCTCTCTGCTTATTGCTGTGTCCTCACATGGCAGGAGGGATGAACACTGTGTCCTCGCATGGTGGAAGAGACAGAAGGGCAACAGGCACTACGGCGCTCCCTTCAACATTTTTTTTTTTTTTTGGAGATGGGGTCCTGCTATGTTGCCTAGACTGGAGTGCAGTGGCTGGTCACAAGTGTGATCATAGCCCACTATAGCCTTGAACTCCTGGCCTCAAATGATCCACCTACTTCAGTCTCCCAAGTAGCTGGGACCACAGATACACACTGGCTCCAGCCTCTTTTATAAGAGCACTAATCCATTCATGAGGGCAGAGCTATGAAAACTTCATTACTTCCCAAAAGACCCCATGTCTTAATACTAGCACATTGGGTATCGGCTTCCAATGTATGAATTTTGGAGGGACATAGATGTTCACACCATAGCAATAGGTAAGAGAGAGATAAGACTACACAAATTGCAGCAATACAAAACCATAAGTAAAGTTCTTCTGAGGTTCAGAGGGAAACATATTACTCCTGGCTAGGAAGATAGTAACAACTAATATTAATAGAGCAATTTCAAAGCACTTCCATGTGCATTTTAGAATTTGATTCTCACAAAACCCTCGTGATTCAGGATCCTCACTTGTAGATGAAAAGAGGATTCAGGGCAGATAATTGACTTGCCTGGGCTTGATCTGATAGGATTCAGCCCTGGGACCTGAATTTTCAGATTCTGAAGATCCTTCCACAGTCCCATGCTGGGAAAGCTTCATAGAGAAGGTGACCATGTGGGATGAGTATTCAAAGAGGAAGCGATGTTGACAGGCAGAGACAGGGGCAGGGCCATCTGAGCAAGTCAAATGGCAAAGATGTAAAAACTGGAAAGGTTAAGATATACTTGGAAAAAGGTGAGCAGAACATGTTAGCTGAAGCATGAGCGATGTGCAGGGGAACCAAAAATAAGAAAAAGTATCTTGCACTGTGGCTGCATCATATATGATCTTAACCACTAGACAAGTTTATTTATTTATTTTAATATATATATTTTTTGAGATGGAGTTTCACTCTTGTTGCCCAGGCTGGAGTGCAGTGGTGCGATCTTGGCTCACTGTAACCTCCCTCTTCCAGGTTCAAGCAATTCTGCCTCAGCCTTCCAAGTAGCTGGGATTACAGGCGTGTGCCACCATGCCTGGCTAACTTTTTGTATTTTTTTTAGTAGAGACGGGGTTTCACCATGTTGGTCAGGCTGGTCTTGAACTCTTTTTTTTTTGAGATGGAGTCTTGCTCAGTTGCCCAGGCTGGAGTGCAGTGGCGTGTTCTCGGCTCACTGCAAGCTCCGCCTCCCGGGTTCAGGCCATTCTCCTGCCTCAGCCTCCCGAGTAGCTGGGACTACAGGCACCCGCCACCATGCCTGGCTAATGTTTTTGTATTTTTAGTAGAGACGGGGTTTCACCATGTTAGCCAGGATGGTCTCAATCTCCTGGCCTCGTGATCCACCCGCCTCGGCCTCCCAAAGTGCTGGGATTACAGGCATGAGCCACGGAGCCTGGCCCTAGACTGAGTTTAGAAATGATTTGACAGATAATGGCAGAGGGGAAGGGTATGCTGATTGGGAGCAGAGAAGAAGTCAGGAAGATCTGGAGAAGTGAGTCAGACTGCTGTGGAGGGATTGGGGAGGCAGGTGGACTGCTTAGGAGGTGTTAAGGTAGTCTTGTGGGTGGCACGGGAAGAAGAGAGAGATGCCAGAAACACTGATTGGTGAATTAACATGGTGACTAGGTGAGGGAGTTGAGGGAGAGAGACAAGAAGTAAAGACGGCTCTTAGCTTGGAGAGGTGTCCCTGGAAGAATGGTTATGCCAGTAACAGAGTGGTGAGTTTGCAGAAAGAAGCTGACTTAGGAGGCAAATCATGAAGTTCTTTTCCCATCTGTTATGCTTGTGTTGCCTACGGCATACTGCTACCTGACTGACTGCTGGCATGACTCCCCCATGCCTTGGGAAGGTGGAGAGTGAGTCAGAGGGTTTGACTGACCCCTGGGCTGAGGGCCCTTCCTTCCTGTCTCCCCCGAGACCCCTTAGTCCTTCATACATGCGCCCGACGAATACAATGCTTGGTATATGGGTAGACACTCACAATATGTGTGGAAAATAAATCCATTTAAAAGAAGAGCTGTCCAGAGAAGTTTCAGGCCAAGGGTGATGATTAGAGTGAGGCAAAAGAGGAGATAGTTTCTAAATATGAGAAGCACCAAATTTGAGTCCCTGGAGGTGGTCATTTCCCAGAGATTAAGGTCTCCAAGGTCTGGTGCAGGCTTGCACTTTTTATCACTTGAGTGGTAAAAAACTTGGTGAAGTTAAGGATGTAGAAAGACTGTGGTGTAAGGGTGCCACATTTGTGAATGCTGAAGTTACCAGGGATACTGGCAAAGAATAAAAATGACTAAACTAGATCCAGGCGAAACGGCGGCCCTTCTTTGGACCGGGTGTGAAGAAAGGTGGCATAAGTTAACCTGAAAAGGGAATACCTACTAAATTATAATAGAGACTGAGCAACAGTCTGAAAATTTCTCTTCCATTTAGCCAAGGAGAATGGCAAACACACAAGTTCTGTTTCCTTAAAACTCAGAGTTGAGCTAATGTATTCTTTCTTTTTTCTTTTTTTTGAGACAGAGTCTCATTCTGTTACCCAGGCTGGAGTGCAGTGGCGCGATCTCAACTCACTGCAACCTCCGCCTCCTAGGTTCAAGCGATTCTCCTTCTTCAGCTTCCTGAGCACCTGTGACTATAGGCATGCACCACCATGCCCGGCTAATTTTTGTATTTTTGTAGAGAAGGGGTTTCACTATGTGGGCCATGGTTGGCCAGACTGGTCTCAAACTCCTGACCTCAGTTGATCCTCCCACCTCAGCCTTCCAAAGTGCTGGGATTACAGGCATGAGCTACCGTGCCCTGCCTAATGTATTCCTTCTAAATTCATAGCTGGGGTGTGTGTATGTGTGTGTGTGTTTCCCTTCAAATGAGTGGTTAGACTAAGATCAGGTGTTGCAAACTGAGGACCTGATATTCTGAAGTGACTGAAATGCTTAAGTCCATTAACAAAATGTGAATTAACATTTAAAAACAAAGAGAAAAAGAATCTACCTTTTTGGTTTTCCTTGAAAAGTGGGATCTTCTGGCAACACTGGGCCACAGTCCAATATGACCAGAGGATCTGAAGCCTGTGTTTATCAATAGGCCACACCCCACCACTCACAAGACGAATGCCCCTGGACATAGCTTGGCCACCAAAGGCTTCTGAATTCCTGACTTCTGGGCCTCAGGTTCTTCAAGGCCCTTTCGCTTTTTTTTTTTTTTTCGTATCTCCTCATATATTTGTTCTTTTTCTGTGATCAATGTCCTTTGCATGTTTTTGTTGGGTTGTTTGAATTATTTATTTTTTTGGGGGGATGGAGTCTCACTCTGTCGCCTAGGCTGGAGTGCAGTGGCACGATCTCAGCTCACTGCAAACTCCGCCTCCCAAGTTCAAGCAATTCTCCTGCCTCAGGCTCCCAAGTAGCTGAGATTACAGGTATGCGCCATCATGCTCGGCTAATTTTTGTATTTTTTTAGTAGAGGTGGGGTTTCACCATGTTGGCCAGGCTAGTCGCGACCTCCTGACCTTGTGATCCACCCACCTCGGCCTCCCAAAGTGCTGGGATTACAGGCGTGAGCCACCGCGCCCAGCCAAGGCCCTTTCGCTTTAAAGATTGTCCTTTTTGATCTCTTCATGGTATATTCCTACCAACTTTTGACCTCAGTTCAATTAAAGTACTACAACATTACATACCTGCTCATGTCTACCGTAGATTCTGAAAATTAACATACAAGCAAATGAAGCCCACCTGCTCCAGAAAGTAGCTGTTTGTTTTGTTGTTGTTGTTGTTTTTGTTGTTTTGTTTGAGACAGAGTCTCCCTCTGTCGCCAGGCTGGAGTGCAGTGGCGCCATCTCTGCTCGCTGCAACCTTCGCCTACCGGGTTCAAGCGATTCTCCTGCCTTAGCCTCCAGGCGCGCGCCACCACGCCCAGCTAATTTTTGTATATTTAGTAGAGAAGGGGTTTCACCATGCGGGCCATGGTTGGCCAGACTGGTCTCGGTCTCTTGACCTTGTGATCCGCCCGCCTCGGCTTCCCAAAGTGCTGGGATTACAGGCGTGAGCCACCGCACCCGGCCGAAAGCACTCTTTATCAGTGTAATCCATCCAAATTTCCCTCTTTCATTCCTTCGATGCCCCCAGAGGGAGTGGGAGTGCTACACAGGAGAGTCTGCGGACCAGGGCTGGGCTGCTGCCTGAAGGCTAAGATTCTGTGTGGTGGTAGAACAAGAAGTGTTGGGGGCATGTAAATACAGGGACTGCCAGAGTGAAGGCTGCAGAACCGGGCTTGGAAGGATGATGAAGAAACTGGGCGACACTAAAGCGCCAGTTCAACAAGTATTTACTGCGTATCTACGACGTGCTAGGCATTGTTTTGACACTAGAGATTCAGCAGTAATTCGACCAAAGTACCTGCTCTCATTGAGCTGAATTCCCGCGCGGGCAGCTAGGTAACGCATATAAACACTCGTATCACATAGATACACATGTACATGTCAGGTAGAAATAAATGCTATTTATAAAACTGAAGCAGAGCATGGGGAAGAGCGAATGAAGGTGGCTGCTATTTGAGAAGACCCCCAAAAAAGCCAGATTGCGAAGCATCCGCCGTTCCTTTTCTGATCTTCTAGCTACAGGCAGCGAGGTGCGCTCCCAGGAAGCCCCGCCCTCTTCCTCCTGATAGGGCGCAAGGTGCCAGGGAAGCTCCCCTGCTCTTCCCCGCCCAGAGGCGGCCTTGTGGGGGCGGAGCTTTGCGCCCAGCAATATGAGAGCGGCGCGCAAAGATCCCGGCATTCTCCTCGTTCTCACTAGGCGTGGAGAATTACTCCAGGCCGATCGTGGCATGCTGGGAACTGTAGTTGACGACCGCCGCCCCGCGCCTGAGGGGCAGTAAAAGCCGCCAGATCCGGCTTCATTTCTGGCACAAAACTTGCAGCACCGAGGGGTTGTGGAGAGCCCTTGCAGGGGAAGAGGGCAGGGTCATTCCGAGAACCAACGCGCACGTACAGCCCGGCGAACGCCCAAGCCGGTCACCGCCCCCGGTCACGTGTCGCCAGCCTCCGCGGGCGCGCGCCGCTCTCAGCACCGTTGCCGCCCCACCCGGCCCGGCAGTCGGCCCGCGCCTCCCCCGGCGCTACTGCCACCTCGCGCTCGGAGGCGTCACGGAACGTGCTCTTCTCTCCCCCTCCCCCCTCCCACTCTCCCCCTCCTCCCCCTCCCGCGCCAAGACTCGCCGCCGCCGCCGCAGTCGCCGGAGTAGCCGCCGCTGGAGCCGCGCGCAGCCATGGCCGAGAACCCCAGCTTGGAGAACCATCGCATCAAGAGCTTCAAGAACAAGGGCCGCGATGTGGAAGTGAGTGTGCTTCCGCGGTCTGGGCCCGCCTGGCCGCGCCGGCCCGGCGACGCGGGGAGGGGCGGGGGGCCGGCGCCGGGCTGGTTCTCGCCGGCTTGTGGTCGGCCGGAGTTGGCCGCCGCCTCCCGTCACCGCGGCCCCGGGCTGGGCAGAGCAGGCGGCGAGACGCGGGCCGGGCTGCAGTCACCCTCCGGAGCTGCCGGCGCGGCGACCGGGAAATGCCGGCGTTTTCGGCCCCGTCACGCGGGCGCGGCCTGGTGTCGGCGAGGAGGGGATGTGGAGCTGAGGCGGGGTCCGCGGGCCGGGGCCGCCCGGATGAACGGGGATGCTGCCGCCCCGGCCCGCCGATCGCACAGCCGAGGGGGCGGCCGCTGCTTGCGCCCGCCGCCGGTGCAACCTTCCGCCCGGTGCAGCCCCCTCTGCGCCTCCCGCGCGGCTCACATGGAGCCTCGGCTCTGCCGGTCCGGGCTCCTACCTTCTGCGAGCCGGGCCCAGGCGGGCGGTGGCGGCCCGCAGAGGGGGGTGGGGACTAGCTGGGTAACTGACTTGTTTGAGGGTGATAGATGGGGGAGGGTAGGATGCGCCAGGACCATTTTCTTATATTCCAGTGCTCGTCTTTGGACTAGTCGTGCCGAGCTGTTCCAGCTCATCGTTCTGCAACTGCTCGCATTTGGAGCGAGCCGAAGGTGGACAATAGTTTGCCTTCTATTGTGTTCAGGCTTCGGAAAAGAGATTGTTCCGACCTCCGCTCATAGGACTTGTTTTCTTAATCTTTCTTGGAGTGGGGTGTGCATAGGGTGATAATTTCTTTGACACGTTTTACTAAAATAAATTGGATACATAGGTTCATACGTCCTCTTACATATCTCTTGCTCCAAGCTAGTAGAATTTCCAAGTGGTTGCAAAACTAAACATTCATCGCGGTCACTCGGTTAGTTGCTACTCAGCATGTTGCCATTGTCTCATTAAGGTGACATTAGCAGGTACTATTTGCAAACTCGGCTTATTGAGGCAGCGCTAGAGGTCTCTGCAGCTACTGAAAACAGTAAGTATAATGCACAAACTTCACTGGGACCGTGACCTTTGGATTTGTTAGGGAGAAAATGGTTTTGAGGCCACAGCCTTCTTTTCTAATACTAGGCGACATGATTTGCAGTTTTGTAATTTTTGATAAGCTAGTGTGATTAAGAGGTGTGTGTTTTATCCTGTCTTAAGGAAGGTTGTGGGGTAAATATACCATTCAGTGTTCTATTTTGTAGAGAAACAGACAAACTCAGGCCGTTTTTCAGAGCTACAAAATTAAATACTAGTAGGAAAGAACATAGGGAGATATCCGTGGAATTCTCATTTAAATGAGTCAAATAAAGATCATATATTCTTTCCTGGTCATGGTTAAATACACTTTGTAAGAAATACATCTAAGCGAAAGTAAAACTTGGGAATAGGAACAAGAAATTTTGGAACTGCCTCCTGTTATCGGTCCACTTGATGACAAGTGTTAATTTTGAACTTTTCCCATTAGGAATTTTTCTTGAAGCCTATCCTGTTCCAAATAAAAATTTATTGAAAAATACTCATATTGTTTGTACAGAAAAACCAGTAACATTCTTCCTTCTCTTGGATATTGGTACAGGTTTTTGTTTCATTGTTTACCTCTATTATTGTGTTATGGTGGCTCAGTGATACTTAGTAAGGACTCCTGCACATAATAGGTACACAGCAAATATTTGCTGATGATAAGAATGTAACCCGTGACTTTTAGATGCATGAAAAAGAGCATGGTTGCTAAGCCATTCAGCCTGGTATTGGTCACAACATTACATTTCTTGGGATTCTATAGTGTAACTAAAACATGAAATAGACATTCAAATGGTAGTTCTAATGTGGCAGACACTGTTACGAGCTTCATGATACCTTATTTAATCTGTGTAACAAGTGTATGAGGTGTGGCATTATCCCCACTTTACATGAGTAAAGTTTTTTTTTTTTTTTTTTTTTTTTGAGACAGAGTCTTGCTCTGTCGCCCAGGCTGGAGTGCAGTGGCGTGACCTCGGCTCGCTGCAAGCTCCGCCTCCCGGGTTCACGCCATTCTCCTTTCTCAGCCTCCCGAGTAGCTGGGACTACAGGCACTCACCACCACGCCCGGCTAATTTTTTTTTGTATTTTTGGTAGAGACGAGGTTTCGCCGTGTTAGCCAGGATGGTCTCGATTTCCTGACCTTGTCATCCGCCCGTCTCGGTCTCCCAAAGTGCTGGGATTACAGGCGTGAGCCACCGCGACGGAGTCTTGCTCCTTTACCCAGGTTGGAGTGCTCAGGCACTCATAGCTCAGCTGCAAGCTCAAACTCCTAGGCTCAAGGAATCTTGCCACCATGGCCTCCCAAGTAGCTGGGACTACAGGCGGACACCACCACACCTGGCTAATTTTTTAATCTTTTTTAGAGACGGGGTCTCGCTTTGTTGCCCAAGCTTGTCTTGAACTCCTGGGCTCCAGTGATTCTCCCACCTCGGCCTTCCAAAGTGTTGAAACTACAGATGCTAGCCGTCACACCCAGCTGGAACTTTAGATAAAAAACCTCAGTATGCTTATGTAGCCTGTGCATGTCACTCAGTGGATATGGGTATTATTTATTCACTAATTGTCTATTGGGTATCTGTCAATGTTAGGTCTTGGGGATAAGGAATAAGATGCAGTCTGTACCTCAAGGAGTTTACAGTCCAGTGGGGGTGATAATTACAATGCAGAACAATTGTTACAGTGTAGTATTCTGAAAATGCATGCCAAAAAACTACTTGGAGGTGAGCAGAAAGGGAAGATACTCTGGTTAATTTCTAATGGTTGAATGGGAGTGAGCTGATTGTGAAGGATGAAAGAAAGGTGGCCAGGCAAAGGGCGGGAGAAGGCGGGTAGAAGAAAGGGGCATTCCAGACTAGAGGGAACAGTAATTGAAGGGTCCTGAGAGAAATGTAGGAGAGAGACTAAAGGGTAAACGGGTCAAATCTGATGAAGGGCCTTTATTGGGGATTTAGGCATATCTAAGAGTAGATAACCATGCTTAGTCTTGTCCATTAGAAACATAGTACAACTTAGCTCTGTAACTGAGTAGTTGTGGTTATCAGGCTGTTCCAAAACAGTGAGATGCACTTTGATAAGCTATGATGCCTATTTTTTCACATACAGGATAGACAAAAGCTAAAACATGTTATAAATTATAGAAGCAGCTGATACACAAGATGTTAGGTGCAAGAATAAGATCCATACTTGTTAAAGAAAATAAAAGGATAGAGTTATGCCAGGGGATTTGAGTAGAGAGAGGGTTGAGGAAGAAAATTTCTTTGTCATTCAATCAAGAGAGACTTTAACAGATCTTGGGAGAGGAAAAAAAAATGAGGTTAGTGACTCTTATAGGAAGTATGTACCAAACTTGAAGGGAGCGTGTTAACTGGTGAATAAATATCCAGGTAAAAAAGAAGTGATTATATTAAAGAGAGGAGACTTCCAGATGGCCTGTGTTGATCCAAGAATATCTCGTGGCAAAGAGTTGCTTGGAAGCTTTTTCTTGATAGGGAGATATGAAGGAATTTATTCCAGAGCAAAGAGGAGATGTAACATGATTAGAGCAATGGAAAGGGTGACAGAGCAGTAATCTCTAGAATTCATTTTAGAGAAATAGTGCTGTTGTCTGGTCTGCAAAGAAGTTTTCCAAAAAATTGAGACTGGGAATGGCTACAACCTGGAATGAGGATTTGATGATGCTGTTCTTCCTCCCTCTTCCCCCTCCTTCACATTCTCTTTGTAAAGATCACGAAGAGCAAGGGAGTAAAGGTTATTCTGAGCTTTATAGATGGAGGAAGGGAGGGAGTAATTATCATCACTGATAGAAATTTGGAGCTTGGGTAGGGGATGCATTTTGTAGTAAAAACTAGGAAGTACATATTGAAAGGGAAACATTTCCTTTTACTTGTTCTGGAATGTGCTTTTTTTTTTTTTTTTAAAAAAAAAAAAAAAAAAAACAGGGTCTGGCTCTGTCACCAAGGGTGGAGTGCAGTGGCCCAATCTCGGCTCACTGTAAACTTCGCCTCCTCCCAGGCTCAAGCCGTCCTTCCATCTCAGCCTCTTGAGTAGCTGGGACTACAGGCACATGCCACCACACCCGGCTAATTTTCATGTTTTTTGTAGAGACGGGGTTTCGCCATGTTACCCAGGCTGGTTTCAAACTGCTAGCTCAAGTTATCCTCCTGCCGTGGCCTCTGAAAGCGTTGGGATTAGGGGCATGAGCTACCATGCCCAGTCCTGGAATGTGCATTTTAATACTAGACCTTTTCATGTAAGGCATTGATTCTTAAAAACTTTTTTCCTGTTTTCAAAGATAACTTATAGAAAAGTGTGCAAAACAGAAATGTTCTGTTTAATGAATACTTACAGAACAAATGCTCAGGTAACTGCAATCCAGGTCAACTTCTCATTTTCTTGCTCCTGTATACCTCAGTGGTGTGACATTTTCATTAGTAACAGTAATTAATAATTATTTTAAAAACCTTAACATTTATTGTTTATAGTATACCAGTGCTAAGTACTTTATATAGATTGTCTATTTAATCTTCACAACAGTCCTATATCAAGTAGGTACTATTATTATCCCCATTTACTGCTGAGGCAACTTGAGGCCTACAACCCTTAAGTAAGTGGCCTTAAGTCTTCCATCGGGTGTTAAGTGGCAAAGCCTGGACTTACAATATATCAAAGCTTGATGCTAAGCTGCTGGGTGCAATGGCTCACGCCTGTAATCCCAGCACTTTGGGAGGCTGAGGCAGGTGGATCACCCGAGGCCAGGAGTTCGAGACCAGCCTGGCCGACATGGTGAAACCCCCTCTCTACTAAAAATACAAAAATTAGCCAGGCCTGATGGCTCATGCCTGTAATCCCAGCTACAAGGAAGGCTGAGGTGAGAGAATCACTTGAACCAGGGAGGCGAAGGTTACAGTGAGCCGAGATCATGCCACTGCATTCAAGTCTGGGCGACAGAGTGAAACTTTGTCTCAAAAACAAAGCTTGATGCTAAAGCTAGAACTCTTCCTTACTGTGCTGTACTCCACCGAAGGGAGTCTAAAACTTGACATGTACAAACTACGCCTGAAAGTTAGTGAATGGGGAAAATATCGAAGAAATATTGACTATATCACAGAAATTGCAATTTCTATACTTTAAAACCTTGCAAATAATTTTTGATGAACTTCATTATTAGATTTATTTGCCTTTTTATCTTTTTACTCTTGCAAAGTTTCCTTCTTATCAGCAAGGAGCCAGTTGGTTGGTTTTACCAAAAAATGATAATCCATATCTTTGGGCTTAACACTTAAGCTTTATGTTTTAGTTTCTGATACCAGGGCTAATATATATTTTCTCACCTGCAAAATTCAGTTAGCTCTACCAGACTTGCTTCTGTCTCTCTGTAACCTTCAATGCTAAGTGGCAGTATCTGATTGTCCAAGTTTAAGACTCTATCCTTGACTCCCTTCTCTTCCCCTCCTTCACCCTTCTCTGTATTAGTCATCTGAAGAACCCTCATGTTTGTACCTGTTACCAACCTTGCTTCCTCTGCCCCTAGTTTAGACCCTTATCTTTCTTGCCTGAACAGGTATAATAGTGTACCTAGCTCTTCGCTCTTCTGTGTTCAGTATCTTCTCAGTGTATCTTGTGGATTGATCTTTCTTACATCTTTCTGTGTTACTTTCCTGTTTATGATCCTTCCCATTGACTTCAGGATAAAAGTCCTTAGCACGCCACACATCATTATAAGGCTTTACCTTTTTTACCTCACCTTGCACTTTTCCTTGTATCTCCTTTGTGCTAGCTGTGATAAAGTACTGGAGATGCTTGAGTAACCAGTAGTTTCTTCTTCATGCCTTTGTATATGCTGTTCTGTGTGCCTTCTTTTGGCTGTCTGTTGAGTTGGGGTTCACTCTGGCAACCTATCTCTTCAATGAGACTCCTTCATATATTTCTGGAACACCAAGATTACAATTCTGCCGTACCATGTCATTATAGTTAAAAACCAAAAACAAAAAAAAACTTTAAAAGTTCTCCATGAGCCTTTCCTGACTTATAGCATACTTGGTACTATCAGTCCCTATTCTTTTCCTCCTCTCTAGTGTTTTCCTAGGTGAATTTTCCTTCACCTATTTGGGATAAATTGCTGTGATGTACAACAAATTCTGTTTGTATAGCTATTAAAGTATTTGGGCTCTGTTGAGAAGCTCAGTGAGAATAGATACCTTGGATGTAACTTGAAACACATGAAACTTAATGAGAAGAGAGACTAGATGATATACCTGAAAAAAGTCTACATTTGGGAATGAAGGGTTCATTATTATTCTAAGACATTAATTTTCTTTTGGTGTTGACTCCATGGCATTGATACTGTTGCCTAGCCCTCCTTGAACAGTGTGTTCTCCTATAATGTATTTCTGTAACATGAACTCACTCATGCTTGAATGGTAAATAAAAGAATGTTAAGGCAAAGTTCATATTGGTTCATATGTGACTTTTAGTATTACATTAATGTTTAGCACTCTTAAATAACAGTTGAACATAAAGTACAGAAACAGTTGAACGGATCAAGCCCAGGAGTATGCATATTGGCCATGCACCCATGTTCTGCCTCTTGGCTCTGTTTAACCATATGCAGTGTCTAAAGGTGCTTACGACCATCTATCCTGTGCATTTCCCTCTTTCTTCCTAAGTTTGGAGAGTGTAAAGTGTTTCAGGAATCTATATGCCGTATAGCAGACAAACTTTTTTTTTTTCTTGAGTTCACTAATGGGGCATATACTGCTTCTTGGTTCTCTTGGAGTACTCTTTTTTAGTCAGCTTTGGTAAGTCTTCTTCCTACCCTTTGAATGTAGAAGGCATGGCTTGGGATTCTGTCTACGATTCTTTTATCTATAGACTTTTTCTTGCTCATATCAGCAGCTCCCTTGGCTTTAATCATCATTTCAGTTGCAGGGACTTAAATTTCATAAAATCATCTGCTGGAAATTATTCACATGAGCATCTTTTTAGCTTCTCAAGCTCAAAGTGTTTAAAGCCATGTTCTGCCTTTGTTTTTTCTTTTTTCTGTTTATGGCATCATCACCCTCACTGTGACCTGAATTTGAAACTTGAGAGGCTTCTTGGACTTCTTTCTCCTCTTCCACATTCAGTCAGATGCCAGTTATGTAGCTCGAATCTCTGTGCTGTCTGTGGATTTTGGCCCTGCCTCTATATTCTGCTGCCTCTAGCCTACTTTAGGCCTTATTACCTGTCACCTTCCTGTTTAAAAACTATCTCCAAAGTGGTGTTCTTCCTCTAGTTTATGAGATTTTTCAGTGAGCCTGATGCCTGATTATTTCTCCAGATTCAGTCTTCCTCCCCCACCCCCTTAAGCCCTAGCAACACTGAACTTCTTATATGCTTATACATAATCTGGAATCCCGCCTGCCCCTCCTCGCCAGTGCTATTTCTATTCTCAGGGCCATCTTGCTGACTGGAATATCCTTCTCTGCCTCCTGTTGCCTGGCTAATTCCTACCACTTTTAAATACTCAACTCTGGGTAGGTACCATTCTTTGCTCCTGGAAGAAGTCTGAGTGTATCTTTCTTGTTGCAATTATGATAATGTATTTTAATTAGATTTTATTTTTCCTACTAGATTGTGAGCTTTTTGAGGGCACAGACTATGTATCTTCATTGCCTACCACTTAGTACAGTGGCTAGAACCAAGCAAGCACTAAAATATTCCTTGAATAAATACATCCTAGGCACCGCAGACACAATAATTTTTCTCATGTGTATTTTTGAACTGAAACGTTTACTCTTTTAGTGCCTTTTCCTACTGCTTCCCAAATCAACTCCAAGCTTTTTATTATGACAGGTGAAGTTCTGGGAGATTAAGGCATATACATAGTGAATGAATTAGTGATTAAGGCTAATTTGTATGGCTAAGTAACATTCCATTATATGTATATACCACATTTTGTTTACCCATTCATCTAGAGATGAATACTTGGATTGTTTCCAAGTTTGTTGTCTCCCAACCATTTAAAAATGCCACTAATTTGTTCAGGTCAGTTTTCTTATATTAAATTGCACTATATGAAGTTGCCTTTTTCCAGGTTTGTAACAACAGCCAAGTATTGGCAATTTCATATTTAGCCTAATAGACTGTCCTAATTACTGGGTTTGTCTGTTTCCTTCTGGTGGTGCTTAACTGGTTCCTCTTATGTTTTATTTTTATTTTTTTACCACCCTTCGGATTTTTTGTAATCTGGAAGTTTTTTGTTTTTTTTTTTTTAATTTAAAACTTTATTTATGAGACAAAATCTTGCTGTTACCTGGGCTGGAGTGCAGTGACACAATCATGGCTCAAGCGATCCTCCTGCCTCAGCATCTTGAGTAGTTAGGACTACAGCTGCACACCACCATGTCCAGCTTATTTACTTTTTGTAGTGATGGGGTCTTGCTGTGTTGCCCAGGCTGGTCTTGAACTCCTGGCCTCAAGCAGTCCTCCCTCCTCAATCTCCCAAAATGCTGGGATTATAGCCATGAGCCACTGAGCCCAGTCTAAACTGGAAGTTTGATTTAAAGGCTTGATTAGCTTCAGGTTAAGCTTCTATTTATTTATTTAAACTTCAGTTGGTGATGGTGTGTACTTTAGAATATATCTCAGTAATGATAATAAGATTGGTCATAGGGTTCAGGTGATAAAGAACAAATAGTTTAATGCCATGAATGTGAAAGTTACTTAACAGTTTGTGAAGTGAATTTTAGTTATTTGGGTGAAATGGGACATGAAATGGATGACCTTTCAAGAAGTGGAAAAAAAAGTAACTTCTTGGTATCCAGTAAAGGAGTTACAAAGTAGATTTCAAGAACTTCTAACTTCAGAGTCAGTAGGATTTTCTTTCTATGACTGACACCACTCCTCAGCTGACCTTTTGTTTAGTTAGCATACGGTTTGGCTGTACAGTTGGCCCTTTGTAACCTGTGGATTCGTAGGGCTGACTGTACTGTGCCATTTTATAGAAGAGATTTGAGCATCTGCAGATTTTAGTATCTTCGGGGGAGGGAGCATCTGGAGCCAACCCCCCCGAGGATACAGAGGGAGGACTATATTCTCATTTTCAAGTGGAGGTGAAGGAATATTAAAAGTATAGGAGGATGTAGCTATCCTTTCTTGCAGTTTTGCTATTAAAAATTTTGTTACAGCATAGCCAACATCAGCAGTTAAAATGTGGTAAAATAAATCATGACTATATTTACTTGGAATTAATCATTCTTGGTTTTCTGGGTTACGGAGGTTGTATACATACTAGATTTTACTTTATTTTGACACTTGCCTTAAATAGAATATAATTTAGTTGTTTTCTTGGTTCTTGAGAATCACCATTATGCATATGGATATTTGGTTTTGCTTTTACATAAGTGATGCCTTCAGGTTGTTAACAGAATTTTGTTCTTGATTTTTATGCTTGTGGAGTTTTTGCTCTTCTTAATTTTTTTGGCCTGTCCTTCCCTTGCTTTTAGTCTATCAGCTTTCTTTTGATACTGTCAGCATATTTACTTGTGGTAGCCCCTATGTTTCTTTTTATTTGATGCTTTACATATTCTAGTGACTTGGGAAACAGATTTATTAAACATTTATTTAGGTTTTTTTTTCTTTGAGACAGGGTCTTGCTCTGTCACCCGGGCTGGAGTACAGTGGCACAATCACGGCTCACTATATCCTTAACTTCCCAGGCTCGAGTGATCCTCTCAAGTAGCTGGACAGGTGCACACCACCACACCCAGCTAATTTTTTTATTTTTTGTGGAGACAGGGTTTCGCCATGTTGCCCAAGCTGGTCTCAAACTCTTGGGCTCAAGTGATTTACCTACCTCAGCCTCCCAAAGTGCTGGGATTACAGGCATGAGCCACCATGCCCGGCCTATTTAGTATTTTCTACATGCTATGTAGACATCATTAGGTGCCAAAGATTATAAATATGAAAGTATTCCGTGATCTGCCAAGCTCTGCCTACAATAGATGCTTCACTGGAGTTTGGGGGCCATCTGTGCCAACCCAAAAGAAAGTCCCACTCCAGCCTCCAAGGGAATAGGAGGCATGCACTAATAATATAAAAAATCAATTATTAAATGATATTTTCCACCTAAAGTGCTTAGTGCAGTGGCTGATACATGGTGTTCAATGTGCATAGCTGTTATAATTAATATTAACTCTTGTTTAATCATTCAACCCAAAATTGATAAATGCTCCGTGGTTTCCCAGGCACTTGCCTCTGCGTTATCTCATTCAGTCTCCACATCGGCACTCAGGAGGCTGGCAGGGGGTGGTGGGTCATATCCCTATTTTGTAGATTCCCCCTGAAGGGACGTGCCAGGCTCAGGGTCACAGCTGCAGATCTCACCTGGCTTCTCCCTCTGGGCTGTGCCTGTGCCACAGCTTGGACTCACCCCACATATTGCAGAGGCCCAGGTTGAGCTAGGACCCTTTAAGAGCCCTGAGGCTGAGACACAGTGGCGGAGTGTAGGAAGTTCAGTTTAGTGGGAGAGACTGATACTTAAGCATATGGCTAGTATACAGTGTGATAAGTTCTATGATACAGGTAGATAATTTGTAAAGTACTATAAGAGTATAGAAAAAGTGTGACTGAGGCCGGGCGCGGTGGCTCACGCTTGTAATCCCAGCACTTTGGGAGGCTGAGGCAGGCGGATCACGAGGTCAGGAGATCGAGACCACGGTGAAACCCCGTCTCTACTAAAAATACAAAAAAAAAATTAGCCGTGCGTGGTGGCGGGCGCCCGTAGTCCCAGCTACTCGGAGAGGCTGAGGCAGGAGAATGGCGTGAACCCGGGAGGCGGAGCTTGCAGTGAGCCGAGATTGCGCCACTGCACTCCAGCCTGAGCAACACAGCGAGACTCCGTCTCAAAAAAAAAGAAAAAGAAAAAGTGTGACTGTACCTGGGGAAATTAGTAAGGTTACACAGAAGGTCATACTTGAGCTAGGTCTTGAAGGATGAGTTTGCCAACTCAGAAAGAAAAATAGCATGAATAACAGTGACTGTGTCATGGAATCTAAAGGCTTGGCATGTTTAAGCTGCAGCTGATATGAGGGGCATTGTATCCATTCCTCTTGCTTTTGGAAACAGCCTTCTGATTTGGCCTTTGGAAGCTACTTTTCTGCCATTGGCTATCTCA
Organism: Symphalangus syndactylus; assembly: GCF_028878055.3. NCBI lineage: Eukaryota > Metazoa > Chordata > Mammalia > Primates > Hylobatidae > Symphalangus > Symphalangus syndactylus. The sequence continues at coordinate 87,509,451 of NC_072437.2, read as the reverse complement.
TGGTGGGATTTTTAATGTAGGTGCTCCTGCCTCTGGTTCATTAATGTGCCTCACATTTTTCTGGCTAACACAAATTAGGCTAATTTGTCCCTGGCGTTTAAATCTTGAGTGAGCTGATACTGAGACCTAATTGATTCATCCTGACAGAAGTACTGTGAAGGTAACCATCTATTAATTCCTGCCGGCTAGATATGTGGGAGTTGCTTTCATAGGCTTGATTCTTCAGCTTTGTCTTGGTTTTGTGAATTACTCTATATATTCTACGAATAAATTCACTCTTCCCTTTTTTCTTCTTAAATTTACCCAAGTCAGTTTCTGTTGTTTGCAACATAACTCTAAGGTGATCAACTGTCTTGGTTTGCCTGGAGCTGAGGTAGTTCCCAGTGTATAGGACTTTCAGTGTTCAAACAGAGAAAGTCCTGGACAAACCTTAACAAGTTGGTTGCTCTAATTGAAACAGTTTGGGCATAAAGATAATGAGTTCTCGGGATCGAAATGTTGTTCAGATGAAAATATTCAGTATGCAGCTGAAAACAGTGCAAAACTAGCTTGCTTCAGTTATGTCACCCAGCAGCTATTCTAATTCTTTACTAAGTGTGAGGGATAAAACAATGAAAATAATGATAACCAGTAATTGTTGAGCACTTAACTGTGTGTAAGGCACTGTGTTTATATGAATAACCTTAAATAATACTCACAAAGTTTACATTATACAGAGGAAGAAAATGAGTTCTTCATTTCTTCATTTTCTTCTTAATTTGTTAAGAACATACAGTTAGGAAGGGGCAGAACTGGCATTGAGTCCCAGATTTCCAACTTTAAAACTCCATCCCCTTAATAGCCATTTTCCTACTCTACCTCAGGGTTCCTGCTCAAGGAATGTGTAGACTAGTATGCAGATTATGTGAAAGCAAGTAAATATTTCCTGTAATGGAAGTGTGTACCTAGTGGAGCGGGCACATGGGGAAAGAATCACCTGAGTTGGCCTGGGTAAGTCACTGAAGGCTTCATGGAGGTGATTGTGCCTGAGCTGAAAGTAGAAAAATGTGTAGGCATTTATGGTAAATCTTGGGCAAGCCTGGAAGTAAGAGAGAGTGTGATATGTTCTGGGGAACTAAAGTAACTCAGTACTTCTGGCTGGGCGCAGTGGCCTTACACCTGTAATCCCAGCACTTTGGGAGGTTGAGGCAGGTGGATCACCTGAGGTCAGGAGTTTGAGACCAGCCTGGCCAACATGGTGAAACGCTGTCTGTACTAAAAATACAATAATTAGCCGGGTGTGGTGGTGTGCACCTGTAGTCCCAGCTACTCCAGAGGCTGAGGCAGGAGAATCGCTTGAACCTGGGAGGCAGAGGTTGCAGTGAGCTGAGATTGCACCACTGCACTCCAGCCTGGGAGATGGAGTAAGACGCCGTTTTAAAAAAAAAAAAAAAAAGATTTTTTCAATATTCAGATGTGGAGTAATTTGAAATTTGAGTAGGACAGACGAGCTAGGTTGTGAAAAACCTTTTCTCTGGGGAACATTTTAAACAGTGAAATAGATTTGTGCATTTAGAAGCATTGCTTTGGTTATACCATAGGGGATGGATTGGTGAAGACGAGAAGAGAGTTTGGGAGTAACAGAAAACCCTCAAGGTCTCAGATGGGTGGCCTGACTATAGTGTTGGCACTGAGATTGAAAAGCAGAAAAAGTTATTAGGACTAATCTTTTGGCATATTTTACCTTATAGAATAGAGGTTGGCAAAAGCAGCCATAGACTGTAGGCAAACAAATGAGTGTGGTTGTATTCTAATAAAGCTTTATTTATGAAATCAGTTGGTGGTCTAGATTTTGCTCACAGGCCATTCTAGGCTAGTGTGTCCAGTGGTGAAGATTATTAATAGTTCAAGCAATGGCTAGAGTAAGATGATAATATAGGTGAGGGATTGTAGGGGTAAGAAGGAAAGAGGAGCAGGGGAGGAAAGAACCCTGAGGAACCAAATCATATTAGGAGACAAAAATGTTACTGAGGGAGTCTGTAGGAAGCTTAGCAGCAAAATGGTGTATCAGAACTTAGGGAGGAGAGTTTCCTGAAGGAGGGGCAGTAATTGCAGTATCAAATGCTACAGAGAGGAGAGGCATGATGAGACCTTAGGATAAGCCATTCATTGTATTTGCTCTTTGGGGGCCAGTGAGAAGGGAAAACAGAGTGGTGGAGGCTGGAAGCTAGATCATGATGAGCTAAGGAGTGAGTTGGAGTTGTGGTTGTTAGACTAGTTAGAACTTTGATTTAAATATTTGGTAGTCATGGGAGGGAGGTATCACAGGTTAGCTTGAGGAAGAAGTAGGGTTGAAAGAAAGCTGTTCGTTGTTTTTTATTTGTTAAGAAGGGTGGTGTTGACTGTAGGCTAAACTGAAGAAGCCAGAGCAAAAGTGGGTTTTTCCAAGCAGAGCATTGGTTAGAAAAGGAACAAACGACTGAGCCTAAATAGAGTAAGTAGGGAGTTGTTGGGGAAGGGAATAAGAAATGTAAGAGATGTGTGAGATGTGGAGAGATCTTGAAGCAGCCTCAGGTGGAAAGGACTTGAAGTACAGACAGAAATGAGGATGGGTTGCATTAGGGTTAGGGAAACTGGAACAAATTATACTTAGTGGCCTCTATTTTCTTTGACAACGTTATCTATAGAGAATGAACGGTCTAAGAGGTAATACTTGAAGGAAAGGTGTTTCAGGGAAAGCAAAATAGGATTTATATAGGAATGAAGGCCCAGCTGAGGTAAGTACTATATGAGATTGTTATTTTGGTAACAGTAATGAACAATTTTCAGATAATTATATCAGATTTAGCTATGAATGCATTCTGGATTTTAGTTAGAATTGTTAAACCAGGCCGGGCGCGGTGGCTCAAGCCTGTAATCCCAGCACTTTGGGAGGCCGAGGTGGGCGGATCACAAGGTCAGGAGATCGAGACCATCCTGGCTAACACGGTGAAACCCCATCTCTACTAAAAATACAAAAAAAAAATTAGCCGGGCGTGTTGGCAGGCGCCTGTAGTCCCAGCTACTTGGGAGGCTGAGGCAGGAGAATGGCGTGAACCCAGGAGGTGGAGCTTGCAGTGAGCCGAGATCGCGCCACTGCACTCCAGCCAGGGGGACAGAGAAAGACTCCGTCTCAGAAAAAAAAAAAAAAAAAAAAGAATTGTTAAACCAAATTCAAAGTGTAGAAGTCATTCAATTGAATTGTTAAAAAAAAAAATGGAACTAGCAGGAACGTTGGAATTTAATGAGTCCAACTCCTTTTTCACAGATGTGAAAATTTAAGGCATAGAAAAATAATGAATGTTGTCCACTCATCTAGTTGGTAACCAGGTTTTCTGATTTCAGAAAATCAAAAATCACTTGATTTTAATTATGTGTTTTATCATAACACATTTAAAAACAAAAATTCTGGCTGGGCACAGTGGCTCACACCTGTAATCCCGGGACTTAGGGAGACAGAGGAGGGAGGATTGCTTGAGACTAGGAGTTCAAGACCAGCCTAGGGAATATAGTGAGACCTCATCTCTACACAAAATTTAAAAAGTAGGCAAGCATGGTGGTTCACAACTATAGTCCCAGCTTGGTGAGACCTCATCTCTACACAAAATTTAAGAAGTAGGTAAGCGTGGTGGTTCACAACCATAGTCCCAGCTTGGGAGGCTGAGGTGGGAGGATCTCTTCGAGTCCATGAGGTGGAGGCCACAGTGAGCTGAGATTGTACCATCTCAGAAAAAACAACAACAAAAAAACAAAAGCTGTCTTTTATAAAACTTTCAAACATACATAAAAGTAGAGAGAATAATATATTGAACTCCCATGTGGCATTTTAAAACAATTATAATTTATGGTTGTTTGTTTAATTTATATCTTGTTAAAAGAAAGTCCTTAGTCAAATTAAAGAGTTTAACTGAGCAAAGAATGATTCGTGAATAGGGCAGCCTCCTGAGCCGCAGTATGTTCAGAGAGACTCCAGCACAGCCAGGTGGTGGAAGTAGATGTATAGACAGAGGTACAGAAACAGATTGGTTATAGCTTGGCGTTTGCCTTATTTGAACATGGTTTGAACAGTTGGCCCCTTTTGACTGGCCAAAACTTGGTGATTGGCACAAAAGTAGGTTACAGTCTGTTTACACCTCCATTTAGATACATTTATAGTTCACTATGTACAGAGAAACCTTTAGACTGAACTTCAAATATGTAAGGAGACAGCTTTAGACTAAACTTGATTTAACAATCTCTACCCACTTCTACTCTTCCCTGCATTATTTTGAAGTGTCATCTATCAGTATTATGTTTCATCTGCCAAAATTTTAACATGTATGCCTAAAAGGTAAGACGTATGGTAGTTTCAGTGTTTTTTCCCCCTTTTAAAACATAACCCACAATATGGGTTAATGTGGGTTATGTGGGCTAAGCAGGTTGATGTGGGTTAATGTGGGTTATGTGGGCTAAGCAGGTTGATGTGGTTAATTTTTAACTTCCAAAGATGTTTATAAGTTATTATGAGTAGACTTTCTGGAATAAATGTTTCCTCATATTGCAGTATTTTGGAAAGTGATTTTACTAAAAAGTAATACAGGCCAGGCGTGTGGCTCATGCCTGTAATCTCAGCACTTTGAGAGGCCTAGGTGGGAGGACTGCTTGAAGCCAGGAGTTCTAGACCAGCCTGGGCAACAAAGTGAGACCCTACCTCTACCAAAAATACAAAAAAAAAAAAAAAAAAAAATCAGCTGGGTGCATTGTCGTGTGCCTGTAGTCCAAGCTCCTTGCGAGGCTGAGGCACAAGGATTGTTTGACCTGAGGAGGTCAAGGCTTCACCGAGCACTGCACTCCAGCCCACGTGACAGAGTGAGACCCGGTCTCAAAGAAAAAAATAAACAGTGTAACAACTGTTTATGTGGCATTTATATAATATTAGGTATCATAAGTAATCTAGAGATGATTTTAAAGTATGTGGGAGGAGTGCATAGGTTATATGCAAATACTATGCCATTTTATATAAAGGGACTTGTGCATCCTTGGATTTTGGTATTAGGAGGTCCTGGAACCTGTATACTTTCTTTGCATTTCCTGTTTCAGAATCACAAAAGGGGTACAGATCCAACTCTTCAGCATATCTTTGTGGTGTTTACAGAGGGTGTTAAGACAGATACTGTTGTTATTTTTCTTTATGCAAAATGATAATAATAGGGACTGAAAGGTAGAAAGCTGAATAGAGTATGGAGGAAGGTAGCTGAACAGGCATTGAAATAATTAGAGGGATTGGATATTGCATGTGCATTCCTCAACATTTGAATCAGCAAGAAAAAAGGAATTCGGTAGACTGAGAAGAATGATCATGTTGGCTAAGTGTTAGGCTACAGATTGTAGAGATGCATGTATGGGTGGTAGAGAAAAAGTAGAAACTAGCTTTTGTACAGTGTTAACCTCAGCTAGCAGAGAGCAATGGACTATACAGTTAGTATCTTTTTATAAATTTGAACTGACTGTAAATTTGAAACTACTTCCATGACTATATGTATCTTGGTTTTGAAATAATATGTACTTGGGAATGCTTATTGAGGTGCTTTTTTTGTCTTTTTAGATTATGCAGAAATAAATTTTAGTTAACTTTAGCATCTGGTATTTTAAACAAGGGTCAGAAAAACATCGGAAATGGATAGAAGCATTTTTCAATAAATATTTTGGGAATGGTCCTTGTATAACTTAATTTGTGTACTAATTCATATTAAGTATTCACTTATAGTTACTTTTCTATTTATTCTACTTACTAGTAGTTAAAAATTAACTATTTTTTAAAGGGAAGGGGAAGATGAAAATAAAAATTGTGATTCTAAATAAAATCTTAGCATTCAGATAGATTCACAGGTTTTACAGAGAAAACTTATAAGCTGATAATTCCTAGTTAGGATTATCATACTATTTAATGATAAAATGCATATTTTCTCCTGTATAATACGAATAAGTTCTCTTGGCTGGAATCCTTCAATAGGTGTGAAATAATTTAAAATGCTTCCTCACTGCTCTTGGGCAATTTAAAGTTACTGTCAGGGACTATGGCTGGTAACAACAGTGGTTTTCAGTTATCTGTTGAGTTCTGGAAACCTTGTTTTTTGCTTGGAAGAAAGAATTGATACTTGGATGTTAAAGTTCTGTAGGGGTACAGCTGGGTGTGGTAGCTCATGCATGTAATCCCAGCACTTTGGGAGGCTGAGGTGGGTGGATCTCTTGAGGCCAGGAGTTCGAGACCAGCCTGGTCAACATGGCGAAACCCTTGTCTCTACTAAAAATACAAAAAAAAAAAAAAAAAAAAGTTCTATAGGGGCTGGATATTTGCTTATGTTCTCTAAATTTTGTGGATGTGGGGCTAGTGCAAACAAACATTTTTGTGTATCCTGTTGAACTCTTGAAACTTTGGAAAATTTGGGATATTTGAGAGGCTTGGAACTAAATAAATCCAATTTCGGAATACAGAGGGAGAAAGTACATGGGCTGTTGTAGTACAAAAAGCATTGTCACTGAATATGACCCACCCCAAGTCCGATTGAACAAACAGGTTGTACAAACTCTTTTTTCAATATTGTGGAGCAAGAAGGAAATAAAAATGAATGAAACAAGATCCTTGTATTCAAGGGACATATTTAATTTAATAAGGTAAATAATAGCCAAAGGCAACTATAAAACAGAACACGATAGTTTAGTAAGAGTAAAGGAAGTTTGGAAACACAGAGAAAGAATAGGTGTGAATTACAGCCTTAGAGATTTGTGAGGGCTTCTTGGTGGGGATGAACTGGGCCTTGAATGTTTCATGGTTTGATGAAGATATATGAGTTAGAAAAGCAGAGACAAATATTTTTTAAAGCTGGTTTGTTTGTGACAGTGTACAGTCATATGGATGAACTTCTCCCTGGTTTGTCTCAGTGACCCAGGGTATTAGCATGAGAGCCTGTTAAGTCAGTGTTTCCCATCTGGTGCACTGCCCTAGGGGTGGCCACCTGGGGACTTGGGTGGTGGAGCCTATGTAGCCTTGTCCTTTTATCTCAGTATGCTGTATAAATATTTTCTGTGCATGCCATGATATGAAAGTGGTTGGGAAGCACTATTTTAACTTACTAAATATTTCTCTCCTGGTAATAAATTCTTTAGTATATTGTTTAGCATTTGTCAAAAATAGCTAGAATATATTCTTTTTTTTTTTTTTTTTTTTTTTTTTTTTTTTGAGACGGAGTCTCACTCTCTCGTCCAGGCTGGAGTGCAATGGCATGATCTCCGCTCACTGCAACCTCTGCCTCCCAGTTCAAGGGATTCTCCTGCCGCAGCTTCCCAAGGAGCTGGGATTACAGGTGTGTGCCACCATAACTGGCAAATTTTTGTATTTTTAGTAGAGGCAGGGTTTCACCAGTTGGTCAGGCTAGTCTTGAACTCTTGACCTCAGGTAATCCACCTGCCTTGGCCTCCCAAGTGCTGGGATTACAGGCGTGAGCCACCGTGCCTGGCCGAATATTTTCATAATGAGAACACATTCCTAATTAGTTGTATTAGTTACCAGTGCAGGAGTCTTCTGATACATTAGACATAGCTCCATGCAGCAATTAGGGGGCACAGCCAGGTTTATCACTTTCATTCTAAGTTTTTGTATTTGTGAATGTGATGACGTTATGTGAGGACATGATATGCTTGTGGTCATGGCTAAACTTTAAATATAATTTAACCAACATATCCCTCCCTATGCTTTTGTTTTGGTAACAGTAAATATTGGACCTATTTCTGAGAAAACTGTATACTGTTTACAGCAGTGCAGGTTATTAGGGAGGAAGGGATGTTGGGAAGATCTGCTTAAGGTAAAGATAGCCTTGAGAGGAGGTCCAGAGCTCTCTTGTCTAAAAGGCAGAGAAGGGAGAATGAGCAAGAGAGAAACCTAAAGTTTCTGAATTTATAAACCAGAGGAAACCAGGCAGCTGGACATCCAGGCCTAGGTGTTACAGTAGACCCCTAGTTATGACTGCTGCCAGGTGTTGAATTCGAGGTATAACTGTAGATTCTTGGGGCTGTGGCTCATGTGGCTTTAATTAATCTTTTTCTCTTTTTAAAGAATCCATTAATTTATTGAAGTGGAGAAATTGGAGTCTTTGCTGACTTGTATCAAGAAAAATAACTAAGACCTGGTGTGGTGGGTCACACCTGTAATCCTAGCACTTTGGGAGGCTGAGGCAGGGGGATCACTTGAGCCCAGGAGTTTGAGACTAGCCTGGGCAATATGGCAAAATCCCATCCCTTAAAAAAAAGAAAAATCAGCCTGGGTTTAGTGGCAAACACCTGTGGTCCCAGCTACTTGGGAGGTTGAGGTGGGAGGATCACCTGAGCCTGGGAGGTCGAGGCTGCAGCGAGCCCTGATCACACTACTGCACTCCAGACTGGGTGACAGAGCAAGACCTGTCTCAAAAAGATGACTATGAATGGGATAGTATTGGTGCTATAGACTTTCAGAATATGGTTACTTCTTCCTTTCTTTTTTCTTTTGGTGAGGTAGGAGTTATCTGGTGCCTAGAGGTGTTTTAGGAACCTTCAGAAAATATATAACACCTTCCTGCTCTTGTTCAGTTCTTCTGCCTAGTAGACTTCAGCAGTGTGAGTTTGGTTTTATAATTGCTGTAAAGTCATTTTTACATGAACTGCTCACCACTTAGTCCTAATTATCATTGAAACATAAAATGGACAAAACATTAAAATAGGTGTCATGTAAATGTTATTGTAAATTTTATTTATAACACTCTTGAAGGTTTATTAGTTTTTGACTGCTTACAATTTTTTTTAATTACAGAGAATAGTTTATCAGCTGCCCCAAGTGTTGATAAGCAACACAGATCCAAGTGCATAATATGGTATTAATAGGATAAAAAATTAGGACATTGGTAATTATATCATAGAAAAAATAATCTTTGAGGCAGATTAATTTAGAAAGGACTTTAAATAATTTAAGTACTTCTCAGAATAATTAACATTAAAAAATTACAGAAGTAATACACATCAGTATTTAGCTTGATGAGTTTTGACAAATTATTACCTCCTTGTAACCACCATTGCAATCAAAATGTAAATATTTCTGTCTTCCCAAAAGTTCCTCCATATCGCTTTGCAGTAACCCCTTCCTGTCCCTAACCCTTAGGCAAATATTAATCTGCCTTCTTTCATTGATCAGTTTGCCTTTTCCAGAATTTCGTTTAAATGTGATCACAATACATACTTCTTTTGTGTCTGATTTTTTAAAAACTTAATATTAACATAAATATTTTGTGTACGTAAAGTTCATTCTTCTTAATTGCTGACTCATTCATTATATGAATATACCACAACGGTAGGCCATTTACCTACCATTGGCCATTTGAGTTGTTACTAGTTTTTGGCAATTATAAGTAAGACTGCTATGAATATTTGTTTATAAAGCTATGTGTATGTCTTTTGGATCAATACAAGTCTATGTGTTTCTCTGTTGGATCAATACCTAGGAATAGAGTGGCTGGGTCATATAAGTGTGTATTTAACTGTCTTTATTTATTTTGAGACAGAGTCTTGCTTTTGTCACCCAGGCTGAAGTGCAATGGCACGATCTCAGCCCATTGCAGCCTCTGCCTCTTGGGTTCAAGCAATTCTCCTGCCTTAGCCTCCTGAGTAGCTGGGATTACAGATGTGCGCCACCATGCCCTGCTAATTTTGATATTTTTAGTAGAGATGGGGTTTCACCACGTTGGCCAGGCTGGTCTGGAACTCCTGACCTCAGGTGATCCACCCGCCTCGGCCTCCCAAAGTGATGGGTTACAGGTGTGAGCCACTGTGCCCAGCCCAACAGTATTTAGAAACTTTGAAATTCTTTTCCAAGGTGGTTGTACTATTTTAAATTCACCAACAGTGCGAGAATTCTAATTGTTCCACATCCTCACCAATACTTTGTTTTGCCAGTCTTTTAAATTTTCATTTTACCAAGTGTATAGAGATGTCTTATTATGGCTTTATTTTGCATTCTTCACGTTCTCTTGATGAAGTTGAAGAGCATCTGAAAAATCCACAGCTTACATCATATTAATCATGTAAATGTAAAGCTTTCCGCCTAAGATCAGGAATAAGACAACCATATTCATTGTTCTTCCTATTCAGTATTGTACCAGATTTTCTAGCCAACACAATTAGGCAAGAAAACAAAATGAAAGATAACCAGGTTGGAAAACAAGAATTAAAACTCTTTATTTGCAAATGATATGATCTTCTGGATAGAAAATTCTAAAGAACTCACTTAAAAACTATTTTTTTTTTTTTTTTTTTTTTTTTTTTTTGAGACGGAGTCTCGCTCTGTGGCCCAGGCTGGAGTGCAGTGGCGCAATCTCGGCTCACTGCAAGCTCCGCCTCCTGGGTTCACGCCATTCTCCTGCCTCAGCCTCTCCGAGTAGCTGGGACTACAGGCGCCCGCCACCACGCCCGGCTAATTTTTTTTTTGTATTTTTAGTAGAGACGGGGTTTCACTGTGGTCTTGATCTCCTGACCTCGTGATCCGCCCGCCTCGGCCTCCCAAAGTGCTGGGATTACAAGCGTGAGCCACCGCGCCCGGCTTAAAAACTATTAGAGCTAATAAATGATTTCAACAAGGTTGCTGGATACAAGATCAGTATATAAAATCAATTGTATTTTAGTATACCAGCAATGGGCAATCAAAAATTAAAACAGGCCAGGTGTGGTGGCTCATGCCTATACTCCCCAAAATTTGGGAGGCTGAGACAGGTGGGTTGTCTGAGCCCAGGAATTCAAGACCAGCCTGGGCAACATGGCTAGATCCCATCACTACAAAAAAACTATCAAAATTAGCTAGGTCTGATGGTGTGTACCTGTAGTCCCGGCTACTCTAGAGGCTAAGGTGGGAGGATCACTTGAGCTTGGGAAGTCAAGACTGCAGTGAACTGTAATTGTGTTACTACAATGAGCAATAGAGCCTCCAGTCTGGGTGAGACTGTATAAGCAACAGAGTGAGACCCTGTCTCAAAAATAAATAAAATCAAAAATTTGAAAGGCTGGGTGTGGTAGCACATGCCTGTAGTCCCAGTGACTTGGGGGCAGAGGAGGGAGCCTTGAGCTGGAGAGGTTGAGGCTGCAGTGAACGGTGATTGCGCCACTGCACTGCAGTGGGGGTGACAGAGTGAGACCCCGTCTTAAAAAACAAAATAACAATTTTGTTACAACAGCATTACAAAGAATAAAATGCTTAGGAATAAATTCAGCGAAAGCGTAAGACTTTTTTTTCTTTATCAGGAATTCATTGCTTACTGAAAGTTTAAGACTTGTACGCTGAAAACTACAACTTCATTGAAAGAAAGATCTAAAGTAAATGGAAATATATTTCATGTTCATGGATTGGAAGAGTTATTGTTAAGCTGCAGTATTCTCCAAATGACCTAAGAGATTCAATGCAATTTCCCATAAAATCCAAGCTGACTTGCCTTTTTTCTTTTTTTCTATTCTTTTCTTTTTTCTTCTTTTTCTCTTCTTCTTCTTCTTCTTTTTTTTGAAATATCAACAAGTCGATTCTGAAATTTGTATGGAATTGCAAGGGACCCTGAATAACCAAAGCAAAACTTGAAAAATAAGAACTAAGTTGAAGGACTCATATTTATATTTAGCAATTTCAGAATTTACAGAACAAGCAAACCTATAGTAATTAAGACTGTGTGATACTGGCATAAGGATAGACATATGGACCAATGGAATAGAATTGAGAGTCCAGAAATAAACTTTCACATTTACCAGTTATATTTTGGGGGGTTTTTTCCTTCTTTTTTTTTTTTGTTAGGTGGGTAGGTCAATTGATTTTCAAAAGGGTGGCAAAACAGTATAACAAGGAAAGAATAATTTTTTTTTTTCAACAAATGGAACAAATGACTATCCACATACAAGAGAAGACTGGACCCTTACCTCACACAGTATGCAAAAACCAACTCAAAGTTGATTAAAGATGTACATGTAAAAACTGCGTAAACTTCTCAGAAGAAAACATCTGTATAGATGTTTGTAACCTTGGCACTGGTTTCATAGTACCACCTTAAAAGCACAAGTGACAAGAGGAAATAATAGGTAAATTGGACTTTATCAAAATTAAAATATTTTGTACTTCAAAATACGCCATCAAGGAAGTAGAAAAGTGGCCAGGCATGGTGGCTCGCTCACACCTGTAATCCCAGCACTTTGGGAGGCCAAGGTGGGAGAATCACCTGAGCCTAGGAGTTTGAGACCAGCCTAAGCAGTGTAGTGAGACCGCGTCTTTATAAAGAATTTAAAAATTTGCCTGGTGTGGTGGTGCACATCTGTAGTCCAAGCTACTTGGGAGGCTGAGGTGGGAGGATCACTGGTGCCCAGGAGGTTGAGGCTGCAGCGAGTGGTAATCACGCCTACCTGGGCATCAGAGTGAGACCCTGTCTCCAAAAAAAAAAAAAAAAAAAAGAGAAAAGCAGCCCACAAATGGGAGGAAAAAAATTGCACATCATACATCCATTAAAGGTACTACTTAACATCCAGAATTTGTAAAGAACTACAGCTGAACAATACAAAGACAGTCTAGTTTAAAAATGGGCAGAGACTTGGACAGTTCCCTGAAGAAGGCATACAAATGACCAACAAACACATGAAAAGGTGCTTAATCTTATTAGGGAAGTGCAAATCAAAAGCAAGAGATATCATTTCACATACACTAAAATGGCTAAAATCAAACAATAGCATTGGGAAGGATAAGTAGAAATTGGAACTCTAATACGCTTCTGGTAGTTTGTGCAGCAACTTTAGAAAATAGCAGTTCGAGATGTTAATCATAGAGTTCCCATATCACCTAGCAATTTTATTCTTAGGTATGTGTCCAAAAGATGAAAAACATGTACACGAATGCTTGTTATAGCATTATCATAATATCCCCAAAGTGGAAACAACCCAAATGTCCTTGAATGGAAGAATAGGTAGATAAAATTATGTCCATACAGTGGAATATTATTCAGCAATTAAAAGGTGTAAAGTGTTTATACATGCTACAGCATGGATGAATCTCAAAAACATGCTAAGTGAAGAAGCCAGACATGAAAGTCCACATATTATATGATTCCATTTATATGAAATGTCCAGGCAATCAAATCCATTGATACAGAAAGTAGATTAGTGATTGCCAGGAGTTGTGGGAAGGAGCATGGGGAACGAATGCTAAAGGGTATGTGATTTCTTTTTGTGGTGATGAGAATGTTCTAAAATTAGGTAGTGGTGATGGTTACACAACTCTGTACTAGAAAGCACGGAACTTATCCTTTTAGAATAAATTTTATGGCATGGGCATTATATCTGAATAAAGCTGCTACTAAAATAAAAAGGAAAAATATATCTAATTGTAGCATAAATTACCTAATGAAGGCATTTTCAGAATGGAGTTTATGTAGTAAAAGTAACATGGCATTCTGGCTTCTAGTAATGGTGCAATACTGTAGACTTACCTTGCCATAGATAACAATGATAATATCTGGACAAAATATATTAATTTTTCTTTAAAGGTACTGGAGAGTGATCAAAAGCAGACAAACTGGAGGAGAGCCTATTCTTAAAACATAACTATCTTGTGAAATTCATGAGTTGGTGGGTTTTTGTCTGAGGGTGCTGTGTAATCCTCCTGCTACTTGGTGAAGAATACCACAGCCTTATTTGCGTGAAATGTAAGAGTACAGAGTTCTGGGCTAACAGAACAACAAGAAACTTAGTGGGTAAATTCTGGAAGAGAGGCAGCGACAAAGAAAGTGAGTCCAAAAAAATTCGCATATAAGATCTGTCCAAATTCTTGGCAGTTTTTAAATACTATGCATGCAGTGGTGGCATGTGTGGTATATGTATGTGTGGCACACAAGTTGGGTTCTTGACATTTAGTAGGTAGAACATTAACTCTGAATAGATTGTTTTAAGTTAAAGTCACAGTTGTGATCCCTAGTGAGAAATCTCAAAATTAAAAGATGAACTTAAATGCTGGAGAGGAATATCTAATGGAATGCTTAAAAAAAAAATTGATTAACCCAAATGAAGACAGGCCGGCAGGAAGAGAAATAAAAAACAAACGAGATGATAAAAAACAAAAATACCATAATGAAATGCCTGATTTCAACAATATCAATCATTATGTTACATTTAAATTGACTAAAGCATCCCAATTAAAAGGCAGAGATTGTCAGACTGGATTAAGAAACAAGACCCAACTGCATACCGTCCATTTTAAATACATTTTGCACTATGTAGTGCATTTTGGCTACAGTACATATTGGCTTCTATGTATCAGCATTTTTTTTTTTTTTTTTTTGAGGCAGAGTCTCGCACTGTTGCCCAGGCTGGAGTGCAATGGCGCGATCTTGGCTCACTGCAGCCTCAGCCTCCCAGGTTCAAGCGATTTTCCTGCCTCACCCTCCCGAGAAGCTGAGATTACAGGCACCTGCCACCACGCCCGGCCAATTTTTTGTATTTTTAGTAGAGACGGGGTTTCACTATCTTGGGCAGGCTGATCTCAAACTCCTGATCTCGTGATCTGCCTGCTTTGGCCTCCCAAAGTGCTGGGATTGTGTAGCAGCATTTTAAATACAAAGACACAGTTTGAAAGTAGAAAGATGAAAAAATGTAATAGTGGTATGTACATTTTGGACTATGTAAGGTAGATTTGTTTGTTGTTGGTACTCACATTGTAACTTAGTAATAAAGCACAAGTTTTAATGAATACTTTATATAGGTATACTATACAGTAAACAAGTCATATTTTGTAGATGTTCAATAAGGACTTGTTACGGAAGGTACTTTCACTATACTGTCCCAGAGATAGATTGTGATATCCTCATTCTTAAGTGGGGACTCTAGGGTTCAGAGAGGTTAAGTAATATGTTCAGGATCACAGAGCTAGTTAGTGACAGAGCCACTCATATGGTCTTTCCATTGTGTAACTCTTGGCTTTAATACCTAAGAAGGTACGTAGGAATGGATTTTTTTGCAATTAGAATCGCATTATTTTTTAAAGCAGCTTTAAACTGTACACAATTTGATACTCTTTCACACATATATACACTGATGAAACCACCACAATCAAGATAATGAAAATATAATTTGTAATGGTTATTTTTATTCTAATTTAATTGATATTATTCTTTTTTTCTTCTTTTTTTTTGAGACGGAGTCTTGGCTGTGGCGCGATCTCGGCTCACTGCAACCTCCACCTCCCGGGTTCAAGCGATTCTCCTGCCTCAGCCTCCTGAGTAGCTGGGACTACAGGCTCCTGCCACCATGCCTGGCTAGTTTTTGTGTTTTTAGTAGAGATGGGGTTTCACCATGTTGGCCAGGCTGGTCTCAAACTCCTGACCTCAAGTGATCCACCCACCTCGGCCTCCCAAAATGCTGGGATTACAGGCGTGAGCCACTGCACAGGCCTAATTGATATTATTCTTGCATTAAATTATTTCATGGTATCGCTCTAAAATTTTAAACTCTTGGGACATAATGTCCTGCGTTTAGTCCTAAACCTATACTTCCAGTTCTCTTTTTCCAGTCAGAACTTGAAATTACTTAAAAAAAAAAAAAAAAAAAAAAAAGAATTGTAACTTGATTACCTCTGTAAAGAGGAAAAAAAAAAAGGAATCCCATTTCAGTTATTTGTAAAGTGAAAAATCTCACTCCCTTCTTAATTTTTTAAAAAAATTCTAGTTGATATCTTGTAATATTAACGCAATGGAATTTTCTGTCTGCAGTGGAGTAGGAATAGGCTTTTTTGAAAGGGTAAAACAAGCTTTAATTTTTGATGTTAGGTTTATTAATAAACTTCTCCACCCCCTGCTATATTTTTTTAATCTGTAACTAGCAGACCAGTGGGACTGGATAGAGAAGGAAGTTTGAAATTCCCTATTTATTCTTAATTTCACATGCCAGACAAGACTTTTTAGATCAAAATAATGCTTGTCTTCCAGAGAGGATGCCATTCAAATAGCAAATTTAATATAATTTCTGGTATTTAGATTCTAAGTTATTTGGTTTTTAGTTACTATTATAGAGAGGCTAAATGTTTCAAATTTTGGATGGTCTCACTAGCACAGGAAGAAATATATCACAGATAATACAGACACCAAAAACATCAGTCTTATGTCTCCTAAGAAATTCAGCAATAGAGGTAATCAGAGAAAGACTATAAAATAAATATTTTTAAGATGATTGAATCATTTTAAGAAGGACCTAAAAACATTAAGAAGTACTACAAAAATAAACTGTTTTGCTAGAAATGAAAAATAAATCATTGATGTTAAAACCTCAATGGACAGGAGAAGTAATGGCATTTAATACTGGAAATGGAGATTACAACCTGTAGACAGAAAAGGGAAACAAACATTGATGACTGCCTGCTTGGTGACACGAGCTGCTTTTATTAATGTTTATTTTATTTAATTCTTGGAACTACTTTTTGAGGTAGTTGAATATCCCACTTTTAGAGAGTGCTGTTATCTACAGATAAGGTGAAAACAGTAAATTAAGTAAGACCAGTGAGGAAAATGATGAACTCAGTTATGAATGTCTTAAGGATCATGGGGTTTTCTAGGGAGTGATCCAGGAGATACTTTGGTTCAGGAGAGAGATCCGGGCTTAAAATTTTAAGCTGCTTAAATTCCCAAGGTTATGGGACTTGCAGAACACACCAAAATCTGTTTACTTACAAATACAGCAGTTTACTTAAAGGATGCTAGCTAAAGGGAGCTATAGTTAGTTGGAGGGGTGATTGACGTCTGACATCGGACATTTTATGTCAGCATTTTCAAATCTATAGAGACAAAAAGTAGATTAATGGTTTTGTAAGCCTGAGATGGGGAGCTGGGTAGAATGGTAAGTGACTGCTAAAGGATAAAAGGTTTCTTTATGTAGTGATGAAAATATAGGCCAGGCATGGTGGCTCATGCCTGTAACTCAGCACTTTGGAAGGCATAGATGGGAGGATCACTTGAGCCCAGGAGTTTGAGACCAGCTTGGGCAATATAGTGAGACCTCATCTCAAAAAAGAAAATATGATAAAATTGATTGTGTTAATAGTTTTACAACTCAGTGAAATACACTAAAAACCATTGAATTGTATACTTTAGGTGAATTGTTGGTAAGTGAATTATATCTCAAAGCTGTTATGACAAAAAAGGTAATGGTTCCACTTTGATGTATTGATTAATCATAACCTAGAATATATACAGGTGAGCAAAATAATAAATAGTACGTTTTGATGCCAGATACAAATATTTTTCTATATTTAAAGATTAACTAGATTTTCCCTTATATATATTCTATTTATAACATTGAAAAGTTACATATTACTGCACAATTCAGAATTCATCAAGAAACAAATCTGCATTATCCAGAGTTATTAATATGTAATGGATAATTGAAGCCGTGGAGATATATATATGATAACCTAGAAAGGGTTTGTAGAGTAACTAGATGAATAGGCAAAACCTTGGGAAGAGCAACATGGATGGATGAAGGAGGAAGACCAAAGAGGAGGAAAACCAGGAATGTGGTATTATGGAAGTCAAGGAGATGAGAATGAATGAAATGTTCTCCTGCAAAGATACCATGTAATTAAGGATTGTGTTCCATGAATAGAAGGTTGCTGATAATGTTGACAAGAGCAGTGCCAATGGAATTTTGGATGGAGTGGACTAAATAAGTAGAAATGAAGACAGTCTAGACTACTTTTTCAAAAATTATCGCAAAAGAGAACAGGAACTAGTTAGAAGAAAATGTAGATTGAGAAAGGGCCTTTTTTTTTAAGTGAAAGTCATGGGCATGCTGATGATATGGGAAATAGAATACTTGAAAGATGGGAGAGAGGAGATGGATAATTGATGAAGCAAGGGGACAGTTGATGAGAGAATGATTAGAGTCAGTGCACAGCTAGCCACCTCTTGCACTGTCATCGTAATAGGATGAAAGGAGACAGGGATGTTGGGATTGGGAAGGAGATTTGGATGTGCACGTTAGGAAGTTGAGGGAGTTGCTGTCTGATAGTTTCTGTTTTCTCAATAAATATGAGGCCTGGTCTTCTGCTGAGAGGAAGGAGGATTTGGAAGGGGGCTTGAGCAGTAGCTTTTTGTGCAAAATCTAACTAGGAAAGCCTGGAAAGATTTCCAGACAGTAAGCACTGAGAGCTTAATTAAGGTTAGAGACCTAGAATTTGTTACACCTATAATGGAGGTTGAGTAATTTATTTTTTCTGTTGCACACTTAGCAACTCAGCTTTTGGAGTGAGAATTGAAACAACCCAGAGTTAACTTTTCACCAGGGCAACAGGATGGAAGTACAAGAGTTAGAGTTGATGAAGTATGAGGACCATATAAGAAGGAAACAAAAACAGGAAGAGCGAGATCCTGTCTCAAAAAACAAAACAAAAAAAAACCAATAGACTAAAAACTGACAAACTGACTCTTCTTTTTTTTGTTGTTTTTTTTGTTTTTTGAAACAGGGTCTCTCTCTGTTACCGAGGCTGGAGTGCAGGGGGACAATCACAGCTAACCACAGCCTCAACCTCTTGGGCTCAAGCGATCCTTCCATCTCGGCCTCCCGAATAGCTGAGACTCCAGGTGCACAGCACCACACCCAGCTAATTTTTTACAATCTTTTTGTAGAGATGTCTCATTATGTTGCCTAGCCTGTTCTTGAACTCCTGGGCTCAAATACTTCTCCCAGCTCAGCCTCCCAAAGTGCTGGAATTGCTGGTGCCCACCACCTCGCCCGGCTAATTTTTGTATTTTTAGTAGATGGAGTTTCACCAAGTTGGCCAGGCTGGTCTTGAACTCCTGACCTCAGATGATCTGCCCACCTAGGCCTCCCAAAGTGCTGGGATTACAGGTGTGAGGCACTGTGCCTGGCCAGTTTTTAGTCTGTTGCTTTTTGAAGATAATCTGTTTTTCTCTGGCTCCTTCTAGGATATTTTCCTTCTGGGAAAAGAAATCTTTTTATTTTCCCACTTGGAGTTTGTTGGGTGTCTTGAATCTGTGGTTTATTGTTTTTTATCAGTTCTGGAAAATTCTTAGCTATTATCTCTTCAACAGTTGCTTCTGTCCAGAGGAACCCAAACAAACACTGTTTTGTATTTTTTGTTGTATCCTTTATGTTTCTTACCCTCTTTTCTATATTTGTCGTCTTTGGCCCTCTTTTATTTCATAATTAAAGTTTCTTCTGACTTGTCTTAAAGTTCACAGAATCTTTTAAACTACTTTAAATTTGCTGTAAAACCCATCTGTTGAGTTCTTAATTTTGGTTATATGTCTAACTTAATAATTATTTTTTCATATCTCAAAGTTCTGTTTGGTTCTTTTTTTATTTTTCAGATCTGGTCATTTCTGATCATTTCTTCTGGCTTGCTGATATATTTTAGTTCCATTTTTCTGTTCCTGAAATACTTGCTGTAGTTATTTTATATTGTATAACCTAAGTTTTAATTTAGGTTTAACTCTCCAACCTGGCATCAGGGGTCAGGACTTAATTTGTTCCCAGTTTGAAATAGGCAGCTACCTTCATAGTTTTCATTTCACTTAATTACCTTTTATGACTTCCCTCTTAGGTTCAACTTGACTGACCTCTCCTCTTCTCTACTACTTATATGACATCAGCAATGCATTAAAAAATATTTTTTCTGTTGATAGCCAGGATCCAGTTGTAGTAGAACAGGTGACCTCCCAAAGTATGAGGTCTTTCAGAAGTAACATATACTGTTTTTGTCCTATTTTTTTGTTATTAAGAATATGTATGTTATTTAAAATATAGGAATTCTTTTTAAAAACACAATACCATTATCACACTTGCTAATGTGATCATGGGGAGAAAGGGCGGCAGTGCTGGTGCAAGTCCCGGAATCCGAAGACCATAGAATCTGGAGTTCTGACAGCAAGAATTACTCTTACCTCCTCTTTTTGTTCCATCTGGGGCCCCAGCTTATTGAATGCTGCCCACCCACATTGAGAGTGAAACTTCCCCTATTGGTCTACTAACTCAAATGCCAGTCTCTTCAGGAAATACCCTCACAGGCACTGGGACAGCCCAGTCATTCTAATCAAATGCCTGACCACCCGGGTTTTCCTTTCAGCAGAAGAGGGACGAGCTCAGTGCCTTCTGAACCACTGAGGATAATTAATGGTTTCACCAGCTATCTGGGTATCCCTTAATCCAGTCAGGCTGACACCTGGAATCAACCATTACAAGGTCCACACATTGCAATTGATTGATTGGTATGAGTTCAAAGTCTCCTTTTTAATTTATGGTCTCTTAATCTCACCATCTTTGTCTTTTTCTGTGTACTTTATTGTTGGAGAAACTGGGTTCTTAGAGGTTCTCATAATCTGAATTTTACTTTTTTTTTTTTTTTTTGAGATGGGATCTCACTCTGTCACCCAGGCTGGAGTGCAGTGGTGTGATCTTGGCTCACTGCAACCTCTGCCTCCTGGGCTCAAGTAATCCTCCCACCTCAGTCTCCTGGGTAGCTGGAATCACAGGCATGTACCACCATTCCTGGCTGAGTTGTTTTTTGTATTTTTGGTAGAGATGGGATTTCATCATGTTGCCCAGGCTGGTCTTGAACTCCTGAGCTCAAGCAGTCTTCTTGGATTGCTGGGATTACAGGCATGAGCCACTGCGCCTGGCTGGATTTTACATTTTATCGTGTCACTTGACATGTATATCGGCCGTCTGTATTTCCTGTAAATTCAAAGTTGAAGCTGGAGGCTTTATCAGATTCAGATTATTTGGGGGAATTGGGAACATGACTGCATCATATGTGATGATTTTCTCTTCCATCAGAAAGGCACGTAGTGTCTGGCTGTCTCTTTCTGTTATGTTGACATCACCACTGAGGAACATTGTCTAAGTCTGTTATTTACTAGGATTTGTAAAATGGTGGTAATCTATCATTCCTTCTTTAAGCTAGACCAGGGGTCCCCAACCCTGGACCACTACCAGTCCATGGCCTGTTAGGAACTGGGCTGCACAGTAGGACGTAGGTAGCAGGCAAGCAAGTGAAGCTTCATCTGTATTTACAGCTGCTCCTCATTGCTTGTATTACCACCCAAGCTCCACTTCCTGTCAGATCAGCAGCTGCATTCGATTCTCAAAGGAGCACAAACCCTGATGTGAACTGTGCATGCGAGTGATCTAGGTTGCATGTTCCTTATGAGAATCTAATGCCTGATGATCTGTCACCATCTCCTGTCATCCCCAGATGGGACCTCTAGTTGCAGGAAAACAAGCTCAGGCCTCCCACTGATTCTACATTATGGTGAGTTGTATAATTATTTCATATTACAATATAATAATAATGGAAATAAAGTGCACAGTAAATGTCATAGACTTGAATCATCCTGAAACCACCCCTTCTACTTCCTAGTCTATGGAAAAATTGTCTTCTATGAAACTGGTCCCTGGTGCCAAAAAGTTTGGGAACAGCTGAGCTAGACTACATCTATTAAGAGAAACCTTCTGCTCATTTATTAATTGGTTAGATTACCCCATGATAAAATTTGTTTAGAAACAGTAAAATAAATGCTTGATTCTTTTCCTTTATCAGTTTTCAAAATAATGAGGTAGTTCATTATCATCCTTCAATGATGACCATTTAGTTGTTTGGGTTTTTATTTCCATTTCCTGGATTTACAGATTGAAATCTATGTGTGTTTGAATTCATTGTCTTATTGATAATTGATAATAATTGTACTGTCTTTGAACATTTGGAGCCTCTTCATGTTAGCTCCTAAGTAGTTTTTACAAGACTCTAGTCTTGTAAATATCTTTGATATTTGGTATGTTAAGATATTGCAGGCTTACCTTGTACCTTTTCTGCCCATTGGTTGGAATGAACCAGTTCTCTCTGTTTGCTGTTGATGGTATTTTTGAGAGTATTGGCTATGCACTCACTGATTTGGTCATTGTTTCTAGGCGTTGGAGATACAAATCTCCAAGTAGACATCTTGGGGTGGATAGAAGTAGGATTAAAACAAAATTTTGTGTGTGTGTGTATGTATATAAATATATGTGTGTGTATGTATATTTATATGTATAAATATATGCATATTTATATACGTACATACACATATAAACACACATATAATGCATATATTGATATTCCAATTCAAATTCAGGACTATGGGGTTTTACTAAACTGCTTCTATGATATATCCGTCTTTCTCCTAGGCCAAACTTCCTGTTTTTTTCTGACACCAGGAATAATAGAATATGGCATTTTTACTCATTTGCTTTATTCCACATAGACACATAACAGTCTCAAAATAACAATACCAGCAGCGCTGCACCCAGTAATAGGGTTACCGAGAACAGTTTGGAGTTTTCCTGGTAGTTCTCTTTAGGGTTGACTTGGGGATGCAGGGTTAAATTGCTGTGTTGAAAAGTTACACAGGATAGTGTGATTATGCTACCAAATGGATACACATTTAGGTTCATTTCTTTATTTTTAGGGATTGCTTTTCTTGTTAAATTTGATTTTGTCATATACATATGCAGCTTATTTTCATGGTTTTAAAGTCAAGTCCTAGTTTCCTTGTCATCACCTATATATTTATGTGTAAAATAGTCATTGTATGTGATCTGTTTTATTTTTTGTTTTAGTATACTTTTGGCCTTTAGTTTGTGGTTTTGTTTTTGTTTTCTTTAGTCCTCTCTTTCTTAGTTATTTTCTATTGATTCTCCATTATGTACATTATTGAAATTAGTTGTGACCTTCTCTTCTCCTTCCCCCTCAGCATCTGATGTATGTCCTTTAAAATTTTTATTAAAAACTGACCTTTATTTTGAGGTAATTGTAGATTGACATGCAGTTGTAAAATATAACACGGAGAGATCCTCTTTATCCTTTCTCCAGTTTCCCCAGTGGTAACATCTTGCAAGATGCTCGTACAGTATTTATGTTCATCCGAGTCATTGCTTGTATCAGCGGTTTGTTTCTTTTAATTGCTATGTGGTGTTCCATGGTATGGATGTACCACAGTTTAAGCTGTGAAGGATACCTGGGTTGTTTCCAGGTTGTAGCTAGTAAGAATAAAGCTGTTGTAAACATTTGCATACAGGGGTGTGTGTGTGTGTGTGTGTCTGTGTGTGTGTGTGTGTGTGTCTGTGTGTGTGTGTTAGATGAGTTTTCATTTATCTCATATAAATGTCCAACGTGTAATTGCTGGGTCCTATGGTTGTTACATGTGTACTTTAAGAAATGGCCAAAGGTGCTATCATTTTACATTCCCACAAGCAATGTATGAAAACTCTCCATACTCACCAGCATTTGAAATTATCACAATTTTAAAGTTTAGATGTATAATAAGATCTCATGGTGGTTTTAATTTGCATTTCCCTAATGGCTAGTAGTATTGAACATCTTTTCATGTGCTTATTTGCCATGTGTATATCCTCTTCCATGAAATATTTTTTCATTTCTTTTGCCCATTTTCTAGTTCCATTGGTTGGTTGGTTACCTGTTGAGCTTTGAGAGGTTTTTTGTTTGTTTTTTAATTCTAGATACTAGTCCTTTCTTGGATATATGGTTGCAAATTTTTTTTTTTTTTTTGTCTCTAGCTTCTCTTTTTATCTTTACATGGGTGTTCAAAGAGCAAAATAGTTTTTTATTTTGATGAGGTCTAGTTTACCAACTATTTCTGTTATGGGTCATGCTTTAGGGTCAAGTTTAAGAACTCTGCCTAGCCCCAGATCCCAAAGAATTACCTCCTATGGTTTTTCCTAAAAGTTTATAGTTTCACACTTATTTTGAATTAAATTTTTTTTAAGGTATGAGGCTTAAGTCAGGGTTAATATTTTTGTCTGTCAATATCTATCTGGTCCAGCACTGTTTGCTGAAAAGTCCATTGATGTCCTCCATTTAATTGCTTTTGCACCTTTGTAAAAATCAGTTGGATATATTTGTGTAGGTTTATTTTGGGTTCTCTGCTCTTTTCAATGTGTATATTCTTCCACTGATATCACACAATGTTTATTACTGTAGCTATGTAATATATCTTGAAATTGGCTAGATGGATTCCTTCCACTTTGTTTTTCATTTTCAGAATTGTTTTAACTATTCTACTTACTTTGCCTTTCCATATAAATTTTAGAATAATTCTTTCTGTATCTGCAAAATATATTGCTGGGATTTTGATAGGAATTGCATTAAACTGTATATCAGTATGAGGAGAATCAACATCTTTACCAAGTTGAGTCTACCAATCTATGAACACAATATGCCCCTCCATTTTTTTCTCTTTTTTAAGCTACGGTCTTGCTCTGTCACTGAGGCTGAAGTGCAGTGGTGTAATCATAGTTCACTGCAGCCTTGAACTCCTGGACACAAGCGGTCCTCCTGCCTCAGCCTCCCAAGTAACTAGGACAATAAACACTTGCCTCCATACCTGGCTAATTTTAAATTTTCTGTAGAAGCTGAGTCTCGCTATGTATGGTCTTGACCTCCTGGGCTCAAGCAGTCCTCCCTCCTTGGCCTCCCAAAGCGTTGGGATTACTTGAGCCATCGTCCACCATTGTTTGTTTGTTTTGAGGCAGGGTCTATCTCTGTCGCTCTGGCTGGAGTGCAGTGGCACAGTCTCCACTTACTGCAGCCTCCGTCTCCTGAGCTCAAGAGATCCTCCTACTTCACCCTTCCCAATAGCTGAGACTGCAGGCATATACCACCATGCCCAGCTAAATTTTTTTTGCTTTTTTTGTAGAGATGAGGTTTTGCCATTTTGCCCAGGCTAATCTCAATTTCGTGGGCTCAAGCAATCCACCTGCGTCGGCCTCCCAAACTGCTGGGATTACAGGTGTTAGCCACCACACCCAGCTGTTGTTTGTATTTTTAATTTCAGTGTCTATATGTTCATTGCTAGTATACAGAAATACAATTGATTTTTATGTCGTATTCTGTGACCTTGTTGAACTCACTTAATAGATCTGGGAAGTTTTTGGTAAATTCCTTGGAATTTTTAAATCATCTTTTCTGCAAATGACTGGTTGTTTTCTTTCTTTCTTTTGTTTTTTATTTTGAAATGGAGTCTCCCTCTGTCACCAGGCTGGAGTGCAGTGGCGCGATCTCGGCTCACTGCAACCTCCGCCTCCCGGGTTCAAGCGATTCCCCTGCCTCAGCCTCCCGAGTAGCTGGGACTACAGGCGTGCGCCACCACGCCCAGCTAATTTTTGTATTTTTAATAGAGATGGGGTTTCACTATGTTGGCCAGATGGTCTTGATCTCTTGACCTCGTGATCTGCCCTCCTCGGCCTCCCAAAGCGCTGGGATTACAGGAGGGAGCCACAGTGCCTGGCCGGGATTGTTTTCTTTCTTTTGCATCTATATGCGTTTTACTTGATTTTCTTGCCTTATTTTACTGGCTAGAACTTCTAATACTATGTTGAATAATAGTGGTGAGAGTGGACACCATTTTCTTATTCTCAATTTAGGGAAACATAGTATTCGGACTTTTACCACTAGAATGTTAACTCTAGGCTTTTATTTTTCTGAGTGTTTTTACTATAAATGGATGTTGAATTTTGTCATTTTTTTCTGCATTGAATAATATAATCATTGATTTGTCTTCATTAGCCTATTAGTATGGTTTATATTGATTGATTTTCAAATACAGAACCAGCCTTGTATCACTAGAATGAAGCCTGCTAGTATAGTGAATTCTAGTTGGTAACATTTTGATAAGGATTTTTGTATCTGCAGTCATTGAGAATATTGGCCTGCAGTTTCTTTTCTTCTTCTTTTTTTTAATGCTGTCTTGTCTGGTTTTGTTATTCAGGTAATTTTGTAATTAGCTTCATAAAGTGAATTGAGAAGTGTATCCCATCTGTTTTTTGGAGAGATTATATAAAATCGGTGTTAGTTCTTCTTTAGGCATTTGGAAGAATTCTCTCTTTTTTTTTTTTGAAACGGAGTCTCGCTCTGTCGCCCAGGCTGGAGTGCAGTGGCGCAATATCGGCTCACTGCAAGCTCCGCCTCCCGGGTTCATGCCATTCTCCTGCCTCAGCCTCTCCGAGTAGCTGGGACTACAGGCGCCCGCCACCACGCCCGGCTAATTTTTTGTATTTTTTTTAGTAGAGACGGGGTTTCACCGTGTTCTCGATCTCCTGACCTCGTGATCCACCCGCCTCGGCCTCCCAAAGTGCTGGGATTACAAGCGTGAGCCACCGCGCCCGGCCGGGAAGAATTCTCTAGTTAAACCATCCAAACCCTGAAGGGAAGTTTTAAAATTACAAATATAATCATCTTAATAGTTACAGGCTTATTCAAATTAGGTATTTCATATTGAGTGAGGTGTGATAGTTCTTGCTTTTGAGGCATTGGTCCATTTCATCTAAATTGTCAAATTTGTATGTGTAGAGTTGTTTGTAGTTTTCCCTTGTTCTTTTGATATCTGCAAAGTCTGTAGTGATAGTACCTTTTTCATTTCTAATATTATAATTTCTGCGTTTTCTCTTTTTTTTTGGCCAGTCTGCTGATGTTTTTTTTTTTTTTTTCAAAGAACTAGCTTTTCATTAATTTTCTCTACTTTTTTGTTTTCAGTTTCATTGATTTCTGTTTATTCCTTCTGCTTGTTTTGGGTTTGTTTTGCTTTTTATGTTGTAGGGTGTCGAAGCTGGGAGTTTTGATTATTGTTTTGAGACTTTCTTTCTTAATGTTTGCATTAGGTGCCTTAAATTTCTCTCTCAGCACTGCTTTAATCTCTTTTCTGCTCTACTGTCCTTCAGCATCTGATGTGATGCAGCTTCCTTTTCTCACCGTTAACAGTTAATAAGGCAATCAATACACTTAGTTGTTTTTTTGTTTTCTTCTTGAGATAGAGTCTTGTTCTGTCACCCAGGCTGGAGTGCAGTGATGTGATCTCCGTTCACTGCAGCCTCCACCTCCCAGGTTCAAGCAATTCTCTGCCTCAGCCTCCTGAATAGCTGGGATTACAGGTGCACGCCACCACACCCGGCTATTTTTTGTATTTTTAGTAGAGATGAAGCTTCACCCTGTTGGCCAGGCTGGTCTCGAACTCCTGGCCTCAAGCGATCCACCCGCCTCGGCTTCCCAAAGTGCTGGGATTACAGGCGTGAGCCACTGCGCCTGGCCCACTTACTCTGTATTTCTTTTTTTTTTTTTTTTGAGACGGAGTCTCGCTCTTTCACCCAGGCTGGAGTGCAGTGGCGCGATCTCGGCGCACTGCAGGCTCCGCCCCCCGGGGTTCACGCCATTCTCCTGCCTCAGCCTCCCGCGTAGCTGGGACTACAGGCGCCCGCCACCTCGCCTGGCTGATTTTTTTTTTTGTATTTTTAGTGGAGACAGGGTTTCACCGTGTTAGCCAGGATGGTCTCGATCTCCTGACCTCGTGATCCACCCGCCTCGGCCTCCCAAAGTGCTGGGATTACAGGCGTGAGCCACCGCGCCCGGCCCTTACTCTGTATTTCGTATACATGTTTTGTCTGCCTCTTCAATTTTGTGTCTACATTTCCATGAATGGCAGGTCGGGAGGATGGTTTCGGGATGAAACTGTTGCACCACAGATCATCAGGCATTAGTTAGATTCTAAGTACCTTTATTGTCACTTCCTTCTGATAATTTTCACTTTCATTTCTGATTACAGTTTTTTTCTTTACATAGTCTGTTTCTCTTAAGCATTATCTGTTGTGTACTGGCTCTTAAGATTGCTCTTGGCTAGGTTCCTTTCTGAAATAATTTTTTGCTTTATTTCTAATTCTTTTTTGATTGCTAGGACCTCATTTCTGAGTTTTTCTAATTCTGATTGATAATGTTATTTCACATTTTCTGTCATTTTCTAGGATAGTTTTTGTCAGTTTTGTGTGTATGTCTTTTCAGTAGGCTTTCAATAGCAACACTTTGTTTCCTATTCTCTCATTTCTTTTTTTTTTTTTTTTTTTTTTTTTTTTTTTTTTTTTTTTTGAGGCAGAATCTCGCTCTGTCACCCATGCTGGAGTGCAGTGGCACCATCCCGGCTCACTGCAACCTCCGCCTCCCAGATTCAAGCGATTCTTCTGCCTCAGACTCCTGAGTAGCTGGGACTACAGGAGCGCGCCACCATGCCTGGCTAATTTTTTTGTATTTTTAGTAGAGACAGGGTTTCACCATATTGGCCAGGCTGGTCTCAAACTCCTGACCTCATGATCCGCCTGCCTCAGCCTCCCAAAGTGCTGGGATTACAGGCGTGAGCCACCACGCCCGGCCCCTATTCTCTCATTTCTTACAGCTTGGGCTTCAACGCCAATCCTTTCCTGTCCATTTTTTGATAGATTTTCCTGAACTTTTAAGAGCAAGAAGTGGGTCAGGATAGCCTTTCTAGTTTCACCACTCAAGATCTTTTTCTTCTGTTGTTTGTTACAAGATGATTTTTTTTTTTTAAAGGGGGTGGCATTGGCATCCTATTTTCTGAGGTCTAGCTCTGTTCATTGTAGGACATTGTCTAGGAAGAGGACTTTAGTTCTTTGATTTTGTGTCTAGCTCCACCATACTTAACAATGTTGGTGTGTGCAAAAGATCCCATCCATTTGCAACTGTTCCCAAGTTGCCTTTCCAACGTCTCTAGTCATTCATGATTTGGGAGTTCTCTTGTTCTCAGGGTCTTCAATTGCCCCATAACTTCTGCCTTTCCATTTTCTTCTGCATATATGCATATGAGTCCTGTAGCTGGTGATTTAACCAGACTCTGCTTGTATTTGAGAATTTGTTGGAATCTTTGTCTCCCAACCTTGTAGGTGTTGTTTGTTTGCTTGTTTTGGGGACAGGGTCTCTATCACCCAGGCTGTAGTGGTATGATCATGGCTCACTGCAGCCTTGACCTCCTGGGCTCAAGCCATCTTCCTGCCTCAGCCTCCTGAAGAGCTGGGTCCACGGGTGCACACCACCACACCTGGCTAATTTTTAATTTTTTTGTAGAGACAGGTCTCACTGTGTTGCACAGGCTGGTCTCAAATTTCTGGGCTCAAGCAATCTTTCCACCTCGGCCTCCTAAAGTTCTGGGATTACAGGCATGAGCCACTGTGCCTGACCCTCTTGTAGGTTTTGTCTGTGGAGTTTGAGTTTGGCTATTCTGATGACATTTTTTGTGTGGGGCAGGGGATGCCAAGAGATGAAAAAAATCATTGACACATTTTATTCAAGAGAAAGACGACACAGATTTTGCATTTTAAAAAGAACCCCCGGCTGCATTGTGGAAAATTGATTCAATGTGTGGAAGGAGACTGGTTAGGCTATTTTAGTAGTCCAGATTAGATGATGGTGGCTTACTCTTAGATAATGGCAGTGGAGCTGGGAGGTTTGAATCCTGTTCTGGTGACTTGTTTGATTTCAGAGGATTGAAGGAGTGAGTAGACAGGGATAGTCTTCCAGGATTGGTCTCTTGAAACTATTTGGATGGTTGTACAGTTTCCTAACATTAGGAGTATTGACAGGAGAGACGTGGGGGATCTTTTTGGTGAGGGTGTTAGGAAGGGAACAAGTATATTAGTTTTAAGCATACTGAGTTTGAAGCCTTTAAACCATCTCTCTTCCAGCCCTTAACACACATATGCACATATTTTAGTTCTTTTGGGAGCTTTTCTCTGTCTCTCTGATTGTCTCCTCTTGATACAGATCTTAACATTTACTTTCCTATCTCAAGCTTAACACTTTTTTTTTTCGAGACAGAATCTCACTCTGTTGCCCGGTCTGGAATGCAGTGGCCCACTCGTGGCTCACTGCAACCTCCACCTCCCAGGTTCAAGCAATTCTTGTGCCTCAGCCTACTGAGTAGCTGGGATTACAGGCGTGCGCCACCATGCCTGGCTAATTTTGATATTTTTAGTAGAGATGGGGTTTCACCATGTTGGCCAGGCTGGTCTCGAACTCCTGGCCTCGGGTGATCTGCCTGCCTTGGCCTCCCAAAGTTCTGGGATTACAGGCATGAGTCACTGTGCCCGGCCAGCTTAACACATTTTTATCACTCATTATTACTCTCATTTCCACTAGACCAGGTGTTGGCAAACCTTTTTTTTTTTTTTCAAGGCAGGGTTTCACTCTGTTACCTAGGCTGAAATGCAGTGGCACCATCATGGCTCCCTGCACCCTTGACTTCCTGTGCTTAAGCAGTCCTCCATCTCAGCTCCCCCGCGTAACTGGAACTGTAGGTGCACACATGAGCACAATGAGATACTACCTCTACAAAAAATGAAAAATCAGCTGAGCGTGGCTGTGCTCAAGTGATCCTCCCACCTTGACCTCCAAAAGTGTTGGGATTACAGGCGTGAGCCACTGCACCTAGTCTGCTAACTTTTCCTTAGAAGGACAAATAGTAAATATTTTAGCATTTGAGGGCAAAGAGGCAAAAATAAGAGCATGATGTAGGTACTTAATATCATTTATAATGCAACCACTTAAAAAATGTAAAAACCATTCCTGTTGGGACCTACAAAAACAGATAGCCTGCCAGATTTGATACACAGGCTATAGTTTGCCGATCCCTGTGCTAGACTGTGAATTCTGTACTTGCTTCCCAGTTGGCAAATGTATTGCCCGATGTATTTTAAATGTATTGAGTAAATTTTTGTTGAATGGGTGAATGACTTATAGATTAGGAGCTTAAGAGACAGAGTGGACTAAAAATAGATACTTGGGAGTGGTCATGAAACAGTAATTGCAGACATGTGGGTAGATGAGATCACTCGGGAAGAATATAAAGGAGAATATAAGGGAGTCCATCTTTTTCTGTAATTTAAACAAAGAGCATAGTAAGTCATGACTAACTCAGAAGTACTTATGTATAGTAGTCAGTACCTCTTCTTCTTAACTGACCTAAGTGAGTTTGGCCATTTACACTTACATGATTCTTTTGGGTGAATAAGTAGTCTTTAATTATTAGAGATAGGTGAGGGTAACAGATACTTTCGCCTTTGAAGTTTTGCTACTAGTGAGTTATATACACAAATCTTAGAATTCTGCTACATATATAAATATGTATTAGTAAGCAGTCACAAAAGTCATATGGTTCGTTTCATGGGAATAGTACTTTTAGACTGGAGATTACCACCTTGTAAGAAAACTTCAACCCTAAGCAGATACTACAATGTTCTGACTAGGATTAGGTGATACAGTTCTCTAAGAAGGGATGGAACACAGGATCAAGGGGTTTCTAGACACAGAAACTTCTCTGAAGTTGAGCTGTAGGGCCTGCCGGATTCTTAGACCCCAAAAAGTAAGAATCAAGGTGCCTGTATTTCTAGTCAATTCATATATCTTGAATAACAGTTCTACTTTAGCAGTAAAAATCTATTTCCACGTTTCCTTGTGCAGATTATCAAACCAGTGTCTATAAATTGAGATGTTCGTATTCGAAGCACTTACTACCTGGGAGCTAACTCCTGTTTAGGGGTGTTTAAAACATTAATCACCTAAGTATGGTTTCCTAATTTAGTGTGGTTCTTCAGAATTTAACTCACTAATTCTGTCTATACAGAAATATCTTAGTGTGAATTAAGATGATAGAACAGAAAATCATATTTTGGAGCAGATATGCTGCCTGGATCTTTTTGTTATGCATTATCTTTTAATAATTCATAAATAGTTAAGTGTTGCAAATATTGCAATGAGAATATTTTTCTTTTCAGTTATAGGAAAAATTGGAGTAAATATTCATTTAGGTAAAATTTTTAACAGTGGTAGAGTTTTAATCTTCCAGTGAATAAAGATAGCTTATAGAGTTATCAAATAACACTTCATTAATGTTTGTATTTGAAGATTGTTCAACATTTGTCATTTTTATGAATTTATGCGTAAGACATTCTCTATATTAATAGTACTAAAGTCACAATATGGAAACATACTAAATATAGAATTAAATTCAAGGCTCTTTCTAGTGTCGAACCTTATCAGGGATAATAGTTTTTATCAGTATATCATTCCATCACATGAAATGAATATGACTAATTTGAATTTTGTTTAGCAGTTTTGTTTATATTTAATATATATCTGTATTTAAGTATAAGTTTATATCTAGATTATTTCAGTATGGGATTTTATGAGATTTTTTTCCTTAAGAAGATCATTGTGGTTTAAGAGATATCACAAGAATTATTAAATAAAATATAGCACACTGAATCTGGCAGTATATTAAAATAATAATATACCATGACCATATAGCCTTTATTCCAATAATATAAGGATGTAACCATGCTTATATATGTAATAAAAGAATCCATTATATCAGTATGTTAGAGGGGAGATATATATTATTTCAGTGTTTCCCCATAAGGCATGCCTGATAGATCCTCTTAAACTCAGAAGGATACCTTACCTTTTGATAGAAAACATGTATCTCAAACTTATTTTTATTTTCATGTTTTTAAGGCCATGGCAATGAATTTACTTTTTAAAAATATGAATCATTAGAGATATAATTCATTGATTGCGGGCATCAGAAACCATCCCTGGCTGACTTAAGCAAAACCATAATTTATTGGAAGAATATAAGATAGTTCATAAGATGAGTAGAGAAATGGAAGAACTGGGAATTGAGCAAGTCAAGGATATAGGCATTATTTACTACCTTGTCCAAAATTCGTCCTTTGGAATTTAATGTGCCTTTTTTTCCCCTTTCTCCTTAAGATGCAGAGTTATAGAGGAGATAATTCTGATAGTGTAGTTGAGTCTTGTGACCTACTTAAGCTAGGAGAGAGTGAGCCACTTTAGGTCTCATTAAGACTAGGTCTCATTAAGGATGGCAAGGATATAATTCCCCAAAGATGACTGGGTACAATTAGGGCAGGGAAATGGGTCCTAGGCAGCCAAGTCCCACCTTCCACAAAATTAACCAACAGATATCCAGTAAAATACAGAATTTGGCTTTTTAACTAATTGTAGCTCATCATTTAAAGTATAACATGTATCAGTCATTGAGATTATAAATTTCTTCTTTTTTATTTATTTTTTGAGACAGAGTCTTGCTCTGTCACTCAAGTTAAAGTGCAGTGGCATGATCTCAGCTCACTTCAACCTCCGTCTCCCAGGCTCAAGCGATTCTTGAGCCTCAGCCTCCAGGAGTAGCTGGGACTACAGGGGCCTGCTATTGCACCCAGCTAATTTTGGTATTTTTAGTAGAGATGGGGTTTTGCCATGTTGGCCAGGCTGATCTCGAACTCCTGGCCCCAAGTGATCCTCCAGCCTCCTAAAGTGCTGGGATTACAGGTGTGAGCCACTGCACCCAGCCAATATTAAATGACTTCTAACTCAAATACCTGAGTTTTTTTTTTCTTCTTCTTCTTCTTTTTGAGATGCAGTCTCGCTCTGTCGCCCAGGCCTAGAGTACACTGGCGCCACCTCGGCTTGCTGCAACCCCTGCCTTCTGGGTTCAAGCAATTCTCCTGCCTCAGTCTCCCAAGTAGCTGAGATTACAGGTGCCTGCCACCAAGCCTGGATAATTTTTTTGTATTTTTAGTAGAGACTAGGTTTCACTATGTTGGCCAGGCTGGTTTTGAACTCTTGACTTCAAGTGATCTGCCCGCCTCGGCCTCCCAAAGTGCTAGGATTATGGGCATGAGCCACTGCACCCAGCTGAGATCTTTATATACTTGCAGTATCCATATTTTGATACATCTGTAATCTTTGTTTTTCTTTTCTAGACAATGCGAAGACATAGAAATGAAGTGACAGTGGAACTGCGGAAGGTAAGGTTGATTTACATTTAAAGAAAAGTAATTAGATTTTTCTGACGTTAAAATTCTGTGTATCTTGAATAATGAAAATACTGTGGCAAATTAGTGGTCATCCCTAAAACCACACATCACTGGATACTTTGTCATGGTACTTATTCATAATAGCTTTCATTTACTGAGGATACTAGGCCCTGTGTGAAGCACTTTACCATCACTGAAATTCTCATAACATCTGATGAAGTTAGATACTTTTTCTTTGATATCCTCTTTCTGTGGGCTTCCTCTCCCTTTCCCCATGTAAAAGTTATACATACTCGTTAAAGATACTTTAGAAAAGTAGATAAAAGTAGAAAAACCTTGTATTTTCCCAACCGAAAGCAACTGCTATTAAAATTTATTGTATTTTCTTCCATTATTTTTGGAGGATTTTAGAGTTACCTTCATCAGATTGTGTTTCCTTTTTTGTCTTTCTTTTTTTGAGACAGCATTTCACTCTGTCCAGGTTGGAGTGAAGTGATGTGATCTTGGCTCACTGCAGCCTTGACCTCCCAGGCTCAAGTGATCCTCCCACCTCAGCTGGCTGAGTAGCTATGGATATAGGCACACCACCACACCCAGCTGTGAATACAGGCACACCAGCACACCCAGCTAATTTTGTTTATTTTTTATAGAGACTAGGTCTCACTATGTTACCCAGGCTAGCCTTGAATTCCTGGACTCAAACAATCGTCCTTCTGCTGGGATTACAGGCGTGAGCTACCATGCCTGGCCCAAATTGTGTTTTCATGTGAACACATTTTATTTGAAACAAATACTTAAATTGCTAATCCAGAAAATAATAGTGAATTCTCTTTCTATACATGTATCTTTTTTTTTTTTTTTTTTTTTTGAGGCAGACTCTCACTCTGTCGCCCAGGCTGGAGTGCAGTGGCGCGATCTCGGCTCACTGCAACCTCCACCTCCCGGGTTCACGCCATTCTTCTGCCTCAGCCTCCCAAGTAGCTGGGACTACAGGCGCCCGCCACCACGTCCGGCTAATTTTTTGTATTTTTAGTAGAGATGGGGTTTCACCGTGTTAGCCAGGATGGTCTCGATCTCCTGACCTTGTGATCTGCCCGCCTCAGCCTCCCAAAGTGCTGGGATTACAGGTGTGAGCCACCGCGCCCGGCTTATACACATATCTTTTAAAAAATAAATTTAAAACTTATTTCAGATCTTTGGTGTTTGTCTTAGGTTAGACTTTTCCTCATGTAATTCCTCCTAAAACTCCTTCCTATATTGAATTACCATCTTGGGCTGGGTGCGGTGGCTCATGCCGTCATTCCAGCACTTTGGGAGGCCAAGGCGGACAGATCACCTGAGGTCAAGAGTTCGAGACCAGCCTGGCCAACATGGTGAATCCCTGTCTCTACTAAAAATACAAAAATTAGTTGGGTGTGGTGGCACGCACCTGTAGTTCCAGCTACTCGGGAGGCTGAGGCTGGAGAATTGCTTGAATCCTGGAGGCAGAGGCTGCAGTGAGCCAGGGTCGCGCCACTACACTCCAGCGTAGGTGACAAGAGTGAGACTCTGTCTCAAAAAAAAATAAAAATTAAAAAAAACATTACCGTCTTGAAACTTTTCAGTTGTAGGGAGAAGGAAGGAGGTCTTGATTCTGAAAGTACACATTCTCTTACAGTCACTAGAAATAGACTTGTGCATTTATTATTTAATAATTATTTTAAGGCCGGGCGCGGTGGCTCACGCTTGTAATCCCAGCACTTTGGGAGGCTGAGGCGGGCGGATCACGAGGTCAGGAGATCGAGACCACGGTGAAACCCGATCTCTACTAAAAAATACAAAAAATTAGCCGGGCATGGTGGCAGGCGCCTGTAGTCCCAGCTACTCGGAGAGGCTGAAGCAGGAGAATGGCGTGAACCCGGGAGGTGGAGCTTGCAGTGAGCCAAGATCGCACCACTGCACTCCAGCCTGGGCGACAGAGCGAGACTCCGTCTCAAAAAAAAAGAAAAAAACAAACAAACAATTATTTTAAATACACACTTTGTTTCATACACGGGCTAGGTAGCTCTTCAAATCTGTAGTTTTACAACAATATTGCCAGAAGCTCATTTTAACTACATTCATAAGGTCTTCATCAGAAATGCATTTAGTTATTCAACCAAGCATTACCATTTGAGCAATTGTCTCATGGAGGTGAACACTAGATAAATAATCACATAACCAAATATATCCTTACAAATTGTGAATGATGCTATGGAGGAAAAATAGCCATGAAAGTTAATAGAGTGAGGTTTTTTTAAAATTGGGCATTCAAAGGTGATTTGTCTGAAGAAATAACATTTAAGCTGAAACCTGAAGGATAAATTGGAATTAGC
The DNA here is from genome assembly GCF_028878055.3 of Symphalangus syndactylus. Taxonomy (NCBI): domain Eukaryota; kingdom Metazoa; phylum Chordata; class Mammalia; order Primates; family Hylobatidae; genus Symphalangus; species Symphalangus syndactylus. The sequence goes on along the minus strand of NC_072437.2, from coordinate 87,473,332 downwards.
TTATTTTTTCTAAATGTTTAAATAACCATATTTTGAATTTTTGCCAATGTCATGCTTATTGGTATAGTATATAGTTCCTGACATCCATTCTCCAGTACCCTTTCCCCACCCCCTTTTTAAAATTAAATTTTGAAAATACTTGCTAAGAGTTGTAGTATGTATTTTCTAAATTTCAAAAAATTCACCTGAGGTCAAGAGTTCAAGACCAGCCTGGCCAACATGGTGAATCCTTGTCTCTACTAAAAATACAAAAATTAGTTGGGTGTGGTGGCATGCACCTGTAGTTCCAGCTACTCGGAACATAGAATATTTTCTATGTAATTAGTCCAGTAGCTCCAAAATTAGGAAATTAACAAGGAAGATCATTTTTTTGTTTCAGTCATCAATGGATTAACAACTAATGATATAATTATTTTATGTCTATTATCTATTAATCATCAATCATTTTGTATATTAATAAACAACATAATAAACATTAATATAAGCATAAAAATACTTGTTAATTCCCATTCCCTGTCAGCTCCCTTATGGACACAACAATACTTTGGTAATCATATTTGCAAGTTCTTTCAGATCTTTGGGTCATTTAGACCAGAGAAATGAGCTAAGCCTTAGCTTAATAAAGTAAGGTGTTTTTTCCAGTCTTAACACTTTAAACTTTTTTTCTTTTTCACATTTTGTTGACATACACCATCCATACAAAAACTCCACACATCGTAAGTATCCAGCCTGATGAATATTTGTAATGTGAACACATTTGTGTAACCACCAGCTCCTGGATCAAAAAAGAGAATACCCCAGGGCCCCTTTCTAGGTATTGGTTATCCCCGAAGGTAACCATTATTCTGATTTCTAACACAGATTATTTTGCATATTTAGAACTCTATATAGGTAGAAAAGTGTGCGTCCTTTTTTGTCTGGATTTTCATTCACCAAATGAAGATTACTTTCTTTAATAGATGCAATAGAAGTAAAATTGGAATTAAGTAATTAGTATTTATTGCCATCTCTTAACATTACATCATCTGCCACCAGATATGGGCCCATACTTTTCCGTAACTTTTCATGCTTGCAATTCAACTTTAAAACTTTTGTATTAGTTCTGAAGCCTCCTCTTGTTTAATCATTTTAGCCTTTCTAATGTGCTTATAAATCTAAGCTACTAATTTATCTGTTTGGTTACTTGATCCTCCTCCTGTTGTTGTGCTGCCTTCTCTAATTTATAGAACTAAAAATTCTTGCATGTCAGAGCATATCTTTTTAAATATTCACCTTAGTTGCCTTAGAGACCTCTTTCTTTTTTTTTGGATAACATTATTTCCTTTCCAGTTACTATGGTTCGATTTCTGAAAATACTTATAGTAGGACCAAAAATGAAATTAACTAAAGAAATCTCAAGCAATTTCTTATTTCAAATTTAAGAATTCCCCAAGTAAGCAGTAGAAAGCAAACTTTTCCTGAAACAATGCCTAAAGTTTATTCAGACAAAACTTAATTGATTTTGATGTGATTTTACAGAGATGTGGAGAGCTCTTCAAGAGAAGATTCCTCTACTCTTTATGGTCAAGAGTATCTGTCCCTGATTCCAGGCCTTGCTCTCTCTATTGCTCCATTGAGGAGAAAATCATATTGTTTTTATTTAGTGACATTGAGATTCTTGAAAACAAGAGAGAGCTAGTCCCCAGAGTTTCACTGAGAAATTGAACTAGTGGATATCATCCGTCAATTGTAACTCACTTTACTCCATGGGATTTTGCTTTGAATATTTCATTTTCCCTTAGATTGTAAGCTTCTAAAGTGCAGATAATAACCACATTCACTATCCATCTACATCCCTCCACCCCAGCCTCCCAAATAACTCCTAAGTCACTTCCTTAGCCCATCTCAAAATGCCTAATCAAATTGTGGCTACGTCGTCGATTAAGTGCTGATATTCACGAATTAAATTTAATTATGATCTCTAAAAATATGCACTTGTATTTAAGTTGTGTATTGAAGTTTTAAGACAAATACTTCAGATATAGGCCATGCTACTCAAAGGTCCTGATCTGTGACAAGTTAGGGAGCTTGTGCCAAAATGTAAAAGAAGGCACTGCTTCTTTCAAGAGAGTCTTTCTGACAGAAGTAAATTGAAAGATATCCCATGTTCACGGATTTGGAAGAATTAGTATTATTAAAATATCAATACTACCCAAAGTGATGTACAGATTCAGTGCAATCTCTATCAAACCTCTAATGTCATTTTTCACAGAAATAGAAAAAAAAAAAAACTCTAAAATTTGTATGAAACCACAGAAGACCGCAAATAGCCAAAGCAATCTTAGAAGAATGAACCCAGAAGCATCACACTACCTGATATGAAAATCTACTGCAAAGCTATAGTAATCAAAACAGCATGATAGTGACATAAAAACACACACACAGAACAGTGGAACAGAAAAGTTTGCTTTCTGTGGCTTACTTGGGGAATTGTTAAATTTGAAATAAGAAATTACTTGAGATTTCTTTAGTTAATTTCATTTTTGGTCCTACTACAAGTATTTTCAGAAATCGAACCATAGTAACTGGAAAGGAAATAATATTATCCAGAAAAAAAGAAAGGAGTCTCTAAGGCAACTAAGGTGAATATTTAAAAACATATGTTCTGACATGCAAGAATTTATTTCACCAGAAATAAATCCACAAATTTGTGTTTTGGTTTTTTTTGACAAAGGTGCCAAGAACATGCAACAGGAAAGGACAGTCTTTTCAATAAATGGTCTTGGGAAAACTGGCTATCTACATGCAGACGAATGAGACCAGGCCCTTATTTCACACCATATACAAAAATCAACTCAAAATAGATTAAAATGTAAACATAAGATGTGAAACTGTAAAACTACTGGAAGAAAACACAGGGGAAAATGTTCATGATACTGGTCTGGGCAATGTTTCCTGGATATGACCCCAAAAACACAGACAACAAAACAAAAATAGACAGATGCAATTATATCAAATTTAAAAGGTTCTGCACAGCAAAAGAGACTATTAATAAAGAGAAAACCTATAGAAAATATTTGCAAACCATACATCTGATAAGGGGTTAATATTATATAATGAACTCAATAGCAAAAATCTAACCAATTAAAAAAATGGGCAAGGGTTGGGCACAGTGGCTCACACCTATAATCCTAGCACTTTGGGAGGCCGAGGTGGGCAGATCACAAGGTCAGTTAATTGAGACCATCCTGGCTAACACGGTGAAACCCCATCTCTACCAAAAATACAAAAAATTAGCTGGACGTGGTGGCATTTGCCTGTAGTCCCAGCTACTTGGGAGGCTGAGGCAGGAGAATGGCGTGAACCTGGGAGGCGGAGTTTGCAGTGAGCCAAGATCATGCCACTGCACTCCAGACTGGGTGACAGAATGAGACTCCATCTCAAAAAAAAAAAGGGCAAAAGAGCAGAATAAACATTCTCAAAACATAGAAATGGCTAATAGGTATACTAAAAATTGTTCAACATTACTAATCAGAGAAATAAAATTAAAACTACTGTGAGATATCATCTTATACCGTTAGAATAACCATTATCAAAAAGATGAAAGATAATGCATGTTGGTGAGGATGTGGAGAAAAGGAAACTCTTATCCCTGTTGATCAGAATGTAAATTAGTATAGCCATTATAGAAAGCAGTATGGGGAAGTTCCTAAAAATAGAACTACCATGTGATCAAGCAATCCCACTACTGTGTATATATCCAAAGGAAAAATGAAGCCAGTATGTTGAGGAGATATCTGCACTCCCATGTTTATTGGATCACAATACCCAAGATAAGGAATCAACCTAAATGTCCACCAGTAGACAAATAGAAAAAGAAAATGTGGTATGTGTACATAGTGGAATACTTTTCAGCCTTAAAAGAAAGAAACCCTCTCTTTTTGCAACAACATGGATGAACTTGGAGGACATTACATTACGAGAAATAAGCCAGGCAAACAAGGCAAGTATCACATGCTCTCACTTATGCATGGAGTCTAAAAAAGCTAGACTCATGTAGGATGGTGGTTACCAGGGGCTGGGGCCAGGGATGGGGGGCACAGGGATTTGGGGAGATATTGATTCAAAGTATAAAAAATTTCAGTTAGGAGAGATAAGTTCAAGACCTCTACTGTAGAACATGGTATGTGAGTCAGTTTTCACGTTGCTGATAAAGACATACCCGAGACTGGGCAATTTACAAAAGAAAGAGGTTTATTGGACTCACACTTACGTGTGGCTGGGGAGGTCTCACAATCATGGCAGAAGGTGAAAGGCACATCCCATATGGCAGCAGACAAGAGAGCTTGTGCAGGCAAACTCTTGTTTTTAAAGCCATCAGATCTTGTTAGACTCATTCACTGTCATGAGAACAGCACAGGAAAGACCCACCCCATAATTTAATCACCTCCCACGGCACATGGGAATTGTGGGAGTTACAATTCAAGATGAGATTTGGGTGAGAATACAGCCAAACCATATCACATGGTTATGAACTATAGTTAATAACAATGTATTATATTCTTGAAAAATCACTGACAGTAGATTTTAAGTGTTTTCACCACACACACAAAAATGAAATGTAAGGTAATGCATGTGTTAATTTTTTTTTTTTTTTTTTTTCTGAGATGGGGTCTCAGTCTGTCACCCAGGTTGGAGTGCAGTGGCATAATCTTGGCTCACTCCAACTTCTGCCTCCCAGGCTCAAACAATTCTCCTACCTTCCTGGGTAGCTGGGACCACAGGTGCTCACCACTTTGCTCAGCTAATTTTTTGTATTTTTGGTAGATACAGGGTTTTGCCATGTTGCCCAGGCTGGTCTTCAACTTCTGAGCTCAAGCAATCTGCCTGCCTCAGCCTCCCAAAGTTCTGGGATTACAGGCATGAGCCACCGCACTCAGCTGTGTTTATTAACTCATAGCTATTCCACAGCATATACATATTTCAGAGCATCATGTTTTACTCAATACATATATAGAATTTTTGTCAACTTTTTAAAAATAATATGTTGAAAGCAGGTCTTTCTGTCTAAATAAAGAGCTGAACTAAACAGTGCGCTTAGTTTCACAGTTGATTTACATTCTGGCACAAGCTCCCCTCTCCACCTTTTTTTGTTACTTTAGAGGCTTATCACCCTGAACGTAAAAGCTCCTTATCTGGTAGCAGAACTGTAACAAACAGTTTGAGAATTATTAACTAGTGAAAGGATCACACTTCAAATAGCAGATACTGATCCCTCAAAATTGAGGATGACAGATGACATCTGTTTATTAATAGGTACTGTTTACCTGGCCTCTGACTCCTTTCGTGTGAATTGTTTTTTCTTTTACCTCCTTGCTCTCTTCCCAATTTAGAGAGGCTTTTATGCATTGACACTTAAACACACATCTGTACCCCTTTTTTTATCACATTGTAGACAGTTACGTAGGAATTAAGTAACTTGCATAGTCACAAGCTAATAAATGGCAGAGCTCTTAACCATTATGCTATAATACCTCAGAATGCATGTGTGTTGGTTGAGTAATGCTTCGTGGGTTGAGAATGAGCTCAAAACCTGTTACTTACATTTTCAACTTTTGGCATATTATATTAAATTTGACCTAATCTTTTCTTGATGATTGGTCAGTCAGATAGGCCATAGGCCCTTATTTTCATTAGATTTGGAGGCAAGGCAAGTTTAAGATCCTACATAAAGAGAAAATCCACCCAAGTGCCCCACTTGGTTGATAAGATCCAGTACTTGTTTTAGTTAATTGTTTGAAAGATCTTTTAAAAAATACTCTAAATTCCCCGATATTAATAAGCCAAAAAAGAAACATATGATCATATCAGTTACTCATTTCTGATGAAAGGAATAGAAAGAAATTGCCTCATCTTGATAAAGAGCACCACAAAAACCTCACAGCTAACATCATACTTAATGGTGAAAGACTAAAGGCTTTCCCCTGAGATTCAGAAGCAAGGTGATGATGTCCATCATAACTGCTCTTATTCAGTATAATGCTGGAAGTTCTAGCCAGTGCCATATAAGGCAAGAAAAAGAAAGGTATGTAGTTTGTAAAGGAAGAACTAAAACTGTCCCTATTTGCAGATAGTGTGATTATCTATTTAAAACATCCCAAGGAATCTATCAGAAAGCTCCTGGAACTAACAGATGAGTTTAGCAAGGTCACAGAATAAAGAAATCAGTCACATTTATATGTGCCGAACATGCAGAAACCAAAATCAAAAACAATACAATTTTTAGACAATTCAAAGAAAATAAAATACTTCAGTATAAATTAACAAACATGTACAGGATTTATACAGTGAATATTACAAAATACTGGTGAAAGACATGAAACAAGACTTAAGTAAATGGAGAGACATATACCGTGTTCATGGATTGGAAGCCTCAACGTAATAATGACATTGATTCTCCCTAAATTGATCTGTTGGTTTAATGCATTTCCTTTTTTTTTTTTTTTTTTGGAGACGGAGTCTCGCTCTGTCGCCCAGGCTGGAGTGCAGTGGCGCAATCTCGGCTCACTGCAAGCTCCGCCTCCTGGGTTCACGCCATTCTCCTGCCTCAGCCTCTCCGAGTAGCTGGGACTACAGGCGCCCGCCACCACGCCCGGCTAATTTTTTGTATTTTTAGTAGAGACGGGGTTTCACCGTGGTCTCAATCTCCTGACCTCGTGATCCGCCCGCCTCGGCCTCCCAAAGTGCTGGGATTACAAGCATGAGCCACTGCGCCCGGCCAATGCATTTCCTATTGAAATTCAACCAAGATATTTTGTGGACATAGACAGACATTTAAAAATGTGTATGGAAAGACACAGTCTCTAGAATAGCTAAAACAATCTTGACGAAGAAAAAAGGGGAAATTACTTCACCTAATATGAAAGCTTATAGTATATAGCTATAGTAATCAATACTGTGTGTTATTGGTAGAAGGAAAGACATAGACAATGGAACAGAAAATATAACCCAGAAATAAACCTGCAGCTGATTTTTAGCAAAGTTACAAAACCAATTCAATGGAGGGAAGGACAGCTTTTTCAAAAATGATGAGCCTAAACTTCACACTTTATGCAAAAATACAAAATGGATTATAGGCTTAAATGTAAAGCACAAAGCTATAAAACTTTTAGGAAAAAACAGAATTTTCTGGATCTGGAGACAAAGAGCTATATTTGACCACAAAAGCCTAATCCATAAAAGAACAATTGATAAATTGGACCTGATTAAATTAAAAATTTTGCTGTGTGAGAGCCCATATGAAAAGATAGAAAAGACAAGCTAGATATTGGAAGAAAACATCTGTTAAACCACATATTCAGTAAAAGACTAGTATCCAGCACATATAATGAACTCTCAAAACTCAGCAGTAAGAGCCAGGTGCAGTGGGATACACCTGTATTCCCAGCTACTCAGGAGGCTGAGGCAGAAACAACACTTGAGCCTAGGAGTTGGAGGCTGCAGTATGCTATGATCTTTCCTATGGACAGTCACTGCACGCTAGCCTGGGCAACATAGACCCGTGGCTCTTACACACACACACACACACACACACACACACACACTCAAGAAAAACCGAAACAGTCTAATTTAAAAAGATGTGAAGAGTCATTTCATTTGAAAGGAGGACATGCAGACCTTAAATAAGCACATGAAAAGATGTTCAGCATCGTTAGCTATTAGGGAAATAGAGATTAAAGCCACAACTACACATCTATCAGAACAGCTAAAATAAACAATAGTGACAACACCAAATGCTGGCGAAGATGTGGAGAAACTGATCACTCATGTTAGTGGTGGAAATGTAAAATGGTACAGTCACTCTGAAAAACATTTTGTCAGTTTTTTGTCTAAACATGCAACCTCTGTATAACCCAGTGCTTACAATCCTGGACATTGATCCCAGAGAAAGGAAGATTTGTATTCATATGAAATCTGTGCGTGCATGTCTATATAGCAACTTTATTTTTAATAGCCAAAACTTAGAAAGAACATAGATGGCCTTTAATGAGTAAACATACTGTAATATGTCTACAGTGTATCTATATGATGAAATACTATTCAGCAATAAAAATGAACAATTATATAAGCAACAATTGTTGATACAAGCAACATTTTATATAAATCTCCAGACAATTATACTGAGCCTATAATTCTGTCATAAAAAGGTTATATACCATATAATCCCATTTATATAACATTTTTGAAATGATAAAATTTTAGAAATGGAAGACAGGTTAGTAGTTGCCAAGGGTTATATACAGTGTCAGAGAGATGAGAAGGAGTTGATTTTGCTTATAAAAGGTCAGGAGGAATGCATCTTGTGTTTTTGGAAGTGTTTACCATCTTGACTGTGGTGGTAGATAACATGAATCTATACAGGTGATAAAATTGTATGGGATGTAATACACACACACATACACATACACACATGCAAATACATGTAAAATGAGAAGTTTGAATAAAATAAGTGGATCGTATCAATGTCAGTATCCCAGTTGTGATACTGTACTATAGTTTTGCAAAGTGTTACCATTGGGGTAACCTAGACAAAGCATACAAGGGATCTCTCCATATTATTTCTTGTAACTGCATGTAAATATACAATTATCTCAATAAAAATTTCAGTTACTAAAAAAAGCCTAAGTTAGTATCGAAAAAAGCAGCTATTTGATAAGATGAATTAAATGATCCTGCAGGGAAAAAAGAAACATGCATTAGATTGTCAGTTCTTAACATGATTGATGAACCAGTAGTGTTATTTTAAAAAAAATTTGTTTTAATCAAAGTATAACACACTGAACAGAGTGCCCAAAACATAAATATAACTTATAAAACTTGTGGGTGAATATCCATGTAGTCACCCAGCAGTAATATCATTTCATAAATGTTAATATTGAGGAGAATTTTCATTGAGTATATTTTCCTTCCTCATTAAAAGCATTTAGATGCAACCAGGGTTGGACTATTTCTTTAAAAAAAAAAAAAAAAAAAAAAAAACCCAAGGAACTAAAACCTAAAATAGATGAAGATTTAAAGTGAGGGTATTATTGGATAAAAACAGATTTAATTACTTATTTCAAGCTTGAAAGGGGGCTGATAAATAATATAATTATCCTTTTCATAAGATTTAAAAGAAGTCACATCAAACTTGCTCCACAAGTTTAGGTATAGAATTGCAAGCCAGTTTTTCAAGATGGAAAGAGGAATTTGGGAATGAAAAGGAAGTACTTTATGTAGAGTTTAATAACACAGAACTTACTAACTCAAACAATGTATTAAGTTGGGTTATAAGAAATTGCCCATAGTTAACCGCTTTGACCTACAAAGCAGTTCATGTGGTTCAACCTAGTTGAAAACGGAAGATCCAAAAGGGCTAGGTAAATACATGCATACATGGATAATAGATTAATAATGGATTTTTAAAGGAATTTAAGAAATCCATCTAATCCATATGTGTTTTTAAGGATTGGTTGGGTGTTGAAATTAGGTAAGTTCCCATAAACCCTGAGCTTCTTTCTCACCTGACAAAAGAAAAGTATACGCTTTATGGATGCTGAATTTACTGTAGTGCAGTTTTCAGGAGGGTAAAAATCTCTAGGTATCAAGTGAAGGGACAGTTTAAGTTATTGGTTTTAATGATTAATCTGACCATTAGAAACCTGCCCAGTGATTATTTTTCCTTGGCTTATACATATTTTTGTTAAGAGTAAAGTATGGGGCGGGCGCGGTGGCTCACGACTGTAATCCTAGCACTTTTGGAGGCTGAGGCGGGCGGATCACCTGAGGTCGGGAGTTCGAGACCAGCCTGACCAACATGGAGAAACCCCGTCCCTACTAAAAATACAAAATTAGCTGGGTGTGGAGGTGCATGCCTGTAGTCCCAGCTATTCGGGAGGCTGAGGCAGGAGAATCACTTGAACCCGGGAGGCGGAGGTTGCAGTGAGCCGAGGTCGCACCATTGCACTCCAGCCTGGGCAACAAGAGCAAAAACTCCATCTAAAAAATAAAAAATAAGTAAATATGGTTCTTGTGCCATAGATATTTTGGTCTGTGTTAGGATGTTTTCAATTTAAATGCAGGGATTGTTACCCAATGTTTGATAAAAGAAATAATTTACAAAGAAGCTATAATAGCTCTAAACTAGTATATGCCTAATAGAATGTCTCTCTCTCTCTCTCTCTCTATATATATATATATATACATATACATATATATATGTATATATATATATGAAGTCAAAACTTACAAAATTAGAAGGGGAAATTCATCAAAGACAATCATTGTGGCAGGTTTTCTTCTTAGTAATGAATAAACACAAGAAGAGATAGAAAATTTGAATAATTTAATTCACAAATTTTAACTAATAGACACATGTAAAACCACATATGTGTTTGGAAACTGGTTTTATGATAGAATAAGATGTAGTTTCCAAACTCTGCGCTGAGGTAACATGGGGCTCCACAGTGACCTGAAAGGGTCTTTGGGATATTTCAGTTTTGAGAGAAATACAGTGACATCTTTCAGACACCACAGAACTATTAGATCTCGAGGTAGTCCACAGTTTAAACACTTAAGTTAACACTACATTCCTTTCTACAATTATTTTATCTAAGAGTGAAATAATTTTTTCTTTCAATTTATTTGTTTTTCTTTTTCCCAAATGACTACTTTGGACTACACTGTGGACTGAGAAAGTCTGGGAACTTCTGGTATAAAGCAGATGTCAGCTAATTTCAGTGTATTGTACATACATGTTCTCTGACTACAATATAATTAAATTGGAAATCACTGATTAAGACAGTTACAAAAACCTCATAGTTGTGAACGTTTTAAAGTATGTCTGAATATACTGAGCATCAAAGAAATCTTAATGGAATCTAAGAATACCTAAAAATGAACAGTAGGAAAACTATTATATGTCAGAACCTGTAGAATACAGTTAAAGTGGTAATTCAGGAGACAAATTCATAGCAAGTAGAGAGAAGGAACAACAACATACTAGGAATTTTAGAAGTCATATTAATTTAAATACAGCATAAATTTAAAAACATGAGTGCATCATTTAGTTTTTTTGCTTCATAATACACCACTCCAAACTATGTAGCTTAAAACAATAGCCATTTTATTGAGCTAACAATTTTGTGGGTTGGCAGAGTGGGTTTTCTGGCATAGGCCAGTTCAGCTATTTTCTGCAGGCTTCCCTTATTGTCTCTGGTCAGCTGGCAGGGTTGGTTGGTGACTAGATGATCTAGCATGGTCTCAGGTAACTTGGCTGGGACTTGGTTGTTGTCCACGCAGTCTCATTCTCCATGGCTCAGTGTTCACAAGGTGGTTTCAGGAAAAAAGTTGCAAAAGAGAACCTGTCCCTGCTGTGTAAGCACTTTTCGAGTCTGTTTGCTTAATGTCCCATTGCCAAAGCAAGTCACACAGCCATGCCTATAGTCAGTGTGGGACTGGATATGGGAAGGGGAATTACTGCCATTTTTGCCAACAATCTACAATTTAAGTGTGAGCAAACTTACGCAAGTAGGCAACGCGCAGTGGCTCACGCCTGTAATCCCAGGCACTTTGGGAGGCCGAGGCAGGCGGATCGCTTGAGGCCAGGAGTTTGAGATCAGCCTGGCCAACATGGCAAAAACGCATCTCTACTAGAAATATAAAAATTAGCCAGATGTGGTGACGCACGACTGTAATCCCAGCTAGTCAGAAGTTCGAGGCACGAGAATCACCTGAACCCAGGAAGCAGAGGTTAGAAGTGAGCTGAGATTGTGCCACTGCACTCCAGACTGGGTGACAGAGCAAGACTCTTGTCTCCAAAGAAAAAAAAAAAAAAACCACGATGGGTGCTTAATGAAGTGTGTGTGCTGTGTGTGTGTAAAAGCAAGCCAGATAATTTTGTTACCAAAGCCAGAATGTGACCCTTGTCATTGTTTTGCAGTATGCACATTTAATTCATATTATCCTTATGTGTTCAGTATTTGTTTCATAATTGCCTAATAAAGTTGAAGTAGTTTTAATGGATTTTTCATTAACAGTAGTCCTTACGACTTCCTAAGCATTTATTGGTTGCGTTTCAGAACAAAAGAGATGAACACTTATTGAAAAAGAGAAATGTTCCCCAAGAAGAAAGTCTAGAAGATTCAGATGTTGATGCTGATTTTAAAGCAGTAAGTTACCATGTTTTAATAGTGATTTTAAAATAATTTTTATAGTAACTGTGAGAACTTCATTTTTAATATAAGACCAACTTTATAATGATAATTAAAGTATATTAACTCTATCAGGTACACTATTTAATGAATGTAATTTTGCTAATAAACTCTGCTGAACTATTTTTTTTTCTTTTTAAGCAAAATGTAACCCTAGAAGCTATATTGCAGGTATGTCATTAATTTAATATTCTCATTTTGAAGTATTTTGAAATTGATTTTTTTTCATTTCTGAAATTTACATTTGGTATTGCAGAATGCCACAAGTGATAACCCAGTGGTTCAATTGAGTGCTGTCCAGGCAGCAAGGTAAATACTAATTTGTCCAGAGAGAGAATTATGTCATTCCTCAGTTGTGTTACCTGGGAGTCTAGAAGTTAATACATTGTTATTTCTTTTCACAGTTTGAAAATTATAGCAATTAATTTCTTATATTTATTTTCCTAGAAAACTGTTATCCAGTGACAGAAATCCACCGATTGATGACTTAATAAAATCTGGGATTTTACCAATTCTAGTCAAATGTCTAGAAAGGGATGATAAGTAAGTATGGATTTGACTCCCTATTCAGTTTTTTTGAGTTAACTTTAAAGTTTGGATTATTATTTAAACAGTGAGTTCAGTTTGGTTTTGTATTTACGATGCTTTTCAATCGTCATATATTTTAATTTTCTTATTCTGTGATCATATTTAGCAGACCCAGAGTGCTTCTCGTTTTCGTTTCTGAAGGATGTGTATGTTTTCTAGGAAATTTTTATCTCCTGTTTATTGCCTGTTTTAACTTATCTCAAATATTTATAGTCTTTATCAGGATTTTTTATTAGTAATATTTTAAAACAACCCAAATAATGTTTGAGTCACCCTTTGCTTATGAGTCTATATATAGATTAACCTCGTGACTAAGTCAACATGGATGGTTTCCAGAACTAAGTGGCTCTTTCTTACCCTGGGAATCTTCCAGCTGATTACTGATCCTGTGTTGTCTTTAACAGTACTTCATCCATGATAAGTTGTCCAACATCAGACTTTTTGTTTGTTGCAAATTAAGAATAATAGGACAGGTTATACTTACCCAGAAGAGAAGGAGTAAAACTCCACTTGATATCTTTTGAGGAACTGGCCCTATTTCCATTTTAGTGATATCTCAGTGCTGTGCCTTAAACTGTGTTAATTTGGATAAACTGGGGAGAATGTAAGTTTGAACTCCAAAATATATTAAAACAAATGCTTTTTTTTTTGCATTTAAGAGCATCTACACTGAAACTTGGGATATTTTGCTAAATGTTGTCCAAGGAATTTTCAGTTGGCTAGATAAGAATAGTGGTATATAAATGTTGCAAAAATACCATTTGCTCTCGTTGTGTGCCATAACCTCTCCCACTTTCCACCCCCAGGCCCGTAACACTTTTTAAAATACTATCATGTTTGTTTTCTATAACAGTGTTATTTAAGTGAAGGTAAGTTTTATTTTAGCTGTTGAAAAAATTCTGGCCGGGCGCAGTGGCTCACGCCTGTAATCCCAGCACTTTGGGAGGCCGAGGTAGGTGGATCGCTTGAGTCCAGGAGTTCGAGAGCAGCCTGGGCAACGTGGCAAAATCCCAGCTCTACCAAAAAAAAAAAACAAAAAACAAAAAAACAAAAAAAAAACACGAAAATTAGCCAGGTGGTGGCACTGCCTGTAGTCCCAGCTACTTGGGAGGCTGAGGTGGGAGGATCGTTTGAGCCTGGAATGTGGAGGTTGTCATGAGCCAATATCGTGCCATTGCTCTCCAGCCTGGGTAACAGAGCAAGACCCTGACTCAAAAAATAAATTCGGCTGGGTGCAGTGGCTCACACCTGTAGTCTCAGCACTTTGAGAGGCTGAGGCAGGCGGGTCACGAGGTTAGTAGATCGAGACCATCGTGGCTAACACGGTGAAACCCTGTCTCTATTAAAAAATACACACACAAAAAAAAATCAGCTGGGCATGGTGGCAGGCGCTTGTAGTCTTAGCTACTCGGGAGGCTGAGGCAGGAGAATGCTGTGAACCTGGGAGGCGGAGCTTGCAGTGAGCCAAGATCGCACCACTGCACTCCAGCCTGGGTGACAGAGCAAAACTCCATCTCAAAATAAATAAATAAATAAATAAATTCTATTCTACTTCTACCTTTAGGACCCTCCACTTGTTTGTTTTTTGGTTTGTTCTTGTTATTTATTTTTTTTTTTTGAGACAGAGTCTCACTCTGTTGCCCAGGGTAGAGTGCAGTGGTGCAATCTTGGCTCACTGCAATGTCTGCCTCCCGGGTTCAAGTGATTCTCGTGCCTCAGCCTCTTTGAGTAGCTGGGATTACAGGTGTGGCTAAGTTTTGTATTTTTAGTAGAGATGGGGTTTCACCATGTTGGCCAGGCTGGTCTCGAACTCTTGACCTCAGGTGATCCACCTGCCTTGGCCTCCCAAAGTGCAGACATTACAGGCATGAGCCACTGCGCCTGGCCTAGGGCCCCTTGTTTGTGGACAACTTCTTTTTTTTCCTTTTCTTTCCAGTCTTTTATATATAGACTAATTTGTGTGGGTGTGTCTGTGAAACATAACATATATAATACAGAAAAATATGCTAAAATATATACAGCTTAATGAATAATTATAAAACTCAGACCTCTGTAAACACCACCCAAAGCAAAACCAGAAAATTTTCTGTGATTTGGATCTGACTTTATGGATTTGTCATGGGAAGTTGTGTTATAAAGTAAAAGGCCATATACTTTGGAGCTAGATTGACTGTGGTTCAAATCCAGGGTTTGCTGTTGATAAAAATCCAAGTGGCCTTTGAACCTCAGATACCTCATCTATAAAAATTAGGTGATGGTAAGGAATGGAAATAATATATACAAAGCACTCTACACAATGTCAAACTTAAGATAAATGTCTATTTGTTTATTTTTTATTTTTATTTATCTATTTTTTTTGAGACAGAGTCTCGCTCTGTTGCCCCGGCTGGGATGCAGTGGCACAATCTCGGCTCACTGCAAGCTCCGCCTCCTGGGTTCACACCATTCTCCTGCCTCAGCCTCCCGAGTAGCTGGGACTACAGGCGCCTGCCACCACGCCTGGCTAATTTTTTGTATTTTTAGTAGAGATGGGGTTTCACCATTCACAGGATGGTCTCCATCTCCTGACCTTGTGATCCACCCACCTCGGCCTCCCAAAGTGCTGGGATTACAGGCGTGAGCCCCCGCACTCGGCCATAAGTGTCCATTTGTTATTGCACTTATTTATTTTTTCTATATCTTTTCTCATTTTTTTTTTGTTTTTCCACATGACATCTTGAAAGACTTTCTCTGGCTTTATAATTTTATTTTTTACATTTATCCATTTTCTCATTTAAGTCCCCCACTCCCAGTATTTTGCCAAACCACCTAACCAGCTTAATAACTTTCTCCTTCCAGTCTGAGGCAACATATACTGTCTTACTATTTTTGATCTTACTATTTTTTTACTTCTTCCCTGCCTCTGATATACCATCTTATTTCCTGCCTTCTGCTAGAATTCATCATATATAGGGGAAATTTTAAAAGTTTGTGGAAAAGTGGAATCAAAAGATAATAAAATATATGAAAGATAATAAATATATAAACTCGATTTCTCAACATAAGCTCCATCAAGGTCAAGACACTTGTAAGTGATATTACCAGCCATTGTCTATCCCTAAAGAACTGAGGGTCCTGGGAATTTAACCATGTCAGTGCAGTCTTTTTCATGATGTTAACTGAAGAAAACTAGATGCCCTTTTCAGGTTGTTTTTTTAAGAATAGGAAACAAAAAGGAGTCACAAGATGGCCAAATCAGAACTGTAAGGTAGATACCTAATGATTTCCTATTGATTCTTTTGCAAAATTCCTCTTGTTTGATGAGAGGAATGAGCAGAAACATTGTGGTGGAGAAAGACCCTCTGTGTAAGCTGAACCAATCAAGATGTCTGGTATTGTTATTGTTTCTGCTGTTAATCAGCAATCATCTTCCATTAAGGCACAACCAAGATTAATTTTTTCCTCAGATATTGATGTTGATTGTTTGCCACTGTGGATTACATCTTCAACATCGACTTGTCCCCCTTTTTTTTTTTGAGACAGAGTCTCATTCTGTCGCCCAGGCTGGAGTGCAGTGGCACGATCTCAGCTCACTGCAAGCTCTGCCTCCTGGGTTCACACCATTCTCCTGCCTCAGCCTCCCAAGTAGCTTGGTCTACAGGCGCCTGCCACCACGCCCGGCTGATTTTTTGTATTTTTAGTAGAGACGGGGTTTCCCCGTGTTAGCCAGAATGGTCTCGATCTCCTGACCTCGTGATCTGCCTGCCTCAGCCTCCTAAAGTGCTGGGATTACAGGCGTGAGCCACCATGTCCGGCCGACTAGGCCCTTCTTAAAAGGAGTTAACCATTTGTAAACTGCTGATTTCTTTGGGGGCATTTTCCCCATAAACTTTTAAGTACATCAGTGAGTTCACCATTATTTCTCCCAAGCTTCACCATAAATTTGATGTTTGTTTTTGCTTTAATTTTAGCAGGATTCGTGTTGCTCTCCTTCTAGGGGCTCTTCAGATTGATGACTTACCCCTTACCCCTCTTAGTGCCTCAATCTAGATCATGTTCAGACATGTATAGAAAGTTAGTATGAATTTATTTTGGTGCAAAAAAATTGAAATCCATGGAGTTTTTTCATAATACACATTTTAATGAGCTTTTTAAAGTCCCCTCATAGTTCTTCTCTGCTGCTTCATTTTCTCATATGTTCCATATTTTTAACCTGTATATATATTCCATCCTCACTATTTGCTGTATCTCTGACATTTATTCTCCTTAAAACCTTTCATTCTTGCATTCTTGGATCTCTTTAACCTTTTTTCTTTTTTTTTGAGATGGAATCTCCCTCTGTTGCCCAGGCTGGAGTGCAGTGGCGCAATCTCGGCTCACCGCAACCTCCGCCTCCTGGGTTCAAGGGATTCTTCTGCCTCAGCCTCCCGAGCAGCTGGGATTATAGGCACACACCATCACGTCCAGCTAATTTTTGTATTTTTAGTCGAGAGGGGGTTTTGCCATGTTGGCCAGGCTGGTTTCGAATTCCTGACCTCAGGTGATCCACCCGCTTTGGCCTCCCAAAGTGCTGGGATTACAGGTGTGAACCACTGTGCCCGGACTTCCTTAACCTTTTGATACTAACAACCTTGCTTGCTGTCTTCCCTGTTTATAGGCTTTTCTTTAAACTCCCTAACCTTTGTCTAATCTTAATTTTTGCTGACTAAATCCCCCCCAACCTTGGTATTCCACTTAAGGGAATTTGTACACTTTCAGCTATCCTAACTTAATATCGATCATTTCCTTTTAACAGGTCTTTCCTTTATGTCTTTTTTGAGACAGGGTTTCACTGTGTCACCCAGGCTGGAGTGCAGTGATACAACCACAGCTCTTTGAAGCCTCAAACTCCTAGGCTCAAGCAATCCCCCCATCCCAACCCCGCCCAGCCTCCCAAGTAGCTGGGACTACAGGTGTGTACCACCACATCTGGCTGATTTTTTTATTTTTTGTAAAGATGGGGTCTCATCGTGTTGCCCAGGCTGGTTTCGAACTCCTGGGCTCAAGTGATCTGCCTGCCTCAGCCTCCCAAAGTGCTGGGACTACAGGTGTAAGCCCCAACATGTCTTTTAATAGGTCTCTCCTACATCAGCCTTTAACCTTTTTTAGCCATTCTGCATACCATTGATTTGAACATTATTTTCTTTCCTCCCCTTTTCAATGCCCCATCCTTAGCATATCTGTAGAATACGCTCCTCACTCCCATCCTGAAACACACACATACACACACACACAAACACCTTGTTACTTGCTTCTTAGTTTCAGCTCTCTTGATCTAATCCTTGTCGTTCCTACACATCATGATCCTTCCATGCATGATACCTTTTTTATTTCCCACTGTCACTGCCTTTCTTTTTAAATCCATCTTTGAAAAGCTAGTTCAGTTGTCACTTTCTTTGTGAGGTCTTCCATCACTATTCGAAAATATAATGATCTTGTTTTTTTCAACAAAATTATACAGCCTTGTAATATCCCTAGTATGTAAAGCAGATGATGTAATGGAGACAGATGGGTTCTAGCTTTAAGACCAGCCTAGAGCCTGTGATAGTGGTTAAAGTGAGATGATGAGGGCCTCAACTAGCACTTGATATTAGGGGTGATTATATAAATGTAAGAAATGTTTAAGAGGTAAAATCGACATGATATATTGATTAGATGTGTCTGTGGAGAGGAAGTCAAAGTCAAGGGAAATAATGACTGGCTAAATGTTGTAATACCAGTGGACATAAAGAAGCAGGTTCATAGTGACTGGCTTTGGGAGCCAAAGAGATTTTTTAAGTAGAGATGGCTGCTGGGTGCAGTGGCTTATGCCTATAATCCCAGCACTTTGGGAAGCTGAGGTGGGCAGATCACCTGAAGTCAGGGGTTCAGGACCAGCCTGGCCAACATAGTGAAACCCTCTCTCTACTAAAAGTACAAAAATGAGCCAGGTATGGTGGTGTGCACCTGTAATCCCAGCTACTTGGGAGGCGGAGACGAGAATCACTTGAACCCTAGAGGTGGAGATTACAGTGAGTCAAGATGGCGCCACTGCACTCCCGCCTGGGTGACAGAGGGAGACTCCATCTCAAAAAAAAAAAAAAAAGGTAGGGATGGCTAGCAGGCAATTGGATTATAACAAGGTGAAATTCAAGGACAAGGCAAAGGATAGCCATATCTTATCAGTCTTAAGATTCATGAATTTAAGTGGTAGTTATGTGTCTAAAAAGATGTTTTATTGTTTTTTTACAGTCCTTCATTACAGTTTGAAGCTGCTTGGGCATTAACTAACATAGCATCAGGAACTTCTGCACAGACTCAAGCTGTTGTGCAGTCTAGTAAGTAAATTCCTTATTGTCTGAACTTTTTATGTTTTAATGATGGCAAGGAAGTAGAGTTTTGTAATAAAGAAATTTGATCTTGTAACATTTTTAAAATGATGACTTTTATAAGTTACTTTTGATGACTGATATCTTTTTCATAGCCGTCATTAATCTATCATGAAAAAATTTTAATTGTGGTTATTAAAAGAAGAGTAGAGGCCGGGCACGGTGGCTCACGCTTGTAATCCCAGCACTTTGGGAGGCCAAGGCGGGCGGATCACGAGGTCAGGAGATCGAGACCATGGTGAAACCCCATCTCTACTAAAAATACAAAAAATTAGCCGGGCGTGGTGGTGGGCGCCTGTAGTCCCAGCTACTCAGAGAGGCTGAGGCAGGAGAATGGCGTGAACCCGGGAGGCGGAGCTTGCAGTGAGCCGAGATCACGCCACTGCACTCCAGCCTGGGTGACAGAGCGAGACTCCATCTCCAAAAAAAAAGAAGAGTAGAGTTTTATCTTTTGGAGTAGACATCATGCTGTGATAACAGGATTTTAAATTCCGTTTCTGATATCTTCAAGATGCTGAATGGGTTCTGCCTTTTAGCTTAGGACATTTTAAATTTTACTTTCCTCAAGATGGGCTAATAATTATTGTTAAATGACACTGATACAAGCTCTTTAGAAAAGTACTAGGTATCACCACGTACGTTATTATAGTATGGGACACTTAGCTAATTTTAGGTGTGGTAATCAAGGTGATTTTAAGTAGCATGTGATATGGCAGTAAGTTACATTGAATCATGTATTGAGAATACTAGTCTCACCAGACCCACAGGTGGCTCACGCCTCTAATCCCAGCACTTTGGGAGGCTAAGGCAAGCAGATCACTTGAGTTCAGGAGTTCAAGAACAGCCTAGGTGACATGATGAAATCATGTCTCTACAAAATATTTAAAAATTAGCATTGCACGGTGTTGCACGCCTATAGTCCCACCTACTCAGGAGACAGAGGCGAGAGGATCGCTTGAGCCCGGGAGGCAGAGGTTGCAGTGAGCCGAGACTGCACACTGCATTCCAGCCTAGGCGATAGAGTAAGATCCTATCTCAAAAACGAACAAAGGCTGGGTGCGGTGGCTCAGGCCTGTAATCCCAGCACTTTGGGAGGCCGAGGCGGGTGGATCACGAGGTCAGGAGATAAGACCATCCTTGCTAACATGGTGAAACCCTGTCTCTACTAAAAATACTAAAACAAAATTAGCCCGGCATGGTGGCAGGCGCCTGTAGTCCCAGCTGCTTAGGAGGCTGAGGTGGGAGAATGGCGTGAACCCAGGAGGCGGGGCTTGCAGTGAGCTGAGATTGCACCGCTGCATTCCAGCCTGGGTGACAGAGTGAGACTCCATCTCAAAAAAAAAAAAAAAAAGGGTTATCATATGACCCAGCAGTTCTTCTCCTAGGTGAAACCAAGAGATATGAAAACATATTCATACAAAGACTGGTACATAAATATTCACAGCAATGTTATTCATAACTAACCCAAATGTTCATTAACTGATGAGTGGATAAAGTGAATGTGGTATATACAATGGAATACAATTGAGCAGTAAAAAAGAATGAAGTACCAATACCTGTTACAACATGGATGAACCTGAAAAATGTTAAGTGAAGTCAGACCCCTCAAAAAACACAGCATGATTTCATTTGTATGAAATGTCCAGAATAGGCAAATCTGTAAAGACAGAAAGCAGATATTTAATGGTTGCCTGTGGCTTGGGGAATGTGTGGCAGAGAAACAAATGTGGAATGACTGCCTTAAGTATGAGATTTCTTTTTTCTTTTTTTTTTTTTTTTGACAGAGTCTCGCTCTGTCGCGAGGCTGGAGTGCAGTGGCGCGATCTCGGCTCACTGCAACTTCCATCTCCCAGGTTCAAGCAATTCTCCCGCCTCACCCTGCTGAGTAGCTGGGACTACAGGTGCACGCCACCGTGTCCAGCTAATTTTTGTATTTTTAGTAGAGACGGGGTTTCACTATGTTGGCCAGGATGGTCTCAACCTCTTGACCTCGTGATCTGCCCGCCTCGCTTCCCAAAGTGCTGAGATTACAAGTGTGAGCCACTGTGCCCGGCTGAATATGAGATTTTTTTTTTTTTTTTTGAGGCGGAGTCTTGCTCTGTTACCCAGGCTGGAGTGCACTGGTGCGATCTCGGCTCACTGCAGTCTTCGCCTCCCTGGTTCAAGCAGTTCTCTGCCTCAGCCTCCAAAGTAGCTGGGATTACAGGCACCCGCCCCCACGCCTGGCTAATTTTTGTATTTTTAGTAGAGATAGCGTTTCACCATCTTGGCCAGGCTGGTCTTGAACTCCTGACCTTGTGATCCACCTGCCTTGGCCTCCCAAAGTGTTAGGATTACAGGCGTGAGCCATTGTGCCCAGCCAAGATTTCTTTTGAGGTCATGGAAATGTTATAAAATTAGATTGTGGTGATGTCCTCACAACTCTGTATAAATATGAAATGTTGAATTACACACTTAAATGTAAATTTATTGTAATTATATCTCAATAAAGTTGTTAAAACTGAATTAATTTTAATTTAAATTTTAAGTAAATAATACAAGTAATACACAGATACAGCAAAAAAAAATCTTAGAGGTAGTATACAGTTGATTGAAATTTTTAAAAAGTGATCTAGCTTATGCTGGAAATGGGTATAATGTATAAATTCTGTAAAGAGTAAGGATTATGAGAAATTATTTTAAAGTATAAGATAGACCTGATATGAGATTAATCAGTTCTTTGGTTAATCCCTGTATCAGGAATTGAGATTATGTAGACTAAAACATTACATTTTAAGGTTACATGTTTGGGGTAGGAACTCTTTTTTTTTTAGTGGATTATAGGAAGGATTTCATGCTGTTGCTTTCTTTTAGTTAATGGTATGATAGCAACCTTTAGATACTGCCAATTGGTATGTTACTTGACTATTACTAGGGGAAAATACTGAAATTGATTCTTTTTAGGGTAAAGATATTTGCCACATTTGTTCTTCCAGCTACAATGTGCCAGGCTCTGTATTTGATCAATTTCTTTGATCTGAGATCTATAAACTCTTCAACATGTTGCTAGTATAAATATTAGTTTTTCTTTATTATAGATGCAGTACCTCTTTTTCTGAGACTTCTTCATTCACCACATCAGAATGTTTGTGAACAAGCAGTATGGGCTTTGGGAAACATTATAGGTAAGTGGTTTGAAAGGAATCCTGTTAAGAATCTAAATTAACTTTTTTCCTACATTGGCATAGCCATTACATACTATGTTTCCTCTGAATTTAATGTGGGTTGACTCTCTTCTTGCCTCATAAGTACTGACTTAAGATGATACTCTCTGAAAAGGATATACAGTTTGCTGTTAGCATTGGTAGGTTAAATTTATATTCCCCAAATCAAAATCTGGAGAAACAACACTTGATGCCTTTGACTAATGGTGAGGAAACATAGAACGTCAGTGTTCCCACATGAGCCATTGCATACATTTCAGACTTTCTCATCCTGAATGTAAGTTTTTTTTAAATACAATTTTCATTTCTGTAGGTGATGGTCCTCAATGTAGAGATTATGTCATATCACTGGGAGTTGTCAAACCTCTTCTGTCCTTCATCAATCCCTCCATCCCCATCACCTTCCTTCGGAACGTCACATGGGTCATTGTCAATCTCTGCAGGAATAAGGATCCCCCACCGCCTATGGAGACAGTTCAGGAGGTAAATGAAGAATTGTAAAGGCCAGATGGTATATTTTCCCTATGTTTGTACTTTAGGAATTCATGTACAGGGGACAAGATAACACATATACTGATTTCATTGCAGGTGTGAGTTTTTTTTGTTTGTTTGTTTGATACGGAGTCTTGCTCTGTTGCCCAGGCTGGAGTGCAGTGGCACAATCTTGGCTCACAGCAAGCTCCACTTCCTGGGTTCACGCCATTCTCCTGCCTCAGGCTCCTGAGTAGCTGGGACTACAGGCACCCGCCACCACGCCTGGCTAATTTTTTTGTATTTTTAGTAGAGACGGGGTTTCACCGTGTTAGCCAGGATGGTCTCGATCTCCTGACCTTGTGATCTGCCTGCCTCGGCCTCCCAAAGTGCTGGGATTACAGGTGTGAGCCACCACGCCCGGCTGCAGGTGTAAGATTTTAAAAGTAACGTACCATATTTAATTACTGACTCCTATGAAATAAAAGTTGAGTGTCTTACTGTACCTGAAAGAATGTCAGTTCATCCTAATGCCTATTTTTTTGATTATCTGCATAAAAAGAAAATATAAAAATTCAGAGAGAAAAATACAAAAGGAAAACAGTCTCAAAGTTTATTACTGTATTGCATTGTTGGCTTAAAGCTATAAAAGGGGGTTGCTACAGGCAAAACTAGTATACTTACATGCAAATGTTCTTGAATGAGTTTGCTTTAAGTCCAGTTGATTTTTTTTCTTCTTCTTCTTCGAGACAGTCTTGTTCTATTGCCCAGGCTGGAGTGCAGTGGCACGATCTCAGCTCACTGCAGCCTCTGCCTCCTGCGTTCAAGCGAGTCTCGTGCCTCAGCCTCCTGAGTAGCTGGGATTACAGGCTAGCGCCACCACACCCAGCTAGTTTTTGTATTTTTAGTAGAGATGGGGTTTCACTGTGTTGTTGGCCACGCTGGTCTCGAACTCCTGACCTGAAGTCATCTGCTCACCCCAGTATCCCAAAGTGCTGGGATTACAGGTGTGAGCCACGGCCCCCGGCCTAACTCCAATTTATTTCTGACAAAATTGGAGTTCTTAAAAGTGTGACATATTTTTTGTTAAATCTAATTAAAGTAAAAACTATTTTATTTACATTTGACATGTAAATAGATCCGAGTACTTTGCATTTTAAAAAAAATCATACATAACCTTTATTCACTGTTGACTGTGTTATCTCTTTTTTTTTTTTTTTTTGAGACAGTCTTGCTCTGTTTCCCAGGCTGGAGTGCAGTGGCACAATCTTTGCCCACTGCAACCTCCACCTCCGGGGTTCAAGCGATTCTCATGTCTCAGGCATGTGCCACCATGCCAGGCTAATTTTTGTATTTTTAGTAGAAATGGGTTTTCACCATGTTGGTCAGCTGATCTTGAACTCCTGGCATCAAGCAGTCCACCCACCTTGCCCTCCCAAAGTGGTGGGATTACAATCATGAGCCACCACACTTGGCCAACTGTGTATCTTTATAATGGACATCTGTCTCTAGCACCTGCTACTTTTTGTTGCTATGCAAAGGTATTTTGTGTGATTTCCTACAACCCCCTGCTCCCTTTCTCCCAGATTTTAAAAAGAGATCTCTGGGGCCTGAATTTAACAAGCAAAGCTTTGTACTTTGTACTGGTTCGAATTTTCTTGACTAAAGCTGAAGTTGAAAACTTAGCTTTTTGTTTTTGTGATCTTATCTTTACATATAAAAAGTGGTAGCTTATTAAGTAAAGTTGTATTTTTACTTTAAGCAGGTAAGTGAGACAATTATGGCAGTTTTAAGTGTAGCTTTTCTTAAATAGCTATAACTGTATACTTGCATCTCCATTTTTTCCACTTGACATTTTATGCCATAAAGAAGGTTATTAAAAACAAATGTTTTTCTTTTAAGGTACATTAACTTCTGCCAGATTTATTTGGATATTTTAACTTGTTAATTGAACGTATTTCAGTTTAACATTTGAAATATGTTTTTGGTTTTTTTAGATTGAATTTATCAGATTTTCATTTTCCTAAGATATTCAGACAAATTTAACATTGTCTTTCTTGCCCTACAAACCATATTTACCTGCTTTTTATGTCAAAGTTGTTTATTTTTACAGACATATTAATTAACTAATGTTAAGTATTGTTTATTTTCTTTCCTCAGATTTTGCCAGCTTTATGTGTCCTCATATACCATACGGATATAAACGTAAGTTAAGAAGCAGCTTAAATGTGGGATTTTGCTCTTGATGGGACTGAAAGGGTTTTTATGTAAGTGTCAGCATACATTTTATCAACTTGTCAAGTTTCTACAATGTATTTACAGTTTTCAGAAATAGGATTAAGCTTAAATTAGGTTTATAGCTTAAATCTGTAAGCAGTAACAGCCAGACAGCAAAAATGCTCACTTTTGAGAAATTACTGCATATGTAGTTTATTTCTGTCATTATTAAGTAGTGTTTTTAAGCCTTAATATTTGTAAAGCGGTAAAACCTCATGAAATAGCATACTTTTAAAAAAAAGTCTCACTGGTTCTTACAACAGATAAGCTAGATATTATTCCCCCGATTTTATAGAATAAGAAGAAACGGACTCTCAGAGAGAGGTTAAATGACTTATCTAAAGGGGAAGAGCTAGTAAGGGTCAGAGTCAATATTCAAACTGAAGTCTTCTCATAACAGGTCTTGGGTACTTGTCACAAAACCATGCTGCCTTTTTATGCTACAGCCTTTTTGGATACAGTATTGAAGAATGTATCGTTTTAAATGCAAGGCATTTTTAGATGATTTTTTTTCATTATATTCAGATTTAGTGAAGCATTTACTGTCTACATTCTGGCAAGTTTGATACTATCTAGGCAATCTGAAAATTCTCCTAAATGCAGTAGGGTAAATTGTTACTTTTCCGTGGAGTAAAACAGTGGATAAATTTCGGTGACTAGTGTCGATCCAGTTTCTTTTATTCTAACTAACATCCCTTTCTGATTTGTTGTATATTTGTGTTTTTGTAATCTTATCTTTACATATATACAACGTACATACATAAGTGTATATGTGTGGCAGAATTGTGAATTGTGTGTAATTTATCATTGGGACAAAGAAAATACATCTTTGCTTACTTTTCTCACAAGGCAATATAATTTGTATATAAAAATTGTATCACATTACTCTAGCTCATTTGCAGATTTTAAGCTCTTAGGATGGAATCTTTTAAAGATACCTAAAGTCACTTTGTGTTTGACACAGCCTAAAATGTCATTAAAATGAAGTAAAACATGTTTATATGCTGTCTTATTTCCAAAATGGATATAAAGTGACTTAACAAAAGACATATAAGATAATATCTGTAAAGGAAAAAGTAAAATTTATACAGAAGTTTAGTTGTAAGCTTTCTGACAGCAAAGATTAAAAAGGGAATAAGCAAAATATCTGCTGTTTGCTTCAGGACTTTCCCCCAGAACATTATAGAATTAACTATAGGCAAATAAAAGCTTTCACCATCTGTTGGTTGTGTTTATGTGAAAGCTGGGGTATTAAAGTGGCAGTGTACTCTAGTTACAGGTATATTAGTCAAGTTTAGCAAACACTCACAAATTGTTCCACTTAAAGCCAGAATTGTGCCATGAATTGTACACTCAGTGATAAGACATAAAGAGACCGTGCCCTCTAAGACCTTAACATTAAAAACGTAAAAAGAGTTAAAAGGAAAGAACTTATGTCAAGAAATTGCTGTGCTGGATCTGTCTGTAGACTCCTTTTATCTTACCAGTATCCTTGTAAGATAAGTTTTATTCTCCTGTTTCACAAATACAAATACAGAGATTGAAACCCAGTAAAGTGTTTTTTTTTTGTTTTTTTTTTTTTGGAGACAGAGTCTTGCTCTGTCACCCAGGCTGGAGTGCAGTGGCACGATCTCGGCTCACTGCAAGCTCCGCCTCCCGGGTTCCCGCCATTCTCCTGCCTCAGCCTCTCCGAGTAGCTGGGACTACAGGCGCCGGCCACCACGCCCGGCTAATTTTTTGTATTTTTAGTAGAGACGAGGTTTCACCGTGGTCTCGATCTCCTGACCTCGTGATCCGCCTGCCTCGGCCTCCCAAAGTGCTGGGATTACAGGCGTGAGCCACCGTGCCCGGCCGAAACCCAGTAAAGTTAAATAATCTTTCTGAGGTCATGCAATGAATGAGAGCCATACCTGAGAACTGAAGCCAGGTCCAAGGCCTGTGCTTTTTCATACCATGATCACATATTCAATATAATCCATAGGCTCACAGTGAAAAAAAAAAAAAATCATACCATGAGCACATAAACGCAAAACATGGTATGAAAGCCAACAAGAAAAAAAGTAAGATAGAGCAATGACCAAAATGCTATATTATGGAAGCACAGATAATTTTGCTGGCGAAGCAGAAAGCTTCGTTGACAAAGTAACATTTGAGACAAGCATTATGAGGAGACGGAAGTGGGGACAGAGTCAAAGATTATAGTGTTCATAGTTAGCATTTATTGAGTTTAAAATCTGCCAGGCACCGTTTAAACACTTTTGCTATGTTAACCCATTTAATTCTTAAAAAAGTCTTGTGATCACGATTTGTACTCTCATTTTTTTTTTTTTTTTTTTTTTTGAGACGGAGTCTCGCTCTGTTGCCCAGGCTGGAGTGCAGTGGCGCAATCTCGGCTCACTGCAAGCTCCGCCTCCCGGGTTCACGCCATTCTCCTGCCTCAGCCTCTCCGAGTAGCTGGGACTACAGGCGCCCGCCACCACGCCCGGCTAATTTTTTTGTATTTTTAGTAGAGACGGGGTTTCACCGTGGTCTCGATCTCCTGACCTCGTGATTCGCCCGCCTCGGCCTCCCAAAGTGCTGGGATTACAAGCGTGAGCCACCGCGCCCGGCCCTGTACTCTCATTATCTCCATCATCTACAAACGTTGTAAAAGAAGCAGAGGTACTTAAGTAATTTGTCTCACGTCATATAACTAGGATGAATAGGATTTTCACAGGTTGAGAGAAAGTCATTTCAAGAACACAGAGGAAGATATTAAGGACTCAAGAATACATGGAGGTTTAAGAGAATACAGGTAGATAATAACCTAATACATTTGCTAAGGAGTTAATTTGCAGAGTCTTTGATTCTTTTTTTTTTGTTTTCTTTTTTTTCCGAGATGGAGTCTCGCTCTGTCACCAGGCTAGAGTGCAGTGGTGCAATTTAGGCTCACTGGAACCTCCGCCTCCCGGGTTCAAGGGATTCTCCTGCCTCAGCCTCTCCAGTAGCTGGGATTACAGTGCACGCCACCACTCCCTGCTAATTTTTTATATGAGTTTTTGATTCTGTATTAAAGAGTTTTAAGTTTATCTTGTAATGAGTGCAGAGTCATTGTAGATTTTTTAAGTCGAGAAATGATATTTCTGTTTTATACAGATAAAATTATCTGTAACAGACAAATAACACAGAAAAGATATGGAAGGTTTGAAGTAGGGAAAGTTTGACTGTAGGTAGATATATTTTGCTATCATAATAGGTTTAGGGAAGTTGATGAAGGCATGGACTATTACTAAATTGCAATAATAGGAATGGTTAAGGGAGAAAAAACTTTGTTAGGAAATAAAGTGAGTAGAACTTGGAACTTGTTCCTCAGTGGTGGTATTTTCCAAAAGCAAAAGACAATACAGATTTTGGATTTGTCAGTATTTAAAGGATTGATGAAAACCTGGGCATTGAATGAGATCGCCTGGGGGAGGCTGTATTTCGGAAGGAGGGCTAAAAATGTAACTCAGGAATTCCCTGCGTTTCAGCAATGGCAGCAAGGGAAGAAGAACCAACAAAGTCGTTTTTAAAAGTAGTATAATGATGGCTGGGCACGGTGGCTCACATTTGTAATCTTAGCACTTTGGAAGGCTGAGGACAGCGGATCACTTGAGGTCAGGAGTTTGAGACCAGCCTGGCCAACATAGCAAAACCCCGTCTCTACTAAAAATACAAAAATTAGCTGGGCATCGTGATGCGTGCCTGTAATCCCAGCTACTTGGGAGGCTGGGGCAGGAGAATTGCTTGAGTCGGGGAAGTGGAGGTTGCAGTGAACCCAGATCACGCCACTGCACTCACACGTGGGCAACAGAGCGAGATGCTGTGTTAAAAAAATAATAATTAAATAAAATTAAAGTAGTGTGATAGAAGCATAAACTGTGGAACAAATAGTGGGGAAAAAATAAGGCAGAGATTTAATAGGTTCTAAATTATATAGTCTTGTCTAAAGAACTACATATCCTTTTTATGTAGCAGATAAGGAGCCAGAGAATAAATTGTCAAATTTTTATTTTGGATTGATAGCTCAAAGGCTAATATAGATCAAAGGCAAGAAAATCGCTTGAGCCCAGGAGTTCAAGCCCAGCCTAGGCAACATACTGGGACCCCATCTCTAAAAATAAAAAATTAGAGACTACAAGTATCTGCAGTTTCAGGGTGCCTAACACCCAGCTGTAGCTTACCTTCTCCCAGCCTTTGAGATATTGCCATGGAGACCTCACTGAAAACCATTAGTTGATCTCAGTCTACAATTTCATTATTAGTTAGAAAAAAAAAATAGTTTTCTGCTAATAGTAGTGACCATGTAATGGAGAAACATCTTAAGGCATCATGTTGTTTTGCACAGGATTCTGTTTTGTGGACACAGTTTATTTAAACACACTATTATGGATAGGCATTTAGGCTATTTCCTGAATTCTGCAAATGTAAAAGTATTATACCAATGACTATTGTACGTTTTCATATTATTGGAGGTATATCTTCAGGGTATATTCTTAGAAGCAGGATTGCTGGGTCAAAGAGCGAATGCATTTGTAATTTCGTTGCATACTGCCAAATTCCCTGCTATAAGGGTTGTGCCATTTTGCCTTGGTATTTGGGAAGGTTTGTATTCTTGTTCTAGTGGTTGCCTTTATTGTGGTTGCCTTTATTCTTATATCTTTTCTTTTTTACTGTTTTGATAGTTTTAAACGACATTTTTCAGCTCCTTTATAGAGTGTGTTGTCACATTTAAAATTTTTGTTCATCTGATAGGTAAGAAATATTATCTCAGTTTTAATTTGCATTTTACTTTTTATGAATGACGTTGAACATTGTTTCATTTATTTAAGGGCCATTTTAATTTGTATCTTTGCAAACAGACTACTCATATTTACTGTCTGTTTTTCTGTAGGATTTTTGGTCTTTTTCTTAGGCTTTAAGAGTTCTTTATATATTAAGGATATTAGCTCTTCCATACTTAAAATACTTCCCTAGTTTGTCTTTTGTCTTTGACTATGATGTTTTGCCATGTGAACTTTTTGTATATAATCAAATTCATCAACTTTTTAAAATTGTATCTACATTTTATCTGAACTATAGATGTTTTATGTTAGAGAAATATCTATGCATTCCTTTTTTGGGTGTTCTATCAAGGACACTGAAAAAATGTGATGAATTTTTCAGTGTCTGTAGAGAAAATTCTATTATTTTTCTCCTTAAATCTATTAATAAAACTTATATTAATGATATTTTAAAAATTGAACCATCCTTGCATTCTTTGAATCATCTCACTTGATCATTATATGTTAGTTTCTCAATGTAGTATGTGATTCTGTTAATAATATTTTATTTCAGATTTTTACGTCAGCATTCACATAAATGCTACTGGTTTGCAGTTTAGCTTTTGTTCAATTTATTAGGCAATAATTTACATTAATTACAAATATTAATATTAAATGTAATTATATTAATACAGTTAGTTAATGATGCTATAATCATGATGTATTAGGTTTTATACTTTTATTGTTTTATTAAAGTTTAGGTGTTAATGTTATGCTTCCTTAATTTTCTGTACTCTGGAACAATTTATATAGCATTGAGTCTGTCTGACCTTTGAAGATTTGATAGTTTCCCTCTTAAATCCTTTGGGATTTTGGTACTTTTTTGTGGGGTTAGTTTCATGATAATTTTCTTTATTTTCGATATGGGAGTTGGCTTGTTTAAGCACTCTTTCTAAAGGAGGTCAGTTTCTATAAACTATTGTTCTAGTAAATTATTCATTGCACCTACGTTTACTTGCATTAAAGTGTGCAGGGTAGTTTTTTGTTCTAATTTATTATTTTAAGGGTTATTTTATCATTTCTTGTTTTGTGTATTTGTGCCCCCTCCCTGCTCTTTTCTAATTAAGTTAGGTAGGACTTTTTCTGTTTCTTAGTTGTTTTTTGTTTTTTTTTTTCAGAGAACCAGGGTTTCAGTTTATTAGTTAGATCTATGATTTTTCTGTTCATCTCATTACTTTTGTATTTTTCATTGACTCATCATAATCACCCAAAATCCGTAGTTTACACTGTTGTTCACTCACTCTTGTTGTGCACTCACTCTTGCTGTTGTGCATTCTATGGGTTCAGACAAATTTGTATAAATTTTTAAGGCTATGAATTTTCCTTTAATCACTGTTTTAAATAAATCTCGTAGATTCCGATGTGTGGCATTTTTGTTTTAACTTTTTAGAAATTTTGTTGAGTTTAAGCCAGGCGTTTTTGCTCATGCCTGTAATCCCAGCACTTTGGGAGGCTGAGGCGGGCAGATCACCTGAGGTCAGGAGTTTGAGACCAGCCTGGCCAACATGGTGAAACCCCATTTCTACTAAAAACACAAAAATTAGCTTGATGTGATGGCGCGTGCCTGTAATCTCAGCTACATGGGGCACTGAGGCAGGAGAATCACTTGAACTTAGGAGGCAGAGATTGCAGTGAGCCAAGATTGTGCTACTACACCCCAGCTGGGGTGACAGAGTGAGACTCTGTCTCAAAAAGAAAAAAAAAATAGAAATTTTGTTGTTGGGTTTTTCTGTTTTGTGTGTGTGTGTGTGTGTTCACCTAAGAGCTGTTTAATATAAGGCTATTAAATTTCTACATAGAAAAGCCTTTTTGGTTTTCATTTTATTAATGTATAAGTTTATTGCCTTGTGATAGGCTTATAATGTTTCTGACTTAGGTAATTTATTGATATTTTCTTTGAACCTAATATATTTGTACATGTGCAAGTTGTAGTTACCATTATCGGGGTATAAAGTTCAATATATATTCATGAAAGTTATACCTTTATTTTTTGCCTGTTTGACTTCCCTCATATGACAGTAGTATGTTAAAACCTCCTATTATTAGTATGTTTTTACATATATTTGTGTGCGTGTGTGTGTGTGTTCTCTGCTTTAAAACAGTGATTGCAGGGCTATTTGGTTAATAGATGTTTATAACTGTTGTATTTTCATGATAAATTGTGGGATTTAACTTTGTAAAGTATCCTTTTTTCTTTGCAATGCTTTTTAGCTTAAATTCTACTGGTCTTTTAACAGGATTACAACCTCAGCTTTCTTTTTATCGTTTACTTGGCATACTTTTGCTCATCCCTTTATTTTTAGCCTTTCCAAATTCTTTATGTGTGTCTCTTGTATACAGCATGGAATTGGGTTTTGTTTTGAGAGCCTGAGCCAATTTGAAAATCTTTTTTTTTTTTAATAGGTTAGGCCCATTCACATGGGTTGATAGATTGATTTGAACTGTCATTTTGTGAAATAATGTCTCCCTGTGTTTTTTTTTTCTCTGCTAAGCATACTTTTGTCTTTTTCAATTTTCTTTTGGTATTTGGGGAGGTTTGTATTTTTGTTCTATTGGTTACCT
The DNA here is from genome assembly GCF_028878055.3 of Symphalangus syndactylus. Classification (NCBI taxonomy): domain Eukaryota; kingdom Metazoa; phylum Chordata; class Mammalia; order Primates; family Hylobatidae; genus Symphalangus; species Symphalangus syndactylus. The sequence continues at coordinate 87,440,774 of NC_072437.2, read as the reverse complement.
TTATTCTTTTTTATTTATTTTATTTTAATTTATTTATTTTTTTTATTATTATACTTTAGGTTTTAGGGTACATGTGCACAATATGCACGTTTGTTACATATGTATCCATGTGCCATGTTGTTTTGCTGCCCCCAGTTACCTTTATTCTTACACCTTTTTAATACTCTCTTCTTTTTTACTGTTTTGACAGTTTTAAATGATATATTTTTTTACTTCTGTCTCTTACCTGTGCAATGATGCATGAGCTTATTCTATTTTTTCTTTTCTTGCCTCAACCTTCCATTTTTTAATCTGATTCTAGACTTATCTATTTTGCCAAATTTGGAACATATTTCTTCATATTTTTTTCAGTTCCGCCTTTCCTTGTAGGGACTCTGAAGACACAAATATTAGATCTATTGTTATTGTGCTGGAAGTTCCTGAGAGTTAATTTCTCTTTAATCTTTTTTTTTTTTTTTTTTTTTCTGTTATTCAGTTTGGATGATTTCTATTGATGTATCTTTGGGTTCATTTATTTTTTTTCCCCCTCTATCATGTCGGGTTTTTTTGCCGAGAATTCCCATTTTAAATTTGTTTCAAATGTGTTCATAATTGTTCACCAGTGCATTTTTATGATAGTTACTTTAAAATTTTATCAAGTCCTTGTCAGATAATTCCAATATGTGTGTCATCTCAATATTGGCATCTGTTGACTGTCTTTTCTCTTTTGAGAATTTCCTGGATTTTGGTGTGAAGGGTTATTTTCCATTGTAGCCTACACATATTGGTGTTATGCTTTGAGACCCCTGTTTCTAGGTAAATCTAGTTACTCTTACTGCCAGGTTGGGCAGTAGCCAGACTTTGTTCTCACACACAGCATCTGCAGACACCTCCAGCGGGGAGGCCTCCTCACTTCCAGAGTAGGAAATGGGCTGGTAGGTGGGCTCAGCTCGTGGGCCCAGCTTCTATCCTCCAATTTTTGAAGTTGAAATATTTCTATTTTCCTAAAACCTATAACATTTACAAATTCTTTTTCCACTCTTATCTCCATGTTTATGTTAGTTGTTGATATACAATTAAATACATTAAATGCTCGTTTATCAATCCTGTTGCTGAAGTTTCCCCAGTCGTCTGTTGAGTGAAGCTCATGCTCTAGTTAAAGGATCAGCAAAATTTTCTGTAAAGGTTCAGAGAATATTTTAGGCTTTGCAGGCTATATAGTCTCTCCCACTAAAGTGGGCTGCCCTCTCCCCTTCTCTGCTCTCTTTTACACAGTCTTGAGGCAAGAGGTCCAGACAAAAGCTAGAATTTAATTTTTTCTCCTGTTACTGATAATGGAAATTTTTAGTGTTCTCTGACTCTTAGTAATGCTAAAGGGATGTGGGTTATATGTGTAGTTTTATTTTATTTATTCATCTATATCCTTTTTTGAAGGGTATGTGAATTCAGGTGCCTGCTATTATTTTAGGGCAAAAAGATGTGTTGTCTTCAATTTGGATGACCTAATAGGAAACATCTTGATTTCACATAAGCTACAACCAGTGCCTATATTCCTCTGTGACGACACCAAGCAATGCCACATACAAGATATTTGACCTTGAATGAATCACCAGATCGCTAAGCCTGTTTTCTTCTATGTAGTTGCAAAGTTAGGATGGGCATAGGGCATGGTTTATACTCCAGGTTTATACTTCAGTTGGGGACACATTTCAGGAGATTTTCAAACAGTTTTTTCCCCAGATGAAGTTAAAGTGCCAAGTCATTTCTTTTATTGGTTTACTTTAGTAGTCTGAAAATTGTATTGCTAAATATGTTGGAAAACCAGTAGAGTAGATAGATGACCTTTCTGTTCTCTTCTGAACTTGAAACAGTATGGTGTGCTGGCCTCATTCTTGTAAATAGTGTTTTTCTGTGTGATTATTAGGTAGCTAATTTGTGAGGGCAGGGAGAATTACTTTTCTGCCTGTTTTTAAATTCATCTGTCTGATACATAAATGCAGAAGTTGGAATAGAAGTTTTCCCAGACTTCTGTGTCTCATTTTTTGTGAAGAATGATCTGAGGTAGGCATTGAAAGAAAGATAAGGTACTCTCTACTTAATAGATTAATCAGCTAAGCAGGTATTTTTGCCACTAAGCTAAAACTTGAAATTTGGTTACTTTGGTTACTTTTTCTGTCACTGCTTCTGAGGTGTGTTGAACATGTAAAGCATTCAAACAAATATGGAAAATGGTTTTTCTTTTGTGTTTCCTGTAGATTCTTGTAGACACTGTTTGGGCTCTGTCATACTTGACAGATGGAGGTAATGAGCAGATACAGATGGTTATTGATTCAGGAGTTGTGCCATTTCTTGTGCCCCTTCTGAGCCATCAGGAAGTCAAAGTTCAAGTAAGTATTTTTAAATTTTTCTTATTTGTATACAGTTGTGTTTGCTATAACCAGTTAACTTGTACAACTAGGCTTTAATTCTATCTGTAAGTGCTTACCTTCCAGATTTCTTCTGCTAGTCCCTGAGCTTGATTTTGTTGATTTCCAAATCTTTATCTCACCCAGTTTCTTTGCTGAGTTCCACACCTGTATAGCCAATTGTTCTTGACCCTTTATACATATCATCTAAGAACTCCTTCAAGCTTTCCGTGGTTAACTAGACAGAAATGAAACGATCATCTCCCACAAACCTGCTCTTCTTCCTTGTCTGCCTTCAGTGAACAGCATGGCCTAAGCTAGAAATTTTGATTTCTTCTTGCAATTCCCATTCCATTACAAAATCATTTCAATTCTTCTTACATAGGTTCAAATCTGGCTCTCCTTATCTATCTAGAACAACAGATTTAGTTCAAGACTCTGTCTTTCCCACAAATAATTGCAGTAACCTAATTGCATTTCTTCTTTCTCTCTCCCACTCTAATTAGGGGTAGGCACTTGCTAGATCTGTTCATCCTGCTTCTACCAAAGTGACTTTCTAGGTGGAAATGTGTGCCCATTCCAGGCCTTTATTAAAATATTATATATCTTTTTGAGATAGAGTCTTGCTCTGTCACCCAAGCTGGAGTATGGTGGCGCGATCTCTGCTCACTGCAGCCTCTGCCTCTCAGGTTCAAGCGATTCTCCTGCCTCAGCCTTCAGAGTAGCTGGGATTACAGGCATGCACCATCACACCAGCTAATTTTTGTATTTTTAGTAGAGATGGAGTTTCACTATGTTGCCCAGGCTGGTCTTAAACTCCTGACCTCAGATGATCCCCCCGCCTCGGCCTCCCAAAGTGCTGGGATTATAGGCATGAGCCACCATGCCCAGCCTTAAGAAACTGGACTTCTAAAATTTTAATTTCCTTTTATTTTTTGAATCTTTTTCCAACCAATTTTCACACAATTTTTTTTTTCATAAAGTTTCAGTTTTTCACAAGAGACTATTTAAAATTCAGAATTGCTCTCAGACTGCTTGGTGCTTTGTGAAAGGATGAAATAAGTGTTATTTACCCCTTGCATTTTTACTTTTTCTCAGGATTATGAAAAATATAGAATCAGTCTTATAAGCAAATAAATTTATAGAAAACATTTTATTCCCACCCTAGACAGCAGCCCTCAGAGCAGTTGGCAACATAGTGACTGGCACCGACGAGCAGACCCAGGTTGTTCTCAATTGTGATGTCCTGTCACACTTCCCAAATCTCTTATCACACCCAAAAGAGAAGATTAATAAGGTAAGACATGTAATGTCCTCATTATGCTATTTCTATGTCTCATTTTTAACTGTCTCCTTGTTTCTATTGCTACTTGTATGTTTTTCTTAAAAACCACTGCAGCGAAGATGAGAATTATTTTAAATCACCTCTGCAAATGTTTTTCTTCAACCTTTTTTTTTTTTTTGAGACAGAGTCTGTCTGTTGCCTAGGCTGGAGTGCAGTGGCACGATCTCAGCTCACTGCAACCTCTGCCTCCTGGGTTCAAGCGATTCTCCTGCCTCAGCCTCCCAAGAAGCTGGGACTACAGGCGCCCACTACCACGCCTAGCTAATTTTTCTATTTTTAGTAGAGATGGGGTTTCACCATATTGGCCAGGCTGGTCTCGAACTCCTGACCTTGTGATCCGCCTGCTTCAGCCCCACAAAGTGCTGGGATTACAGGCGTGAGCCACCGCGCCCAGCCTTTTTCAACTTTTAATCGCTTCTGGTAGGTGCTGCCCTGATCATCACAGAGTAAAAAACATTTTTAGACTACCTGTGTTTCTATTTAAGTAGACTGAGCATAGCAACAGTCATTAAATTAGTAACCACTTGAAAGTGCAGAGAAAATCTGCCATTTGAATGGCTGGTATTTTTGTTACACAAACACATCATAAAAATTTTGATCTCCTAGCAAAATTAGATTGGACCCAAAGACGAGGTGCCTAAATTCAAGGATCATAAAAAATTACTCTTTTTAATATTTCAAGCTTCATAGACAAGTTTATTATTAATTGTGTAATATGTACTTACTAGTATGTAATAAGTCTTCATGTCTGGCTTATTTCATCTAGCGTGTTTTCAAGGTTCATTCATTTTGCAGCATGTGTCAGAACTTTATTCTTTCTATGGCTGAATAAATATTCCATTGTATGTATACACCATATTTTGTTTTTCCATTCTTCTGTTGATGGACACTTGGGTTGTTTCCACCTTTTCACTATTATGAATAATGCTGCAGTGAACATTGGCATACAAATACCTATTTGAGTTCCCGCTTTCAATTTCTTTGGATATATAACTGCAAGTAGAATTGCTCGATCATATGTTAATTCTGGGTTTAGCTTTTTGAAGAACCACCAAACCATTTTCCATTGCAGCTGCACTGTTTTACATTCCCACCAGCAGTGTTACTAGAATTCTAATTTCTCCACATCCTAGCCAACGCTTATTTTCTATTAAAAAAAAATTACTGACATCCTAGTAGATGTGAAGTGGTGTCTCATTGTGGTTTAAATTTACATTTAGTTGGCTGGGCACGGTGGCTCACGCCTGTAATCCCAGCACTTTGGGAGGCCGAGGCAGGCGGATCACGAGGTCAGGAGATTGAGACCATCCTGGCTAACACAGTGAAACCCCGTCTCTACTAAAAATACAAAAAATTAGCCGGGTGTGGTGGCAGACGCCTGTAGTCCCAACTACTCAGGAGGCTGAGGCAGGAGAATGGCATGAACCCAGGAGGCAGAGTTTTCAGTGAGCCAAGTTTGTGCCACTGCACTCCAGCCTGGGCGACAGAGCAAGACTCTGTCTCAAAAGAAAAAAAGAGAAATAAATTTACATTTAGTTTACTAAAGTTTTGTCTGCCTAATATACTACCATCACCCAAAACCAGCAGAACTGATCATTTCTTCTTGGTCATCATAACTATATTTATATAGTTACTTGAGTATAATTTGACTGTTGGGTTCTTATAGAAAAGTATGGTGTCAAAAAACACATTTAATAGATACGTTTGTTCCAGTGAAGAGAAAGAAGCCAGAGACTTTCAGATCTGGGCCAGTTATTTTTACTATAGAAATTTTTAACAATATAGGTGATTCTTTTTTTTTTTTTAGCTAAATGAATATATTCCATAATTGGAAACAACTGAGAAGTGAGGAAGCTGGGCAGAAGTCAGCAGAGAAAGGTTCCGGCCTGTGATGTAGTATGTTTTTAAGTGAGGGTATCGTGGGGGTAGAGGAAAATTTCATAGAAATGCTGTCTCAAGCCGGGCGCGGTGGCTCACGCCTGTAATCCCAGCACTTTGGGAGGCTGAGGCAGGTGGATCACGAGGTCAGGAGATCGAGACCACGGTGAAACCCCGTCTCTACTAAAAATACAAAAAAATTAGCCGGGCGTGGTGGCGGGCGCCTGTAGTCCCAGCTACTCGGAGAGGCTGAGGCAGGAGAATGGCGTGAACCCGGGAGGCGGAGCTTGCAGTGAGCCGAGATTGCGCCACTGCACTCCAGCCTGGGTGACAGAGCAAGACTCCGTCTCAAAAAAAAAAAAAAAAGAAATGCTGTCTCAACTTCAGCAAGCAATTAGTTACTTCAAAAATTTTTTGCCTTGAAAATTTGTTACTTGCATTTTGAGACCATCATGGGACCCTGGAAGTAGAAGTTACCAACTTGATTTTCTTCCCTCAGCATTTCTGTTTGAAACTGTTTAAATCTACAAAAAATGTGCAAGAATAGTATAGTGAACACCCATGTACTCTAAACACAGATTCAGCAATTATTAACAACTTACCACAGTTGGATGGCAAAATAAATTCAGTTGTGGAAGAGGAAGATACAGATGTGTTACTAACCTGTAAACAGCTCACAGACGTGTTTATGATTTATAAATCCTTTAGTTTTATGTTATATAGACCCATGCTAGACTAGTTAGATGGTTAATTTCTATGGAATACTTGAATGACTATGTCTTGTGAGTAAATGTTTTTAAAATTTTTTAAAAAAAATCACCTTTATTAGAAGTAGTTTTTAAGTAGTTTTAGAAATTCAGATGTATAGTAGCCGGGCGCAGTGGCTCACACCTGTAATCCCAGCACTTTGGGAAGCCGAGACGGGTGGATCACAAGGTCAGGAGACTGAGAGCATCCTGGCTAACACGGTGAAACCCCGTCTCTACTAAAAATAGAAGAAAATTAGCCAGGCATGGTGACGGGTGCCTGTAGTCCCAGCTACTCGGGAGACTGAGACAGGAGAATGGCGTGAACCCGGGAGGCGGAGCTTGCAGTGAGCTGAAATCACGCCACTGCACTCCAACCTGGGCGACAGAGTGAGACTCCGTCTTAAAAAAAAAAGAAAAGAAAAAAGAAATTCAGTTGTATATTTATTTCTGTCTTTTAGAGGAAGCTAATGCACAGACATGTAAGCTCCATGAATAAAGATTTCTGTTTTGCTCACTTCTATAAAATCACCATTTCCTAGAATAATGCCTAGCTTATAGTAGGCCTATATATTAATGAATAGATAAATGCCAGGTTATTGGAGCCCAAATATAATTAATGGAAGTTTTCTTATAACTTGTTTAAAATGGAAGATTTTGTATACCTAATCACTTTTTAGATGCAGTCTCTTTAACGTAATTTAGGTGATTTTGTTATTGTCTATATAAAATATATTAGAAAGGCATTAAAGGTATTATTTTTCAAATGAAGGTGCCCTTTATTTTGTTCAATTATAGGAAGCAGTGTGGTTCCTTTCCAACATAACAGCAGGCAACCAGCAACAAGTTCAAGCTGTAATAGATGCTGGATTAATTCCTATGATTATTCATCAGCTTGCTAAGGTTGGTCATATTATGAGTTCACCGTGTCTATTAATCTGTTAATAACCAAGACTTTTTGGATAAAGAGTCCATTTTATGATCTCATTTTTAACCTTCAGGGGGACTTTGGAACACAAAAAGAAGCTGCTTGGGCAATCAGCAACTTAACAATAAGTGGCAGAAAAGATCAGGTGAGTTTGAAAACCTGTAACTGTCATGATTAATACTGGAAAGCACGCTACTCTCTTATGTTTAGTAGTTGCTGACTGTATTGTGTTCTTTTTGGGGAAAAGATAATTATTATTGTTTTAAGAGATGGAGTCTTGCTATGTTGCCCAGGCTAGAGTGCAGTTGCTATTCACAGGCGTGACCATAACGCACTACAGTCTCCAACTCCTGGGCTCAAGATAGCCTCCTGCCTCAGCTTTCCATGTATCACGACACCCTACTGGGAAGTAGATAATTATATAAATAAAAATATTTCTTCTCTTTTGTTGTCTAGGTTGAGTACCTTGTACAGCAGAATGTAATACCACCATTCTGTAATTTACTGTCAGTGAAAGATTCTCAAGTGGTTCAGGTGGTTCTAGATGGTCTAAAAAACATTCTGATAATGGCCGGTGATGAAGCAAGCACAATAGCTGAAATAATAGAAGAATGTGGAGGTAAGAGTGGACTGATGGAAGAAGAGTATTTGAGCACTGGAACTCTGAAACATAAGTTCTTTAAAGTCAACTTACTAGACAGAAAATTACTAGGATACGTTGTTTTTAAATGATCACAGTATGTTGCTTTTCTTTATTCACTATGTTTGCATTCCAAGAGGATTTTCCAGAAGACGGTAGTCCATACTTTGCAAAATCTGGTTGTGAAAGTCACTGTATAACCTTCTAGAGATTGACAACATAGCCTTTTTTTTTTTTTTGGAGACAGAATCTTGCTCTGTCGTTGCAACCTCCGCTTCCCGAGTTCAAGGGATTCTCACACCTCGGCCTCCCAAGTAGCTGGGATTACAGGCACGCACCACCACACCCAGCGGATTTTTGTGTTTTTGGTAGAGATGGGGTTTTACCATGTTGGCCAGGCTGGTCTCGAACTCCAGACCTCAAGTGATCCACCTGCCTCAGCCTCCCAAAGTGCTGGGATTACAGGCGTGAGCCACTCTGCCTGGCCTAACATTGCATTTTAGGAAACACTAATACTTCTCTTGAAGTCACAGTGCATGACAGCAAATTAAGAGCCCTTACAACCACTACATAAATTTTAAAGCTTTATTTAATCCAGCATTTCTTTTTTTGAGACGGAGTCTCGCTCTGTCGCCCAGGCTGGAGTGCAGTGGCGCGATCTCGGCTCACTGCAAGCTCCGCCTCCCGGGTTCATGCCATTCTCCTGCCTCAGCCTCTCCGAGTAGCTGGGACTACAGGCGCCCGCCACCACGCCCGGCTAATTTTTTTGTATTTTTAGTAGAGACGGGATTTCACTGTGGTCTCGATCTCCTGACCTTGTGACCCGCCCGCCTCGGCCTCCCAAAGTGCTGAGATTACAAGCGTGAGCCACCACGCCCGGCCGCATTTCTTAAACTTCTTAACAATGAAACACTTCTTGTGTGTGTTATTACCATGTAATTCTGTGGACCCCACTTTAGGAAATACTACTTCATATAGTTGGAAAAGGTTACTGACCTCTGAGTCACCTAGATATTTTGTTTCAATCTTGTAATGATTCTTATGATTTCCACAACTACATCCTGTATCGGGGGACCTGCCCGATAATCACGTAGGTTCTTTTCTATTTTCCTAAGCGTCGGCTGGCTTGAGAAAGGACAGAGTACAAAAGAGAGAAATTTTAAAGCTGGGCATCCGAGGGAGATATCACACATTGGTAGAATCCGTGATGCCCCACAAGCCACAAAAACCAGCAAGTTTTTATTAGGGATTTTCAAAAGGGGAGGGAGTGTGCGAATAGGTGTGGGTGACAGACATCAAGTACTTAACAGGGTAATAGAATATCACAAGGCAAGTGGAGACAGGGCGAGATCACAGGACCACAGGACCGAGGCGAAATTAAAATTGCTAGTGAAGTTTCGCGCACCATTGTCATTGATAACATCTTATCAGGAGACAGGGTGTTGAGATCAACCGGTCTGACCAAAATTTATTAGGCGGGAATTTCCTCTTCCTAATAAGCCTGGGAGCGCTATGGGAGACTGGAGTTTATTTCACCTCTGCAATCTCGACCATAAGAGACAGGTACGCCCCGGTGGGGGCCAGTTCAGAGACCTACCCCTGGGTGCGCATTCTCTTTCTCAGGGACGTTTCATGCTGAGAAAAAGAATTCAGCAATATTTCTCCCATTTGCTTGTGAAAGAAGAGAAATATGGCTCTGTTCTGCCCGGCTCACCGGCGGTCAGAGTTTAAGATTATCTCTCTTATTCCCTGAATAATTGCTGTTATCCTGTTCTTTTTTCAGGGTGCCCACATTTCATATTGCTCAAACACACATGCTGTACAATTTTTGTAGTTAACGCAATTATTACAGGGTCCTGGAATGATATACATCCTCCTCAACTGACAGGTTTAAGAGATTAAAGTAAAGACAGGCATAGGAAATCACAAGGGTATTGATTGGGGAAGTGATAAGTGTCCATGAAATCTTTACAATTTATGTTTAGAGATTGCAGTAAAGACAGGCATAAGAAATTACAAAAGTATTAATTTGGGGAACTAGTAAATGTCCATAAAATCTTCACAATCCACGTTCTTCTGCCATGGCTTCAGCCGGTCCCTCCGTTTGGGGTCCCTGACTTCCCGCAACAATCCTGAAGTTATTACTGTGGCAGTTACTTTGAAATTTTAATGAGAAATAATTGTGATTTGACATACTGTATTATTCTTTAGTTAATGACATGTTATTGTTGTGAAACATATTTAAATTCTGTTTTTAAATGTACATGTTCAATATGTACTAACATGTTTAAACCTTAAATTAGTTTATCATGTCATGTTTTAGATTTTACATTTAATTGACTACTTTATATGAATATTCTATTATTTATTTATTTATTTATTTTAAGAGAAAACAAATGCAGTAGTATCATAGAATACTCAGACTGGGAGGACTTCTTTCTATTTATTTATTATTATTATTTTTTTTTTGAGACAGAGTTACGCTCTTGTTGCCCAGGCTAGAGTGTAATGGCTCAACGCAACCTCCGTCTCCCGGGTTTAAGCAATTCTCCTACCTCAGTCACCCTAGTAGCTGGGATTACAGGCATGCGCCACCACGCCCAGCTAAGTTTTTGTATTTTTAGTAGAGACAGGGTTTCTCCATGTTGGTCAGGCTGGTCTTAAACTCCCAACCTCAGGTGATCTGCCCGCCTTGGCCTCCCAAAGTGCTAGGATTACAGGCATGAGCCACTGCGCCCAGCCGGGAGGATTTCTTGAGAAGAAATTATTCCAGAGATTTTAAGGAGTCTTGTCCAAGGTCACAGAAGTAGGTTGTGATAGAAGCAAAGTTAAAATCCAGATCTTCTTACTATTAATTCACTGTTCATTCTGCTTTTACAATATTTTAAGATAATTAAAAATTAGCATTGTAGTCAGGTTCATAACTTAACCCAGCAAGTTTGAGCAACTTAGAGAATTATTACTCTTCAGCTTTTTATCAATATAATTACTTTTGTCTATAGGAATACTAGTTAGGATACGTATTAATATTTTATAATTGTGTAAAGCACTTTGGCAACGATTTCCCCCATTCTTCTGGTTTATTAGTATATAAGAAAAAAATGCAACTATTTTAAAATAACCTTCAAAGAGACATTTCAAGGAAGAATATTAAGGTTTGAAATTGATAAACGTGTATATGATGTGTGGAGTAAATATATTGGAAATATAAATGAAGGCATTCTGTGATATCTGTTCTGGAAATATTTTCTCCCAGGTTCATTGTGGCTATAGGACATAAGACCTCTATTCATTTTTTAAAGAAAGTTTTTCAAAATTTAAATATCTTTTATACCAATTATAAGGTTCTAAAAACTCATTTTGTGGTTATATAAAAGTAATAACATTTGGAAAACAAAGAGAAAGATACAAATTACTTTATGAGGCAGTAAGATTAATAAGATTGGCCGGGTGCAGTGGCTCACGCCTGTAATCCCAGCACTTTGGGAGGCCAAGGCGGGCGAATCACGAGGTCAGGAGTTCGAGACCAGCCTGGCCAACGTGGTGAAACCCCGTCTCTACTAAAAACAAAAAATTAGCTGGGCGTAGTGGTGGGCACCTGTAATCCCAGCTACTTGGGAGGCTAAGGCAGGAGACACTTGAACCCAGGAGGTGGAGGTTGCAGTGAGCCGAGATTGCGCCACTGCACTCCAGCCCTGGCTACAGAGTGAGACTCCGTCTCAAAGAAACAAACAAAAAGGCCGGGCGCAGTGGCTCACGCTTGTAATCCCAGCACTTTGGGAGGCCGAGGCGGGCGGATCACGAGGTCAGGAGATCGAGACCATGGTGAAACTCCGTCTCTACTAAAAATACAAAAAATTAGCCGGGCGTGGTGGCGGGCGCCTGCAGTCCCAGCTACTTGGAGAGGCTGAGGCAGGAGAATGGCGTGAACCCGGGAGGCGGAGCTTGCAGTGAGCCGAGATTGTGCCACTGCACTCCAGCCTGGGCGACAGAGCGAGACTCCGTCTCAAAAAAAAAAAAAAAAAAAAAGAAACAAAAAATGCCCAGGCGCTGTGGCTCATGCCTGTAATCCCAGCACTTTGGGAGGCCGAGGTGGGCAGATCACGAGGTCAGGAGATCAAGATCATCCTAGCTAACACAGTGAAACCCCGTCTCTACTAAAAATACAAAAACTTAGCTGGGCGTGGTGGTGGGCACCTGTAGTCCCAGCTACTCGGGAGGCTGAGGCAGGAGAATGGCATGAACCCGGGAGGCGGAGCTTGCAGTGAGCCGAGATCGCGCCACTGCACTCCAGCCTGGGTGACAGAGCGAGACTCCATCTCAAAAAAAAAAAAAAAAAGATTAGTAAAATTGTATTAAAGCAGTGTGGAGTGTGGGGGAGTTGGTTCTAGTACTGTCACAAACTTGCCATATAACTTGAAATAAGTCTCTTTACATATTTATGCCACAACTTCCCTCTGTCAAATGGATTGTTTGGGTGTTTTTTTAGACTGACTGCCTCAGGGATCCGGGTACCTCAAGGGCTTCTTTTTTGTTTTTTTTTTTTGTTTTTTTGAGACGGAGTCTCGCTCTGTCGCCCAGGCTGGAGTGCAGTGGCGCAATCTCGGCTCACTGCAAGCTCCTCCTCCCAGATTCACGCCATTCTCCTGCCTCAGCCTCTCTGAGTAGCTGGGACTACAGGCGCCCGCCACCACGCCCGGCTAATTTTTTGTGTTTTTAGTAGAGACGGGGTTCCACCGTGGTCTCGATCTCCTGACCTCGTGATCCGCCCGCCTCGGCCTCCCAAAGTGCTGGGATTACAAGCGTGAGCCACCGCGCCCGGCCTAAGGGCTTCTAAGAAGGAAAAAATTAGTGGGATTCTGGTCCTCCAACTAGAAGCGGCCCCGTGTTTTGTCTGTTTTTTAGACAAACCACCATCTTAGATGGGGGAGCAGTGTGTTCTCAGTTCCTTAGGATTTCTCGATGATTAAAATGAGCGTGGTTTTGATTAGTATCTCCTTATCAATTAACCAGTTATTTTGATTATTCTTACCAGGTTTGGAGAAAATTGAAGTTTTACAGCAACATGAAAACGAAGACATATATAAATTAGCATTTGAAATCATAGATCAGTATTTCTCTGGTGATGATGTAAGTAGATATTAAAATAGGGTGTGTCTTCATGTAAATGAAAACCTATACACAATGTAAATTTACTAAGAGTTTTCCTTTTATTATTAGGATGACATAAGTTTGTACTGTATTTCTATTAGACATTCCATCAGTCACTTTCTCTTAAATACTTTGAAACTTCATTATAAGGTAAAGTTGTAAAAACAGTTCTTGTTTCATTTGTAATCTATTAACTAGGAAGAAATAGTAATTATATAAGTGATGTATGTTCAGATAGGTTAAATAAATCTACAGATCCAGAAACTTGATGCAGTTTTGAAATGTGTTAAATTTTAAATTGTTAAATTTCTTAATAAAATTATTGATTTACTCGAATATTTTTAGTTGATTAAAGCATTCACATAGAATTATTTGCTAAGAGGTAAAAAGTCAATTCCACTTACATCATAATGTATAGTATCATAACCTAATAAGGATTTGTTTTCTTGTTTTTTATAGATAGATGAAGATCCCTGCCTCATTCCTGAAGCAACACAAGGAGGTACTTACAATTTTGATCCAGCAGCCAACCTTCAAACAAAAGAATTTAATTTTTAAGTTCAGTTGAGTGCAGCATCTTTCCCACATTCAATATGAAGCACCACCAGATGGCTACCAAATGATAAGAACAACAGCAACAAAAGGCTCCAAAACACACATGCCTCTTTGTTTTGATGCTTCTAAAGCAAGCCATGTCTCAGTCACTTTGCAGTTGCCAAAAGTCACTATCACATGGACTGTAAATGCATATGCATGATTTCCTAAACTGTTTTAGAACTCTCTTAACAGTCTCAACTACCCTATTTTTCCCTGTTCCCTGGTGCCACAGGCTGACAACTGCAGTCTCCAGTTTAGAATAAATATTCCATAGTGGTGACATGTCAGCTGCCCACTGATACTTCTTTGGAAAATGGTGCGCTGTGGATCAAGACACTTTGGTATGATGCATTTACAAGTTGGAAGACTAAAGAGGTGCAGTGTGATCTGAGCCTCCATCATTGTCCTCCACAAACATATTTTCATATTCTTTATGTGGAAGAATAGATTTTAAAGTACAAGCCAAATGATTTTCATTGGTGGAACTGATACAAAAAAAGTAACTTAAAAACAAGAAACTTGGTTATTGAATAAACAGATAAGTTTTTTTAAAAAAAAAAACTACTTCATCTACCAGTAATTGATGTGTTTATTATCTGCCTCAGAAGCCAGGGTTGGAGGAAGAACTTTAGATATGGATGTTAATGCTTTTGCCATTATACCTAATTTTTGAGAACAGCAAGCCCTATTTGACCACTCTCTTCAGCCTGTGTGTTCCTGCTGTTTTGAAGTAATCAAATGCTGTGCATGGTATTTTACCTGAGCTGCAACCTATTATGGACTTGAACTTCTGTTTAAGTTGAAAGCAAGAGTCCCTGAGTATAAAGGAAAAACAGCAAAACAAAAAAAAAAAACTGCAAAAGTCTAAAATACCCATTGGTAATGTTTTTTAAAAAAATCTTGCTTTCAGCTTTCAGGAGTTAATAATATTCTTTGTTTTAATTTGATAATTGGATATGGTTGATTTATATTGGGTTTAAACTGTGGAGCTTTCATGTTTACTGTAATTTAGTCTTAAAATATTTTTTACTTAGTAACCAGTGCTTTTGATAATGTGGTTGGCAACAAACCAGCAACTGTTTAGAAGTGTCATAAGACTTCATTCTTTGAGTATTGGGAAAGTTAATTCAGATCCTACTCTAAAAGCATCTTCACATATTAAAAGATTCAGACAGGGATCTGTGTAGAGGAGTAATCTGCAGTTATTTAACATAAACCTGATTTGCAGTGACTCTAAGTAATTCTGCAAAATCCGGTATTACTATGTTAAGTTATTGCTTTTGGTAAATTGTCTGACCCAGTTATTAATGAAAGAATATGGATTTGAAAATTTTTAAACTAAATAATTTGTGCTGTCACAGAAATGGTATTGTTGCTCTTGTTTACTGGGTATAATTTCCCAATGCATTGATGTGAAGGGATAGAAAATCTAAACTAATTTAGTTATCCATTGGGGGGTGTATTTACTGTGATGAAGATGAGACAGATGCCATCAGAGCTTTGTGAATCAGCTGGGGTGTTTTCACTGATAAACAACACATAGCAGGTGTGCATTCGTTACAAATATATGTATCTGCCAAGGTGGAGCCACTTTAAAGAGTGAGTTTTGTCTTGTATCTAAAGTGGATACAAGCGTATGTTTAAACTGCAAGATTTTTACTTGCTAGAGAATCTGTTTTAATATAGTGGTTTGGCCTCTGATTATTTATAGGTTTTATAAATTTTAGAATCAATTTCTCTTTAAGGTGGCTCAGATTTTTCAACTCTTGTGCACATAAAATTGAGTTGAAGTTCATTGTGCCTTTTTTTCTTTATCCAAATTTTGAGTTAAAGCTTCATATGGTAACTGCATCCTGTTCGGACACTATAGTCTAAATTTTTGAAACTGCGTGGTGTTCGCTAAAAGTAGGAATAACAACGTAAAAGCTAATTAAGGTCACAAACTTCGGTGAAACCCTTAAAAGTCCAAATCTTCTTGATATTGTGAACTGTACCCCTTCCAGTTTAGTTTCTTCTGACTTTCCTTACTTAACTGACAGTTACCTTTTAAAATTTGCACACATTATGATTAAAATTGGGCCTCTACTGTGATGATTCCTATTTCCTCTCATGTTTTAAAGTGCAAACTAACATTTAAGTGAACATTAGCATCAAGTAGTGCAGACATTCGTATGCATTTCCTTGATTCAATTTGTGACCTTATCAGTTTTGAATTGGAATTGCACCATTTCGTAGATAAAGGAAACTAAGTATATTGCTGCACTTTTAAGTTTTCAAAACAGTGTTTAAAAATTGCATTGTTTTTATTTTTTTTTAAACTCAGTTTAAAAAGACTAAAACGTTCTTTCAAAAGAGGCATCTAAATGTGTTCCTAATTTTGTATATGGGCTTAGGTTTTGTAACCAATAAAAAAAGCTGCTATCAAATATGATAAAACATTGAAAACTTATTTCTGAAGATAACTTGTTTGTTTTCTGTATGGTTAAATTTAAATTTGGAATTATTTTTTTAAAAATCACAATGGAGGTAAATCATGAATTACTCTTTTATTGTATTTTAATATCTCCTTCACACCATATTACTGAACCAAACTGGAGTCTGTTCACCTGGCACAGTTAGGCCAAACATTCACAGCAAGGTTTTGCAGCAGGAAAAAGGAGGGCATTTATCTGCAGGCAGGGCACCAAACAAGAAAAATGAGGCAGCTCACACTTAAGACCCAACTTCCATCATGGCTTTACAAGCAAGGGTTTTTAAAGGCAGGGGTGAATTTCAGGAAAGCATAAGTTACAGGCAGAATTGTACATCAATACACAATGATTTGGCCTAAAAAGGTGGGCTGTCTTGAAGCCGAGGGTGGCAGGGGGTGACTTATAGGTCATAGGTGAATTCACAGATTTTCTTATTTGCAGTTGATTAAGGAATCAAAGCTTTGTCAAAAACCTTGGGGTCAACAGAAAAGAATGCTAAGTCTGCCCCATGGGCATGACTTCCTATAGGCCCCTCAGGAAGACATTTAGAACGAAGAATGGCAGTCAGAGCTCAGTCCTCAGTTCCCCCCTTCCCTGGCCAGTGGATCCATTTGGTGGAGGTCCAGGTGTCTGAAGAACAACTCAGGGACATATGTTAAGATGTTATCTTTAGTTTCTATAAAGAACCAAACATCCTGTGACTTCCTTGGCTGTTGTTTTAAGCTACTATTACTCTCTTGCTTATCAAGTTGCTTATTTATTCATAGGGCTAGCTAGGTGCCTGGAATTTCCCTTGAAGGAACTCAACATTTTCCTTTATTTCCATGCTTGGGGGGCACCTGGCAGGCCCTTAAGAGGATTTCCTGCTCCATCTCAACTCTAACAAACCAGGACGATCAATGATAATGCTGGATTTGAGACTATTCTGGGACAAATAAGAATTGCCAAAATCTAGGCCAGGCGCGGTGGCTCACGCCTGTAATCCCAGCACTTTGGGAGGCCGAGGCGGGCGGATCACGAGGTCAGGAGATCGAGACCATCCTGGCTAACACAGTGAAACCCCGTCTCTACTAAAAATACAAAAAATTAGCCGGGCGAGGTGGCGGGTGCCTGTAGTCCCAGCTACTCGGGAGGCTGAGGCAGGAGAATGGCATGAACCCCAGGGGGCAGAGCCTGCAGTGAGCCAAGATCGTGCCACTGCACTCCAGCCTGGGCGACAGCGAGACTCTGTCTCAAAAAAAAAAAGAATTGCCAAAATCTATATTAGTTTCCTAAGTTGCCATTACAAAGTACCACAAACCAGGTGGTTTCAGACAATAGAAATATATTGTCATCCACTTCTGGAGACCAGAAGTCTGAAATCGAAGTGATGGCTGAGCCATGCTCTGTCTGGGGACTTTCATGGGGACGATCCTTCCTTGCCTCTTCCTAGCTTCTGTTGATCCCTGGCAATCCTTGGCGTTCCTTGGCTTGTAGCTGCATCACTGCAGTCTCTGCCTCCGTCATCACATGGCATTCTCCCTGTGTGTCTCAGGTTGAAATACTATAAGTTAGAAAAAGTCCATTTATTTGAGATGATGGTATGATTGTGACTTTCATGAAACAAAAACTCAAACTTTAAGACCTGGCTAACCCTTGAAAACATGTAACTATGGAAAATAGTAATCAGAGCAAACATAAAAGTTTTAACCTGTTAGGTAAAGGTTATGGCACTAAATGAAATCTTGCATTAATTAAAAGAACAAAGGAGCAGCCAAACTTTTGAGTACAGAAATGTTTACTTTTGTATAATGCCACTGCAAATTACTTTTAAAAGAAGTTGGTGTATAAGTAAATGTGATAGTACTCATACAATCTTGCCATCATTTCTTTCAGAAGGGTCATCCTGAAGAGCATGGTTGGTGGCAGACACCTATAGCTCCAGCTACTTGGGAGGCTGAGTCAGTAGGATCACTTGAGCCCAGGAGTTTGGGAGCAGCCTGGGCAACATAGCAAGACCCCATCTTTTAAAAAAATTCTATTTTTATATGAAAAGAAAATTTTTAAAGAAGGGTCATTCATCCTTTTCAGGGGATTAGTTAATGCGGATAAACAAGTAAACAAGAGCAACTGACATTCGTGAATGTCAGTTGGCTTACAGTGATGGTTAATTTTTTAAACCCTAGTTAAACTGGGAAAGTTTACTTAACTCTTTTTGGGGGAAAGGAAATATAATTTCTGTATATGAAGCTGTGAGTATAAATGTTGTTTAGATAGCTAAAAAACAGTGATAGAATGATGCTCCAAAAGTACTATATACAATGTGTGGAAAAAAGGGATGTGGGAATGCAACCTAATGCCACTGTTTGCCCATAAAATCCCTCAACTAACTTAGGCTTAAATTGTTTTTTTGGTTTTTGTTTTTTGAGACGGAGTTTCACTCTTTAGCCCAGGTTGGAGTGCAGTGGCGCGACCCACTGCAACCTCTGCCTTCCGGTTTCAAGCACTTTTCCTGCCTCAGCCTCCTGAGTAGCTAGGATTACAGGCGCCTGTCACCACACCTGGCTAATCTTTGTATTTTTAGTAGAGACAGGTTTCACCATGTTGGCCAGGCTGGTCTCAAACTCTTGACCTCGAGTGATCCGCCTGCCTCGGCCTCCCAAAATGCTAGGATTACAGGCGTGAGCCACCGCGCCTGGCCTAAATTGGGGTTTTTTAAACCCTGCATTATTGACGTTTTCAGCTGGATAATTCTTCGTTATGTGCCATCTGCCCTGTGCAATGTAGGATGTTTATAGTATCCCTGGGCTCTACTCACTAGACAGCAGTAGCACCTCTCTCCTCTCCCCAAGTTAAGACAACCAAAAATGTCTCCAGACATTGCCAAACATCTCCTGGGGGCCCAAAACCATCCCTGGTAGTAAACCACTGCCCTAAATCAATTCCTATAGAAAACTCCACTGAAATGAGACAGCCTAAGTCATGACTTGTTTGTTGTGTGAACAGTCCCAGGCTTTCCTCAGATGCGTAAGATGAAAAAAGGATACACAGGTCGGGCGCGGTGGCTCACGCCTGTAATCCCAGCACTTTGGGAGGCCGAGGCGGGCAAATCACGAGGCCAGGAGATCGAGACCATCCTGGCTAACATGGTGAAACCCCATCTCTACTAAAAATACAAAAAATTAGCCGGGCGCAGTGGCGGGCGCCTGTAGTCCCAGCTACCCGGGGGGCTGAGGCAGGAGAATGGCGTGAACCCAGGAGGCGGAGCTTGCAGTGAGCCGAGATTGCGCCACTGCACTCCTGGCTGGGCGAAAGAGCGAGACCCCGTCTCGGAAAAAAAAAAAAAAAAAAAAAAAAAAAAGTATACACAAATGTGCCTTTTCTTCATTCTGAGTTTTAGGAAAAATTGGAGGCAGGCCTAACCTAATTTCCCAAATCATCTGTAGAAAACTCCAGGTAGTACTGAACATCTATTTCAAGGGACTTTGGATAAAGAAATAGAAATATTGAGCAACTAGTTACTTAAATTTATCCTGTAGCTAAAAAACAGGGTTGTAAAACAATCAAATGTGTTAATTGCCCAAATCTCAACACCCTATGGCAGTGTTTTTCAAACACTTCTACTTGAAAATCTTTAAGTTATCTAGGGAAAACTGGAGTTGGACTAGAAAATCATAGCATAGTTTGAAGATCACTTCTTGAAGCATTGTTGAGAGATTGGCCCCATCAGAAAACTTAACAATCATCTATTAAATTATTAAAAACAGAAACTATGGCCAAGCCATGCTATAAAGAAAGTATTCTCTGCAGGGAATTTCTTCTATAGCACTACAGCATCCCCCTTCCCTACCCTAGAAAATTGCCATACACCTTCTTGAGGAATTCTGTTAAACTGTGGTACCCAAAGATGCATGGGGCCTTGTGCCAAATAATGTGAGAAACCATAAGATAAGGAACATTTTCGTGGGACAGCGGTAAGTAAAAGTTTTATTGGTAATACAAGACAGAATGTTATAAAGTATACATTTTACATATTTTAAACATCAGACTTTTGAGGCAGGGTATTTTATGGAAACATTCCTGCAGGACTAAGTCAGAAGAGCTTGAGAAACAAGGTACTCATTTTGAGGGAGCTTGTATTTATTGGCTAGCTTTGCTTGCTACAAGATCCTTTCTTAACGCCGGGCGTGATGGCTCACGCTTGTAATCCCAGCACTTTGGGAGGCCGAGGCGGGCGGATCACGAGGTCAGGAGATCGAGACCACGGTGAAATCCCGTCTCTACTAAAAACACAAAAAATTAGCCGGGCGTGGTGACGGGCGCCTGTAGTCCCAGCTACTCGGAGAGGCTGAGGCAGGAGAATGGCGTGAACCCGGAAGGCGGAGCTTGCAGTGAGCCGAGATTGCGCCACTGCACTCCAGCCTGGGCGACAGAGAAAGACTCCGTCTCAAAAAAAAAAAAAAAAAAAATCCTTTCTTAACGCCGGGCGCGGTGGCTCACGCTTGTAATCCCAGCCGAGGCAAGCGGATCACGAGGTCAGGAGATCGAGACCACGGTGAAACCCCATCTCTACTAAAGATACAAAAAATTAGCCGGGCGTGGTGGCGGGCGCCTGTAGTCCCAGCTACTCGGGGAGGCTGAGGCAGGAGAATGGCGTGAACCGGGAGGCAGAGCTTGCAGTGAGCCGAGATTGCGCCACTGCACTCCAGCCTGGGCGACGAGCAAGACTCCGTCTCAAAAAAAAAAGAATAAATTTCATACTTACTTCAGCCTAGTTTTTCTCAGGAGATCACATTCTACATATGTATCCTTTTGATGTCTTCAGTCTTACATAAATAAGAATTCTGACTAAGCCTTTAGAAACATTAGAATACTGAGTACTCTGTCCCATGCCAGGTACTGTGCTATGGCACAGGATACTTGTAAAAATAACAGGAATAAAAAAAAAAAAAAGTTTTGACAAATGTTAGAAAAAAAGAGGTATATCAATACATAGTAGAGGAAATTGGCTACTGAGAAAGGTGATAACCAGGCTAATGTTGAGCCCTTAAAAAGTGCCAGCCAAAATTTCACTGATCGTGGTGAAAAGGCAGGAGTTTGCCGGGCGCGGTGGCTCAAGCCTGTAATCCCAGCACTTTGGGAGGCCGAGGCGGGCGGATCACAAGGTCAGGAGATCGAGACCATCCTGGCTAACACGGTGAAACCCCGTCTCTACTAAAAATACAAAAAAAATTAGCCGGGCGTGTTGGTGGGCGCCTGTAGTCCCAGCTACTCGGGAGGCTGAGGCAGGAGAATGGCGTGAACCCGGGAGGCGGAGCTTACAGTGAGCCGAGATCTCGCCACTGCACTCCAGCCTGGGCAACAGAGCGAGACTCTGTCTCAAAAAAAAAAAAAAAAAAAAAAAGAAAAAGAAAAGGCAGGAGTTTATTGGGCAGATTGACTGGAAAAGCTTTCCAGCAGTGGTAAGAGTCTGTACAAAGCCTTGTGGGAAGCACTATGGGGCATTTGAGGAAGTGAAAGAAAGCAAGTATAGATAGATGAAAGATTATAATGGAGAGAAGGATTAATAGGGGAATGGGAAAGGGCTAAAGAGATAGGGAGGGGCCTGACCCCACAGTCTAGTAAGTCATAAAAAGGATTTTGGTATTCTATATGGAAGATCATCATTAAGCAAGAGAAATAATAGATTAATAAAGATCACTAGTTGGTAAGGCTAAGGACAGAAAATGTCCTTTGGATTTAGTGATGTAGAAGTCGCTGGTCACATTAGTGAGTGAAGCACAGAGACGAGATGGTGAACAGGTCCATGAAATGCATGGAATCAAGAAATACTTGGCTGCTGAGGAGGAGGTGGTGATGCCTTAGATGCCAAGTTTGGGGAGAGAAGTATCGGGGATGATTTCTAGGTTTCCGGGTTGTAGTAACTGATGAGTGGAAGTAACATGAGATAGGAAAGAGAATCAGACATTGGGGTGGAAAGTGATGAGCTCAGTTTGGGTTATATTGAGACATCCAAGTGACTGTCAAGTAGGGCAGTTGGAAATACTGGTCTGGAGTCCAGAGAATAGGACCAGGCTAGAGATTTGAGTTCTCTGCCGGTTTTACTGGTCATTAAAGCAGAGGGTAAGGATGAGTGCCTGGATCTGGGGTCTGGAGTGAGAACAGGGCCTAGGACTGGGTTGTGGAGCTGCAGCATTCACTGGGCATTTGTAGTGGAAGATGCACTTGCAAAGGAAACAGAATGGCTAAGGAGGCTGTGTTCTCAGAAAACCAAAGGAAAAATATTTCAGTACTGGGATGGTGCTGAGAAGTAAACTACACTAAGAAAACGAACTGCTCTTGGGGTTCAGTGATGTGGAGGCCAATAGTCACCTTAGTGAGAGCTGTATCAGTGTGATAAGGCAGGAACCAGAGTAGAAAGGACTGAGGAGCAGGGTCAAGACATGAAGATGGGGATCTGATCAGTTTTTTCATTAAGTTTCTATTTTGCTCCGAAGGGGAGGTGGGCAGAATGGTCCCTAAAGGGTGATGTTAGTTATAGGACAGGATCCAGAGCATAAGTGGCTAGATTGGCCATACTCAGTCGCCAGTTATTTAACTGAGCAGCTAGTATATGCCAAACTCTGTAATAGGTGCCAGGAATACAGCAATAAAAAAGCTAGCCACAACCCCTGGCCTTGAAGACTTAACATTGTAGTGGCAGGAGATTAGCAATAAGTGCGTAAACAAGGATCATTCTATCTAGTGTTAACTGCTATAAAAAATGGTATAGGAAGTGACTAGGGGAAAAATTTGTGTTCAGTGCCAGCATTTTTTTTATAATTGTAAAATACACATAAAATTTGCCATCTTAACTATTTTTAAGTGTGCAGCTCAGTAAAGTATGTTCACGTTGTTGTGCAACCAATCTCCAGAACATCATCTTGCAAATCAAACTATCCGAATAAATAACACTTCACTTTTCCCCATGCCCCCCCCACACCCGCCCCGCCCCTGGTAACCACCATTCTATTTTGTTTCTGCAAATTGATTATTTTAGATATTTCCTGTGAGTGGAATCATAAGTATGTTTTTGTGACTAGCTTATTTCACCGACCTCATAGGGTTGTTGTGAAGTTAACTAATGTAGGTTTGTTCCCGGACCAAACTGGGGGTTGGGCAGCCCAATAACGAGGTGCAGATGAACTGGGGAAGAAGAGTTTTCATTTCTGCAACCAGTTACAGGGAGAAGGTCTGGAAATTATTGCCAGAACAACTCATAATTACAAAGTTTTTCCAGAGCGTATATACCTTCTACGTGTAAGAGTGCATTCATCTAAAGACATAAGTGATTAACAACTTCTAATCCTGAAGACCTTCCTCTGGAGCCTCAGTAAATTTACTTAATCTAAATGGGTCTGGGTGCTGGGATGATTACCCGTATTTTGTCTCCTGCTAAATCATGGAGGCTTGTGGAATTCCTCCAGACTCCCAATAAACTTGTTTTTGAAGGCCTGGGGAGTTTCTTCAGACCCCCAATAAAACTTGTTTAATCCTAAACGGGTCCTGTTAAAAATTCCTTAGTTATCTTGTCATGCTTCAAGGCCCAAGAAAGGCCTAGGCAAAACTCTTGGTGGGCTTTTGTTACATTCCAGCCTTTAGTATATGGGCACTGACTCTTTCAGCTTTTAATTTTTTTTTTTTTTTTTTTTTGAGATGGAGTCCTGCTCTGTTGCCCAGGCTGGAGTGCAGTGGCGCAATCTCGGCTCACTGCAAGCTCCGCCTCCCAGGTTCACGCCATTCTCCTGCCTCAGCCTCTCCCAGTAGCTGGGACTACAGGCGCCCGCCACTACGCCCGGCTAATTTTTTGTATTTTTAGTAGAGACGGGGTTTCATAGTGGTCTCGATCTCCTGACCTTGTGATCCGCCCGCCTCGGCCTCCCAAAGTGCTGGGATTACAAGCGTGAGCCGCCGCGCACGGCCTAATTTTTTTTTTTCTTTTTTTTTTTTTTGAGACGGAGTCTCGCTCTGTCGCCCAGGCTGGAGTGCAGTGGCGCAATCTCGGCTCACTGCAAGCTCTGCCTCCCGGGTTCACGCCGTTCTCCTGTCTCAGCCTCCCGAGTAGCTGGGACTACAGGTGCCCGTCACCACGCCCGGCTAATTTTTTGTATTTTTAGTAGAGACGTGGTTTCGCCGTGTTAGCCAGGATGGTCTCGATCTCCTGGCCTCATGATTCGCCCGCCTCGGCCTCCCAAAGTGCTAGGATTACAGGCGTGAGCCACTGCGCCCGGCCTCAGCTTTTAACATTTAATTTAACCACTCAGTGCTGGAACAGTTGTGATGGAGGCCTGCGATAGTGAAACCCGGCCTGCCACAGGTTAAACGCATCTATCGCCAAGCCAATAGGACTTACCGCTCCTCTCACCCACAGTTCTACTTTTCTGGATTTTTAAGAAATGGAAAGATTGTCAGAGTAGGCCACAAGGGCTTTAAGCCGGCTGGTGGCTGAAAACACCCTTGGCCCCCAACCTCCTTGGTAAGGCTTGCTGCAGCCTAATTAAAACCTTTTGCCCCTAAAACTCTGCCCCGGTCTACTGGCAAAATTTCCACTACCTAGGCTTCACTTTGTGGCTTAAAGTTTGAGCCTTGTTAAAAGTCAAACAACTTCAAAAGGTGTGGCCCTATTACCAATCTTTTGGGCTCGGTTTGGGAACAGGTTTGGTCCAGGCGGTTGCGCAAGTTGGTGAGCACGCTTCTTCTACGGAACCTCCGTGCGCGGCACCTGGCAAAACCACCGGACTCAGGAGGCTGGCCAGGGTGAAAGGCGGGAATCCTAGCTCTGGCCGCGACCCGGCCGGGGAGCCCGGTCCCTCCCCGGACCGCCTTGGCCAATCAGCTCCGCTCCTCCTTGGCCATCCGGCTCCGCCTCTTCCCGGCCAGCCCCGCCCCGTCGTTGCTCTCCCTGCTTTCCTCTGCCGCTTGGTCCCCGGCCGCTGGCGTCGGGAGCGGGAAGCATGGGCGCTGAGTGGGAGCTGGGGGCCGAGGCTGGCGGTTCGCTGCTGCTGTGCTCCGCGCTGCTGGCGGCTGGCTGCGCCCTGGGCCTGAGCCTGGGCCGCGGGCGGGGGGCGGCGGACCGCGGGGCGCTCATCTGGCTCTGCTACGACGCGCTGGTGCACTTCTCGCTGGTAAGTGCCATCGCCTAGACCCTTCGCTCCCCATCCCAGAGAGTGGGAGCGGGGGCGGCAAGGCGGGGTGAGGGGGTCCTGCGGCTTTTCTGCAGCGAGCTGGCCGGGGCGGCAGGAAGTCTGTTAGCTGAGAGGCGCCTGGAGGCCGCGGCGCTCAGAGTTCTGATTCCCAGGTCTGTGAACAGAGCGCCGCTTGCCTTGTGCTGCCGATTCCTCCACCAAACTTTAACAAAATTCTGTACGTGCTATGTTAGTTTAGAAGATACCTCAGCTTCCTCGGCTTTTTAACTTGCACGTAAATGTTGAACTGGACATAATTGAGAGTAGAGTTGAGGTCATTTTTAAATGCCCCAGAGGGGGCAAGGAGAGATGCTTGCTCCGGAGGCAGCAAGGCTATTGTCGCAAAACCCGAAGCCTTTGCCAAGACAAACGAAACACCCGTGTCTAATGTGTGCCAGGCGCATTACTGAGTTTAAAATTTCAGATCTTTACAGCGCATCCATAAATTAGTTACTACTGTTCCCCATTTTACAGAGGTGAAGGTAGGCGCCGCAAAGTTAGGTGACTTTCCAGTGCCACACAGCTGGCATGATTCTGAGGCAGTCTAGTCTGGCTCCCAAGTTTGCACTCTGTGTATCAGTCGAGGTCTTAGGAAATATGTGTCCTTAGAGATTCAACCCATTTTATAAAATAACCAGGAAGGTTGTGTTTAAGGCATTTATATTGAAATGCCCCGCCCCCTACCACACACGCGCGCACGCACACACACACACTTTTAAGTTTTTTTAAAACTAGGCCCAAATATCTTTTTTTTTTTTTTTTGTAAAGTTGACCTTGTTTAACTCTAGACACACCTGTGGCTAACATGAAGCCAAAGTCAGTAGTATTGAGAAAGCAAGCCGAATATTGGGTAATCATCGAGTTCTGTAAATGTTTACGGGTTGGCTTTGTGCCCATAACTGATGTTGCTGGAATTCTTTTCATTCTGATAATCAACATGTAGAGATAAGGGGCAGTGACTGTTTCTCTCAACTCCTTTATTTTTTAGAATTCTTTTTTTTTTTGTCTTTTTGTTTTTTTGTTCTTGAGACAGAGTCTAACTCTGTTGCCCAGGCTGGAGTGTGGTGGCACTATGTCGGCTCACTGCAACCTCCGCCTCCTGGGTTAAAGCGATTCTCCTGCCTCAGCCTCCCGAGTAGCTGGGATTACAGGCGCCCGTCACCACACCCAGCTAATTTTTGTATTTTTAGTAGAGATGAGGTTTCACTATGTTGGCCAGACTGGTCTCAAACCCCTAACATCAGGTGATCTGCCCGCCTTGGCCTCCCAAAGTGCTGGGATGACAGGCGTGAGCCACCGCCACCAGCTGAGAATTGATTTTTAAGCTATCACTTGGACGCAAGGTTTCCCACAGAACAGGGGAGATAAAGCAGATTGCTAGGACCGGTTAGAAAAAATGTATAACATAATTTGTATAACATATCGGACACAGTGGCTCATGCCTGTAATCCCAGCATTTTGGGAGGCTGAGGCGGGTGGATCATGAGGTCAGGAGTTCAAGACCAGCCTGGCTAACAATGTGAAACCCCATCTCTACTAAAAATACAAAAATTAGCCAGGTGTGGTGACGGTGCCCATAATCTCAGCTACCCAGGAGGCTGAGGCAGGAGAATTGCTTGAACCTGGAAGGTGGAAGTTGTAGTGAGCCATGATCAAGCCACTGGACTCCAGCCTGGGCAACAGAGCAAGACTCTATCTTGGGAAAAAAAAGAAAAATGTTTAACATATCTTAGACAAACAAAAAGCTGTAAAAATACTTAAACTATATACGTATGTTCACCACTTAGCTTAAGATTGTTTACTTTTCAAGTACAGGTTGTTACAGGTAACACGACACACATCTTTTGTGCCATTACCTACCCCAGCTGCAAAGTAGTCCACTGTGTGAATACACCATACCTTAGTTCTCCAAGTCTAAGACCCACATTTTTTCACGTATTAGAACAATCAACTACATCATGTAACTACTGTAGGCCATTTGTTTGATATTTTAATGTCTCTAAATTGGGATGTATCTTATATTTGATGAATATGATCACTTAACCAGCCCATATTAGTGGACACATTTTTCTGTCATTACAAACTGCATCACCAGCGTCTTTGTACATGCGTCTCAGAGATCAGTGGGGAGAACACTTGAATTAAGCAGTTGAGGCTGCAAGAAAATACATGCCCATGTTGTCTTTGTTTGGGATTTTATTGCAAGAATACCCAGAAGTGTGGGACAAGCTAAGACTAAGATGTAGAGCTTAGAAGAGAACCAAAATTACAACTCACTTGTTCACTAGAAGGTGAGTTGCCTCTCCTTACCCCCTGACACTTTTTTTTTTTGAGACAGAGTCTCCCTCTATTGCCCAGATTGGAGTGCAGTGGGGCGATCTCGGCTCACTGCAAGCTCTGCCTCTCGGGTTCACGCCATTCTCCTGCTTCAGCCTCCTGAGTAGCTGGGACTACAGGCGCCCGCCACCACGCCTGGCTAATTTTTTGTATTTTTAGTAGAGATGGGGTTTCACCGTATTAGCCAGGATGGTCTCGATCTCCTGACCTTGTGATCTACCCACCTCGGCCTCCTAAAGTGCTGGGATTACAGGCGTGAGCCACCGCGGCTGGCCACCCCCTGACACTTCTTAAAGAGAGGAGCTCTGTAGGTTTTTTGGCTGCCATCAGCTTGAAAGCTATCCTGTTGGACAGTTTCAAGCCAAGCATTCCCAGGGGCAGTTCATTTCCCAGATGGCCAACCAGAGGGTGGTCACCTTGGGCCCCAGCACTAGTCGTCAGTTCAGCTCGTTATGACTACAGCAGAGGGCAGGCTGACTTCCCATCAGCCTACCTGGAAGGAGCCATGGCAACATACTAGAAGAAGGAAATGGTGGGCCCACCATTCTGAGGTCGCTATGGGCAGCCTAGGCACTGGTGCTTCATGGATAAAATTTTATCTCTTCTGCAGTCTAAGTATAGCATTCAGGCATGGCCAGAAACATGAAGCAGGATATGAATGCCTGTGTATGGAACACATCCTGGAGTCCAGATTGACAGGAGCACAGGGTTTACATAAGAAGTGGGAGGACCAGCTGGAAAGGTGACAGGTAAGAATTGTGTTCTGTAGTGGGAAGCCATGTGGCCAAAGCAGATCTTTGTAAAGATAATTTAGTGGTGATGTGTTAAGTCAGAAACTCTAGGATCCAAGATTTAACCCAACTTAGAAGTTAACAAGGTAGTCCAGTTTGATTCCCCAAGGCCCAAACCCCACAGGACAACATAATGAAGCCCAGATATTACTGCCTGTACATGCAGTGGGATGCATTACAAGAAGGGAACTCCAGAACTACACATCCATCTTATTGTGAGCTGGTGGTGGTGTGTCCATACTTCTCTTTGGAGAGACCTTATCTTAGGAATGTAAACCTCTGAGGAGAATGTGAGGTCTTGATCTTTACCACCCTAGAACCTCTCCAGAGGGAGCTCTCTCCCAGGTTTACTACTCTGGAAAGGCTCATTATAGAAACATTCTTAAAATTGATATAAATGTCTTTGCTCAGAGACCCGGACAGTGCAGGATGTGAGATATTCACGGAGAATTGTCTCCCAACATGGTGCAGGTTGGATTGGAAAGGATGGAGTTGAGGAGCAAGAAGATCAACAAAAAGCAACTGCTGTAGTGTGGAGAGTCATTTAAAAAAAAAGAGAGAGGCAAGCCAAGGTGGTGTTGGAACTTAAAATGGGGAGGAAAGCTAACTGTGAGAGACTTTCCAGGGGAGAATGTGGTAAGTCAAAGTGGCCACTTGTAGATTGGGGGTGCACATGATCTTGGGGCTTAGGGCCTGAGCAACATGGGTAATGGTGATGATGTTAACTAAGACAGCAAAATCTGGCTTTAGAACTATGAGTCGGAGGTCCTAGTGTGCAGTTAAGAGAGAATAGTGCCAGGCAGTGGCTCACACCTGTAATCAGCACTTTGGGAGGCCGAGGCAGGATTGCTTGAGGCTAGGAGTTGCGAGACCAGCCTTGCTAACATAGTGAGGCCTCATCTCTACAGAAAAATTAGCTGAGCGTGGTGCTGCATGCCTGTGATCCCAGCTACTCAGAAGGCTGAAGAGGATCTCTTGAACCCAGGAGATCGAGGCTGCAGTGAGATATGATTACACCACTGCACTCCAGCCTAGGTGACAGAGTGAGACCCCATCTCAAAAAGAAGAGAGAGAATGGCCAGAAGGCAATTGAAAAATGTGAATTGAGTGGGAGAGACAGAGTCAGGGCAGAAGAGAGAGTGCTGGGAATTCTTTTCAGACTTAGGGGAGACAGCACGAAGCCCCAGGTATGACTGCTTTTGCTGAGGTAGAGAGGACAGAAGGGTAAAAGAGCTGAGGAATAAGAGCAGGATCTTTTAAAATATCTATCCTAGGAGAGAGTGGGCAAGACCACGAACCAGGAGAGTGCTGGGGTCCTGGGATCCACAGAATGGAATTTCAAGAACACTGATAAATTGCTGTAGCACCATTAAAAAAAAAGAAAGAAAATAAAAGGTGAGGCACCTGGCAACTGGGAAGTCAATGGTGAGAGTGGGATTAATGGGAGGGAGGCTCCAGAAGCCAAAGGCTTATAGGCCGGTTAGAGGGGAAGCTGGGCAGTAGATGAAAGCCCTGCAGGAGTTTTGTTGGTGGGAGGAGGAAGAGCAGGAGGGTAGCTCCAGAGGCACCTTGGGGCAGGCTGGGGGCTGTTGGTTCTTTTGAAGATGAAGGTCTGGGCAAGAGGATGGCCGAAGAAGGGTAAAAGTGCAGATGTGGCAGGCAGCTCTCGCTGTCTGATGTGTGCTTGGCCGTGGAGGTTGACCTGTTTACTAATAAACCTCTGCCTGGTTGTTGCTTCCACACTTTTGTCATGGTGTAGTCTGCTTAGCCTTGTCCTGCAGGGTGAAGCACAGCTGTCACAGAAAACATGGGCCTTGGCTGGCTCTCCATGCGTCCCACCTAACACCTGTGAATGGTTTTTTGTTAAGAAATCTTGAGGCCCAGTGGCTGTGCCACGCCCTCCCTGAACTTGGGCATTACCCTTCACCAGTTCACATCACCATCTATCTGTTCCTCACTGCCCACTGCCACAATTCCAGTCTCTGATTCTTGTCCCTTTTTTTTTCTCTCTCTCTCTCGCCCAGGCTGGAGTGCAGTAGCATGATCTTGGCTCACTGCAACCTGTGCCTCCCAGGTTCAAGCAATTCTTCTGCTTCAGCCTCCGGAGTAGCTGGTATTATAGGCACGTGCCACCATGCCCAGCTAATTTTTGTGTTTTTAGTAGAGACACGGTTTCACCATATTGGTCAGGCTGGTTTCGAACTCCTGACCTCGTGATCCGCCTGTCTCAGCCTCCCAAAGTGCTGAGAGTATAGGCGTAAGCCCCCATGACCAGCTGCCTTCAGTTTTCTTGAAGGAGGACTGCATTGCTGTTTTGGTGCTAGGCTGTGGGACGAGATTCTGGAGCGTAGATCTTGGGATCCTCCTTCTATAGCCTGTTTTTCAATGGGGATGTTTGTCTTTTCTTTAATGATCTATAAAATATATTCATATATTAATACAAACAATTTCACCCACACTTTATTATGCTTTTGGGGAGAGAGGACAAGAAAGTGTTGTCAGCCCCATTTATTGACTAATCCATTCTTTCCCCACTTATTTGAAATGCCAGCTTTATCATATACTAAAGTATTTTATATGCATGGATATGTTTGGGGATTTTTGAAGTTAGTTCTGTTTCAGGAATCTTTTGGTTCCAGTTCTACCCACTGTTTTAATAATTTCAGCACTATAATGTAGTTCAATATCTGATAAAGCAAACTTCTCCCCACTATTCTTTTTCAAACACTTTAAAATTATGATCTATCCTTCCAGATGTACTTTTAAATTCACTTTGCTGACCAGGTGCATACAAAAATTAGCCAGGCGTGGTAGCATGCACCTGCAATCCCAGCTATTCAGGAGGCTGAGGCAGGAGAATCGTTTGAGCCCAGGAGGCAGAGTTTGCAGTGAGCTGAGATCACGCCACTGCACTCCAGCCTGGACGACAGAGCGAGATCCTGTCTCAAAAATAAAAAATAATTTCACTTTGCCAAGTTCTAATACTCGGTATTTTGATTGTGGTTTTCTTAACTTCATAGATTAGTTTGAGATTAAATAATATCTTTATAATACAGTCTCCCTTCTAAGAACTGGGTAGATCTCAATTTGTTTAAATCTTCTGTTATACTCAAAGTTTATTTCAAAACATTTTATATTTTCATTGCTACTGTATTTCTCCTTTGTATTTTGTTTTATTTAATTTAATTTTATTTTTTGAGACAGAGTCTCACTCTGTCGCCCAGGCTGGAGTGCAGTGGTGCGATCTCAGCTCACGGCAGCCTCTGCCTCCTGGGTTCAAGCAGTTCTCCTGCCTCAGCCTCCCAAATAGCTGGGATGACAGGCATGCGCCACTGTGCTCAGCTATTTTTAGTGTGTGTTTCTAGTAGAGATGGGGTTTCACCATGTTGCCCGGGCTGGTCTCAAACTCCTGGCCTCAGGTGATCCACCTGCCTCGGCCTCCCGGAGTGCTGGGATTACAGGCATGAGCCACTACGCCTGGCCTCTCTCCTTTGTATTTGGACTGATTATTGTTACTATAGTGAAAGCTGTTGAGATATACCTATATTTGTATGGTTACCAGCCACTTTTCTAAATTCCCCTTTTCCTCCCTCCAGCTTTATTGTTATAATTTATGTATAATAAAACTCACCCATTCTGTGTACAGTTTGGTGAATTTGGGTGATTGTGTAGAGTTGTGTAACCACCCTTACAATCACAGTACAGAACGTTTCCATCACGCTTCTAGTAAAAGTTTTCTCGTGTCCCTTTGAAGATGATCCCAGTCCCCATCACCAGTCCCAACAAACACCCGTCTGCCTTCTGTCTTTAAAGTTTTGCTGTTCCTATAATTTTATAAAAATGAAATCATACATACATAGTCTTTAACGTAAGTTGCTGAGTAGTATTCCAGTCATGGATGTATTTCAATTCATTTATCCATTTATCAGTTAATGAACAAATGGGTTATTCGTAGTTTTTTACTATTACAAACAATGCTCCTAATAGATACCTGCATCCAAGTCTGTGTGGTCATATTTTTCTTTCTCCTAGGCCAAGGCCTTGGAGTGGGTTCTTGCAGTTTAGTAGAAACTGCTATCCTGCTTTCCGTGGTGGCCGTACTGTTGTGCGTTCCCACTAGCATTGTGTGAGAGTTCCTGTTGCCCCACAGCCTCACCAAAACTTAGCATTTTTGTGTTTTTTACTTTTGTTTTTAGTCATTCTGATAGATGTATATGACTAAAACTTATCACTCACCCTCATACATGCCACAGGCTGCATTTTCAAACGCAGTACCAGATCAGGTGCGGTGGCTCAGGCTTGTTTTTTTTGTGTTTGCTTTTTTTTTTTTTTTTGAGACAGAGTCTCGCTCTGCAGTCAGGAGTGCAGTGGTGCAATCGGCTCACTGCAAGCTCTGCCTCCAGGGTTCACGCCATTCTCCTGCCTCAGCCTCCCGAGTAGCTGGGACTACAGGCGCCTGCCACCACGCCAGGCAAATATTTTTTGTATTTTTAGTAGAGACGAGGTTTCACCGTGTTAGCCAGGAATGTTCTCAATCTCCTGACCTCGTGATCTGCCCGCCTCAGCCTCCCAAGGTGCTGGGATTACAGGCGTGAACTCAGGCTTGGAATCTCAGCACTTTGGGAGGCTGAGGTGGGCGGATCACCTGAGGTTGGGAGTTTGAGACCAGCCTGGCCAACATGATGAAACCCCGTCTCTACTAAAAATACAAAAACTTAGCCAGGCATGGCAGTGCACACCTGTAATCCCAGCTACTTGGGAGGCTGAGGCATGAGAATAGCTTGAACCTGGGAGGTGGAGGTTGCAGTGAGCCGAGATGGTGCCACTGCACTCCAGCCTGGATGACAGAGGGAGACTCTAGCTCAATAAATAAATGGATGAATGAATGAATGCATGCATGCAGCACCAGTTCCTAAACACGGTTCATCTGACCATCATTCAATGAGCCTGGGGCAGTGGGGGAAGGAAAGAGCAAGGGCCTTTGGGATGCAGCAGATGAACCCTTGAATGCCGGCTTTCCTGATGACCAACTCAGAAACTTGGGCATGCCCCTTTCCCCTGCAAATCCTTTCTGTAATGAGGAGGAAAAGAAGGAAGGAAATTTTCTGTCTTAGTTTTCTTACCTGTGAAGTATGGGAATAATGTTTTCTTCAAAGGGCTGTGAGAATTAAATAAAGCCTTATAACTTAGCGCCATGCTTCTCAAGCTTGGCCATGCACACAAATCATCCGGGCATCATCCGAGATTCTATATTGATAACCAGCTCCCAAGTGAGTGCCAGGCTGTGGTTCATGGACAGTGTTTGGCAAGGATGTAAGGCACCTGGCACTTGCCAGAGTTCAGTTAATGTAATTCTATTCTCCTCTGTCCTCTTAGTGTGAATCCTCCTTGCCATATTCCATACCCGGATTAGCATTTGTCATCCCATCCCTGTATACTAAAGTGACGATGTATATGTCCAATTAAGACAAGCCTTGGAAGGTTTCCTTTCACATCTTTAATCTGAGAAGTAACAACCTTCTGGCAGAGAAGAGTATATTCTTAAAAAGAGAGAAATATGATTCAAGTCCTAAATCAAACAGTATACTGCCATGTTGTAGGAACCATAGAACTCGTGTGACTGATCCTGGTAGTTTTGAAAGAGACCAGCATGGTCTCCTGTGAATGTTAGGTGACAACTGGCTGCTGGGCAGGTTCAATCAAGTGGAAATCGTTGTCTCATTAAGCGGGCAGCAGCTGGGCAGCATTCATTTATGGAGTCATCAAAGCCTTGTCACCAAAGGACCGTAGGAGGCTGCCGCAGCTGATCCCTCTAGAAACAATGATGTATGCTGTTGCCATGACATGCAAAAATCTAGTCTGATTAGGCTGAGGTTTTGTGAGTCAGATTTGCAAATGCTAATAAATGTGACAGGATTTATGTACTGATTCTATTCCTGCTCCACTTCATTCTCCCACTCTTGAAAGTGAATGTTACCATGTTTTCTCTAGGTCTTCATTCAAACATACAACAAAAAACAGATACATTCAAATACAAACTCAGCCTCAGTATGTGTTCTTTTTGTTTCTGTAAGGACTTTTTCTGCTAAATTTTTCTTTAAGGATTAAAATGAGTAAATTGAGCATGCTCTTTAAATTGGATATTTAATTATCAATGGAAGTAGCTGGCATAACTTAATCATTTGTTTGATCTGAGCTTTGACTTACAGCTGTCTTTAAGTCTAAAATATGTTGTTAAAACCCTTATATGCCTGAGCTGGGTGTGGTGGCTCATGCCTGTAATCCCTGCATTTTGGGAGGCCAAGGTGGGCAGATGACCTGAGGTCAGGAATTCGAGACCAGCCTGGCCAACATGGTGAAAACCTGTCTCTACTAAAAATACCAAAATTAGCCAGGCGTGGTGGCATGTGCCTGTAATCCCAGCTACTCGGGAGGCTGAGGCAGAAGAATTGCTTGAACCCGGGAGGCAGAGGTTGTAGCGAGCCGAGATCGCACCACTGCATTCCAGCCTGAGCGACAGAGCGAGACCATCTTAAAAAAAAAAAAAAATTGCATGCCTGGGACATCTTAAGAGAAAAATGAGACTGGCCTTTCTTTATTTGCTATAATACGTTTTAATTTTTAAGCTGATTTTGTTAGCAGCTCAAGTATAGTTCAGTTATGTTTTATAACGTATGTCCAGTAGGAACTTCCTGTATTTTTTAAACCAAATTTTTTGATATACGGAACTTAAATAAGTATTATGAAATTTTCCTCATCACCCTCTGGGTTAATAGTAGAAAAATTCATAGCAGGGAGAAAATGTTTTAAATATTTATAACTGCTTATTAATATTAACCTGAAAAATTCTTGAAGGCTACCATGGAACTTAACAGTGGTCATCTCTGGGAAACGTGATTGGGAGACAGGAGGGAGAGAGGCTTTTATCCTTTGCTTTGTACCTTTTTATAGTTTCTTTTTTTTTTTTTTAACTTTAACATGTAACATATATATATTTTTGTTTGTTTTGTGTTTTTTGTTGTTTTTTGAGATGGAGTCTCGCTCTGTCGCTGGGCTAGAGTGCAGTGGCACAATCTTGGTGCACTGCAACCTCCGCCTCCCTGGTTCAAGCGATTCTCTTGCCTCAGCCTCCCGAATAGCTGGGACTACAGTCGCGTGCCACCATGCCCAGCTAATTTTTGTATTTTTAGTAGAATTGGAGTTTCACCATGTTGGCCAGGATGGTCTCAATCTCCTGACGCTGTGATCTGTCCACCTCAGCCTCCCAAAGTGCTGGGATTACAGGCGTAAGCCTATGTATCTTTTTAAAATTAAGTTTTACAGTGAACAATTTCAAACATTCACAAATGTAGAGAGACTAGTACAGTATCAGTGAGCAGATTCAACATTTTCAAGTTTTGCTGCACTTGCCCATCTGTCACTTTTTCTTCTGTTTTTCTCCTTCCCTCCCTCCCTTTTTCATTGTTATTGCTGAAGTACTGGAAAGTGATCTGGACCTCATGTCACTTTACGTTTATGTACTGAGTAAGTCTGTCTCTAAAAAGTCAGGTCTTCTTCAGGGACAGGTGCCTGCCTTTCCTTTTATCATAGAAATGACAGTACAGGAGTCCTCAAAGACCTCATCATGTCCAGTCAGGGATCTACCCTGGTGGTGGCTGTGAGCTTGACTTCCCTGTGGCTCTTGGGTCTTGGCAGGTGTAGAACTCACGGCTAATGCCCACTGGAAGTGCTGGCGCTGAAGCAGGCCCCTCCCACCAACCTGGCCCTCTGCTGACAGACACTACCTGGGCCTCTGCGTAGGGTCCTCACCATCCTCTCAGTAAGCAACATGCATCTTCCAAGTGCTGTGTTTAAGGCTGGAAATTGGTGAGCGACTCTGCCAAAGGTGCAGCCTGCCTCTGCTTATTATGTATTCATTCACTAGACATATATTGACTAATACATATATATATATATATATATGTGTAGCTTGACTCTATTTTTTTCTTGGTTAGGAAATTTAAGCCTGGAGAGGTGAAAGTAGCCGTGAATGTCAGAAATACAATCTCGGCCAGGCATGGTGGCTCACACTTATAATCCTAGCACTTTGGGAAGCTGAGGGAGGAGGCGCTTGAGCCCAAGGAGTTCTAGACCAACCTCAACCACATAATGAGACCCTGTCTCTACAATTAAAAAAAGAAGAATCAGCCTGGCATGATGGTGCACACCTATGGTCCCAGCTACTTCGGAGGCTGAGACAGGAGGATTGCTTGAACCCAGAAGGTCGAGAGGCTGCAGTGAGCCGTAATAACACCACTGAATTCCAGTCTGGGTGACAGAACAAGAAAAAAAGAAAGAAATACAATCTGTTGTACTTGCTTTTGCTCAAGCTTAACCATATCACGCCTAACACCTAGTGGAGCCCTGCCTTCCCAATTACAGCAACATCCTGCATGTGGCCCTTTGCTGTTGACCAGGCACCTTTCATCTGATCCTCAGATCCTCAGTGCTTGTTGAGCTCAAACATGAATCTTAGTTCTAGATGGCTGGATCTCGATCATACATTGTGGTTAAAGACTTTGGAGCTGATAACCTTCCATGTTTATTTGGTTATTTAACATAAACTTCATGCCCCAGAGTCTAAAAACAATTTTAAGAGAGAAGAAAAAAGCACGTGCGGTTCATTTAATATAAAGCATGAATTCACAGGAAGGACTATATCTGTCTCCATTCTCTACAATTCTACAGATAATTTTGTGCCTGGCAAATAGTAAGTAGTGCTTTCAGTGGCTTTGATCTTAGGTCTTTGCGTGGTTAGAGCAGATTTTATTCAAAAGCCCCTGAATAGTCTTTTTTTTTTTTTTTTTTTTATACGGAGTCTCACTCTGTCACACAGGCACAGGCACACACGATCTTGGCTCACTGCAACCTCCGCCTCCCAGGTTCAGGTGATTCTTGTGCTTCAGCCTCTTAAGTAGCTGGGACTACAGGCACGTGCCACCCATGCCTGACTAATTTTTATTTTTTTGTATTTTTTAATATTGAGAGGTGACAATGTGCTAACAGCCCTCGCTCGCTCTCGGTGCCTCCTCGGCCTCGGCGTCTTCTCTGGCCACGCTTGAGGAGCCCTTCAGCCTGCCGCTGCACTGTGGGAGCTCCTCTCTAGGCTGGCCGAGGCCGGAGCTGGCTCCCTCTGCTTGCGGGGAGGTGTGGAGGGGGAGGCGCGGCGAGAACCCAGGCCGTGCGCTGCGCTTGCGAGCAGAGTTCTGGGTGGGCGCGGGCTCAGTGGGCCCCGCACTCCAAGCGCCCGGTTGGTGCTACCAGCCCCGGGCAGTGAGGGGCTTAGCACCCGGGCCAACAGCTGTGGAGGGTGCACTGGGTTCCCCAGCACTGCTGGCCCACCCACACTGTGCTCGAATTCTCGCCAGGCCTGAACTGCCTCCCCATGGGGCAGAGCTCGGGACTTGCAGCCCGCCATGCTCGAGCCAGCGCTCCCCCCACCCCCGCTCCTGACGGGCGCTGCACCCTGCTCCGTGGCATCCGATCCGATTGACTGCCCAAGGGCTGAGGAGCAGTGGGGCACGGTGCAGGACTGGCGGGCAGCTCTGCCCGTGGCCCTGGTGTGGTATCCACTAGGGGAAGCCAGCTGGGCTCCTGAGTCCGGTAGGGACTGGGAGAATATTTGTGTCTAGCTAAAGGATTGTAAATGTACCATTCAGCATTCTGTGTCTAGCTCAAGGTTCGTAAACGCACCAATTAGCACCCTGTCAAAACGGACCAATCAGCTCTCTGTAAAATTGACCAATTGGCAGGATGTGGCTGGGGTCAGATAAGGGAATAAAAGCAGGCTGCCCCAGCCAGCAGCGGCAATTGGCTTGGGTGTTCTTCCGCACTGTGGAAGCTCTGTTCTTTTGCTCTTTTCAGTAAATCTTGCTGCTGCTCACTTTTTGGGTCCGCACTGCCTTTATGAGCTGTAACACTGCGAAGTACTGCAGCTTCATTCCTAAGGCCAGCCAGACCACGAACCCACTGAGAGGAATGAACAACTTCAGACAGGAGGAACGAACAACTCCAGATGCGCTGCCTTAAGAGCTGTAACACTCACCCAAAGGTCTGCAGCTTCACTCCTGAGGCCAGCGAGACCACGAACCCACCAGAAGGAAGAAAGTCCAAACACATCCAAACATCAGAAGGAAGAAAGTCCAAACACATCCAAACATCAGAAGGAACAAACTCCGCACACACCATCTTTAAGAACTGTGATGCTCACCGCGAGGGTCCGCAGCTTCATTCTTGAAGTCAGTGAGACCAAGAACCCACCAATTCCAGACACAATATTTGTATTTTGTATTTTTAGTAGAGAAGGAGTTTCACTGTGTGGGCCAGGTTGATCTTGAACTCCTGACCACAGGTGATCTGCCCACCTCAGCCTCCCAAAGTGCTGGGATTACAGGCGTGAGCCACCACGTCCAGCCCCTATAATCTTTAAAACCATAATAGCAGGTCTCATTCTGAAGCTAGGGCCTCTGCCTCCCACACCTAGTTGGTTCGTTTTTGCGTGGAATCTGTTATTGATGAGAATCAGCTGTGAATGGTGCAGCCTAAAGTGGTGGGCCTGTGTTTTGCTGATTTATATTTGTGAGTTCTGTTAGGGTAAGAGCCAGCCAGTCTCAGAATCACAGAATGTTCAGAGATGTCACCTGGAACTCTGATATTGGCACACTCACCCCCTTTTCACCATGTGCTTTTTCTGACTTTCATCTGAATGACCTTCCTGGGGTGGGGTGCAGCAGGATTGGCGTGGGCTGCAGTGGGAGTGGACAAGTATGATGATCTAGGGAAGGGATACCAACTCTTAGCGTTGTTTCAGGGAAGAATCAGAGTTGCTACTGGTGTATTACCTACTTCATGAAGAAAAGCCAAGTGTTTATAGGTCTATTTGGCTTCTTTTTTACGTAAAACACCAGGGCAATGTCCTCATGTAGAACCACTGCCCCTTCCCGGAAAAGCATGACCTGCTTAGACAGTGCCAGTGCACACTGACCCACCAGACCTCCCCATGTGTGCAGTGGTCCTATTTTTTAAATCACATGAGAGCATTTTTTTTATATACAGAATGTTTCAACAAAGGACTTTTGCAAGTCACACCTCTGGACCCATGTCATCTCTGCTATTACTAAAAAAAAACTAAGAAGGACTAAGGAATTAGGTGGACCGGCTAATACCACATGATTCAGGGATAGCTGTGGAAAGTCTGGAGAATCAGCCTGGGATTATCTATAAAATCTCACTGTATGTGTATTCGGTGTTTATTGCATGTGATCAACCTTGGCCCACCCTTAAGGAGCTTTACTAGTAGTGAAAGTAGAGAGGGAAACAAATCATTGTCATGCAGTCTGGTGAGTGATAAGACTCGTCCAGGCCTAGAGGTGGCACCGAGGAAGGAAGGATTCACTGGGGGTTTGTTTGTTTATTTATTTATTTTTTGAGATGGAGTCTCACTCTGTCGCCCAGGCTGGAGTGCAGTGG
Source organism: Symphalangus syndactylus (assembly GCF_028878055.3). Classification (NCBI taxonomy): domain Eukaryota; kingdom Metazoa; phylum Chordata; class Mammalia; order Primates; family Hylobatidae; genus Symphalangus; species Symphalangus syndactylus. The sequence goes on along the minus strand of NC_072437.2, from coordinate 87,400,795 downwards.
CACAATCTGGGCTCACTGCAAGCTCCGCTTCTCGGGTTCACGCCATTCTCCTGCCTCAGCCTCCCCAGCAGCTGGGACTACAGTTGCCCACCACCACGCCCAGCTAATCTTTTTGTATTTTTGGTAGAGACAGGGTTTCACCGTGTTAGCCAGGATGGTCTCGATCTCCTGACCTTGTGATCTGTCCGCCTCGGCCTCCCAGAGTACTGGGATTACAGGCGTGAGCCACCGCGTCCAGCCTCACTGGGGATTTAAAGACCAAAGAGGAGGTTACCAGGCAGCAGGGGAGGGGGGACTCAAGAATCACTGCAGACCCCTTGCCCTCATGATGGCTGAGCACATCTTGTTCTCAGATTCTTGTGAAAATGGCCCCTGCTCTGCTTTACCAAATGCTTTGAGAATTATTGGTTAATCTTGCCCATGGGGCAGTCTAGCCCAGTGGTTTCAATTTCCAAGTGATGATATCTCCATTTTAAAACTTCTACATTCTTAATTTAAAAAACCTCAAAGGTAGGCAAAAGATTTGAATAGAAATTCCTCCAAAGAGGTCAATATGTACATGAAAATATATTCAGCATCACTAGTTGGTCATTAGGGGAAATGCAAATCAAAACCACAGTGAGATACTCCTTCACACCCATTAGGATGACTACTATTAAAAAAAAATAACAACAAAGGAAAATAACAAGTATTGGCCAAGAATGTGGAGAAGTTTGAACTGTGGTGCACTATTGGTGGGAATGCAAAATGGTGCCAGCGCTGCAGAAAGCAGTGTGGAAGCTCCTCAGAAAGCTAAACATTTACCTTAAGATCCAGCAATTCCATTTCTACATATACACCCAAAGGAATTGAAACCAGGCACTCCAACAAACCAGTGTTCATAGCAGCGGACTTATGAGCCATAATAACCCCAAAATGGAAACAACCTAAATGCCCATCAGCAAATGAATAAACAAAATGCAGTGCCTACATACAGTGGAATATTATTCAGCCTTAAAAAGGAACGAAATTCTGACACATGCTACAACATGGATGAACCTAAAAGATGCTATGCTAAGTGAAATAACCCAGACATGAAAGGACAAATACAGTCATCACTGCATAAGGACATTTCAGTCAGTAAGGGACTGAATATACCACAGTTGTCCCATAAGATTATGATGGAGCTGAAAAATTCCTATTGCCTAGGGACATCATAGCTGTCATAATGTTGTAGTGCAGTGCATTACCTTTTCTGTGTTTAGATGCACAAATACCATTGTGTTACAATTTCCTACAGTATTCAGTACAGTAATGCTGTACAGGTTTGTAACCCAGGAGCAAAAGGCTATCCATATAGCCTATGTGTGAGGTAAGCATTACACAACCTAGGTTTGTGTGAATATACTCTATGATGTCCACACAATGACAAAACTGTCTAATGATGCATTTCTCAGAGCATATCACCGTTGTAAGGCTAAGCATGACTGTTTGGTCTCATTTCACTTACACGAGGTACCTAAAATAGATTCATAGATGCACAAAGTAGAGTGCTGGGTGTTGGGCTGAGAGAGGGAAGAAATGGAGAATTAGCGTTTAGTGGGCACATTGTTTTAGTTTTAGAAGATGAAGAGTTCTGGAAATGGATGGTGGTGATGGTTGCACACATTGTTAATGTACACAGTACCCCTGAGCACTACTGTTTGTGCCACAGGGCTGAGCAGGGCAAAAGCTGGACCCACGGGCCTCACACCATCCTCTGGGCTCCATCCCTGTCCTACGTCTCAGTCTGCCCATCTAGGCCTGCCTCCCTCTGAAATTTTTCCTCACTGTCCCAACTACAGCTCCCTCATCTTCCTCCATCCTTTATGGAATTGGAAGTCATTGTTATCCAACTAGACAATAAGCTCTCTGAGGCCAGAGCCTGGCCTATTCTAAATTTTTTTTTTTTAAGTCCTGACAGTTGCAAAAGAAAAAGCCCATTCACTTAGTCATGGTACTCTTTCTCCCATGTCTTTCTCTGTTTCTTTAATTAACTTTTTATTTTGAGGTAATTGTATCACATACAGTTGTAAGAAATAATACAGAGGTCCCTTGTTTACTTTTCCCAGGTTTCCGTGATGCTAACATTTTGGTGGGTTTTTAAAAAATTATTTTCGACCGGGTGCAGTGGCTCACACTTGTAATCCCAGCACTTTGGGAGGCCAAGGCAGGTGAATCACCTGAGGTCAGGAGTTCGAAACCAGCCTGGCCAACATGGCGAAATCCCATCTCTAGTAAAAATACAAAAAATTAGCCAAGCATGGTGGCGGGCACCTGTAACCCCAGCTACTTGGGAGGCTGAGGCAGAAGAATTGCTTGAATCCAGGAGGCAGAGGTTGCAGTGAGCCAAGGTCACACCACTGGATTCCTGCCTGGGGAGCAAGACTGTCTAAAAAAAGAAAAAAAAAGTTATTTTCTATTTTTATTATTTTGGTACCAAACATTTAGTAAAACTATAGTATAATATAACCATCGTATGGACATTCATACAGTCCACTGATCTTTTTCAGACTTCTCAGTTTTTTTGTGTGTGTGGTGTGTGTGTGTGTGTGTGTGTGTGTATTAAGTTCTATATAATTGTATCAACTGGGTAGATTCACATATCAACCACAACAGGCCAGGTACTGAATAGTTCCAGCACTAACAAGGATCCCTAGTGTTTTCCTTTTATAACTACACATCCCACCACCCCACACCTCCATCCCTTAACCCCTGGCAACCACTAATAATGTTCTCCATTTCTAAAATCTATCATTTCAGAAAAATGTTATATAAATGTAACCACAGGGTCGGGCATGGTGGCTCAAGCCTGTAATCCCAGCACTTGGGGAGGCTGAGGTGGGTGGATCACTTGAGGTCAGGAGTTCGAGACCAGCCTGACCAACATGGTGAAACCCCATCTCTACTAAAAATACAAAAATTAGGTGGGCGTGGTGGTGCATGCCTGTAATCCCAGCTGCTTGGGAGGCTAAGGCACGAGAATCCCTTAACATGGCAGGTGGAGGTTGCAGTGAGCCAAGATCGAGCCACTGCACTCCTGCCTGGGTGACAGAGCGAAACTGTGTCTCAAAAAATAAATACAGAAATAAAAATAAATGTAACCACTATGTAATCTTTTGGGATTGGCTTTTTGAAGGGCATCAGTTTTTAGTTACCACAAATAAAGCTGCTATGAACATTCATGTAGTTGTTTTTGTATAAACATAAGTTTTTATTTTTGTGGGAGAAATACCCAACTGTGGAATTGCTGGGTCTATGGTCATTGCATATTTAGTTTTAGAAGAAACTGCCAAACTCTAGTTTTTTTTAGTGGCTGTACCGCTTCTATCCCTTCAGAAATCTGTGTTTGTTTCCGTTTTTCCACATCCTCACCAGTATTCGATGTTGCCACTATTTTTTTTATGCTGCCACTATTTTTTATTTTAGCCTTTCTTTTCTTTTCCTTTCCTTTCCTTTCCTTTTCTTTCTTTTTGAGACACAGTTTCACTCTGTCGCCAAGGTTGGAGTGCAGTCACACAATCACGGCTCACTACAACCTCCGCCTCCTGGTTCAAGCGATTCTGCTGCCTCAGCCTCCTAAGTAGCTGGGACTACAGGCACACACCACCACACCCAGCTAATTGTTTTGTATTATTAGTAGAGGTGGGGTTTCACCATGTTAGCCAGGTTGGTCTCGAACTCCTGACCTCGTGATTCGCCCACCTAGGCCTCCCAAAGTGCTGGGATTACAGGCGTGAACTACCGCACCCAGCCTTATTTTAGCCATTCTGATAGTTTATATGGTCATACCTCACTGTGGTTTGAAGTTGTGTTTCCTTGGTGGCTAATGAGGTTGAACACCTTTCCATGTGCTTATTTGCCATCTTTATGTACTTTCCGGTGAGATGTCTATTCATTTCTTTTGCCCATTTTCTAACCAGATTATTATTATTGTTGTTATTATTTTTAACTGTCTTGTTTTCTCCCTTTTATTTCTTACTCTTTTAGGAAACGCTTATTAGCATGTACTAAGTGTTAGCCATTTGGAATACAGAGATAAAAGACAAAGAATTGGCCCTCAGAGAACTGGCAGTTTTGGGAAGAGACAAGTGAGCAGCTTTCTGTGTAGGAGGGCACCGACCTCCTAACAGGAGAATAGTAAAATCTTGCTTCCTGGAGGAGATGACACCTGATCAGCATTTGAAGGCATGAATTTTCGTTACACTTGATAGGTATTATTCCATCTTTACATTTAGGACATTCATACAGTTAGAAATAGATAAGGCATTCTAAAAGCCTCTTCAGGGCATCCTTCTTTATAAGTAATTTGTTATATGAACTTAATTCAAGGTTAACCAACACTGAAAACAATGTCATGTTTCTTAGGGATTCTAAGGTAGAGATGACAGTATTCCAGATCCCAATGATGTGTGATCCAATGGGAGCTGGGGGTCCATAGCGAGCAGATAGCTGCTGGTTACAGAAACAAACTTAGTCACATGGGAGTTTTAGGAGAGTGAGATATTAATTCTCACTAGGAGGTCGAAGAAGGTTTCTTGAAGAAGGGGGTTGGGGCTGGGATTTGAAAAATGAGTAGAGCTTCAACAGGTAGATGTAAAAGGAAACGGATTTGTTATAGACTCATAGGTTCCTGCATGTTACTGATTTCCAGTTCCCCATCTCGCTCTTACCCAGAGTTGCTTCTGGGGAAAGGTCTGCAACCTAGTGTCAGACTCTACGTCTTATTAATGGGTCCAGTGAAAGAGGTCGTCAGTGGAGGTTGCATTTAGTTTTAGGATGAGATTCACAATCTATAGGAAGGAAGTCCTTCATCTTACAGATAGATGGCCTGAGGCCTAGAGAGGGTCAAATCCAGCCCAGCCCCATTGCCCCACTGGCCAGCCCAGTGGATGTGCTTCGTGTAGAAATTTCTCAGGCCAAAGCAAGGAAGTGGTATGGATTTCACCCTATGGCTCTGCTAAAAATAAAAAATTGGCTGGTAATAATAGAGTGTTGCAAAGTAAGTGGACTGGGGAGTACTTATTTGTTTAAAAACACAGCTATTTGTCTCATTTTTTTTTTTTTTAATGTCCTTTAAGGGGTATGATTTTTGGAGCCTGGCACGGTGACTCACACCGGTAATCCCAGCACTTTGGGAGGCCGAGGTGGGGAAATCACTTGAGGCCAGAGTTTGAGACCAGCCTGGCCAACATGGCGAAATGCCGTCTCTACTAAAAATAACAAAAATTAGCTCAGTGTGGTGTCACACGCCTGTGGTCCCAGCTACTTGAGAGGCTGAGGCACTGTAATCGCTTGAACCCGGGAGGCGTAGGTTGCAGTGAGCTGAGGTTGCACCACCGCACTCCAGCCTGTCTTCAGCTTCAGAGTGTGACTATCTCAGAAAAAGAAAAAAAAAGGATATTTCATTTGCAGCATTATCCTTAAATGACACAGGAGTCAGGATACGGGATCCCTAAGGAAAGAAATTTTGGCCCATTACAGTGAACGCTGTTTCCATAATCACAACATCATAAATGCTGTTAATTGACTTTTCAGCTTTTAGAATCCAGTTACAGATAAAACAGGGAAAACAAATATGTTTAGAGAACAAGAAAGGACATGTAATCAGTCTCAACAATGCACAAGCAAACGACAGAAATTGAGAGTTGGAAACAGGGTGCAGGGAGCCTGGTAGAGGCTGTCATACTCTTTCATGGTCAAGAAGCCCAGAGACTGCACAACATTGATGAGTGAGTGAGCTGAGGTTTTCAGTTTTTTTACTTAAGTTACAAATTTGGGTAAGTAATAGAATAATATATCAGAAACTCAAAGGACTGGAAACAGGAGGGGAAGGAGTATCAATGGAACTAGCTTTTCCCACTAGTAGTCAAAGGAAATAGCAGTGTAAGTATATTATGAAATCACCACGGGAATTGCAAAGAGATGTCATTGAGAGTGGTGACCTCGGGGGAGGCAGGACCCAGTTTTAATGTCATACAAATGATTGTTTAAAAGGAATGAGAAAAAAGTTTTTATTGACCAGCAGCAAAATTTGTTCAAAGGAGCAACATGACAATTAGATATCCCAGTGGCTTCTAGCTGTTTAGTTTTAGAAATCTTAGGCAAAGAAGCACTTCAGTGATGGGAAAATACTAACTGTAATTGCAGATATTTTATAACCTGAATTTTTTTTTTTTTTTTTTATGACGGAGTCTCGCTGTGTCACCCAGGCTGGAGTGCAGTGGCGCAATCTCGGCTCACTGCAAGCTCCACCTCCTGGGTTCATGCCATTCTCCTGCCTCAGCCTCTCCGAGTAGCTGGGACTACAGGCGCCCACCACCACGCCCGGCTAATTTTTTGTATTTTTAGTAGAGAGGGGTTTCACCGTGGTCTCGATCTCCTGACGTCGTGATCCGCCCGCCTCGGCCTCCCAAAGTGCTGGGATTACAAGCGTGAGCCACCGCGCCCAGCCTAACCTGAATGTTAAATGTAGCCTGTAACTGTTTTAAATCTTCCTAAACTTGCCCTCATATAGGAGAAGTGGGGAGGATTGCTCAGTGCTGGTATAAACTTGATTGCCTTTCTCTTTAAGATCTTAGATTTTTGGGGGTTAAAAAAAAAAGCGAACTTCTGTGGGGTTCTCCGCAAAGACTTAAGATCCCTGGAATAATCTAGAGCTTACTCTATTTAATACAACAGTTAAACTCTTATGCAAAAATTTCACTTTTTCCACATAGGAACATATCTCTGCTTTTACAATGCCAATCATTGAAAAACAACATTAATTGTACATTAGGGTGAGACATACCCATTTCCAAGGTCCAGGTAACCAGGCCCCAATATTGTATCCCACAAGGTTGTGTGGATGTTTCCAGGCTCTGGCCAGGATGTGAGCCATGGAGAAGGGTGGGGGATGGAGCCAGGCAATGCCATGTGTCTACGGTGCCATCCTGTGGTTGTGATGCTGTATTAGAGCATGTCTTCATTTTCTCCTCTCTAGGAAGGCCCTTTTGTCTACTTGTCTTTAGTAGGAAACGTTGCAAATTCCGATGGCTTGATTGCTTCTTTATGTAAGTAATTAAAAATGTTTGCATTTGAAATGTTGGAGGAGGTTTATTGCAAGTGTGACTGTCAAATGCCTCTATTACATACTGTATGATTTCATTTATATGAAATGTCCAGAATAGATGAGTCTGTAGAGATATTGTAGATTATTGGTTGCCTGGGAATGAGGGTAGGGATGGGGGTGGTGGGGGGAAATGAGGAGTGACTGCTGATGGGCACGAATTTCTTTTTGGGGTAATGAAATGTTCTAAAATTAGATTGTGGTGATTCAAACCTGTGATTCTACTAAAACCAATTATTTAAATAGGTAGATTGTGTGGCATGTGAATTACATCTTAATAAAGCTATTATGTTAAACAATATTTGAGCCTGGGCAACATAGCAAGACCCTATCTTTAAAAAAAGTTTTTTAAATGAGCCAGGTATAGTGGTGCACACCTGTAGTCCCAGCTACTCAGGAGGCTGAGGCAGGAGAATCTTTTGAGCCCAGGAGTTCAAGGCTGCATTGAGCCACAGTTGCACCACTGCACTCCAGCCCGGGCAACAGAGCAAGAGTCCATCTCTAAAAAACAAACATAAAATAAAAAATGTTGGTAGTGAGTGGCCGGATGTGGTGGCTCATGCCTGTAATCCCAGCACTTTGGGAGGCCGAGGCAGGCAGATCATGAGGTCAGGAGATGGAGACCATCCTGGCTAACACGGTGAAACCCCGTCTGTACTAAAAATACAAAAAATTAGCCGGGCGTGGTGGCGGGCCCCTGTAGTCCCAGCTACTTGGGAAGCTGAGGCAGGAGAATGGCGTGAACCCGGGAGGTAGAGCTTGCAGTGAGCCAAGATCATGCCACTGCACTCCAGTCTGGGCGACAGAGCAAGACTCCCTCTCAAAAAAAAAAAAAAAAAAATGTTGGTAGTGAGTGCAGATGGAAGAGCTTGTAGCATTTAAACTGGGTGCTTTTCCCGTACTTTTAATATCAACTTTCTTTTTATTGTACATATATATTTGTGGTCTTGTAGATCCTTTCCAAAAGTCTTCATGCTCATTGTCAGTCAATATTCAATCAATTAGCATCGATATTCTACCATGTACTGTGTCAATACCGACAGATATTTTTTTTTGCCACTTTATAAAACTGCCTTTCTCAGGATAACTGCTTTCAGGTTTTGCTTCTGAAACTTTGCATCATTTATCTTGTTTCCTTTTTTTTTTTTTTTTTTGAGACGAGTCTCACTCTGTCCCCCATGCTGGAGTGCAGTGGCACCATCTCGGCTCACTGCAAGCTCTGCCTCCCAGGTTCACGCCATTCTCCTGCCTCAGCCTCCCGAGTAGCTGGGACTACAGGCGCCCACTACCACGCCTGGCTAATTTTTTTGTATTTTTAATAGAGACAGGATTTCACCGTGTTAGCCAGGATGGTCTCAATCTCCTGACCTCGTGATCTGCCTGCCTCGGCCTCCCAAAGTGCTGGGATTATAGGCGTGAGCCACCGCGCCTGGCCCATTTATCTCATTTCTTTCGTGACTCTAAAATCATCTCCAGCTAGGATCTGTGTGGGGGACTCCTGTTCACCACTAGTGTTAGGAAACATCTAGAGAATTGAGTAGGCTCATTAGTACTTCCCAAAGGAAAAGGTGTCATTTTTGATGCCTCAAGTCCTAGCCAAGGAGTCTGAGTCCCCTTGACCAGAGTTGAGCCACTTCAGATCCAGGGCCCAGCTGAATGCAGCTATGCAGTTTTGACTGGCTGCATTAAACTCTTCTCGGGGATTGCTGGTGAAGCCCAGAGGCTGACGGACCCCAGCCTGAGTCATAGCTCCTCCCTGCTGAGCGTCCTCTTCTCCCCTTTGCCAGATGCTGTGCTGACACCTCCTCCCCTGGCTGCCCTGCCTGGCATGAGAGAAAGCAAACAGCCCAGATTTGGCTCTATCCCATGAAATGCGAATGTCTAACAGAGGCTTTCTCTATCGTGTTCACGTTTACATTATGCACCTTAAAGAAGTGAAAACTAGCTGGGTGCAATGGCACAAGCCTGGAGCCCCAGCTACTTGGGAGGCTGAGACAGGAGGATTATTTGAGCTCAGGAGTTTGAGTTTAGCTAGGGGAACACAGTAAGACCCTATTTCTAAAAACCAAAATGCAGTAAAAACTCATTTAATGAAGGTGTCCTTTATTTTCATGAAAGTAAAAATCCCGTAGATAATGTAAAGCAAGTAGTACTTCCCAGACTCCAAAGTGCCCCAAATCACCTGGGAATCTTACTCAAATGCAGATTCTGATACTGTGTGTCTAGGGCAGGACCTTCTGATGATGACCTGTGTTCTGACCTTGGCTTCACTGGGATGCAGGGCCAGCCATAAACCTCATGAATACTCAGCATCTCCTGGTCTCCACTCTCTGGTTGAGGACACAACAGTGGCTCTTCTGGTTGAGGAAATCTACCCCGACCCTTAGTTTGCATCTTTTCCTTGTAAACCTCACCTAAGCCCAGTTATCAGTCACAGAATCAATGGAAACGATCACATCATCAGGCTTTTTAATGTTCCTGTTTGCCTTTTTATTGTTTCAGTGTTTAGTAAGCAAAGAGATGGTTAAAGTTTAGCAGTAGAGGAGATGCCAGAGGCAGATGCCACAGGGAGATGCGCTGGGACTGGTGGATTCCAGGGCCCCTTACTATCCGTCCCCTACCTTCCTCTCAGGCATTAACCTTCCCCCACCATTAGCTCTGCTAAACTGTCTGTAGATTCAGACACACCACATCTCAGCTCCAGGCCTTTGCACGTGCTCCTCCCTGAAACACCCTTATTATCCACTCAGATTTGGAGTCACCTCTTGTGGTATAAGGCCTGAAATTAGGATTCAGTATTATGTCTGCCTTTTTTTTTTTTTTTTTTTTTTAACAGAGTCTTGCTCTGTCTCCCAGGCTGGAGTGCAGTGGTGCGATGTAAGCTCACTGCAACCTCTGCCTCCCAGTTCAAGTGATTCTCCTGCCTCAGCCTCCCAAGTAGCTGGAACTACAGGTGTGCACTACCATGCCTGGCTAATTTTTGTATTTTTAATAGAGACAGGGTTTCACCATGTTAGCCAAGCTGGTCTCAAACTCCTGACCTCAACTGATCCACCCGCCTCGGCCTCTCAAAATCCTGGGATTACAAGTGTGAGCCACCCTGCCCGGCCAGGATTCAGTATTATGTCTGCTTTGTTACCTGGTAAGATCCAGGGGGGCCTCAGATGGCCAAACTGCAAGTCTCTCTCCCCACTCTGCTTCCACATATAAGGTTCCCTAACCAGATAGCTCCCCCTATCAAGGGGAGCAGGCGCAGATTTGGAGGGGACAAATGCTTGTCCCGTCAGTAGCAGGCTTCAGTTCCCACCAGTCTGCCCATGGAATTATCCAAACAAGCCAATCACATCCTCTCTTGGGAACCAGGGCTCAACCCACCCCCTCCTCTTGTTACTGCAAAGCCTGCCTCCGTGGCCCCTGCCCGAACACTGTCCCCAGGTGCAACCCCTATGTGGCCCTGCATGGCGAGATGTCCTCCTTTCCCGGGCCTCGAGTGTATGCGACTAATAAATCTCCTCCATCTCATCTGCCCAGTGTTGGGTGTTGTGTGTTCAGCCATCACCATAGCCCTCAGGCAGAAGTCCATCCCTCACCAACAGGGAAGAGAGGCAGTGATCAAAACACCTCCTCCAGGAAGTCTTCCCTGAAGTTCGTAGTCTCGCTTCAGTGCCACTTCTTCCCTGCCCTGGTATTCTCTAACCGCCACTTACTGCCTGGTTTTCAGCCTCACTAGAATGTGGGCCACTAAGGGCCAACATGGTCCTACTTGCAGCTGCATTATCAGGGCCTACCATGATACCTTCCAAATGCTAAAAAAAAAAAAAAAAAAAAAAAAAAAAGACTTGTTGAAGACTGGACACAGTGGCTTACGCCTGTAATCCCAGCATTTTGGGAAGCCAAAACAGATGGTTCACTTGAGGTTAGGAGTTTGAGACCAGCCTGGCCAACGTTGTGAAACCCTGTCTCTACCAAAAAATACAAAAATTAGGCCAGGTGCAGTGGTTCAAGCCTGTAATCCCAGCACTTTGGGAGGCCAAGGCAGGTGGATCACCTGAGGTCAGGAGTTCGAGACCAGCCTGACCAACATGGTGAGACCCCATCTCTATTAAAAATACAAAATTAGCCAGGCATGGTGGCGCGTGTCTATAATCCTAGCTACTTGGGAGGCTGAGGCAGGAGAATCGCTTGAACATGGGAGGCGGAGGTTGCAGCGAGCCAAGATCTGGCCATTGCACTCCAGCCTGGGTGACAGAGTGAGACTCCATCTCAGTCAATCAATCAGTATTAGCTGGGTGTGGTGGTGGGTACCTGTAGTCCGAGCTATTTGGGAGGCTGAGGCTGGAGAATCACTTGAACCTGGGAGGCAGAGGTTGCAGTGAGCCGAGATTGTGCCATTGCACTCCAGGCTGGGTAACAGTGAGACTCCTTCTCAAAAAAAAAAAAAAGACTTGGTCAATATCTCTTTTGCTTCCTAAAGAACTGACATTTTACTTAGGTGATATTTTATTAGATTTTAGGTGCACTAACTGGTGCATTTCACCTATTGTATGTCTCTTTAAATTTAGGGGAGAAACGTTTCAATATGACATTGTTTTCCAGTTAGTTATTGAAGGGCACAGGAGACTGCAGACAGTCAGCTAAGGACAGGCTGATGACTCTCGGTGGCCTCTCACAGAACATTCCCTCAGCACATGCCTTGTGTGTTATCCCATTAAATAGCTAATCCTCTTATTGTCCTTTCTCTTAGGACAGCCTTTTGTTAGAAACCTTTGTCCCAGGCCCTGAGGGATCCTTCCTCTGGCCTTTATGAGACAAGAGCTGTGTGCTGCTCAGTAGCAGATCACAGGCTCCTCTGTGGCCATCACAACTTTTCTGAATAATGTGAGACAGTATTAAAGGAGTAGACGAGGTGATCACTTCCATTTTTTTCACTGTAATCATTTGAGATCTTAGGACCAGCATGTATCACTTTTACAAATTAAGAAAGTAATTAAATAATTTTTAATGGCCTCCACAATACCTGGCCATCATTCCAGCCCTGAAAAGACTTTCTGAGTCACGGTGTTCCCGAGAAGAAACCACTCTGATAATGGGTCTGGATGGATCTCTGAGAGCACACTGGCTCCCCAAGCAGCACAGCTGAAACTGTGGGAGGGCCATTGTGAGTTCCCTGTCCCTGTGGGCGGAGACGCCCCTCTGCCCACTCCGATTCATTCTGCAGTCCGGGCTCTCTCCTCCCCTCCCTGCCCACTGTCCCTTCAGCACCTAGTTTCTCTTCTGTTATTAATAAACGTGTTGTTGTATTGAGACAGAGTCTAGCTCTTGTTGCCCAGGCTGGAGTGCAGTGGTGCGATCTCGGTTCACTGCAACCTCCGCCTCCTGGGTTCAAGCGATTCTCTTGCGTCAGCCTCCCAAGTAGCTGAGATTACAGGCATGCGCCACTACGCCCAGCTAATTTTTGTATTTTTAGTGGAGACAGGGTTTCGCCACATTGGCTGAGCTGGTCCCAAACTCCTGACTTCCAAGTGATCTGCCCACCTTGGCCTCCCAAGGTGCTGGGATTACAGGCGTGAGCCACTGTGCCTGGCCAAGAAACAAGTTTTTGTTTTTTTTTTTTTGAGATGGAGTCTCGCTCTGTCGCCCAGGCTGGAGTGCAGCGGCGCAGTCTCGGCTCACTGCAAGCCCCGCCTCCTGGGTTCATGCCATTCTCCTGCCTCAGCTGGGACTGCAGGTGCCCGCCACCACGCCTGGCTAATTTTTTGTATTTTTAGTAGAGACAGGGTTTCACCGTGTTAGCCAGGATGGTCTCGATCTCCTGACCTTGTGATCTGCCCGCCTCGGCCTCCCAAAGTGCTGGGATTACAGGCGTGAGCCACCGCGCCCGGCCATAAACGTGTTTTTTATAAACATGTCCTTCATAACAAATTTCTGACGTCTCCATTATACTTACAGAATTTATATGGAAATTTTGAAGTAAGGAATTACAATGTATTTACCAAGATCATGACTGGAGATTGTCTTTCCAAACCCGACCATGTTGAATTCTTTTAAAATTCTGCTACTTACGTTGAAGAGGGTGGGGCTGAGGAGGGCGCATATGTGAAAGCATGCTGGAAACTGAATGATTGGACACCTGTAACCTGCTGCTGTTCTCAGTGCTTGTGTCAGGTGGTAAACACATTTTGGTCCCAGGGCATCTCCTACCTTCTACTAAGGCATTGTGAAGAATGCAGAGAGAGTGGCGATTACTCATTTTATCTCCACCTTAAAGGAAAGAAAGGTCATTTCCATGAACTGTCATAAAAAGTGTTGCCATTTGAGTAACAACATGGATTTTGTCTTTAGGGAAAGAATATGGCAAAGCTGATGCAAGATGGGTTTATTTCGATCCAACCATTGTGTCTGTGGAAATTCTGACCGTTGCCCTGGATGGGTCTCTGGCATTGTTCCTCATTTATGCCATAGTCAAAGAAAAATATTACCGGTAGGTGCCCTTATTCTGTCCTGCTGGAAGGAGGGGAGACATTACATGTCCCAACACTTAGGTGACCTTTGGAGTAGGTTGTGACCACACATACTTGTTAGATAAAAGGTAGAAGAATAGAGGCTGGGCGTGGTGGCTCACACCTGTAATCCCAGCACTTTGGGAGGCTGAGGCAGGAGGATCACCTGATCCCAGGAGTTTGAGACCAGCCTAGGCAATACAGTGAGACCCTGTCTCTACAAGTAATAAAAAATTTAAAAATTAGGCGTGGTGGCACGCGCCTGTAGTCCCAGATACTTCAGAGGCAGAGGTGGGAGGATCACTTGAGCCTAGGAGATCAAGCCTACAGTAAGCCATGATCACGCCACTGCACTCCAACCTGGGCGACATAGTAAGACCGTGTCTCCAAAAAAGCAGAAGAGAAATGAAAATTATTTTATGTGAGATAAGGGTGATGGTGCTACTAGGATCATTTCAGACTTTTCAGAATCAAAAATATGAGAAATATTATTTTAATAACAACCTAGACTCTGTAGAGGCAAGAATGGTGCTAACGCTCTTGGATGATTTGCCACCAATACTTTGGAGAATAAAACGGTAATACGTCCATCCTTTTCCCCCCAAATCATTCAAGAAAACTCCTGTCCCACTTGACAAAAAGTAAATTATCATATATAATTTGGAGTCAGACTTGCAAGATAAATAGGAAATCTTCTCAGAAGCAGATTGTGAAGGGTATGAGGCAGGCAGAGTGCAGAGAGGCCGGGTGCGGTGGCTCATGCCTATAATCCCAGCACTTTGGGGGGCCGAGGCAGGTGGATCACGAGATCGGAAGTTCGGGACCAGCCTGGCCAACATGGTGAAACCCCGTCTCTACTCAAAATACAAAAATTAGCTAGCCAGGCATGGTGGCGGGTGCCTGTAGTCCCAGCTACTCGGGAGGCTGAGGCAGGAGAATTGCTTGAACCTAGGAGGTGGAGGTTGCAGTGAGCCACGTTCGTGCCACTGCACTCCAGCCTGGGTGACAGAGCGAGACTCCGTCTCAAAGAAAAAAGAAAGATGAAAAAATTATCCATCCTATCAGACTCTGAGAGACTATAAACTCTCCTCCCTTCCTTCCTTTTCTTTCCTTAGGGACAGAGTGGCCTGGGGTGAATAGATTGCTATCTTGAGATGAATCCCTAAAACAATGTCAAGTAGGCACAGCTGCATTCCATTTTCCACCATCTTGTAATGAAGAAGTCTTATTTAAAGCTTCCTTCCCCACCCAATTTTAGAAAGATAGTTGGCAATAAAAATTAAATTTTTCCTTGGTACCTTGACATATTTTTCACTCCATGACGCTGGTTGCAAACTTACTACATGTGCCCATGTGTTTATTATTTCAAACATTTGTAATATTTGCATTATTGAGCCCTTGCCCAGTGCTTGGCCCTTTATCCTCATATCTCATTTAGTCTACGCTACATTGTTTGAGGAAGGGGTTATTACTCACTCTCCCCTTTTATAATAGCTCATGGTGAGATTCACAGTCAGGCCTCTCTGTGCTAAGTCAGGTGTGATCTCACCAAATTTCCCTAAGGATGGGTCAGGATCACTGAGGGTCCTTACTTAACTCTGAGAATAATCTAGAAAGGGCAGTGTTGCTCCTCTAAGGAAAGAATGAGCCTTCATTGATTAGATTGACTTACCCCCATCAAAATAGCACCACGCAACACTTGAGGCCCAACTTAGGGAGGTTTTCATAGCGAAGACTGTTGATGCTGCCATTACAGACAAGATGTCATGACTCTGATGCCAAACTGTGCCAAGCTGATGGTTCATTCCGGACTTCTTTGTCTCCAACAGGCATTTCCTGCAGGTCACCCTGTGCGTGTGCGAGTTGTATGGCTGCTGGATGACCTTCCTCCCAGAGTGGCTCACCAGAAGCCCCAACCTCAACACCAGCAACTGGCTCTACTGTTGGGTTTACCTGTTTTTTTTTAACGGTGTGTGGGTTCTGATCCCAGGACTGCTACTGTGGCAGTCATGGGTGGAACTCAAGAAAATGCATCAGAAAGAAACCAGTTCAGTGAAAAAGTTTCAGTGAACTTTCAAAACCATAAACACCGTTATCTAACTTCATGAGCCAGAATGAATCAAATCTTTTTGTTTGGCCAAAATGTAATACATTCCAGTCTACACTTTGTATTGTTGCTCCTGAACAACCTGTTTCAAATTGGTTTTAAGGTGACCAGTTTTCGTTGTGGTGTTGTTCAATTAAATGGTGATATAGGGAAAAGAGAACAAATTTGAATTTGTAATAATAAAATGTTTAATTATACATTTTATGGCTGGCATTAATTGTTCCACATTAGTAAAACCAATTATCTTAGAATACTGCAGTGTTATATTAATTTTTTATTCCAAAGGACATGTTCTTGCCTTATCTTTTAATCTTCTCACTAGTCTTTTTTGGTTACCAGTGTGAAACCAGAAATGAATTGAAAGCTTCTGTTTTTATATTTATACTATTTAAAATTTGTGAACCCAACAAAACATGATAATAGGTGCTGGTGAGTGAGCTGACTCCTCCTGAGTAAATGGGTAAACGTTGGGGCCCCACGCAGACAGATGATTGATTTGTATCTGTCCTTTTTCAAGGAGGAAGATTGGAGATGCCTTGCAGAAATACATAATACATTATGATGAAAAGTAAATCAGGAAATAGGAACACAGGGAAAGTGAGAGTGAGAAATAATAAGACGAGCATGAAACAAATATGCAAAATGCATGCCCTAACCTTCTACAGAATTGAGAGAAGGAAAGCACCAATTTGGCACTTACCCTCAGCACCAAGAGGGACGCATGATTACATTGCGTTTCAGAAAACGCTCGTCTGGGAGATGAATTAGCAGTTCTGTGGTGGCGGGGGAGCAGTTACTTACATTAACTTGTTCAGCGCTTGCCTTTCTTACTGGACTCTTAAGCTCACAGATCTGGTCTCTGCCTTGCCCAGTACATAGACCAGGCCCTTGGTATGTTGTGGCAGATGCTGTAGCTCTGATAGCTCAGTCTGTGTTCCACTCTCCTTCTAGGTTGGCTTCCTACAGAGGCTTACCCTGCAGAGGCTGCAGGCCCTGGTCCCAGATGCCAAATTGGTTTTACCTTTCAGAAGTACTTGAGAGATTTGGAGGGTGAAAATATAGAGGCCACTTTCTACTGTTTCCTTTCTCTCTCTGTCTCTCTCTCCTGTCTTCTTCCTTCCCTCTCTCTCTCTCTCCCTGCCACCCCCACCCTCTCTCCCTCTTTTCTGTTTTGTGCAGACAAGTAAGATCATGGAAATGTGAGAGTCTGGCATTACTATACCAAGTGTCCAACTCCCTGGGTATCAAGAGGTAGTCATGGCTGAGCACAAAGGGTCTGTGGGCTGAGTAGCCCCAGTGGTGGCCTCACTGGTAGTGCTGCCCTTGGGGGTGGTCCATTCTGTGGTCATCCCATAGTCACCCCCAGAGCTTAGCCAAGCATCTATATCCTATAACCCACCATACCCTACATAACCTAGGTATGTACCTCACAGAAATGCTTAATATATGCACCAAAGTGGCAGCATTATTCATAATAATCCCAAGCTGGAAACAATCTAAATGAATAAGTTATGGTATATACATAAATGGATTACTGTACAGCAATGAAAACCAACAACCAGCTGGGCATGATGGCTCATGCCTGTAATACCAATGATTTGGGAGGCCAAGGCGGGAGGATCACTTGAGTCCAGGAGTTCAAGACTAGCCTTGAGCAACATAGTGAGACCCTCACTCCACAAATGAGAAAAAAAAAAAATAGCTGGATTTGGTGGCACCTGTAGCCCCAGCTACTCAGGAGGCTGAGGGGAGGATTGCCTGAGCCTGGGAAGTCAAGGCTGCAGTGAGCCATGATTACCCCACTGCACTCCAGCCTGGGCGACAGAGCAAGATCCTGTCTCGAAAGAAAACGAACAACCTTCTACTCATAACAACATGGAGAAATTTCGCAGACATAATGAGGAGCAAAAGGAGCCAGACCAAAAGAATACATATTCGGTGATTCTATTGATGTAAAGTTTAAAAACATAAAACTAATCAATGGTGTTAGAAATCAGGATGGCCAGGCGCAATGGCTCACACTTGTAATCCCAGCACTTTGGGAGGTTGAGGAGGGAGGATTGCTTGAGTCCAGGAGTTCAAGGCCAGCCTGGGCAAAATAGTGAGACCTAGTCTGTATAAAAAAACGAAAATAAAAAATGAAAAATCAAGAAAT
Source organism: Symphalangus syndactylus (assembly GCF_028878055.3). NCBI lineage: Eukaryota > Metazoa > Chordata > Mammalia > Primates > Hylobatidae > Symphalangus > Symphalangus syndactylus. Next base: position 87,382,907 of record NC_072437.2, on the reverse strand, counting down.
CAGGATGGAAATTGCCTTTGGGGAACAAGATGGGTGCAGTGATGGGGAGAAGTCATAGGGGCTTCTGGTAATGTCCTATTTTTTTCATTTGGGGTGGTTATAATTTGCGATAATTCATTTGGCTGTACACTTATAAATTGTATATACGTTATACTTTCTTATTTATTTATTTATATTGAGACAGGGTCTCTCTTATCACTGGAGTGCAGTGGCAAGATCATGGCTCACTGCAGCCTCAACCTCTCAGGCTCAAGCTATCCTCCCACCTCAGCCTCTCAAGCAGCTGGGACTATAGGCATGTGCTACCATGCCCAGCTAATTTAAATTGTTAATAGAAACAAGGTCTCACTATGTTGCTCAGGGTGTATTTTATTTTTGTTCATAGAATAATATCATTTTATTTGGTAATTTATTCAGTCAGATTTTCTAGCTCATTATCATTATTAGCTCAGTAGTTATTCTTTCCTTCCCCATGGGCTAAACTCAGGCTGATGTGTTTTAACCATAGCCATAAACCTTTGTAAGGAAGTGAATTTTACATCACCTAATATGATTCTGTGTCCCCACCCAGATCCCATGTTGAATTGTAATTCCCTGTGTTGGAGGAGGGGCCTGGTGGGAGGTGATTAGATCATGCGGGTGGTTTCTCATGGTTTAGCACCATCCCCCTACTGCTGTCCCATGATAGAGCTCTCACGAGATCTGTTGTAAAGTGCGTAGCAATGTCCCTTTCGCGCTCTCTTCCTCTTGCTCCGGCCATGTAGGAAGTGCTGGCTTCACCTTGCCTTCCGCCATGATTGTAAGTTTCCTGAGGCTTCCCCCAGCCATGCCTCCTATACAGCCTGCAGAACCCTGAGCCAATTAAACCTCTTTCCTTATAAATTACCCAGTCTCGGGTAGTTATTTGTAGCAATGTGACAGTGGACTAATACATCATCCATGCACAACTTTTTATGATTACAACAACTGCATTAAGAAAAACACCTTCATATTTATTTAATTTGTGCACATTTATGGGATACATGAGAAAATTTGCTGCATGTATGTAATGCGTAGTGATCATATCCTCCATTTCTTAAAATTTTATTTATTTTTTTAAATTTCTGGTATGAAGACATGAAAAATGTCTCCAGTGGTCCTCATGAAGACCCATTGCGGTGTCCTTGACAGCAAATTCAGGACAACTCGGGCTGTTTCTAACAGCCTCCCTGGCGTGGGCCAACAGTGTGCCAGCAGGAGCATCTGCGCAGGCCTTCCCATGAGGGATTACCCAGCATGGTTCCAGGGCTTTGCTCTCTGCTGATCTGGCTCAATCCAAGGGTAAACAGAGTAGAGCAAAATGGATGGGCTGCCAATCCTGCCGGCAGTACTGCAAGCATGATTTCTCTCCATTGAGTTTTTGCTGAGTATCAAATGGGAGAGAAATGGGGATTATACTCTGACAGGAACTTGGAGTACAGACCCACTCTGCTGCCAAGTAAGGACACATCTAAATGCCTTCACAATGAAGTGAGCTGGGAGGAGGGTTGGTGTCCCTGTGTAGCAGTTAAGGAGCCACAATCACTGTGAGTAGAACCTCGTCACGCCCTGACACGAGGAGGTGGGAGCAGGCACACTGAGGGGATGCTGTAGTTCATTGATTCAAGATGTACTTTCCCCCACATTTTAACATTTTTAAAATTAGGATGCATTTTGCAGTTTATGTGTCATAATTTAGTTGGCAGTGGCTCTTTTTTTTTTTTTCTTTTGAGACAGGATCTCGCTCTGTTGCCCAGGCTTGAGGGCAGCAGCTTGATCTTGGCTCACTGGAGTGCCGTGGCCCGATCTTGGCTTACTGCAACCTCTGCCTCCCAGGCTCAAGTGATCGTCCCTCCTCAGCCTCCAGAGTTGCTGGGACCACAGGTGTGCACCACCACACCCAGCTAATTTTTGTCATTTTAGATTTTTGTTTGTTTGTTTGTTTTGAAGAGACGGGGTTTTGCCATGTTGCCCAGGCTGGTCTTGAACTCCTGGGCTCAAGCAATCTGCCTGCCTCAGCCTCCCAAAGTGTGGGATTACAGGTGTGAGCCACCACACCCTGCCAGTTTGTTCTGTCCAAAGTACAGTACATCTTATGCTTGACGGCCTCTTAGATTCAATGAACAAGGCACTGCCTCAATATTGCTTCCCTCTTCAAGCCTCAATATCTCCAACTACTTGATAAACAGTTGGAATTTATTTTCTTTCTTTTTTTTTTTCTTTTGAGACAGGGTCTCTCTCTGTGTCACCTCAGGCTGGAGTGCAGTGGCACAATCACAACTCACTGTAGCTTCGACTTCCCAGGCTCAAGCAATCCTCCCACCTCAGCTTCCCACGTAGCTGGAACCACAGGCACAGCCACCACGCCTGGCTTTTTTTTTTTTTTTTTTTTGGTAGAGATGGGGTCTAATGTTGCCCAAGCTGGTCTCAAACTTGTAGGCTCTGGCAGTCTTCCTGCCTTGGCCTCCCAAAGTGCTGGAATTACAGGCATGAGCCACTAGTGGCACCTGGCAGAATTTATTTTAAAAGTCTACGTTTTGCTTGCGACCTTTAGAGATCTGTTACTCTGGTACCTTCTATCCTCTGCCCGTCACATTTGTTGCCTGGGAGCCAGCCATAGAAAGCATGCTTTCACGAATATATAAAATGATTCGCAATGGGTTTTGAACAGCTTATATTGTAGGGAGTGATTCGGGCAAAGAATCCATCCCTCCTGCTGTGGTTTGAACGTGTCTCCCAAAAAGGATGTATCGGACACTTAATCCCTGGTGCAACAGCGTTGAGAGGTAGGACCTTTAAGAGGTGATTAGGTCATGAGGGCTGTGCTGTCATTAATGGATTAATGCCATTATTGCTGAGTAGGTTAGTTATCACAGCAGAGCAACTTCCTGATAAAAGAATGAGTTTGGCTCCCTCTTTCTGTCACTCAGTGTCTCTCTCTCAGTCTCTCTCTCTCTCTCCCTGTCTCTCTCTCTCTCTCTCATGCTTGTGCCCTTTTGCCTTTCCACCCTTCTGCCATGAGATGACACAGCAGAACTCCCTCACCAGACACAGTCCCTCAATCTTGAACTTCCAGCCTCGAGAACCATGAGCCATATAAATCTGTGTATTATAAATTATCCAGACCCAGGTTTTCTGTTACAGCAGCACAAAATGGACTAAGATACCTCCCCAGTGTTGTTTATACTGTAAATTTTTGTACATTCACCTTCCCAACTCCACAGGAACCTCTCAAAGTCACACTTAGAATCCTAGAATCTTACATTACTTAAAGGGGCTTTGGAGAGGTCCAGTTTATAGACACAGAAACTGAGGCATATGGGTCAGATTACCTCCCCAAGGCCACATAGCTTTTTTTTTGAGACAGGATCTCACTATGTTGCCCAGGCTGAAGGGCAGTGGTGCAATCACAGCTCACTGCAGCCTCAATCCCAGGCTCAAGGGATCCTCCCACCACAGCCTCCTGAGTAGTTGAGACATATACCACCTACCTGGCTAATTTTTAAGTTTTTTGTAGAGATGGGGTCTCACTATGTTGTGTAAGCTGGTCTCAAACTCCCAGGCTCAAGCGATCCACCCACCTTAGCCTCCCAAATTTTGTGGATTTTTTAATGCTCTAAAAAAATCAACGTAAACACATTTCTGATCATTTGGGTCTATTCATTATACTTGAGTAGCCACTGAATTTTATTTTTTGCTTTTTTGTCTATGAATGGTCCTGTTTGTATTTCTCACTGGTTGGACCAAGTCACTTACAATGCAGTGCTTTTTCTAGAGAGAGAGGTAACAAAACAAAGGAGACTCTCAGGGGTCCCTGCTTTTTCACATTTGAGCAACACTACACTACAACACATTGCTTCGTGTTCCCCGCTATGGTGTGTTTGTTGATGATGCATTTTAATAATAAGTAAATTAGAAATTCTGCCTTTGCCTCTCATTTCTGATATATGGTATTGTGCTGAGTGAGAGTGAAGATGAACAGATCTTTGGCATTTTGTGGTTACCTTTTGGGAGTCGGACTGATTTCAGTCCCTGGGGGTAGGCTCTAATTTCTAAGAACTGGAAGCAGGAAACCGATTTCACAGGTTTGCCCCTGAGCGCCCCTGGTTTGAACAGTCTCCATACATTCAGTCCCTGTCCTGACATCTGATCACCAATATCCATGCTCCCTTTAACACTGACATCTGGTGGCCCTGGAGTAGTAGGACAGTAGTTGGGTGGCTCAGCTGTGGTTTTGATGAGATGACCTTATTCTATATAATAAAGCAGGTGGCTGTCGCGGCACAGGGGCCACCCTTTCGCCAGGATCCCCTCCAGTGACTCACTCCCTTCCGCTCACCCCACACCCACTTAGCACTTCTGGCCCCAGAAGCCTCCAAGCAGATCATGTGTCCTCTGAACACACTCCCTCAACCCCCCGCCCCGCCCTCCCCCACCCCCAGCAGCAGGCAGGCTCTTGATGGTGGCCTGGGTGGGAGGAAGGGAACTGATCCCTTGGGTCTGTGTCCGCTGCCATCTTGGCCCGGATTCTGGTGCTGGATGGCCAATGATTTATTGCCTCCCAGGGCAGCAGGTGGCTGGGGTATTTTTAGTGTCTAAAGCATTTAGGGGAAGGGTTTGGAGTGGGTGGGGGCAGCCGTGAGGTCTGAGAGAGTTCACTCTTCCAAGGTTTCAGTTCAAAGCCTCTAGACGGTGGGTCTCCATCCTTACCTCCTTCATGCCTTCCAGCTCTGGGTAAAGGTGTACCCACTTTAAAAATCACACTTCTGTCTTCTTGCGTCTATGTGCCTTTTTCTTTTTTCTAGTCAGCTCATAAACACATGCTAGAGATGGTGATCCCTTTGGGAAGCCAAATTGTTGGGTATCTAGGAAAAGGACTGGCTGTGATTGACACCCCATGTGCGTGTTCACTCCACTCCAAAGCACTTTTCTGCTCATTGCATTATCTGATCCTCGCTATAATCTCATGAACCCCATGGACAGGGATTATCGAAGAGCCTGGCAACAACAAAAGGTGAGCGGCCTGCCCAGTGCCATGGGGAACAGTCACAGCCAGGACGCCTGCGATGGGTGGGGCAGGGCCCAGAGCCCAGGCTGTGCCACCAGGCAGTGCTGAGTTACAACTGCCCCTTGCCAGGGGGAGACTTGACAAGATATGTAACTGCCCTCATCCTCAGCCTCCACACCCCAAAAACTGCGACTCCTAGTGCTTAGCACGTAACGTTGTGGGGACGAGCATGTAATAAACACTCAATATAACTGTTCTTGTGTATGCCAGCTCACACATTTAGTGGCTTTGCATCTGTCCATGGTACAGGCCCTGAATATAGGACAGTCTCAGAACTGTAAAACACGCCAGGGTGCTCAGGACTAGAGCAGAACAACTGACCGAAACCTGCGGCTCCTGAGCCGGGAACATCACAGAGAATAAAATGTGAAAATGTAAAAGCCGTGCATCCAGAAGCTTCGTCAATCAGACAGCCTGAGAGTGGATTTGCGTTCCTTTCACTCTGGAATGACTTGGTGGTGTTAAGTCTGTGATGCCTTGGCCTTGGCAACCCTGTGTTTTCTTTCTTTCTTTTTTTTTTTTGAGATGGAATCTCCCTGTGTCACCCAGGCTGGAGTACAGTGGCGCAACCTCAGCTCACTGCAATCCCTGCCTCCCGGGTTCGAGTGATTCTCCTGCCTCAGCCTCCCGAGTAGCTGGGATTATAGGTGCGCGCCATGATGCCCGGCTAATTTTTGTATTTTTAGTAGAGATGGGGTTTCACCATGTTGGCCAGGCTGGTCTTGGACTTCCAATCTCAGGTGATCCACCTGTCTCAGCCTCCCAAAGTGCTGGGATTACAGGCGTGAGCCACCATGCCCGGCCCCCTGGCTTCCTTTCTAAGGATACATTCTGCCTGTGCTTCAGAGTAGAGGGGTTTTCATCAGCTCCTGGATGGAATGGTGTCGGCACAGGGAACCCGCACTAGAGACCTGGAGAAATCAGGGAAATGAAATGACTGAGCCGTCTGTAGCAGGTGAGTGGGGACGGGCTGTGATTGTAAGTTGTCAGCTCCTGCATTTGCCCTAAACCAGCTGGGCCAGAACCCCTGGGGTTCACCTTCCCACAGCAGCTGCCTCTACGATTTCCAGAGCCTGACCAAGGAATGCGACTCAGGGTGCTGGGCTGATGGAGAAGGGCTGCTGTAGGTTTGATCTCGGCTTTGCGTGGGCCTGTCAGCACACTATAGGTCTGGGGGCCACTGAGTCCCGCCCCTGTTGGGTGCCTCTGTACCTTATAACTGGGCCTCTGCCTACATTTCTGTCTTGTTAACACTTCAGTTTTTCACGAGAGCAGAGCCTGTCTCAAACCTCAGTTCATTTGCCTGTTGGCCCTGAAACCCTAACTAGACCTAGCCAGTGGAAAGGGGTTGGCAGTGGTGGTAAAGATGTGAAGATACAAGGAACCAGGTGCTTTTCCTGTTAGTGCCGGCCCTGACTGACGCCAACCCCTACTCTGGAAAGGCTTGTCAGTAGTTCTCTAGTCCAGTGTTAAGTTCTGTGTAGAAAGGGTTCCATGGTCATGATCAAACACTCTGTCACCATCTCCCCCACATGCCATGCCTTAGAGATTGGATATTCCCATAATCATATGAAGGGTTTTGAGATGTCCTGCATTGGAGAAACTTGTTTAGTGTCATTGAATCCAGCATTTCTTAAGCATGTTGGACCAAGGAAACCTCTTTTCAGATCAGTTCTTTACATCCTTCAGAACTAGTGTTTCACAGAACCTACCTTGAAAACAAGGCCCAAACCAGGCCACAGCCACCTCGTGACAACTATCAGCTGCTTTGACTTGTGGCTGCACTCCACCCTGGATGGCATCTCCTTGGATGCTGAACCCTGCTGAAATAGAACCTGAGGTCATCGCATCACGAGCCAGCACAGCCTGGCCCATCTTCCTAGCCCTAATCCCACTCAGCCTTGGCTTCCTTCCACTAGCCACCAGTTTGCCTAGGACAGCAGAAGAGAAGATTCCCCTGTGTGTTCACATCTTCACACCACCCTCACTATTCCCACCCAGATAATGACACCTAAAAGGTGCAGCTTGCCTTGGGGCTGGGAGCCCATTGGACAGAGATTTTCTTGCTTCTCACCTTTGAAAACAAGAATTTAATTCTTATCCCCCATACTCCACTCACACACATATTTCCCTTCTTCCCTCCTCCCAATATAAATATTTAGTTAAATGAGAATTTAGTATTTACATTATCGTGACTATGGAAAAATTATCCACAAGTGAGTCATTTAGGATACTATGATTACATTTCTTTTCAGGGCAACATTTTGTTTTCCGAAGAGCTGATCATTGCCTTTTTTTTTTTTTTTTTCTGTTTGTTTGCTTAGTTTTCTACATACTTATCAATAATTCAATCCCATACTCTGCCAAAACGGAAAACTTCCCCAATATAATCAAATAGATAGGTAAACTGTTGGTGGTGATTGGTTGGTCGGCTGGTTGGTTTGCAACATCCTTCCACTAGGAACAATTAGTCCCCTCGCTCCCATCTATGCTGGTTGCTCTGGAAGCCTCTGCATAGCCATGGTTCTGGAAATTCCTTTGCTTCCCTCTAGTGTTGAATTCCACGTTGCCTAGATGCCATGTCTGCATCTTGGTTCATTCTTTTAAGGGAGCAAAACTACAGTCACTTCCTAACAGAAAGTGAATGAGCCCTTGCGTGTCCGAGAAATATCATTATGCTATGCTCACAATTGATTTATAGTTTAGGTATAAAATTCTAGGTTGGAAATAATTCTTCCTCTGAATTTTTACTTTCTATTTTAAAATAATTTTAGACTTACAGAAAAGCTGCAAAGACACTGCAGAGTTCTATGTAATGTCTTTATGCAGCTCACATAGCCATAGTACAATGATCAAAACTAGGAAAATAACTTTGGTATACTACTACTTACTAAACTACAGACTTCAGATATAACCAATGTTTCCAATGTCATTTGATTTTTCCCTGATCCAATTGTGGGATTCCACTTTGCTTTGGTTGCTAAGTCTTCTCAGTCTCTTCCCGTCCTAGGCAGTCTTTCTTTGTCTTTCATGACTTTGACAGTTTTGAAAAAGACTAGTCAGTTATTTTTTTGGAATGTCCCTCCATTTGGATTTGCTTGATGTTTTCCTCATGATTAGACAGTTATGGGTTTGGGGCAAGAATACCACAGAGGTAACGTGCCCTTCTCAGTACATCGTGTTGGGTGCTTGATGTTGATCAGACTTATTACTGGTGATGCTAACCTTGATCATGTGGTGAAAGTGGTTTCTATTAGTTTCTCCATCATAAAGTTTTTTCCTTTTGCAGATAATAAATATATTAGTGGACATACTTTGAGACTATGTAAATATCCTGTTAATCCTCAAACTTTTACCAACTAATTATAGCATTCATTGATGAATCTTGCCTACAACAAACATTACTGTAATGTTCTTTTTTTTTTTTTTTTTTTGAGACAGAGTCTCACTCTGTCGCCCAGGCTGGAGTGCAGTGGTGCAATCTCGGCTCACTGCAAGCTCCGCCTCCCGGGTTCACGCCATTCTCCTGCCTCAGCCTCTCCGAGTAGCTGGGACTACAGGCGCCCGCCACCACGCCCGGCTAATTTTTTTTTGTATTTTTAGTAGAGACGGGGTTTCACCGTGGTCTCGATCTCCTGACCTCGTGATCCGCCCGCCTCGGCCTCCCAAAGTGCTGGGATTACAAGCGTGAGCCACCACGCCTGGCCTACTATAATGTTCTAATAGTGATTTTCTTTTTTCCTCATTTTTTTTACATTTATTAATTGGAATTCTCTTGTAGGGTAGAGCTATTTCTTCTCCATTTATTTAGTCATTCAATTATTTATTTTTATTAGCACTGACTCATTTATCCTATGGGTCACTGGACAATTTTGTTGTTCAAATTGCCCTCGGAAATTAGAAGTCTTTGCTCCATTATCATTTATTTATTTATTTATTTATTTATTTATTGAAATGGAGTCTCGCTCTGTCACCCAGGCTGGAGTGCAGTGGTGCGATCTCAGCTCACTGCAAGCTCCGCCTCCCAGGTTCACGCCGTTCTCCTGCCTCAGCCTCCCGAGTAGCTGGGATTAAAGCGTGTGCCACCACACCTGGCTGATTTTTGTATTTTGGGTAAAAATGGGGTTTAACCATGTTGGCCAGACTGGTCTCGAACTCCTGACCTCAGGTGATCCACCCACCTCGGCCTCCCAAAGTGCTGGAATTACAGGCGTGAGCCAGCGCGCCCGGCCCTGGCTCCATTATCCTTTAGATTTTAGTGTTGCTATTAAAAAGTTTAATGCCATTCTGATTCCTGATCTTTTGTATGTGAACTGTTTTCCTCTTTTATGATGTTCAGAAAGTTCACAATATTGTGCTTTTGTGTTTATTTTTTAAAAGGTATTTTTTAAATTGTATGTAATTTTATATTTAAATATACTGTATATTCAAGGTACACAATATTTTGATATACTTATCTTGATGTACATAGTGAACTGATTACTAGAGTCATGCAAATTAACATACCCATCGTCTCATATACTATAGTTTCTTTCTTTCTTACTGTATTTCTTTTTTTTTTTTTTTTTTTGAGACAGAGTCTCACTCTGTCACCCAGGCTGGAGTGCAGCGGCATGAACATGGCTGGCTCACTGCAGCCTCCGCCTCCTGGGCTCAAGCAATTCTCCCTGAATTGCTGGGACTACAAGCACAAGCCACCATGCCCAGCTAATTTTGCTTTTTTATTTTTGGTAGAAATGGGGTCTCACTATATTGCCCAGGCTAGTCTCGAACTCCTAGGATCAAGTGATCCACCCGCCCCCAGCTTCCCAAAGTGCTGGAATTACAGGCATGAGCCATGGCACCTGGCCTGTTCTTGCTTTATTTCTCTGATAATTCACGCCCTCTACTTTTTCTGTTTTGTCTTTCTGGAACTGCCATGATTCTGATGCTAAACTTTTGGACTAATTGTTTAGTTTTCCTCTGTTTTCAGTTTCTATTTTTCTTTTTTTTTTTTTCTTTTTAGATGGTGTTTTGCTCTTTCACCCAGGCTAGAGTGCAGTGGCACAATCTCGGCTCACCGCAACCTCTGCCTTCCAGTTTCAAGCGATTCTCGTGCCTCAGCCTCCCAAGTAGCTGGGATTACAGGCTCTTGCCACCACGCCCAGCTAATTTTTGTATTTTTAGTAGAGATGAGGTTTCACCATGTTGGCCAGGCTGGTCTTGAACTCCTGACCTCGTGATCTGCCTGCCTCGGCCTCCCAAAGTGCTGGAATTACAGGTGTGAGCCACTGCACCTGACCTCAGTTTCTATTTTTCATCTTTTTGTTCTACTTTATAAGAAATTTTTGTTTGTACTTTACCTTCCAATTTTGCAGTGGATTTTTCAGTGTGGAGGCCAAGAGCACTATCTTGTTTTTGAAATATTGTTTAGGCCAGGTGCAGTGGCTCACACCTGTAATTCCAGCACTTTGGGAGGCTGAGGTGGGAGAATCACTTGAGGCCAGGAATTCAAGACCAACCTGGGCAACACAGCGAGACTCTATCTCTACAAAAAAAAAAAAAATTGTTTTTTAATTAGCTGGGTGTGGGGGTGCACACCTGTAGTTCCAGCTACTCGGGAGGCTGAGACAGGAGGATGCTTGAGCCCAGGCATTTGAGGCTGCAGTGAGCCATGATCGTGCCACTGCACTCCAGCCTGGGTGACAGAGCAAGAACTTGTCTCTAAATAAATAAAGAAATATTTTTTCTAACAATCTTTTTTTTTTTTTTTTTTTGAGACTGAGTCTCGCTCTGTCACCCAGGCACCCAGGCTGGAGTGCAGTGGTGCGATCTCGGCTCACTGCAAGCTCCGCCTCCCGGGTTCACGCCATTCTCCTGCCTCAGCCTCTCCGAGTAGCTGGGACTACAGGCGCCCGCCACCACGCCCGGCTAATTTTTTGTATTTTTAGTAGAGACGGGGTTTCACTGTGGTCTCGATCTCCTGACCTCGTGATCTGCCCGCCTCGGCCTCCCAAAGTGCTGGGATTACAAGCGTGAGCCACCGCGCCCGGCCCTTTTCATAGCAATCTTGTCAATCATGAATGTAATATATTTTCTCACTTTTAAGGCTATTTATTGTTTAGGGGAAGTTTTCTTTTGCTTCCTGTGATGGTCTCTTTCCCCTGAGTCAGCTTTTTCCTGTTTATTTCTGTCTCCCTCTTTCATGTTGAAAGCTTTTTCTCAGTTTCCTGTCATCCTTTATTGTCCATATCTGAGTAAGGCATTGTGCAGGATATTCACACTGTGCCCAGGTGTGTTACCCGAAGGTCATCGGCAAAGGGAAATGTGTGCCTTTACAGTGGAAAGATCCAGCAGTCACTGCCTCCACCAAGTGATCAAACTTCGCTTCACTGCTAGTGACCTATGCAGACGCTGTCTCCAGATACAATGCAACGTGAAGGATAGAACTTCAGCTCTGTGTCAGCCGGGTGCAGTGGCTCACACCTGTAATCCCAGCACTTTGGGAGGCTGAGGCGGACAGATCACAAGGTCAGGAGATCGAGACCATCCTGGCTAACATGGTGAAACCCTGCCTCTACTAAAAATACAAAAAAATTAACCAGGCATGGTGGCACGCGCCTGTAGTCCCTGCTACTTGGGAGGCTGAGGCAGGAGAATTGCTTGAACCCGGGAGGCGGAGCTTGCAGTGAGCTGAGATCACACCACTGCACTCCAGCCTAGGTGACAGAGGGAGACTCCGTCTCAAAAAAAAAAAAAACTTGAGCTCTGTGTCTTGCCAAAGGTGTCTGATCCGAATCTAGTCAAGCCTTTAGATCTCACTTCCAGTTTATGGGATTTACAAGAGATAGAGGGACAAGTTAATAGAGGGACAAGTTAAATTACAGTACAAGGAAACAATCGGACAAATCAGATGTGAGATGTTCCTTCCACTAAATGGCCTGGCCTACTCAAAACGCCAGCATTGTGGGGAAAACAAGAGGTGGGGAATATTCTAGTAAGGAGAATAAAGAGACATAAGAGCCAAATGCAATGTGTGCACATGGAAAAGACATTCTAGGGACAACGCAGGAGGCTAGAATATGGATTCAACATGAGACATTAGAAAATTGTGTTAAATTTTCTTAGATGTGTCATGGATTTAGTTATGTGTGATAATGTCCTTATTCTGTGAAGATAGATACTGAAATATGTACGGGAAAATATTATTATGGCTGCAGCTCATTTTCAAATGGTTCAGAAAAACAATATACAGAGCCGCGCATGGTGGCTCATGCCTATAATCCCAGCACTTTGAGAGACCAAGGCGGGTGGATCACCTGAGGTCGGGAGTTCGAGACTAGCCTGGCCAACATGGCGAAACCCCATCTCCACCAAAACTACAAAAATTAGCCGGGCCTGGTAGCGCATGCCTGTAATCCCAGCTACTCAGGAGGCTGAGGCAGGGGAATCACTTGAACCCAGGAGGTGCAAGTTGTGGTGACTCAAGATTGTGCCACTGCTCTCCAGCCTGGGCAACAGAGTGAGACTATGTCTCAAAAAAAAAAAAAAAAAAAAAAGAAAGAAAAAAGAAAAACAACATACACAACATACACAACACACACATATCTAAAGATAAATATGGTAAGGTGCTAACAACTGCAGAACAGAGGGAGTGGGCACATTGTACTCTTTGTGTTGTTTTTCTGTATGTTTACATTTTTCCATAATAAAAATGTAGGAAAAAAGGGGAAGGTAACAAAAAGCTGATAGAAAGTTGTGTGAGCCCCGTGTATGGGGCCAGGACTCGTCAGTTGGTGAACCAGCAATTCCAGCGGGGACCTTCGGATGCTAGTGCCATCAGTCTTCTCCCCAGCTGATCAGCACTCCTGGAGAGGAGCTCCCAGCCCCTGCCTGGGGTGTGTGGGCCTCACTGCCAACACATGGGAGCTGAATTCAGATTTTCACTGAATTCTCTTGTTTTCTTTCTTTTTTTTTTAGACGGTATCTGGCTCTGTCACCTAGGCTGGAGTGCAGTGGCGTGATCTCGGCTCACTGCAGCCTCAACCTCCCAGGCTCAAGTGATCCTCCCTACCTAAGCCCCAGCCCCAAGTAGCTGGGACCACAGGTGCCCGCCACCACACTCAGCTAATTTTGTTTATTTTTTTTGTAGAGACGGGGTCTCACTATGTTGCCAGACTGGTCACAAACTCCTGGGCTCAAATGATTCTCCCGCCTCAGCCTCCCAAAGTGCTGGGATTACAGGCATGAGCCACCACGTCCGGCCTAAATTCTCTTGTTTTAATAGGTGTCTCACCCCATCCTCAACTGGAGGAAGCCTCCTAAAGAAACCCACAGCCTTCTGCCTGGGAGCAGAGGGCAGCGGCCTGCCTAAGTAAAATGGGGAAGGATTCCAAGGGTCTCTTTTCCTCCAGACTTTCCCCCAGTCCTGTTTCCAGGCCCACTTTGGTGCTCCTGATCTGCCAGCCTGAGGTCTCCTGGGGTTTGGTGCCTAAGGGTTTGCCCATGACCGCGAGGCTGTGTCAAGCGTGGTCTCTAGACCCGAACCGCGGAGAAGTTCAGATTCTGCTGTGTAACCTGGGGCAAATTAAACCTTTCTGTGCCTAGTCTCCAATATTAGGGTACAAATCCTGCTAGCATTTTTGGGAGATCGTGAAAGTTAATATACCTTCAACCCTTAGACCAGTGGCTGGGACAGAGTAAATCCTTGAGGCTACACACACACACAAACCAACCCCCAGCAGATGTAGGTTTCTGATTTCTCTGGTCTGTGAGGTCACTTCCCATTTTCTGTCATTGTATTGCTATCTCCAGTCTGGTACTCTTTCTTCTGCTTTGCCTTTGTAGGTTTTGGCTTTTTTTTTTTTTTTTTTTTAATCCCTTTACTCTCTCTCTCTGGTGAGACATACATATACATACAGTTACATATACAGTTAAACATAAATATACATTCACAACATTAAGACACAAGTCTCAATGACTCTTTTTTTCCTTTCTTTTTTTTCTTTCTTCTTTTTCCTCTTTCTCTCTTCTTTCTTTCTTTTTTTTTTTTTGAGACGGAGTCTCGCCCTGTCACCCAGGCTGGAGTGCAGTGGCGCGACCTTAGCTCACCGCAGCCTCCGCCTCCCCGGTTCAGGCCATTCTCCTGCCTCAGCTTCCCGAGTAGGTGGGATTACAGGCATCTGCCACCACGCCCAGCTAATTTTATTTTTTTATTAGACACAGGGTTTCGCCATGTAGACCAGGCTGGTCTCAAACTCCTGACTGCAGGTGATCCACCTGCCTCGGCCTCCCAAAGTGCTGGGATTGCAGACATGAGCCACCGCATCTGGCCAGCTCCCTCCCTCCCTCCCTCCCTTCCTCTCTTCCTTCCTTTCTCTCTTTCTTTCTCTTTTTCTTTCCTTTTCTTTCTCTCTTTCCTTCTTTCTTCTTTCTCCTTCCTTCCTCACTCTCTCCTTCCCTCTTTCTCTTTCCCTCCCTCCCTTCCTTCCTGCCTTCCTGCCTTCCTGCCTTCCCTCCTTCCCTCCTCTCCTCTCTTCTCCTTCTCCTTCCTAAAGATCTTTAGGTAGTGTATTCCTGAACTCACAGGGCACTGAAGACCAAGCCTGGGGAGTGAATGTCCATGCTTCTGAGTCCTGTCTGGAACCAGCTCCTAATGTTATCTAGAAAATGCATCAGAAGTGCCCTAAGCTGAGCCTGCTGCGTGAGTGTTCCCTGAGCTCCTTCCCAAAACCTCTTGAGTCATCACTGACTGAAGGGAAAGAAGGGCATGGGGTGGGGCCACCCCAAAGCTTGTGTAAGAACCTTGTGACCTACAGCTGTGGGGGAACAAAACAACCCTCAGGCTTCTGCCCCAACTGCACAGGGGTCTTGGTTCCTAGGGCTCATCCAGATGTCCTAGGGAACATAATCCTATCTTTAAAATGGTAGAAGGGGTACCTTTGCAGATGACTTGCTTGAAGAGTTTTAAACCCTGGTTTAAAAGAATGGATTCCCTCCCCCACTAGGGTTAGGCCCATGGAATTTTGCAATCATACTTTCTCGGCCTGGGTCATGATGCTGTCCTTCTGCATTTGGAGAAGCCTCACTCGAAGTGCAGGATACAACTGAGGAAAATGTGGCTTTTCCAGTGAAAGACTGAAGCAGGCTTCTGGCTGGTTGTGCCTTGGACCTCAGCATTCTCTGAATGACAATAAAGAGTTTGTGCTGCTTTTCTTCCATTTGCCATTTCCCACCCCACCCCAGATCCATTCTCCAAACTTGTCCACCCTGTTTTACACCCTAGGAGGCCAATCTCTAATGGAGACTTGGCCGAAATCTCAGTGTCAGAGGAAGGAGAAGCCGGATTATTACTCCTTCACTAGCCTAAAGGGGTGCTCCTGGGCCAGCTATAATATTTAGTGCTGTGGCTCCACAGCTGGAGGCCACCCTTCCAAGTGCCTGGAAAAGGTGGCAGCCCCCTACCCAAGAGGTCCTGCTTGTGTGGATGATAACACCTATTTGGTCCAAATTCATAATGGCCTTAGGCAAAGCTGTGAAGGTACCGCCCTTTCGCTTTTTGGCGGCATCAGTCCATCATTCTTTCAGGCTCTTCTCAACATTTAGCTTTGCTGCCTCACAAATGCTGTCCCGAAAAGGGCTGGATAATTCACTCTCATTAAAAGGTAAATGACTATCCCTGCTGTCCTTCTTCTAGAGATGTTTTCTTTGAAAAGCTGAAGTCCCAGGAATGAAGCACTCATTGTAGAGTTTCAAAGAGGAGCTGAGTGTGGGATTCAATTTCCAGTCTTCTGAAATTCTTCCTGTCTTTTCAACTTACCAGCCTTTGCTGGAGGAGGGTGCATTCGAAGTGCATGGAGAGGCTCATGCTGGGCTTTCCAGTACTCAGACTGCAAGAGCTTTGGTCTAAGGAGGGGGAGAGAAGTCCTGGGATAGAAGTGTTCATTGTGGTAGAGAGGAGGCTGGGAGCTAAATGTCCAGTAGCCTCCAGAATGCTTAAGAACAACAGTCTTAGGCCCTGCACTTCCTTCGGCCTCCACCCCCACACTTTCCATCAGCCAAGGGACCCTCCTTCCCCCAAAACAAGTCTCGTTCTGGAGAGTTCCAAGGATGGTGGAAGGGAACGTCAAGAAGAGCCTAGGCCCTAAGAACTCTATGCTTCATTTACATTTTAACATCCATCAGTGGGACTTAATATTAATAGCTCTCCCTTATTGAAAGCTAGGCTGTAAGTTAAGAGCAGGGACTGGGTTTATATCTCCTTCATCTGTGTATCTCTTAAACATAGCTCAGTGATTTGCACATAGTAGGTGCTCAAGAAACACGAGTCAAGGCCTGGCACAATGGCTCATGCCTGTAATCCTAGCACTTTGGGAGGCCGATGCAGGAGGATCACTTGAGCCCAGGAGGTGGAGACCAACCTGGGCAAGATGGTGCGACCCCCATTTCTATTTTTTAAAAATCTTAGTCAGGCATGGTGGCCCATACCTGTTGTCCCAGCTCCTTGGGAGGCTGAGGCGAGAGGATCCCTTGAGCCCAAGAGTTTGAGAATGCAGGGAACTGTGATCACACCACTGCACTCCAACCAAGACAACAGAGCAAGACCCCCATCTCTAAAAATATATAATACAATGAAAAATAAAGAAATACAAGTTGACTAGATGAACACAGTATCTCACTTAATTCTCACAAGAACCTTGTCAGGTACTTCCTATCATCATTTCCATTCTGTGGATGAGGTAGTTATGGCTTAGAAACATTAAATAATTGGCCCAAGGGTACCCTATTGGTGAGGGGTAGGGCTGGTGTTCTAGTCAGTTCTTACTGACTTCAAGCCCAGACTCTAAGGCAAGACACTCAACTGCATTTAGACAATGCCAGTTTGGACAAAGGGTGGTCTTGCATCTCCCTTTTTGTAGCAATTCTCTCACAGAAGTATTTTTATAACTCTGAGAAATCTTTATATACGTTTCTTTATATCCTTTAAGTTTTCTCTCCAGGTTAAGCCAGCACTTAACACCACATGAAATTGAAGTTCACGGAATTCAAAGACAAGGTAAAATAAAAATTGCAAGAGATGTGGTGTGATGTTTCGAATCCAGAGATTATTTATAATTAGGCTGCCTCCTTTTATTTGAAGGATTGGAAGTGCTTTTATGAGAACCAGTTTGTTTAGGTTTGCAATTTCATGCTTGAAGGAACCTGCAAAAATATCAACGTGCCCCAGATTGGGGGCAAGCAGGAGGACTCATTGTCAGGTTCCACCTCGAGGTCTAAGGCAGAATAATGCCATTTCTCAAGGAGAATTTAAAAATACTTATCATCTATAGCTACATAGCCAAGTTTCCTGGGGGTGAATGTCTCAGAGGAGTGGAAATCAAGACAATGAAGTGAAAATAAAAGGCTTTTTTCTTTTCTAAAATTGTTCTGTGGCCAGGCATGGTGGCTCACCCCTGTAATCCCAGCACTTTGGGAGGCCAAGGCAGGAGGATCACTTGAGCCCAGGAGTTCAAAAGAAGCCTGGGCAACAAAGCAAGAACTTGTCGTTAATAAAAAAAATTTTTTTTCTCAGATGGAGTTCTGTTCTTGTTGCCCAGGCTAGAGTGCAATGGCACTATCTTGGCTCACCACAACCTCCACCTCCCAGGTTCAAACAATTCTCCTACCTCAGCCTCCCGAGTAGCTGGGATTACAGGCATGCACCACCATGCCCAGCTAATTTTTTTTTTTTTTTTTTAAGTGGAGACGAGGTGTCTCCATGTTGGTCAGGCTGGTCTCAAACTCCCAACCTCAGGTGATCCTCCCACCTTGGCCTCCCAAAGTGCTGGGATTATATGCATGAGCCACCACGCCCGGCCTTCTAATAAAAATTTTTAAAAAAATAGTCAGACATGGGGGGCATGCCTGTAGTCCCAGCCAGTCAGAAGGCTGACATGGGAAGATCACTGGTGCCCACGAAGTTGAGGTTGCAGTGAGCCATGATTGTGCCACTGCACTCCAGCCTGGGTGACAGAGTGAGAACCCGTCTCTAAAAATAAATAAATAAATAAATAATTGTTTTGTTTTTCCTGAGCTGCTGCTCTTATGGGCCATGTGGGAAGGAAACTCCGGGTCACCCTTCACACACTGTAAAAGACTTTCCTTAGTGAGTTCAGGCACAGTCACAGGTGTTCATACTCTTGCCCATGGAAAGGGCCGCAAGTCACGTTGAACTGTGTTCATCATTTCATAACTAAGCGCCCTCCAAAAACCACCTTGAGTTTTCTCTGGCTCACTAGGATGCCTTCGAGTTGAGCAGTTGATCTCCCTGATCCTGGATGTGGCTGAACGCTCACAGAGTCAGGGGACGATGGGCCTGTGGAGAAAATATTATCAAAAGTAAACCTCTGCCAACCCAGGAAATCTCTCCACAAAGGGAGTGGAGAAAGAAAACTGTCTCATTAGTGAATAAGCATTCAACTAAAATGTAATGCACGTCCCACACAATCCTCTAAGAGACTACAAAGACAGAAAGAGACCTCACCCTTTTATAGAGTCATGCAGAGGTGACCTATTCCAGACACGTTCTCCACATAGACAATAGCTAGTCAGTCCTCAAGTAAGAGGACTTGACAGCCCCATTTGTTGCACAGAGTTCACCACAGATTCACCTAGTAATTGATGTCACCATCTATGTTAGCCAATTGGCTTTATCCAAAGGAAAAACAAATTTCTCATAGCTTTAGGACAGGAGGTAGTTTTGCAACTTAGAGCGAGGCACCTGCCAGCTCAGGCTGCTACCCTCCCATTGAAACTCTTGATGATTACGTTTCAAAAGGTTGGCTCCTCGGTCCTTGAAAAAGATATTTCTAAGTCCTAAAGCTGCCAAGAGGCTTATTTAGCTTCTTAAATTTATTATTTATTATTATTTTAAAGCACAGGGCCCCGTTGCTGCCCAGCTGGAGTGCAGTGACGCAATCATGGCTCACTGTAACTTTGAACTCCTGGCCTCAAACAGTCCTCCTACCTCAGCCTCCAAAAGCGCTGGGGATAACAAGCGTGAGCCCTCTCACCTGGCCCTTATTTAGCTTTTTAAAAGATTTACATACGTCTCAAAGAGACAGAGGAAAGAACTTAAAATTTGAAGTTTCCTAAAGTAAAATCTCTAAGAAAAGGGAGGGAGGTGAAGTCTCTTTCCTTATTTTCCACAAACAGAATTAAAACTCTTATTTTTTTAGTTGATACATAATAGATGTATATATTTTTGAAGTATATGTAATAATTCAGTAACATTAATATAATCAAATCAGGGCAACTAGAATATCCATCACCTTAAACATTTATCCTTTATGCTAGGAACATTCAAATTATTCTCTTCTAGCTTTTTTGAAATGCATATTAGATTAATGTTTATTATAGTCACCCTACTGATCTATCTAACAGGCCTCTTCTTTCAATGTGTATTTGCAGACTAGGTGCAGTGGCTCATGCCTGTTATCCCCACACTTTGGGAGGCCAGGGCAGGAGGATTCATTGAAGCCAAGAGTCTGAGACCAGCCTGGGCAACATGGCAAAACCATGTCTCTACAAAAAATTAAAAATGAGCCGAGTGGGGTGGCTACTCCACGTAGTCTCAGTTACTCAGGAGGCTGAGGTGGGAGGATCATTTTAGCCCAGGAGGTGAACACTGCAGTGAGCCGAGATCGCACCACTGCACTCCAGCCTGAGTGACAGAGAGAGACCCTGTCTCAAAAAAAAAATTAAAAATTAAAAAAAAATTTTTTTAAATTGTGTTTGCTCTTACAGGCCCAAGAGGCAGCAGCAAAGGTCAGCATCTCCACCACCCCATCAGGTCTTGCCCATGTTGACCCAGGTGCTGGGACAGGAGGCACACACTGAACTTACTGCTCCTGTTGACTTCTCATCTGGTTCCAGGTCTCCACTTTCCACCCCTTTTCCTCCATTAGACTAAAAGCTAGGTCATTCTGGGTGTGATGTGTGTCTAGAAAGAGCGTGTCTGGCTTCTTCTTGTTTTTACCACAAGGTGCACCTGAGATATAGGTCTGTGCCGTCATTTTGGCTCTCAAGCTGGGGAACCTCTTGGTGTTCTCATTTTGGAATTTTATTCTAGACAGTTCGGAGGACCCAGGGACTCCTTACTGTGATACCCAATTCCATGGCTTTAATCAATTATTCATTATTCACTCAGGTATTTAATGAACAACTTTCAATATCTAATTATGTTCCAGGCTTTGAAGAGGGTCAGAAGGATGGAAGACTTGGCCCCTCCTCTCTAGGAGTGTACACCATGCCTGAGGAGACCACATATCAACGTGGAACAGCCCCGGTTAGGGCACAAGGGCACTGGGGCCTGGACAGTCATGCCATGGGAGCTCAGTGGAAGGCTGGACTTAGGCTGAGGTGTGTGGGGAAAGCTTCCTGGACAGCTGGGATCTAAGAATGCTTAAATCATGGACAGGAAAGCAGCTGCAGCCTATCAAAGAGCAGGGGTGTTAGGAGTCTTCCCTGAAGTTCTGTGACCCTGTAGATCTGTTGCCACTGCTATGGTCACTACTGCAACTACAAGCACTGCACCTGGCATAGGAGCTTGATGGGCCAGAGCACATGCAAAGAGGGCATCGGAAATCCCAGAAGCGTATGCAGGACCTTGTACCCTGTGGGATTCCCAGGCTTACTTCAGGCAAACAGTAAGCCAGTAAGTGGATGGCTGGCAGAGCTTCCCCAGACTCTGAGGCTCTCAAACCCATCTTTCGTGCAGAGAGAATTGTGTGGTTATCATCCCCAGAACTCACCTGCTGAGTAATTCGATGCGAGTGATTTGATGTTCAGTCCCTCCTAGCAGGAGGCAGACCAGCAGGGAGTTACAGTTAACACTAACTGGGCATGGCTATTGAGGCAGGAGAGTAGGGTCTGGAGGCAGGGAACCTAAGGCTGATTCACGCTGACTTCCTAGAACTGAATCAAAAAGAAAAGCCCACCTCTCCACACCCAAATAACAAAAGGATCAGAGGCTACTCCCTTTGCAACCCCCCAACTTCCTCTGCATTGCAGATGAAAACTGAAAGTACCTCTGATTGGTCCCCTCCTGCAACCAGTCAGGCTGGTCACAGGCCAAGTCTTCATTTGCAGAGGAGTATAACTTTGTAACTTCACTTCAGCCTCTGATTGGTCACTTTCTGCAATCAATCAGACATTTGAGTAGGGTGTAACTTTGTATCTTCACTTCAGCCTCTGATTAGTCGCTTTCTGCCATCAATCAGACTGATCGTGGGCCACTACTTCATTTACATAGGGTGTAAACCAAGTAACCAATGGAAAACCTCTAGAGGGTATTTAAACCCCAGAAAATTCTGTAACCAAAGCTCTTGAGCTGCTTGCTCGAGCCCACTCCCACTCTGTGTAACGTACTTTTGTTTCAATAAATCTGTGCTTTTCTTTTGTTGCTTTGTTTGTGCTTTTTGTCCAATTCTTTGTTCAAAATGCAAAGAACCTAGACAGTTATGACTTTTTGCTTTCATTGTCCTTTTTCCAAAATTGTATCTGAGGGGAGACTTCCTGGGCTCTGTTAAGATCAAGTACATCTGCCTTCAGGGATGATGGACTTGAGGCAAATACTCAAAGCCACCTGAGGGTCCTCTTGTCCACTGTGTCTATTCCATCAAGGAGCACACACTTGGAGCTGGGGAAGAGCATGGTCCATCTTGGTGTCAGAGAGGAGGCTACTGTCCTGGCCGAACCAGAGGGATTGCCAAGAGAACAGGAAAAATCGAGCCTATGGCATGAAAGGGCAGCTGTGGTGAACTGTTTGCGCAGACCAATGTGTCAGTAGTGTCTACCTGGGTCAAAAGACACCTCTGGTCTTTCTCTAACCTGTCTCCTTGCCTTCAGGATGCTACCTCTACCTAAACGCTGCTGCCCACGATATCTTCCTAAGAACAGATCTAATCATGTCACCGTTCTGCCAGCACCTCAGGAAGGCTCAGGGTCACATATCAAAACAAGCTCAGGATGTCTAGCATTATGGCAGATGGCCTTCCCATGAAAAAAATCATAGAAATGTTGGGTAAACAATAACAAAAAAATTTTTTTTTAATGCGTGCTGTCTTTAAACAAAATAAAAGGAAATCCTCACGTGGTAGAAATGGAAGAGAGAAACCACAGCCAAAGCAGTAAGTATAAGCTGGAAACCTAGAGCCCATGGAAATTGTAGAGGAGCCAAATTTAGGATCTAGAGACTGGGCTGAAATTAAAACACCTGTGTGAGAATAGGACCTGTGGCCTTAGGCTTGCTTGGAGGAGAGAAAATGTTTTATTTCATTTGTTTGTTGGTTTGTTTTAAGACAGAGTCTTGCACTGTTGCCTAGGTTGGAGTGCAGTGGTGCAATCTAGGCTCACTGCAACCTCCGCCTCCCAAGTTCAAGAATTCTCCTGCTTCAGCCTCCCGAGTAGCTGAGATTACAGGCGCCTGCCACCAGGCCCGGCTAATTTTTTTGTATTTTTAGTAGAGACAGGGTTTCACTATGCTGGTTGGGCTGGTCTCGATCTCCTGACCTCGTGATCCGCCCACCTCGGCCTCCCAAAGTGCTGGGATTACAGGCGTGAGCCACCCCACCCAGGTAGAAAATGTTAATCTGAGCTCAGCAAAAAAGAAGAGCATCAGAGAGATGACCCCTCCTTAAAAGAGGGTTAAAAAAATGCTGCCCACCAGCTCAGAGAAGTCTGAGGAGGCAGATTGTCTGTCTCACAACACAAAGGCAAGGAAAAAAAGTCACCTGTCACATATGGAATCCCTAGGGCCTGTGCATTGAATGGGTGCACAGTTCAGATATATACTACCTCTGAGGTCCAGGAGCCCCAGGCAGAGAAACTGACATAATATTCTATCTAAAATAATTGAAATCCCCAGGATCCTAGTAGATACCACTCTGTAGAAATGTTGTTACAGACCAGGGCACATGGGAGTCACACAGGAAAAACAACTCCTACTGAAGATGAGCTCACAATAAAAAATGACAAATCATGCGAGGAAATGAGCCTCCATGAGTGAGAGCCAACAAATATATCCGGCAGGGTAGTTGGGAGTGCAGATAATGGAACAATCTGAAAGCAGCTATAACCAAACACAAACCGACCCTTCAAAAGCTAAACCCAGCCGTTCCAGCCCCGTCCCATCCTGGTTCTTCAGCGCTCACCTTCTCAAGTTCATGGCATTCCAGTCCTTCTGTCATGTGGACTCAAAATCTTGAGCCCTCTTCAAATTCTTCCTCTCTCAACTGTTTTTCTTAATAATAGCTCTCAGTTTTCTCATCTCTCTTCTGCTTCCTCCTTTGCTGTGTGATGGTCATCTAGCTGGTTTCCTGCCTTCCCAGCTCCAGGGTTCCCCTTTCTCTTTATTTCACCCCCACACTGCCACAAAATTATCCTCTTAAAGTCCCATGATTTTTCTTCCTTGACCCAAACCCCTGATTATTGAAATTCAAACAACCTTGCCCAAATTGGACCTAAACTCCCATTCCAGTTTTGTTTTCTATGGTGATGTCACCCTCACCCACCCCTCATCTCAAGCCTCTGTTGCAGGTACACTCACTTACTTATCTTTCTTACACCTCCCTTCATGCTTCCAAGCAGTCTCTTCCCTCTTATTAGAAGGCTGTCCCCGTCATGTCTGCTGGCTGAAAGCCTACCTAGCTTAAACCTTCTAGAAGCTTGATGTTGTAGAAAAATGCAGCATTAGCGCTAAACAGATCTGACTTCAAATTCCAGATAAGTTGCTTTATAACTCCGTGCCTCAAGCAACAAGAGGTCACAACCTCTCTGAGCCTCAGTTTGTAGTTTTATAAAATGGGAATATATATATTTTGCAGGGTTGTGAGAATTAGAGACAGTCTATGTAAAACACCAAGACCACAGAGCTTGGTCCAAGTAAATGCTCAATAAACAGTTGCTGAACTGAGTCTCTCTCCTCATATTTTTATGGGAGTAATGTCTTTACTGTCTCACCTTCCATGAGGCCTGAGGCCTTATCTCATTCATCTTTGCATCCCTAGTGTCTAACACAGTGTCTTGAAACACGTCGATTGACAAGTACTGGAAATAACCAAGCATGCCTAACCTGGTGTTAGAAGAGGGGCCTGGCAGATCTCAGATTTTAGAAGGGTACTGATGGCCAATTTATACTGCATTACTCCGGAGGGAGAGAACCAATCCAGGTTAAGAAAGAATATCTAACATTCAGAGCTGTTTAACATGAGAACAGGTGCTAAATATAAGCCACTTGCCATTAAAAAACTCAGATTACAGAAAGTGTTCTGAGGTTGGATGAGGGATACAACAACCACATCAGTGATTCTTAACTTTTGGGAGTCACAGATGTCTTTGAAAATCTGGTAAAAAGTTCTGGATCTCCTTCCCTGGAAAAATGGCCCAAAGTGTAACATTTTGCAAATAATTTCAGGAGCCTCATGGATGCTAGGTAATGATCACCTGATGAACCTTCTAGGATGCTATGGTCAACCTTCCCTTTTCCTATCAATCATGAGACAGAAGGCATTCATCACTTTCATCTCTATCTTCAGAATTCACAACTCCCACCTAAAGCACATGATTCATATTTGAACGCTCAGTGCTTTTGCCACAAACTAAATGCTCTAAGTTTTTTTGTTGTTAAATTAATGAATAAATAAAATATTTTATTGATCTGATCTTTAAGGAAAGATATGTGCTACAAGAAGGAGAAAAGAGAAGAAAAAAAAAAGAAAATGAGTTTTTGAAAAAGATCAACACAAGATGTCATAAAATTGGGAAAGGCTAATTAGCATCAGAAAAAAAAAAGGATAAATTTTGGATGGTGTGAACTTCCAGCCTCTTGCCCAGGGGTGAGCATCCCAGGGCAGGGAACGTCTAACTTGCAGACCCCTGCTGTTGTATGGGCCCTGCCTAGCTTGCCTTCCAAGCGACAATGGCACATCCCCAGGGGCCACTGGGGAAAATCACTCATAAGGATCTGTGATCCATTGTGACATGTCCAGATGATATTTGAATTTGACTTTTTTTTTTCTTTTTGGAGACACAGCCTGTCTTTTTCACCCAGGCTGGAGTGCAGCAGCACAATCTCGGCTCACTGCAACCTCCACTTCCCGGATTCAAGCGATTCTTCTGCCTCAACCTCCTGAGTAGCTGGGACTGCAGGCATGCACCACCATGCCTAATTTTTGTATTTTCAGTAGAGATGGGGTTTCACCATGTTGGCCAGGCTGGTCTTGAACTCCTGGCCTCAAGTAATCTGCCCACTTCAGCCACCCAAAGTGCTGGGATTACAGGCATGAGCCACTGCACCAGGCCTCAAATTTGATTTTAAAACCTCTTTCCCTATTTGAGAATTTAGGTCTCTATTATTATGCAACCAGTGGCTACTCTATTATGATATATTGCTTCACTCACACTTGGTAACGAGCTATTAAATGAAATATGTTGAGATTTTTTCTTAGAGTATTATTATTATTATTATTATTATTGAGACAGGGTCTCACTCTGTCACCCAGACTGGAGTGCAGTGGCGCAATCTTGGCTCACTGCAACCTCTATCTCCCAGGCTCAAGTGATTCTCCTGCCTCACCCTCCCAAGTAGCTGGGACTACAGGCACATGCCACCATGCCCGGCCAATTTTTTGATTATTAGTAGAAATGGGGTCTTGTGATGTTGCTCTCCAACTCCTGGGCTAAAGGGATTCCCCCATCGTGGTCTCCCAAAGTGCTGGGATTATAGGCATGAGCCACCGGGCCAAGCCAGCATTTCTTGTTTGATAGACTGAGCGTAAATTTCTCAAGGATCAGCTGGTTCTTCTAGTTTGTATGAGCAAAGATATGCTGCTCTGTCTGGATCAAGATCTCTTGCTGTCTCCGCGCTCAGCCCCACGGGCTCTCGCCTGCAGACACACGCAGCTGCGAGATTTCAGGAGGCTCCGCAGGCTCTGCAGGGCCTCGGGCAGCCCCTCCCCAGTGAGGGCACTGCAGCCCCGGAGCTCCCAGCAGTGGTCCTGGAATCTCTCTAGACTCAGCCTGTTTCTGATCTTAAGCAGCGGAAGTGCATCAGGTGCCTCCTGCTTGTTGGCCAGCACCAAGAAGGGGACGCCAGCCATGTTGGGGTCGTTCAGGACTTCTGTGAGTTCAGCCGCCGACTCAGGTAAGCGGGCTTCATCTGTGCTATCCAGCACGTACACGAGGATATCTGTGCCTGCCAGATAGTCCTTCCAGCTGGCTCTGAGCGGGGCCTGCCCCCCAACGTCCCAGAGAGTCAGTGACACGTGCCCAGGAGCTTTCAGAGGCTCCACGTTGAAACCAACCGTGGGCAGGGTCTCCACCAGCTGGTGGCCCTTCAGCTTGTAAAGGAGCGTGGTCTTGCCCGCCGAGTCCAGGCCCATCATCACCACCTGGGCTTCCGCCTTGTGACCTCTGGAATTCACAGAACCCATGGTGGCCACTGCTGAATCCTAGGGGAGAAAGGCCAGGGGCACACATCAGCTACTGTCTTCTGAAGGAAGACAAATCCATCCTGGTGCGGTGGCTCACACCTGTAATCCCAGCACTGTGGGAGGCCAAGGCAGGAGGATCACTTGAGCCCAGGAGTTTCAGACCAGCCAAGGCAACAAAGCAAGGACCCGCCTTCTCTACAAAAGTTGAAATTAAAAATGGAGCACAAATCTGTGCAGGCAAACAACGGAAGAACTTTTCCAAAATAGGAAAAGTCTTCACAGGGTCAGATTTTAAACAGATGCCTGAGCTTTGAAGGAAGTGAGGGTGTGTGAGTCACCATCAGCTAACCTGTCTCTGGGTCAGATAAGAGTGGTCCCTGGGCAGAGAAGATCAGGGGCCTCCCAGAAGACATGGAATGTTGACTCACATTCCTGAGGAGTTAAAGCAGAGAGGCAAAATGAAGTTCCAGCCAGACAGACCTGGTTCAGTAGAAATTACAGGACGGTGTCTTCAATTCTTGCTGGTCTGTGGCTTCTAACCTGTTCTCCCTATAAGCCTAAATGCTGAAATGGAAGCTAAGCTGGGTTCCATGCAGAGTGAGGAGGATGGTTCAGCTCACGGTGACCTCTCTTTAGAGCTTCCCAAGGACCAGTACTATGTCTTGGAAACACAGTGAGGTGTCACTTAATGACGGGGACACATTCTGAGAAATGCTTCATTAGGCAATTTCATCATTTTACAAAATCATAGATTGTAATTACACAAACGTGGATGGTCTAGTCTACTCCACACCTACGCTATATGGTATGGCCCATTGCTCCTGGGCTACACACCGGTACAGCATTCCTGTAATGGGTACTGTCGGCTATTGTAACACAGTGCTAAGTATTCATGTATCTAAACATAGAAAAGGTAGTGGTTGTGCCACAACGCTAAGCTGAAAAATAGGAATTTTTCAGCTCCATTATAATCTTATGGGACCACCGTTGTATACGTGGTCTGTCGTTGACTGAAATGTCTTCATGCAGTGCCTGACTGGGGCTATTTATAAATACTGTTTACTGGGGACAAATTTATGAGTCAGAGCAAAGCAGTTTCCTCCACTGTCTTACCAAGGTCAATGACTTCTACAACACTCCACATGTGCTTTTTTGTTTGTTTTTGTTTGTTTTTGTTTTATTTTTTTTTGAGACAGGGTCTCACTCTGTCGCCCAGGCTGGACTGCAGTGGCATGATCACAGCTCACTGCAGCCTCGACTTCCCAGGCTCAAGCCATCCTCCCACCTTAGCCTCCCCAGTAGCTGGGACTATGGGCATGTGCCATCACACATTTTTGTTGTTGTTTTGAGACAGGGTCTCACTGTCACCCAGACTGGAGTGCAGTGGTGCAATCTTGGCTCATCACAACCTCTGCCTCCCTGCAACCTCTGCCTCCTAGGTTCAAGGGATTCGCCTGCCTCAGCCTCCCGAGTACCTGGGATTACAGCTACTACTACCACCCGGCTATTTTTCGTATTTATATTAGAGATGAGGTTTCACCATGCTGGCCTGGCTGGTATTGAACTCCTGACCTCAAATTATCCACCCGCCCGGCCTCCCAAAGTACTGGGATTACAGGCATGAGCCACTGCGCCCGGCCACATATGTTTTTAAAGAATCCCAAATTTGAAGACATAAGACTTGTTCCCAACTTAGGCGATGCCCAGGTGGAGCAGAGAAGGGACATCTCAACTTCCGGGAATGGGGGTGGGGGGATATCAGCTGTCCCTGGAAGGAGGTAAGCCTCTGCTTATCCCTACTCCCAAGGGTAGAAAAGTAAAAAGTTAAAATTACCTCTGCGTTACTATTAGATTGCGGCTGTGAGATCCTCCGTGGCTCTCCTCCCCTATGGAGCTGCTTTCTGCTGGCCGGGCAAGTCCCAAGAGCGAGATGGGAAGGAAGCAGAGCAGCCGTTGCTACTTCTCCTTTTTCTGCTTCCTTTTCCCAGGTGGCTCGGGGGGCGGGGCTGGTGTCACGGTCCCTCCCTCAGCCCTAGGGCACCTCAGAGCAGTCATCCAGCTGGGCTCGCCACAGAGAGGTCCCCAGCTCTGCAGGTCCTGGCAGAGCAAGGCCCAGTGACAGCTCCATTTTTTAGCAACTCAGACTTGGTGCCTGAAGGAGGGAGCACGAGCTCGGAGCTGTGTCCAAGCGCAGCCGCCTTCTCTCTTCCCTCAGAATCCTCTGAGCTCCTCGCGGAGAATTCTGACCTCTTCCTTTCAGCACATGCCTCAAGGTTTTTCTGGTGCCTAGAGATTCTCTGATTTGCTTGGAATCACACATGGTTGTTGTTGTTGTTGTTGTTTTGTTTTGTTTTCTATTTGAGACAGAGTCTTGCTCTGTCGCCCAGGCTGGACAGCAGCCTCCGCCTCCAGGGCTCAAGCGATCCTCCCTCCTCAGCCTCCTAAGCAAGTGGGATTACAGGCAGGCACCACCATGCCCAGCTAATTTTTGTATTTTTCGTAAAGACAGGTTTCGCCATGATGGCCAGGCTGCACATGTGTTCTTTTAAAAGCTGCCTATGGACGGGCACGGTGACTTACGCCTGTAATCCCAACACTTTGGGAGGCTGAGGCGGGTGGATCATGAGGTCAGGAGTTCGAGACCAGCCTGACCAACATGGTGAAACCCCGTCTACTAAAAATACAAAAATTAGCTGTGCGTGGTGGCACATACCTGTAGTCCCAGCTACTCGGGAGGCTGAGGCAGGAGAATGGCGTGAACCCGGGAGGCAGAGGTTGCAGTGAGCCGAGATCACGCCACTGCACTCCAGCCTTGGTGACAGAGCAAGACTCTGCCTCAAAACAAAAACAAAAACAAAAAACAAAAAAAGCTGTCTACATATGATGAAAACATTCTTTAAAAGGTATATATGATGCAGATCAACCTTTAAAATTGTGTTAATGTAGTGATTAAAGTTACCGTTCAATTTTTTCTTGAATGGTGTCACTGTGTTTTTCCCAGTAAAAATGACACCTCTAGAAAATGTAATTTTTAAAAAATTGGCTAGTCGCCGGGCATGGTGGCTCATGCCTGTAATCCCAGCACTTTGGGAGGCCAAGGCAGGAGGATCACTCAAGCTCAGGAGTTCAAGACCAGCCTGGCCAATATGGTGAAACCGCATCTCTACAAAAAATAATAAATTAACCAGGCATGGTGGCATGTGCCTGTAGTTCCAGGCACTTGGGAGGTTGAGGCCCAAGAATTGCATGAGCCTGGGAGGCAGAGGCTGCAGTGAGCTGAGATCACAGCACTGCACTCCAGCCTAGAAGACA
This sequence comes from Symphalangus syndactylus, assembly GCF_028878055.3. Classification (NCBI taxonomy): domain Eukaryota; kingdom Metazoa; phylum Chordata; class Mammalia; order Primates; family Hylobatidae; genus Symphalangus; species Symphalangus syndactylus. The sequence goes on along the minus strand of NC_072437.2, from coordinate 87,353,060 downwards.
AAGTGAGACTCTCTGTCTCTCTATTTTTTTTTTTTTTTAATTGAGATGGAGTCTCGCTCGGGCACCCAGGCTGGAGTGCAATGGCACAATCTCGGCTCACTGCAACCTCCGCCTCCTAGGTTCAAGCAATTCTCCCACCTCAGCCTCCCGAGTACCTGGGATTACAGGCACGTGCTACCATGCCTGGCTAATTTTTTTATTTTCAGTAGAGACAGGGTTTTGCCATGTTGGCCAGGCTGGTCTCCAGCTCCTAACCTCGAGTGATCTGCCCACCTTGGCCTCCCAAAGAGCTGGGATTACAGGTGTGAGCCACTGCACCCAGCCGAGACTCTGTCTCAGAAAAAAAAAAGAAAAAAAGAAAAAAAAATTGGCTGGTCAGAAACCACTGATTCACTGAATTTGGATCTGGAGTCACAGTGATTTAGCTCTTATAGCCAGTAATCTTTGTGCTGTTTTCTGCTTTCCCATGCATTATTTCATTAAAATGTCAAGACTCAAGTTGGGTGTTATGACTCTTCCATTTTACAAACAAAGAAGCAGGCTCGGTTGGAAGGCCGAGGCGGGCGGATCACGAGGTCAAGAGATCGAGACCATCCTGGCCAACATGGTGAAACCCCGTCTCTATTAAAAATACAAAAATTAGCTGGGCGTGGTGGTGCACACTTGTAGTCCCAGCTACTCGGGTGGCTGAGGCAGGAGAATCACTTGAACCCGGAAGGCGGAGGTTGCAGTGAGCTGAGGTCGCACCACTGCACTCCAGCCTGGCGACAGAGCAAGACTCTGTCTCAAAAAAAAAATAAATAAATAAAATAAAGAAGCAGGTTGGGACAGGGTGAATCATTGACTCATTATCTTGCTCCGTTTTGTAATTCATCTCTTTCTCTTTTACCATGTCATGCTACTCACACAGAAAGTGCCTTGTAAATGGCAAACACCAGATTGTTGTTGTCATGGTTTTTGTTAAGCTACTGTATTTTAGCAGGAAGAAGCGATTAGGAAAAGTCAGAAACTCAAAGTGTGTTATGTGCTCCACTGTGTGAAGGTATTGATGCTGCTCTTGGTTTGCTCTTTTCAGTGCCTGTGGTCAGTGATCATTCTTTTTCAAGGCCAGGGGGTGTGTGGGGAGGAGATGGAAACAGATAGAGTGCTCCTGGGGGTGGAATTATCCCAGGGAAGTCTCAGAGCAATAAAGAACCATCTGGTGGAGGGCTTGTCATTCTCGCCCACACTGCAGGGGGACTGGCTCACGGTGGGACAAAGTCCTGTCCAGGCCCAGCTGCTGAGTCAGCAGGAATCCTGCAAGGGCCCGATTTGCAGAGGGATTGGGGCCGGATGAAGATGACAGCAGGCCAAGGCTGAGGGGCTCCTGGGGGTGGGGGAGCTGGGGTGCTGCTCTGACCCAGTTCCCAGAGCAGCACCAGGGCTAGGTCTGGGCCCCATGGAGGCAGGGAGGGAGCAGAAGCTGTAGAAGCATTAGCACAGTGGCTTGGAGTCATCATGCCAGGCTGCCTGGGTGACCTATGCCATGGGTGACACAGAGAGAGAAGGGACACTCCCCTTGGCCTCTAGCCTGGAGCTTGGGGCCACATGGCCAGGCTGCAGGGCCTCTGGAGGTAGCTGCGTGGCACTGACCACAGAATCTTAGACAGGCACCACCATCAAGGGGCCGGCTGGCAGTCAGGGGTGGATCTTTGAGCACTGCTGGGGAGCACAAGCTCCCCCAGACATCAAGGAGCCTTGCCTGAGGGCCAAAGTCTTGTGTTCGCTGGGAAACCATGATTACTTTGTGACCCTGGTCCTGCCCAAAGGCCCTTGTGGCCTGAGTTTCTCTGTACACCCCTGACCCTGACCCCTTCAGCTCAACCAGCAGGGAAGCTTTTCTTTAGACACCCCAACGTGGGGAGGCTCACAAGGGCTACTGCCCCAGGAGGCAGCGCAGAGCAGAAGGTAACAGTGTGGCTTTGATTTGGGTCCACCTGGGGGCACACTTGGCCTCCACTGCTTATTTGCTGTGAACCTCAACCTGAATTTCTCTGCACCTCAGTTTCCTTCTCTATAAAATGGGGTTGATGACGATAATAACGGTACCTAACTTGAAGGGTTATTGGAAGGATTAAATAAGTGAAGACACATCAAGTACTTAGCCCAAAGCCTGGCGTCTAGTCCCAGGCTAGTTCTGTTAGAGAAGGACAGGAAAGCCCTCGAACGTAGTGGTGTGGCTGGAGAAAGTGACGCTGGTGCATGTGTAAGCCCCAGCACCTTTGTGTGTCTGTGACTGCAGCTTCCAGACCTGGAATAAGGAAAAGGGGCTACACTGGGCTCACTGATACCAGGAGAGACAAAGGTCTTAGGCCCCATCTCTACTGCCCTAAGAGTGTGAGTTTAGAAATGTGCTCCTGCCAACTCTCATACAGGTGGTCAGGCCTGGAGGAGCACGGCATGGCCGTTGCACTCACCAAAAAAACAACCTGTAAGCCAGGATGCTTCTTCTGACGTTTCTTATGGGATCTGTTTGACCCAAGAGCTGGGGCGGTTTTCTGTGCAGCACAGCTAAGGGAGGGCAGGGCGCCAGGGGCACGCAGAGGACTCACACAGGGACTGAAGGAGTCAACTGTAGGGACGACATCCAAATGGGTTGCTAGAATACCATGGAAAGTTGGTGGTTTTTTTGTTTGTTTGTTTTTGTTTTTTCGAGACGGAGTCTCGCTCTGTCGCCCAGGCTGGAGTGCAGTGGCGCAATCTCGGCTCACTGCAAGCTCCGCCTCCCGGGTTCACGCCATTCTCCTGCCTCAGCCTCTCCGAGTAGCTGGGACTACAGGTGCCCGCCACCATGCCCGGCTAATTTTTTGTATTTTTAGTAGAGACGGGGTTTCACCGTGGTCTCGATCTCCTGACCTCGTGATCCGCCCGCCTCGGCCTCCCAGAGTGCTGGGATTACAAGCGTGAGCCACCGCGCCCGGCCAGTTGGTGGTTTTTAAGGGGTTGTTTATCATGCAACAGAGCCTCGTGGTCACTTTTTTGCTCTCTACAGATAGGTCCAAAGGAGGAGAGTGCTAGAACAAGAACTTTATTCTGCTGGAAAGTGCTAGAGAAACATGGTTGGAGTCTCTTGTCTAGCCCTCCTTTCCCTGGGCTCCATAACGGCCCCCACCTTTTTATCTTGTTGTGACCTCCTCTCGCTCTGGTCTCTCACTTTCTCAACTTGCAGTATGCAAATTAATAACTTTTTTCCATGGACTGCCTCTTTTAAAAATCAAATTCTATTTCTTTCTATTTTCAAGTCATCCATACAAAATTCCGAAGGTACAAAAGAGTAGAGCATCAAGGACGTTCTCCTTTCACCCCAGTGCTCCAGCCATGCCAGACCTTCCCTGGGAAACAGCCCACACCATTGGTTTCTTAGACATTTTTCCAGAGATATTCTATGCACATATAAGCAAGTAGGGTGCACTGGGTTTTTTTTCATGGTTTTCCTTTTTTTTCCCTCAATAATCACTTACTTTGAGGAATGCAATTTCTTGTATAAATCTCTCAGTCAGAAGTTCTCAGCCATGAGCTGTATTGAGGATCGGTGGGAGACAAAGGGGAGGAGAGACAGCCAGGAACCCTAGGAACCACCCACCTTTCCTACCCACAACCAAGTCCCCAGTGAGTGACGTACAAGATGGGGCTGGGCGGGGTACAAGTTACCTTTGTGGGTATTGTGGTGAGAACCAATGCTCCAATCATGCTGAAGGTTGAATGAAATTCTCTGAGAAATTTCCTCCCTCTATGACCATCATGTATTAGGCAACCCATGGGACCCTAAGCTATATATCTGAATTTGGGGTGGTTGCTACAGGTGTAATATGTGTATCGGTGACTGTTTACAGGTACTTACGCCCATGATTCAGCTTTCCCCAGATATGGAGAAAAGTGGACAGAGAGTACAAGGTCTACTCATATACAGGAAAGAGTGGTTCTCAATGACCACTTTTGGAGAGTTTGATGACAGCATGTGTCTGACATTCAGTGAGTGGGGACTAGAGATGCTAGACATCCTATAACACCCAAGAATATTTTGTGCAAGAAAAAAATGTTTCTTAAATTTGAATTTCACTTTTGAACATCCCAAACATTTATGTAGTAGTTTAAGGGAGAAAAAGGCACCATTTAAAAACTATCTGGGCTGGGCGCGGTGGCTCAAGCCTATAATCCCAGCAGTTTGGGAGGCCAAGGTGGGCAGATCACGTGGTCAGTTGTTCAAGACCAGCCTGGCCAATATAGTGAAACCCCGTCTCTACTAAAAATACAAAAATTAGCCGGGCATAGTGGAGCGTGCCTGTAATCCCAGCTACTCTGGAGGCTGAGGCAGGAGAATCACTTGAACCCGGGAGGCAGAGGTTGTGGTGAGCTGAGATTGCGCCACTGCACTCCAGGCTGGGAAAGAGAGGGAGATTCCTTCTTAAAAAAATAAAAAAATAAAATAAAATAAATAAGTAAAAACTATCTGATCCTAGAACCTAATTTTCTTTTATATGTAAACGCAGACTATTTTTGCGTGGTTTTCATATAAACTACACTTTCCAGAAACACAACTACTGTGTGCATTGAGGAAAGTTTGCACTTTGTTTTGTTTGGAGCTTTCCAAGAGCTGCTCATTATTTCGGAAAATCACATCACTGACAGGAGCGCTTTGAATAACAGCATGGCATTTAAGTTGCTGATAAGATGCACCAAAACAGCAATCCACTGCCGTTGTGCTCATGTGGATTCTATATTTAGATGCAAGAACGTGACAACTTCATTAATGTGATTGTCCTGAGCACTTATGTATGGGAACATATATTATTTTATTACAAATTACCTTCTGTTGGGCAGAGTGGCTCACATCTGTAATTTAAGCACTTTGGGAGGCTGAGGCAGGCGGATCACTTGCCTTGCCCAGCCCCATCCTGGACATTCACTCACTGGGGACTTGCTGGTGGGTAGGGAAGGTGGGTAGTTCCAAGGGCTTCTCGCTGTCTCTCCTCCCTTTCCTCTCCCACTGATCCTCAACAAGGAGTTCAAGACCAGCCTGGGCAACATAGCAAGACCCAGTCTCTACAAAAAAGTTAAAAATTAGCTAGGCATAGTGGTGCACACCTGTAGTCCCAGCTACTCAGAAGGCTGAGGCAGGAGGATCTGTTGAGCCCAGGAGTTCAAGGCTGCACCACTTGCACCACCGCACTTCAGCCTGGGCTATAGAGCAAGACTCTGTCTCTAAAAATAAATAAATAAATAAATACATACCTTCATTTCTTTCTTACATTATAGTGGCAGCATTATACTGATCGTTTTTCAAGATTGTGTGGCTAGGAAGATGCTATTGTGTATTATTTTCATTTCTAGACTTTACAAATGAATATTGTAAAATATTTGTTACCTTAAAAAAGAGGCAACTTGCTCTGTTTCAGGGCTTATCAGTAGAGGAGGACATAGCTGGGTAGAGGAAACTGAGGAGAAGGGACCAGAAGTGGTGGTGCCAGGTGGACCAGGAGAGACCTTAAATCAGCAGTCATCCATGGTGACAGCCAGAGGGGCCAGCATCTTGCCTCTAAATCAGTGAGCTCCGTTGCTTCATGGTACATGTGGTCTCATTCCTACATGGCACCTGCTTCCGCGTGTGAACTATAGTCTGCCCTGGAGCACAACACTGCCTTGCCAATGTGGGCAGTGGTTGCATAGGGGGCAAAGGAGCTTGCATGAAAAAGTGTGAGTCCACCACCAGAAAGAACTCCAAATTCAAAATAGGGTTGGGATTTTTATGGATGAAGATCTTAATTAGTTATAGGACACAGTAGATACTGATTGCAAAGATATTTTACTTATATCTATAACATATAGATATATTTATTAACTCTATTTTTTTTTTTTTTTGAGACGGAGTCTCGCTCTGTTGCCCAGGCTGGAGTGCGGTGGCGTGATCTCGGCTCACTGCAAGCTCCGCCTCCCAGGTTCACACCATTCTCCTGCCTCAGCCTCCCCAGCAGCTGGGACTACAGGTGCCTGCCACTGCACCTGGCTAATTTTTGTATTTTTAGTAGACACAGGGTTTCACCGTGTTAGCCAGGATGGTCTCTATCTCCTGACCTTGTGATCCGCCCGCCTCGGCCTCCCAATGTGTTGGGATTAAAGGCGTGAGCCACCACGCCCGGCCAACTCTGTTTTTATATGTTTTTAAAAATATACATTTTGGCCAGGCACGGTGGTTCACGCCTGTAATCTCAGCACTTCGGGAGGCCAGGGCAGGAGGATTGCTTGAGCCCAGGAATTCAAGAACAGCTTGGGCAACATAGGGAGAACCCATTCCACAACTATATAATTTAAAAATTAGCCGGGTGTGATGGCATGCAGCTGTAGTCCCAGCTACTCAGGAGGCTGAGGCAGGAGGATTACCTGCACCTGGGAGGTTGAGGCTGCAGTAAGCCATGATTGCAACACTGCACTCCAGCCTAGATGACGGAGCAAGACCCTGTCTCAAAAAATAAATAAAATAAAATATAATATAATATACATTTGTGATTTCTGTGTGTCCTTCCATGCTTTTCCTAGGTATTTGGTTTCAGTGGAATATTGCTGATCTATAACCCTCCACAGAACTCCCTACAACAGAAATCTGTCTGCCTCTGCTTTCCTAGGACGCTGACCACAAATAAAGCTTTCATGATAGAGAATGAATCCATAGGAAACATCCTGCAAGAAATATTTATTCAGCAAATGGCATGTGGAAGCTGTTTCCCTGTGTTCCTAAGTCCCAGGCTGCGAGCACCACTCGCCTCCCTCGCGGTGTCTGGACAGCGGGATGTCTTCCAGGTTCGTCTCCTCACTGCTGGTGCCAGGTAGTGGGTGTGGGCCTCCTGCCACGGACTCCTCCTCGAGGTGCAGCCCCAGTGGGGATCCTTTGCATCTTTGCTGCCCCCAATGCCTCTGCACTTGGCTGCCTGGACTATTTTGGCCCCACCCAGCAGCCTTAGTGGAGAGAAAACAACGCCCCTGCGTGCCACACGATGAGCACCGTCAGTTTCTCCTCTTCGTTCCGTTTTTTGGCCAGTTTCTTCAACAACCCGCAGCCCCCTTATTTTCTGTGTTCGCTGCACTTACTTAACAATCAGTGTGCCAAGTATAGCCCGGTTTAATTATAGCTGTGCTCCACGTGGTTGTAAGCAGAGCACACATACACTTTTGTATTCTGATTTTGTTTTCATTTAATTTATATCAAGAATTACATTGCCTTACTCCTACATAGTTTCTTTTTTTTGTTTTGAGACGGAGTCTCGCTCTGTTGTCCAGGCTGGAGTGCAGTGGCGCAATCTAGGCTCACTGCAAACTCCGCCTCCCGGGTTCATGCCATTCTCCTGCCTCAGCCTCCCGAGTAGCTGGGACTACAGCTACCATGCCCGGCTAATTTTTTGTATTTTTTTATAGAGACAGGGTTTCACCGTGTTAGCCAGGATGGTCTCGATCTCCTGACCTCGTGATCTGCCCGCCTCGGCTTCCCAAAGTGCTGGGATTACAGGCGTGAGCCACCGCACCAGGCCACTCCTGCATAGTTTCTAATAAACATTACTGTGTTGGCTTCATAATTATATCGGGGGAAATATTATTTACTTCTAAAGGCTGCAAAAAAAGTTTGAATTAAAGATTTGGTGAGTAAAATTTCTCTCTTCATTTGGATTATTTCCATGGGCTAGATTGCCAGAGTTGGGACTTCTGGGACATAAGAAATCAACACTTGGCCGGGCGCAGTGGCTCATGCTTGTAATCCCAGCACTTTGGGAGGCTGAGGCGGGTGGATCACGAGGTCAGGAGTTCGAGACCAGCCTGGCCAACATGGTGAAACCCCGTCTCTACTAAAATACAAAAAATTAGCTGGGTGCAGTGGCAGGCACCTGTAATCCCAGTTACTCAGGAGGCTGAGGCAGGAGAATTGCTTGAACCCAAGAGGCGGAGGTTGCAGTGAGCTGAGATCACGCCACTGCATTCCAGCCTGGGCAACAGAGCAAGACTTCTTCCCCCCACCCCCAAAAAAAAGAACACTTTGTGGCTTGCTAAGATTATTCAATAGTCATTATGATTTTACATGCTTGCTTTTCATTTTTATTGTTTTCCTTTACAGACTGGACTCCCTACCTCCCAGGCCCAAAGCTCCCATGCCTGAGCTCCTCAGCACTGGGAGAAGAGGTGGCGGCTGGGCAAACTGTCTCCAGACCACCATTGTAGGGAGAAGGGACCCGATGCCATGACACTGGCGGAGGGGAGAAAACATTCCCACCACTGAGGATTTTGCTATGAGGGTCATCATGATTATGATATGACTAGCTACCGAGTTCCTTTATGTTAGGCATTGAACTATACCATTTCCTCCTACGACCTGCTGGGTAAGTAGTGTTATCGCCATTTTCTAAAGGAAAAAACTGAGGCTCAGAGAGGTAACTATGCTTTCAGCTGCAAGTTATAAAACACCCACTGCAAGTGGCTGAAACAATGAGATTGTCTTATTCTCTCTCATGACAATACATCTGGAAGGAGGTCATTCCAGGTCAGTTTCCCAGCTCAAGTCTCATCAAAGAGCCAGTCCATGTTTCTGCTTCGGCATTTTCAACTTATGTGTGATGACTCCCCAACAATGTTGTGCAGCAACATCGAATATCTTATTCTCACAAAACTGAATTGAAAGGCAGGAAGAGGCCAGGTGCAGTGGCTCAAGCCTGTAATCCCAACATTTTGGGAGGCCAAACTGGGTGGATCACTTGAGGTCAGAAGTTCGAGACCAGCCTGGCCAACGTGGCAAAACCACATCTCTAGTGAAAATACAAAAAAATCAACTGGCCATGGTGGTATACACTGGTAATCCCAGCTACTCGGGAGGCTAAGGCAGGAGGATCACTTGAACCCGGGAGGCAGAGGTTGCAGTGAGCCAAGATTGCGCCACTGCACTCCAGCCTGGGCAACAAAAGCAAAACTCCATCTCAAAAAAAATAAATAAATAAAAGGGGCAGGAAGAAAGGGAAAGGTGTGTTTTTGGCTGCTTGTGTGCATGTGTGTGCATTTGTTTAATAAAAAATGAAATGTTTTCCTAAAGCCTACCAGCCAATTTCTCCATACATCTTACTGACCAGGAGAATAAAATTACTTGGCTTGGCCAGGCTGGGTCTACTTTCTCTGAGTGCATCGCCCCCACCCCCTCTGCCCCTACTCCATGATATCTGAATAAAATTATGCTACTTGTAGCAAGAAGAAAGTGGGAAAGGTGTTGGGTGAGTGAAAACATCTGTCACACTTCCTTCCCAGACATTCCGTAGCAGAAGATTCTCTTTTCAGAAGACAATGCTGTCTTCCAAGATCTTTGTCTCAGTATGTGTTAACAGTATGTGTGTGCATCTGTGTGTGTGCACATGCGTGTGGTTGTGTCTCGGGTGCTCATAGTTTTGTTATTGGTGTAGCATATTCAAGTCAGAAATTAGGAAATCAGAAGGAATGCTGCAGCAGTCATTCTCGGCTGCTATCTTGCACATGGGACAGGGCAAGACAGTGTGAGGCTCCACATAAATTAGGAAGAATGCAGGTTGAAGATTTAGATCTGGATTCTAGCCCCCAGCTCTCCTACTTTCCATCTGTGTTGCCTGGGTTAATTTATTTAATCTTTTTGTTAGTATTAATTAGATATAGGGTTGGGCTCTGTTGCCCAGGCTGGAGTACAGTGGTGCAATCATAGCTCAGTGCTGGCTCAAATTCCTGGGCTCAAACAGTCCTCCTGCCTCAGCCTCCCAAGTAGCTAGGGCTAGGGCTACAGGCACGTGCCACCACACCTGGCTAATTAAAAATTTTTTTTTGTAGCGATTAGGGGGGGTCTGTCTGTTTTGCTCAGGCTGGTCTTGAACTCCTGGCTTCAAACAATCCTCCTGCCTTGGCCTCCCAGAGGGCTGGGATTACAGACATGAGCCACTGTGCTTGGCCATTACTTAGTCTTTCTAAGCCTCAGTTTTCTAATCTGTAAAGCAAGAAGTTTGCACTAGGTAATGTCTAAAGCTCTAATATTCTATAATGTAATTTTTTTTTTTTTGAGATGGAGTCTCACTCTGTCACCCAGGCTGGAGTGCAGTGGCACGATCTCGGCTCACTGCAGCCTCTGCCTCCCAAACTCAGTCTCCTGCCTCCCAAGCTCAGCCTCCTGCCTCCCAAGCTCAGCCTCCTGCCTCAGCCTCCCGGGTAGCTGGAACTACAGGGGTGCGCCACCACGCCCAGCTAATTTTTGTATTTTTAGTAGAAAAATTACATGTTGGCCAGGCCGGTCTCGAACTCCTGGCCTCAAGTGATCTGCCTGCCGGCCTCTCAAAGGGTTGGGATTACGGGCATGAGTGCCCAGCCAGTCTATCACATTATTAAACCCAAAAACCCCTGCTCAAATGCATCTGCATGCCACGTGAATGAGGGAGGTCAACATTTTTTCTTTTATAAGAGGAATAAAACATAATATAACAATTAGATATAGAATGTAATGTAAGCAGATGATGGGCTCTTTTGAAATGTCTTTATTTTCATTACAAACTGTACTTTGAATGATTATGCGTTAAGTGTCTTGTGTTTTACATTTACAGCACAGCTCATCTTTCAGAATTTTCCTGCTATTTCTGTTTTCTATTTTATTGGCAATGCGTTTCTTTATAACTGAGTGAAGAATGTGGCAAGGCTGGGGAAAATGTTTGTGCCTGTCTCTTTTTGCTCTCTCTCCCCCTCTGAACAGAAATAGTGTTGTGGCAGTGCATCTCTTTGTCTCTTAGGAAAAAAAAGCCAGGAAAAGGAAATAACAGTGGGTGATCTACTTTCAGAACAGCATGAGAAAGATCCAGAGAATGTTAGTTTTGCACTGAAGCCGCTTCAACTTCTACTTTTCCAATATTACAGGAAGTTTCCTAGCATTGAGAGGAAAAAGAAACAGTGGCCAGATACTTTCTCCTAAAAATATGCAGGAAGGACAATGTGGAGGCCAAGAGTAATCTGGGTGATGAGCTCCAGGCCTGCCTCAAAACAGGAGCTGATGGGAGTGAGTTTCTGATCTTCTTCCAAGGTTGTTTCAATACCCAAAGTAGGTCCTCCATGGCAGCTGCTATTCAATCAGCCACATTTCCTGAACTGGATATTTTTAGTTGGCAGGAAAAAGAAAAACAAACCAAAAAAACCTAACTTGATTAGGAAGGAGGTTGGAAGGTCACTTCATAGTTAGAAACTAAGATTAGTGCTTGTGACTTGGCTGTATTTCCCAGATGACTTACCATTACCCTGTGCATCAATGAGCAAAGTGTTTATTTTGTATGAAGGGGAAGGGAGAAACTTCATCAGCATAGGATCCAGGCCCTACAGCCATGACCAGCTAAGGATTCTCCCTTTAACCCGCAAGAAGTATTCTGATTTGCTCCCTCATGAGACTGGAGCTGTGCCTTGAAGTAGATCGCGCACAGTTGTTCATTCCCACGGCCATATTCCTGCTGGACGATAGAGCTGGGCCTGCACTAAAGGTCTGTCAATATTGCCCCCAGTGTGCTGAGGCCTATCCTTCCTAAGATATGGCTTTGTCCACGGTCCTCCCCAGAGGGGTGTAAGGCTCCCAAGGGAGTGAAATTCAGATTCTGACCCAGAGACTCTCTTTACCTCATCATCTTCTCCTGGGAGTCTTCATCCAATAGTGGCAATGTCATTCTTCCCTTCTAGAAAGAGTTGTGCTGGCTGGGCATGGTGGCTCACACCTGTAGTCCCAGCACTTTAGGAGGCCAAGGTGGGTGGATCACTTGAGGTCAGGTGTTCGAGACCAGCCTGGGCAACATGGTGAAACCCCAACTGTACTAAAAATACAAAAATTAGTTGGGCGTGGTGGCAGGTGTCTGTAATCCCAGCTACTCAGGAGGCTGAGGCAGGAGAATCACTTGAACCCAGGAGGCGGGGGTCGCAGTGACCTGAGATCGTGCCACTGTACTCCAGCCTAGGTGACAGAGCGAGACTCCATCTCAAAATAAATAAATAAAAATAGAGTTGTGCTTGCTTCTTCCTCAGCTTTTGTATTGATCCCTTTTCACATATATTTATATAAAAGTAGTTGTTGACAAAATGATGTAATATTTAGAAGTAAAAAGAAAAAAACTAAGCTGGTTGGTGTGGTGGCTTATGTCTATAATCTCAGCACTTTGGGAGCCTGAGGCAGGAGAATCACTTAAGGCCAGAAGTTTGAGACCAACCCTGGTGACTTAGCAAGACTCTGTCTCTATTTATTAAAAAAACGAAAACAACAAAACTAGTCTGAGGCCAGGCGCTTAATCTTACACAGCCTTAGTTTCCACATCTATAAATGGGGACAAAAAAATTACCTCTCAGAGGTGTTGGGAGGAGTAAATAAATTAATGTAGATATAATGTATAATGTGCTTAATCGGTTATAGCTGTTTTGCTCGTTACCCAGGCTGGTGTACAGTGTGGCATGATCAAGTTCACTGCAACCTCTGCCTCCTGGGTTCAAGCAATTCTCCCGCCTCAGAGTCTGAGTAGCTGGGACTACAGGTATGCTCCACGACGCGGGGCTAATTTTTGTATCTTTAGTAGAGTTAGGGTTTCACCATGTTGCCCAGGCTGGTCTCGAACTTCTGACCTCAGGTGATCCACCATCCTCGGCCTCTCAAAGTGCTGGGATTACAGACGTGAGCCATCACACCTGGCCTCCACTCCATTTTTAATGTTCTCTTTTTCTGGAACTCCTATTATTTGATTGTGGCATTCTGCTTAGTCTCTAATTTAAAAAATATTTTCTTTCCTTTCTTACACCTTTGCCTTTTCACTCTACTTTCTGGATTTCTTCAACATTATCTTCCAATGCTTCCATCAAGATATTTACTTCTGCTGTTACATTTTAAATGTCCAAGGGCTCATTTTTGTTCTCCTGGGTTCAAGTGATTTTCCGGCCTCAGCCTCCTGAGTAGCTGGGACTATAGGCACGTGCTACCATATCTGGCTAATTTTTGCATTTTTGGTAGAGACATGGTTTCACTATGTTGGCCAGGCTGGTCTCGAACTCTTAACCTCGTGATCTGCCCACCTTGGCCTCCCAAAGTGCTGGGATTACAAGCATGAGCCACTGCACCTGGCATATTCAGCTTTAAAAAAGCAGGAAACCCGGGGTTGGGCATGGTGGCTCACGCTTGTAATCCCAGCACTTTGGGTGGCCAAGGCGGGTGGATCACCTGAGGTCAGGAGTTTGAGACCAGCCTAATATGGTGAAACCCCGTCTCTCCTAAAAGCACAAAAATTAGCCAGGTGTAGTGGCACATGCCTGTAATCCCAGCTACTTGGGGGGGCTGAGACACTCCAGCTTGGGTGACAGAGCAAGACTCCATCTAAAAAAAAAAAAAAAAAAAAAAAAGAAGGAAACCTATCATTTGTGACAACATGAATGGACTTGGAAGACATTATACTAAGTGAAGTAAGTGTCACAGAAGGACAAATACTACATCATTCCCCTTATGTGAGACATCGAAAATAGTTGAAGTGTAGAAGTAGACAACAGAATGTTGGTTACCAGAGGATCGGGGGAGAGGGACTTGGGAAGTTGTTTAAAAGTATAAAGTTACATTTATTCAAGATGAGTGAGTCCACAGATCTGCTGTACACATATTGCCTAGAGTTAACAATAAGATACTGCATACTTACAATTGTGTTAAAAGGGTGGATCTCAAATTTAGTGTTCTTACCACAGAAAAACAAAAAACATAAACAAAGGGACACAAGGAAACTTTTGGAGGTGATGAAGTGCTGGATATATTTATTACCTGGATTGTGGTTATGGTAACATGAGTGGATATATATGTCCAAACTCACCAAATTGTATACATTAATCATGTGCAGTTTATACCTCAGTAAAGCTGGGGAAAAGCTGATAAGGAGGATGTTATAGAAAACTTTATGCCGATATAACAAACAACTTAGATGAATTTAATAAACATTATTTATTAAATGAGCTATCTTTTTTTCTGGCTTGAAGTATCGCTGTTATTGTACACTAAATTCATGTATTTATATGTATGTGTGGGTTTGGATGTTTCTGCCTTCTATATTCCATTCCACAATTCTATTTGTGGATCTTTTGCTAATATCACATTAGTTTAATGAATATCTTTAATATTATTGTATTTGATAGGAAAAGTCTCCTGCCCTCTGCATTTTACCTACAAAATCTTGTGGTCATTTTAATGTACTCTTTTTTTTTTTTTTTTTTTTGAGACAGAGTCTCACTCTGTTGCCCAGGCTGGAGTGCAGTGGCACAATCTCAGCTCACTACAAGCTCCACCTCCCGGGTTCAAGTGATTCTCCTGCCTTAGCCTCCCTGGTAGCTGGGATTACAGGTGCACGCCATCACGCCCAGCTAATTTTTGTATTTTTAGTAGAGATGGAGTTTTGCCACGTTGGCCAGGCTGGTCTCAAGCTCCTGACCTCAGGTGATCCTCCGCCTTGGCCTCCCAAAGTGTTGGGATTACAGGCGTGAGCCACCACACCCAGTCTGTACTCTCTTTTTCATATGAACATTAAGATCATGTTTTCAAATTTCTTTAAACACTTTGGTGGAAAAATAATGTTGGAATTCTAATTGGGGTAGCTTTTAATAGATTGATTTGTGGAGAATTGACATCATTACACAATCGAGACTTCTCATCTAGAAATATGTGTTGCCTTTCCATTTATGCAAGTCTTCCTTTGTACTCTTCATGGAACTTTCAGCTATTATACTTTTCAGCTCGAGAATTTCTACTTGATTGAGTTTTAGAATTTTCATTTCTCTATTAATATTCCCTACATGTTCACTCAGTAATGCCATACTTTCCTTATGTTCTTTAAACATGTGCCTTACTAACTCTTGAACATGTTTGCAATAGCTGCTCTGAAGTCTTTGTCTGTTGAATCCAACATTTGGGCCCACTATGATTCAGTTGCTATGGACTGATTTTGTTTTCCCTGAGTGTAGTCACACTTTCCTTCTTTGGATGTCTAGTAATTTTTGGTTTAAAACTGGACATTGTGGGCCGGGCGCGGTGGCTCACGCCTGTAATCCCAGCACTTTGGGAAGGCCGAGGCGGGTGGATCACGAGGTCAGGAGATTAAGACCATGCTGGCTAACACGGTGAAACCCCGTCTCTACTAAAAAATACAAAAAATTAGCCAGGCATGGTGGCGGGCACCTGTAGTCCCATCTACCTGGGAGGCTGAGGCAGGAGAATGCCGTGAACCCAGGAGGCGGAGCTTGCAGTGAGCCGAGATCACGCCGCTGCACTCCAGCCTGGGCGACAGAGTGAGACTCCGTCTCAAAAAAAACAAAAAACAAAAAAAAACTGGACACTGTAGTAATGTTATACCCACTCTAGATTCTGTTTTGTTCTTCTGAGGGTTGTTGCCATATTGTTCTAGTAGGCAGTTAACCTGCCTGCATTTAAACTGAAAAATCTGTCCCCAGCAATTTATAGTAGTTGATGTATTGTTCTGCACAGTTTTCTCGGGATCTAGTTGCTTCTTTTTTGGCCTAGTGCCTGGGAGTCTTTCCTGAGCCTGTGTAGTTTAGGGTCAGCCACAGATTTGGAAAGGATTTATATTCAGGTTTTGAAGCTTACCTACTGTACAGCTCCCTTCCTTTCTTCCCAAATATCCAGTTGCTCTGCCAGCCCCAAGTTCTGCCCAATGGCACCTCAAGCCAATAAGGTTTTTGCTTTCTGCAACACCTGAGCTTTGTGCACGTTAAGTCAACAGTGCAGCAAACTCACAAACCTCACCAGGAGCAGTTCTGTCTCACAAGGATAGATGCCTCTCTAGTCTCTGCTTGCTTTTTCACTGGGCTGCCTGGGGTCTCTTGTGTGTCTCAGCAGTTTAGCAGGCAGGCAGGGATTTGAGCGGAGCTTACACTCAGCTTTTCGATTCAGTCCTTCTGTGGCTCTGGCTCTCATTTTTACAGGATCTCCCCGTTGAATATCCAGTTGTCTGCTGCCTTAAACTTTATTCTCTGACACCTCAAGCTGGTATGGCTGTGGTTTCCTGCCACTAGAGCTGGAGGGTGTTGGGGAGTGACCCCCTGCTTAGGAGTCACAAACTCTTTGTTTTTACCTGATGCAGTAGCAGTCATTCAAGAGTAAACCCTTCTCAAGAGTCGTCTAACAAAAACACCAACAAATAGTTGTTTTTAAGAAATTTGTCCAGTTTTTATAATCACTATCTATGGAAGAAATTGCCCAATGTCTTCTATGATACTATTCCTAGAAATTCTGCCCTTTAGTGAACTTTAGACATTTTCTCCATATAGGCTTTATGTATTTTTAAACTTTATTACTAAGTATTTTAGGTTTTTACTGTTATTGGTAATGGTGCTTTTGTCTAAATACATTTTCCAATTAGTTATTAATTTTTATATGTCTTTCTTAAATTAAACTTATACTGAACTCTTCTTTGTTCTAATTGTTTTTTTAGTGGATTCTCTTGACTTGTCTATGGAGACAATCATATTGTCTGCAAACGATGGTCATGTTTAATTCCTTCCAACATTAGGCCTCCCGTTTCATTTACTTATTGGTCCATAAGTTCTAGTCGAATATTAAATAACAGCAGTGACAGAGGGCATACTTTCCTAATCCTTGTCTGTTTTTGTTACTATTGCTGTGAAGCAAATTACCTCAAAACTTAGTGGCTTAAAACAATTATTTTGTTTTGCTTATGATTTTGAGGGTCAGGATTTCAAGAAGGGCTAGTCACATTGTTCTCACTTAGGGTAT
The DNA here is from genome assembly GCF_028878055.3 of Symphalangus syndactylus. Taxonomy (NCBI): domain Eukaryota; kingdom Metazoa; phylum Chordata; class Mammalia; order Primates; family Hylobatidae; genus Symphalangus; species Symphalangus syndactylus. The sequence goes on along the minus strand of NC_072437.2, from coordinate 87,336,250 downwards.
CTCAAGCAGCTGCAGTCACATGTCAGCTAGGGATGAAGTCACCTGATGGTTCACCTAGGCTGGATGTCCAGAATGGCTCACTCACATGGCTGACAGTTGATGCTGCTGTCAGCTGGGGGCTCAGTGAGACTATCAACTGGAGTGCTTACAGATGGCCTCTACATGTTAGTTGGCCTCTTTCCAACATGGCATTCTCGGGGTAGTCAGACCACTTATGTGGAGGCTCAGGGATCTGAGACCAACTGTTCCATTGAACAAGTAGGAAGCTGTGTCACCTTTTCTGACCCAGCCTGAGAAGCCACACTTCTCAGTGTGTACCACTCGTTCTGCATTTTATTGGTTGCAAGCAAATTGTTAAGTCTACCCGAATTCAAAGGGAGGGTACAAAGATGCCACCTCTCAATGGGTGCGAAAGAATTTGTGACCATATTTTGTAAAAATCCATACATCACTTCAGTGGTGATGTTTCTAATGTTTTACCATTAAATGTAATATTTTCTGACAGATATCCTTTATAAGTTTGAGGACCCCTTAAATTCACTTGTGGGCACATACGAAGAAACAGCAGTTGCCATTTGTTTTTCCTCACAGACAAAGGAATATAATTCATGGAGAAGACCTGGGGAAAATTTATATTGTAAGATTTGTGAAATCTGGCTACATAGGTAAAGGTCAGTACACAATAGCAAATAATATTTAAAGATGTTATATTTTGGTCTGGAATATTTTAGAACATAAATGGGATATTATTTTTATCAATTGTAATTCAGTTAATATTTAGCAATAACTTGGCCAGGCACAGTGACTCATACCTGTAATCCCAGCAGTCTAGGAAGCCAAGACAGGAGAATTGCTTGAAGCCAGGAGTTTGAGACCAGCCTGGGCAACATAGTGAGACCCTGTCTCTACAAAAAAAATTTTTTTTTAATTAGTCAGGCATGGTGGCACACACCTGTAGTCCCAGCTAGGCTGTAGTCTCAGCTAGGCTGAGGTGGGAGGATCACTTGAGCCCAGGAGGTAGAGGCCACCATGAGCTATGATCATGCGAGGAAGATCTTGTCTCTTAAACAAAAAAAGCAATATCCATCACATATTGCAAAGAGATGAGTAGAGAAAAGAACGTAAGAAATTTCTTACAGAAACAATACATTTATTTTTGTATGGAAAAAAATGGAAAGGAGCCATTTTTCCTTTAACTAGGGAACCTAGACAATATTCCACTAAATAGCACATTTAATTTCACTAAAGCCTCAGATCCCACTATAGAATCCTGCTGAGCTAGTTTAGATTAGACCATATGGTGAGCTCTTTAAGAAAAAGAAAGTGGTCTCTTTCCTAAGCCCACACATACTAACTACTTCAATGATAAGGAAGGCTAATTTGTAACACATAGGCCAAAGAGAAGAATGGACAAGAACCAGAAGACGTGTCCCAGTCTCTAGAGCTGGGCTGAGTCAGGCCATCTGCACCTGACCTTTCTAGAACAAGGAGTGATGAGGCTCCTAGGGAAGCTATCACTAGGCCCATCATATCTGGTTACATGGTGATCAGAATGGAGATGATAAATGCTCTAAAGGGAAGGCACAGCATGTCCTAAAAGATGAAAGGTTTACATAATATAGGGTTATTCATATACTTTTGGCCCCTGGGAACCACAGCCTTGGGACATATATACCCATGCTTGCAAAAATGTGGAAGCTGGGGAGGTGAGAAGGTAGTGAAAAAGCTGGAGTGTGAAGAAGTTTGGGTTTCCATAGACACTCCCTCTTTTCAAACCTTTTTTCAATTTAACCACAGTCACTGGATTAAATGAATCAATTTAGGTGGAAATAACAAGTTTATATATCAGTGTAAAAAAAGAACATAAAAGGATGATGTGGGTTTTTTTTCATCCCCAAATAAATACAATTTTTCCCTTTTAATTGCTTTCTACAGTGAAATCAGGTGAGTTATAGTTGACATTTTATGTGTAATAGATATTTCAGAGTTTGCAGTGGTATAAAAAGAAAGAAGTAGTAATAGGACCAAAGAAAAAAGGGACATTTAATAACTGTATCAGAATATGAGTACCGCTGCCTCCACCCACCAATCATTAGAAACAAGTGTTGGAAGCAGCAGCTACACCAAGGCCAGGCACAGTGGCTTATGCTTGTAATCCCAGCTCTTTGGGAGGCCAAGGTGGGCAGATCTCTTGAGGCCAAGAGTTCGACACCAACCTGGCCAACATGGTGAAACCCCTCTACTAAAAATACAAAATTAGCCGGGTGTGGTGGCACGCACCTGTAATCTCAGCTACTCGGGAGGCTGAGGCAGGAGAATTGCTTGAACCCGGGAGGTGGTCAGGAGGCTGAGGTGGGAGAATTGCTTGAACCCAGGAGGTGGAGGTTGCAGTGGGCTGAGATTGCACCACTGCACTCCTGGCTGGGCAACAGTGAGACTCCGTCTTAAAAAATAAATGAATAAATACATAAAAATAGACGCAGCAGCAATACCAGACTTCCTCTTAGCCACCTGCTAGACTTATAGTCTTGCAAACAACTTCCAATGTCATTCCTGTCTTGATAAATGTAGACAGAGTTCTGGGAAACGTCAGCCTGGCATGCTAGAACACAGTGAGCTTATACGGTGTTAAAACGCTAGGAAACTGTTAAGTTCTGACTCTCCTTCCATGAGAGTTTTTCATCCATTTTTGGCAGTCCTTCACACTACCTGTTTCCATTCCAAGGAATTCTGCCTCTTGTTTTTTTATTTTTTGTAGAGACAAGGTCTCACCCTGTTGCCCAGGCTGGTCTCAAATTCCTGGGCTCAAGCAATCCTCCCACCTCACCTTCCCAAAGCGCTGTGATTACAGGCATGACCCACCACACCTGGCCAGAATTCTGCCTTCTAGTCTGGCTCATTGATCAACTTTTGAGTGAACTGAGATAAATCCTACAAATTGCTGAGTTTGTTTCCATGTTTGCGATGCACTGAAGTAACCCTCTTGTGAATGTGCCTGGATCATATTATAAACGTTGTGGTCACTTCTGTAGCCAGTTTGGAAATATTGCAATAATTTCAGAATTGAAGAAATGTATCTTGAAATTAAAAACTACTTAAACATATAGAATACACCTAGGTATTAATTTCTTATTAGACAGCATTAAATCTAGATTGGTTAGTAAGTGAACCATAGGCAACAAAGTAAATGAGAATGAACCTTTAACTGATGCTAGGTTTGGGCCCGCGCCACATGGTGGCAGGCTTGCTCTGTGAAGTACTTCCTCTTCAGGCCCAACAAACAATAGTGTTCCTAAACGCCTAAAGCTTTCCTCCAAGCCATGACTCAGGGACCAAGGCTCGTTTCATTTTGTGGCCCCACCATCTTCAACAAGTGGTTTCCAGGGTCTTTGCAGAAGGGGAAAGAACAAGGAGGACCACCATGGGGGATCTGTGTGTGATCCCAGGAAAACAAACTTCATCAAGAAACAAGTTTCTTCTTTTCTTTCCTTTTTTTTTTTTTTTTTTGACAGAGTCTCTGTCGCCCAGGCTGGAGTGCAGTGGTGCGATATCGGCTCACTACAACCTCCATCTCCTGGGCTCAAGCGATTCTCAGGCCTCAGCCTCCCGAGTAGCTGGGATTACAGGCATGCACCACCAAACCCAGCTAATTTTTGTATTTTAACTAGAGATGGGTTTTCGCCATGTTAGCCAGGCTGGTCTCGAACTCCTGACTTCAGGTGGTCTGCCCTCCTCAGCCTCCCAAAGTGCTGGGATTACAGCACTGCTCCCTTCAAGAAACAAGTTTTAATGCTTGTATTTAACTACATTAAATCACATTAAACTACATGGTTTAGGAAATTAATTTTTAGAAAGAATAAGTTATTAAGTTGTGAAGATTTTATTTTCTTTTATTTTTATTTTTGAGACAGAGTCTTGCTCTGTCCCTCAGGCTGGAGTGCAGTGGTGTGATCTCGGCTCACTGAAGTCTCTACCTAATGGGTTCAAGTGATTCTCCTGTCTCAGCCTCCCGAGTAGCTGAGATTACACGTGCCCACCACCACGTCTGGCTAATTTTTTTTTTTTTTTTTTTGAGACGGAGTTTCACTCTTACTGCCCAGGCTGGAGTGCAATGGCATGATCTTGGCTCACTGCAACCTCTGCCTCCCAGGTTCAAGCGATTCTCCTGCCTCAGCCTCCCGAGGAGCTGGGGTTACAGGCATGTGCCACCAAGCCTGGCTAATTTTTTTTGTATTTTTAGTAGAGACAGGGTTTCACCATATTGGCCAGGCTGGTCTTGAACTCCTGACCTCAAGTGGTCCACCCATCTCGGCCTCTCAAAGTGCTGGGATTACAGGCCTGAGCCACTGCGCTTGGCCAAGATTGTATTCTCTTTAAAAAATGTTACTTTACATCATATACTTATATACATATATATACTTAAAACACATAGGCAGCAATGATTTAACCTTCGGTAGAACATTCCGCCTCTAAATCTCAGTATCATCTTCTCCAAAATGATGAGTTTGTATTTACTTAAAGTTCCATAATTATCATACCCCCTTACAACTAAAAAAGGCTTAAATGTTCTTCTTCAGTAAAAGGAATATCAGTCATGTTACAGTAGCTTTTTAAAGAATATGGTTTCTGGAGTTGGACTGCCTACGTTTTAGTTTGAGCTCTGCCATTTATTAACTGTGAGGTATTAGGTATGGTAGTCAGCCTATCAAAATTTCAGTTTCTTGCCAGGCATGGTGGCTCACACCTCTAATCTCAGCACTTTGGGAGACCCAGGTGGGCAGATGGTTTGAGCTTAGGAGTTAGAGACCAGCCTATGCAACATGGTGAAACTCCGTCTTTACAAAAAATAAAAAAATTAGCCAGGCACAGTGGCATGCACTTACAGTCTTAGCTACCAGGGAAGCTGAGATAGGAGGATTGCTGAAGCCTGGGAGGTCAAGGCAGCAGTGAGCCATGAGCAAGACCCTGTCTCAAAAAAAAAAAAAAAAAAAAAAAAAACAGAAAAAAAAGTGCAAAACAAAAAAACCAGACTTGATTAGTCCACATTATATACATGTAACTAAATTTCACATGTACCCCATAAATTTGTACAAGTAAAAAAGATTTCAATTTCCTCATCCATAAAGTGGTATAAGTTATTGCACATATCTTATGGGGTTGTTAGGATTAAATGGGAAAAAAGTATGTATGGCAGAGACTGGCTAACTGTTTACTAAACTGTTTCTTTTTCTTCCTGAGCAAACAGTTAAACCACATTTTCCATCTTCACTTAAGTTAGTTGTGGCCATGCAACTGAGTCCTGATCAGTGGAATGTGAAAGTGTTAGCAGCAGTGAATCTGTACAGGTCTGCAGCAGCCTCAATTCTTGCCGCCTCAGAAGAAAGAACTTGACCGAGGGGCATAAGGCAGAGAGAGAGACTGAGGCAAGTTTTAGAGCAGGAGTGAAAGTCTTTAAAAAGTTTTAGAGCAGGAATTTTAAAAAAGTACACTTGGAAGAGGGCCAACCAGGTAACGTGAAAGATTCAAGTGTACAGTTTGACCTTTGACTCGGGGCTTTATACACTGGCATGCTTCCAGCGGGTTACATCTCTTCTCCCAGTTCTTCCTTTGGGGTGGGCTGTCTGCATTCATTGCCAGCACTTGGGAGGAGCCGCATGTGCAGTGTGTTTACTGAAGCTGTGCACATGCTCACTTGAGGCGTTTTTCCCTTACCAGTTGAGTGTTCTAGAGGAAGGTCATATACTGGTTAAACTCTGCCATTTTGCCTCTTAGTTTTCATGCTTGAGCCCACTCGCCCAACTCCTGAGATCTTACCAGGAAGCTGCCAATCACCAGTTTCAGGTGTTTTCTATTTATTGAGAGCCTGCCTTTCTCTGGCGTTGGCTGCAACCAATTATTATTTTAGAGAGACAGTTAACAACTGCCTGACCATTACCTGATGGTTTCCTGACATTCCTGGTTGTGGTAGGGGGGTGCTTTCCTGCCCTGCTCATGTCTGCCTACTACCTACTGTAACAAAAGGAAGAGAAGCGTGCTACTTCCAGGCTAAGCTCACACACAGATCTCCCACGGTGGTCCTCCTTGTTCTTTCCCCTTCTGCAAAGACCCTGGAAACCACTTGTTGAAGATGGCAGGGCCACAAAATGAAAGGAGCCTTGGTCCCAGAGTCATGGCTTGGAGGAAAGCTTTATGCCTTTAGGAATACTATTAATAGGGTTTCTCTCAGTATTACAAACCAAAAGCCTACAGCCCTGAACTTAAAACACAAGCAATATAATGGTGATCTTGTCTGCAGGATTTTTTTAAGCTAGAGAAAGTCTAGGAAATAAAGTTGTATGTAGAAGCAGTAAAACTGTAAACTATTCTTATATGTAACTCACAGAAAGTCAACATCTTGTATTTATATTTGCTACATTTTTTGAAAATTTTAATGGCATATACAAGAAGGGAAATTAGATAAAATACTAAAGTTGGTGTCGTATTGAAAACAGTATTTTCAATTATTTCATCTTTGTGTGTACTTCAGTCCATATTATGATTCATTAAATGATTCCTCTCAGTATTTCACACAATGATTACCCCCCCCTTTTTTTTTTTAACTCTAATCCCATGACAGATTAGGATATGTCCTTTTTTTTTTTTTTTTTTTTTTAAATTAAAGACTGGGTCTGCTACATTGCCCAGGCTGGAGTACAGCAGCTATTCACAGCCACCATGATAGTGCACTACAGCCCGAATTCCTGGCCTCAAGTGAAGCCTCAGCCTCCTGAGTAGCTCCGGCTGAAACTGCCTTTGCAAAATTACAACAGTAAAAGAAATCTGACATGGCTGACTCCATCTTGCTTCCAGTCTCACAGGCTGGCTCTCTTCACTCATTCCTGGATGTGGGCCAAGGTAACTTGGGGGCAAATTTAGTTTATAGTTTAAACGATAATAGCCCTCCCCAAAACTAAACTGCCCTTGTAAACCTAATGGAAGGTCAAGTTAGGAGGATGGGAGGGGCCTGGATTCTATTAAGATACAGGCTTAGCTAAAATATTACCAACCATTATTGTGGAGGCCACAGGATTAGCAACTTCCTCAATTATTCTTGCAGATAACATCACTATTGTAGAACCTAAGACTGGCCTTTTGAGATGTCTTTTCAGGTTTTTGCCTTTTTTTTTTTTTTTTTGAGACGGAGTCTCGTTTTGTCGCCCAGGCTGGAGTGCAGTGGCATGATCTCAGCTCACTGCAAGCTCCGCCTCCCGGGTTCACGCCATTCTCCTGTCTCAGCCTCCTGAGTAGCTGGGTCTACAGGAGCACGTCGCCACGCCTGGCTAATTTTTTTTTTTTTTTCAGTAGAAACGGGGTTTCACCATGTTGGCCAGGATGGTCACGATCTCCTGACCTCGTGATCCACCCGCATTGGCCTCCCAAAGTGCTGGGATTACAGGCGTGAGCCACAGCGCCGGTTCATCAGGTTTTTGCATTTCTGATGAACAATGGGTCCACCTGGACTCATCAACCAGTCCTGTGGGCCCCACCCAGAAACCAATTCAGCACAGGACAGCTTTGACTCCCTATGATTTCATCTCTGATCCAACCAATCAGCACTCCCGACTCACTGGCTCTGTACCCGCCAAACTGTCTTTGAAAAACCCTAGTCTCTAAATCTTTGAAAAACCCTAGTCTCTAAATCTTTGAAAAACCCTAGTCTCTAAATCTTTGAAGAGACTAATTTGAGTAATAATAAAACTCTGGTCTCCTGTCAGCCAGCTCTGTGTGAGTTAAACTCTGTATTATGACTCCCCTGTCTGGATAAATCAGCTCTATCTGGGCAGCAGGGAAAATGAACCCACTGGGCGGTTACAGGACTACAGAAATGTGCCATGACACCCGGCTACCCTTCTTTTTTGAAAATATCTTCTGTCTTGGCTCTAATACCTTTTGCTGTTTTAGTGCTTTATGCTTATGCCAGTCCCCGCTTTTCTCTAACGAAATTCTACCTCTCTTAAAGCTCAAATTTCATGTACTGAGTCAAAGCCTTCCAAGATATGTAAGGGTTATACCAATTGCAGCTTTTTATTATTTGCTGTCTTCTATCCCAGGTTTTATTTCCAGGTGAGTTTATACAGCTTGCTTCTGCCAAATCAGATTTTAAGCTCCTTCATGGGAGGGACTGTCCTGTTTTCTTTGTATTGCTCAGAGAAAAGAGTAAAGTTTTGTGCAAATAGCTGTTGATGACTGACTCATTCATTTAAAAGCCAAGTTTATGAGATTTCTGCAAACATTTTAATGTCTATCTTTCATGGAGTTTTATAAGAATAAAGTGCAATAGCTCTCATAAGGCTTCCTTCACAGATGAAAAATAACTTGTATTTGGGGGACAATTACGGCAGAGGTGGTATTTTATAGCCAGTGGTTTGGGTTAGAGGAGTTTTACAAAAAATAAATTAGTAGGCCGGGTGCGGTGGCTCACACCTGTAATCCCAGCACTTTGGGAGTCTGAGGTGGGCAGATCACGAGGTCAGGAGATCGAGACCATCCTGGCTAACACGGTGAAACCCCGTCTCTACTAAAAGTACAAAAAATTAGCCGGGCATGGTGGTGGGCGCCTGTAGTCCTAGCTACTCAGGAGGCTGAGGCAGGAGAATGGTGTGAACCCGGGAGGCGGAGCCTGTAGTGAGCCGAAATCGTGCCACTGCACTCCAGCCTGGACGACAGAGCAAGACTCCGTCTTAAAAAAAAAATTAGTGCCTTTTTTCATATTGAAATGAGGACTATTTTGTATGTACTAACAACTAAACTTGTTTTGCTTTTTTGGGGGAGGGGGTCTTTCATCCTAACTATTCAGTTCTTTTCTTTCTTTTTGCATATTTGCTTAAGATAGTTACTTTAAAAATATTAAAATTTATAGCTGAGACCCAGTGTGGTGGCTCACATCCGTAGTCCTAGCACTTTGGGAGGCCAAGGCAGAAGGATTGCTTGAGGCCAGCAGTTCAAGACCAGCCTGGTGAACATAGTGAGACCCCATCATCTCCACACAAAAAAAATATAAAAAATTCGTGAAGCGTTCCATATTTTTTTCTGAGATAAAAAAAATTAAAAAGTTATAGCTGAAAAAGTTTAAATTGTATACCTTACATCATAAAGATCTTAGACTGTTTTAACTGTGAATCTTGCCTCTCACCTTTCATTTGATTGCTAGGTACTAGCCTAGTTCCACTCTGTGCTTATCCTCTAAAAATCAGTCATTTCTTTGCTCATCATTAAGCCTCACATACTGATCTTTTCTGCTGGGTTTATTTTTCCTCTTTCTAAACTACATCCTGGCCAGGCGCGGTGGCTCATGCCTGTAATCCGAGCACTTTGGGAGGCTGAGGCGGGCAGATCACTTGAGGTCAGGAGTTCGAGACCAGGCTGGCCAACATGGTGAAACCCCGTCCCTACTAAAAATACGAAAAAATTAGCCAGGCACGGTGGTGCACACCTAGTCCCAGCTACTCTGGAGGCTGAGGCAGAAGAATTGCTTGAACCCAGGAGGCAGAGGTTGCAGTAAGCCAAGACTGTGCCACTGCACTCCAGCCTGGGTGACAGAGAGAGACTCTGTCTCAAAATAAATAAATAAACTACATACTTCAGGACTTCTTTCAGCAAGGGTCTGTGAGTGGGAAATTCTCTTAGTCTTGGTTTGATAATGTCTTTATTTTATCCTCACTTTTGAATACCAGTTTAAGTAGACAGGGAATTCTAAATTGACAGAAATTTTCCCCCTTCATTTTGAAGATACTGCATTATCCTCTGTGCATTATCTACTTTGAAATAAGAAACCAGCTTTCGGTCTCTTATTGTTTCTTTATAGGTAACATGACTTTCGGGGCTATCCTGAACATCTGTAGCACCCAGTGCAAAATTACAAATGGGGGATACCATATGTCTAAAAATTTTTAAGTCAGAAATCAAGCGAATAACTTGTTAAATAAAATATGTTCTATCTTCCCTTTTTTTTTTTTTTTTTTAAGACAGAGTCTCATTCTGTCATCCATCAGGTTGGAGTGCAGTGGCACAATCACAGTTCACTGCAGCCTCAACTTCCCAGGCTCAAGCAATCCTCTTGTCTCAGCCTCCTGAGTAGCCGGGACTACAGGCATGCACCACTACACCTGGCTAATTATTTTTTTATTCTCTTAGAGATAGGGGTCTCGCTATGTAACTCAGGCTGGTCTTAAACTCCTGGGCTCAAATGATCCTCCAGCCTCAGCCTCCCAAAGCATCGGGATTACATGTGTGAGTTACCACACCCAGCCTATCCTCCTATCTTGACAGATACAGCTTTTTAGTGACTTGGATGGCCATAACTTGAATTTAGAAATCCTAGGGGTTCCATATTGGAACTTGGCAGGGTAGGGAGTGATTACCACCCTGGCCCCTTTCCCCTCACCTCATCCCCCTCCATTTCCAATCTTGGCTTCATCTGGCACTGCAAGGAGCTTCACCCACATGCTTGTGGATACTTCTCTTCCAAACTCTGTCCACATTCCCCACAAACAGACAGGCCACCCCATGGCTCTAGGTGTGTGCAGTCTGCTGTTGAGGAGAAGGACCTAGGGAAGAGGCCCATGCAAATCTTGGAAGTGGGTTGGAGCTGTCTGGGCATGGAATTCCAAGGTCTTGGGCATTTGGACTATGGTTTAGTGTGAAGGGACAGACTTTGGGTGGGCATCTTTCCTTGATACTGCAATAACATTTTTATTTTATTGTAATTTTTATTTCTTTTTCGAGATGGAGTCCTGCTCTGTCGCCCAGGCTGGAGTGTAGTGGTGCAATCTTGGCTCACTGCAACCTTCACTTCCCGGATTCAAGTGAGCCTCCTGCCTCAGCCTCCTGAGTAGCTGGGACTATAGGCACACACCATCACGCCTGGGTGATTTTTGTATTTTTAGTAGAGACAGGGTTTCACCATGTTGGCCAGGATGGTCTCGATCTCCTGACCTCGTGATCCACCCACCTCGGCCTCCCAAAGTGCTGGGATTACAGGCGTGAACCACCATGACCCGCCCTGCAAATAACCTTCTTAATGGTTCCCCCCATCCAATCTGTTTTCCACACTGTATCCAGAGAGAATTTTTAAAAAATGTAAATCATAGCATGTTACTCTCTTATCTTAAAACCCTTTGAAGGCTTCCCATTGCATTTGAAATAAAATCCTTTAGGGTATGCATGGTGGCTCACATCTGTAATCCTAGCACTTTGGGAGGCCAGGGTGGATGGACTGCTTGAGCCCAGAAGTTTGAGACCAACCTGGACAATATGGTGAAACCGTCTCTACAAAAAAACTAGTGGGGCATGGTGGCATATGCCTGTAGTCCCAGCTACTTGGGAGGCTGAGGTGGGAGATCACTTGAACCTGGGGAGGTCAAAGCTGCAGTGAGATGTGATTGCACCACTGGAGTGCAGTTGCGTGATCTCGGCTCACTCCAACCTCTACCTCCCAGGTTCAGGCAATTCTCGTGCCTCAGACTTCTGAGTAGCTGGAATTACAGGCATGTGCCACCATGCCCGGCTAATTTTTACATTTTTAGTAGAGACAGGGTTTCGCCATGTTGGTCTCAAACTCCTGACCTCAGGTGATCCACTCGCCTTGGCCTCCCAAAGTGCTGGTATTACAGTGTGAGCCACCATGCCTGGCCACAGAAAAACTTTTAAAAAGATTACAAAGCTCTGGGTGGTACTTAAACATGCCTGACTCTTTGCGATCAGCTTTTATCAGAGCTGTTTCTCTTTCTGGGACACACTCTCCTACCTACTTTTCACATGGCTCGCATCTGTTTATAGTTCTTGGCTTAAGTGTCACCTCTTCCAGGCACACCTCCCTGTTATCTGCTATCATTGCATCTTGTTCATTTCCTTCAGTGTACAAATGACAAATCTATTTTGCTTGTTTGCTGTCTTCTGCAAACTGTAATCTACACTGGAGAGACTGTCACAGGTAAGATGTTCCCCGGAGGCCAACTGCGAGATGGAGATTAGCACGTAGGAAGTTTACGAGGGGGCACTCTAATCAACACCCATTGAACAAAAGGAAATAGGATTGGGCATCAATCAGTTGCTGTACACTAGCTGTTCGACACAGGCCCTACACTGAGGCAGCTCTCTTCAGCTGAAGCCATCCCCAGAGGGATGACAGCTATAACCCAGGCAAGGCAGTCCATAGCACGTGATAGCATAGGGATATTTGTCCCTACCCAAATCTCAGGTTGACACGTAATCCCCAATGTTGGAAGGTGGAGCCTGGTGAGAGGTGTTGGGATCACGGGGGAAGGTGGGGTGGGGTCCCTCATGAATGGCTTGCGCCATCCTCTTGGTGAAAAGTGAGCTCTCGCTGAGTTCACACAAGATCTGCCAGTTTTAAAAGTGTGTGGCATCTACCCCATTCCCTTCACTTGCTCCTGCTTTCACCATGTGACATGCCTGTTCCCCCTTCACCTTCCACCATAACGGAAAAACAGCGCTATGCTTCCTGTAAAGCCTGCAGAACCGTGAACCAACAAAACCTCTTTTCTTTATAAATTACCCAGTCTCAGATATTTCTTTATAGCAATGTGAGAACAGCCTAATACAGCAAGTGTCACTCAGATCTACTTTCTTTACAAGAGTTCTGGGAGTGGCTCCTTTGGGACGCTGGTGGGCCTCCCTGGGGATGACTTGTAAAAGGAGGGTTGGTATGATGAACTACAGCCTCCCTGCAGCTGCAGCTGGTCTTGTCTTGAGGCTATAGCTGATATTCATCCCCCTACTCCTCTGCTGTGAATTCTAGATTCTCCTCACCATCGACAAGTCCCTGTGAAGGTTTAGGTGACTCTTCTAGTGAGGTGACTCAGACTCTCAAAACTGAGGCATTCTGGTTCCTGTTTGCCATACCTTCTCGGGGTGTAGCTGCTGCACTTGTCCATTTGCCATTGAAATTGTGCAAGCTGGTACTAACAGATGTCCAAGTCGATGATCTGGGTATCAAACATATTCCTCCTGCCTCCATTGTGTAACAACAGCTAGACTGCCTCTTGATAACAGTCAATCACCCCAACCAGGATCCTTTGCTTGCCTGCTGGTCCTTGGCATGAAAGGCCCAAAGTGCCTGCATGATGATGTAGCTTAAAGTTCAATGAAGACTCTTGCTGTGTTCCCTGGTGGAAATGTTTCCCCGTTGGAAACCAAGACCTTCGACCCTGTGGGCTACATTTGTGAGGATGAAAACATAAATTCTTTAAGTGGGTCACTGGGACTGATAGCAAGTGAGGACACTGCTGCTCCCACACCATGGATTCCTCTTCCAGGTATTCTCTTGGGGATACAGCACTTATATAATGGTGACTACTTCAGGCATTACTGCATCCTGGAGGGTAGTGCTTTTTAAAAAAATTTTTTTTTTAATTTTAAGTTCTGGAATACATGTGCAGAATGTGCAGGTTTGTGACGTAGGTAAACATGTGCCATGGTAGTTTGCTGCACCCATCAACCTGTCGTCTAGGTTTTAAGCCCCACATGTATTAGGTATTTGTCCTAATGCTCTCTCTCCCCTTGCCCCCAACCCCGCGACAGGCCCTGGTGTGTGATGTTCCCCTCCCTGTGTCCATGTGTTCTCATTGTTCAACTCCCGCTTATGAATGAGAACTGTGATATTTGGTTTTCTGTTCCTGTGCTAGTTTGATGAGAATGATGGCTTCCAGTTTCATCCATGACCCTGAAAAGGACATGATCCCATGCTTTTTTATGGCTGCATAGTATTCCATGGTGAATATGTGCCACATTTTCTTTATCCAGTCTATCATTGATGGGCATTTGTGTTGGTTCCAAGTCCTTGCTATTGTAAATAGTGCTGCAGTAAACATACGTTTGCATGTGTCTTTACAGTAGGATGATTTATAATCCTTTGGGTATATACCCAGTAATGGGATTGCTGGGTCAAATGGTATTTCTGGTTCTAGATCCTTGAGGAATCACCACACTGTCTTCCACAGTGGTTGAACTAATTTACACTCCCAACAGTGTAAAAGCATTCCAAGGGTAGTGCTTTATCCTCACAGGGTATCATTTCCAAGCTGGCACTTTAGCCAAGCTTTCAGTAGGCTGTTCCATTGCTTATGAGGCCAGTAGCTTGGGTGGTGTGCCATATGATAGGTCCAGTGGATTCCATGGTCATGTGACCACTGCTATATGTCCTTTGCTGTAAAGTTGGTCCCTTGGTCTGCTGCAATGATATGTGGAATGCCACCTTGGTGGATTAAATACAGCATAAGCCCTTGGATGGTCATGTTTGATGAGACTGCAGGCAGGAAAGGCAAACCCATACACAGAATACCTGCCTATTCCTGTGAAAATGAATGGCTGCTGCTTTCATTATGGAAAGAGTTCAATAGGGTCAACTTGCCATCAAGTGGCTGGTTGGTATCTTCAAGGGATATTGTTGTACTGAGTTTCAGCAACAGTTTCTGTTGGTGTCAGGGTGATTATTTGGCTGTAACAGTAGCTAGATTAACAATGGTAAGTGGGACATCATGTGGTTGGGCCCATGGATAGCCTCCTTCTTTGCTTCCATGTCTCCTCTGTTTATGAATCCATTGTGCCAGGACTAGGGTGGCTGACGAAAAAGCTGGCTGACATCAACTGGCTGAGTCATTCCACTTGGTTATTTAATGCCTCCTCAATGGTAGATGCTCTTGGGACCTGTGGAGGAAAAGGATGGAAGCACAACTGGCAGAAAGAGAAAGTGGGCTGCAGTGTAGTCACAACCAGCCCTCAGCCAACCCTGTGGGGAGTTCTAAGGCTGGGATGACTCTTCAGAGATGTTCCCTGAGGAGGTGAAAGGGACAGGTTTTTTTTTTTTTTTTTTTTTTTTTTTTGAGATGGAGTCTTGCTCTGTGGCCCAGGCTGGAGTGCAGTGGTGCAATCTTGGCTCACTGCAACCTCTGCCTCCTGGGTTCAAGCAATTCTCCTGCCTCAGCCTCCTGAGTAGCTAGGATTACAGGCATGAGCCACCACACCCAGCTAATTTTTCGTATTTTTAGTAGAGATGGGGTTTCACCATGTTGGCCAGGCTGGTCTCAAACTCTTGGTCTCAAGTGATCCCCAGCTTTGGCCTCCCAAAGTGCTGGGATTACAGGCATGAACCACCGCGGATCAGGTCTTAACATTCCGACATTGACTAGTCATTTGTTGCAGGCTGCCCCTAGAAGGTGGCTGGACCTTGAATAAGGCAGCTTTCTTTAGCGAGACAGTCACTGAAGAAGGCTGTCAGCATACAAGCTTCGCAAAAGCTGGGGGAATAAATCCTTCAGTCTTAAAGGAGAGATTGGGTAATGCGGCATAACATTTATAAAAGAAAACATTACTATTTTAATCACCAAGGTACACCCATACCTTATTACAGTGCCTAGCACATGGCAGGCATTCAAAAGATCTTTATGAATAAATAAATTACTGAAATATCCTGCTTTATTAGTTTGAAATATAAAGGGCACATCTCATCCCACCTTACAATATTTTGCTATGAAAATTTCAAAGTTTAGCCGGGCATGGTGGCTCACATCCATAATCCCAGCACTTTGGGAGGCCAAGGTGGGTGGATCACACATGGTGAAACCCCATCTCTACTAAAAATACAAAAATTAGCCAGATGTGATGGTGCACACCTGTAATCCTAGCTACTGGGGAGGCTGAGGCACGAGAGTCACTTGAACCTCGGAGGTGGAGGTTGCAGTGAGCTGAGATCGCACCACTGCAGTCCAACCTGGGCAAGAGAGCGAGATGCCATATCAAAAAAAAAAAAAAAAGAAAGAAAAAAGAAAATTTCGAATTTTAAATAAGAGTATAAAGAATAGCTCCTCGATTTAACAATTGCAAACACTTTGCCATATTTTCTCTTTCTTTATGGACATGGATATATACAGTATTAATTTTTTGTGTGAACCATCTGCAGACCTCATTACACTCTGTTCTTAATTATTCTGGTACACATCTCATAAAAATAGGGACATTCTTTCTTTTTTTTTTTTTTTGAGACAAGGTCTTTCTCTGTTGCCCAGGCTGGAGTGCAGTGGTGCAATCATAGCTCACTGCAGCCTTGACCTCCCAGACTCAAGCAATCCTCCCACCACAGCCTCCCAAGTAGCTGGGACCACAGCTGTGTGCCATCTTGCCTGGCTAATTTTTGGTAGAGATGGGGTTTCGTCATGTTGCCCAGGCTAGTCTCAGACTCCTGGGCTTAAGCAATCCTCCTGCCTTAGCCTCCCAAAGGGCTGGGATTACAGGCATAAACCACCATGCCCAGCCAGGATATTCTTAATATTACTATTACCACATCTAAAAAAAACCAGTAATCCCTAATACTATCTAATATCCAGTCCATATTAAATTTCTGATTCTTTACAAAATATTATTTATAGTTTAAAAAAATTGGAACCAAGGGGCTGGGCATGGTGACTCACACCTGTAATCCCAACATTTTAGGAGGCCAAGGCCAGAGGATCTTTTGAGCCCAGGAGTTTGAGGCTGCAGTGGGCTGTGATGGTGCCACTGCACTCCAGACTGGGTGACAGAGTGAGACCCCCATCTCTTAAAAAATAAAATTGGAACCAGGATTCTACCCAAGGTTCATGCACTGCATTTGAATATCATGTTTCTTTAGTCTCTTTTAATCTAGAACAGTCCCCCTCTTTTTTAACCCCCTAATTTTTCAATTTTAATTTTTTCTTTGATATGGAGTTTCGCTCATGTTGCCCAGGCTTGAGTGCAATGGCGTGATCTCAGCTCACTGCAACCTCCGCCTCTGGGTTCAAGTGATTCTCCTGACTGAGCCTCCCAAGTAGCTGGGATTACAGATGCCTGCCACCACGCTGGGCTAATGTTTTAAAATATTTTTAGTAGAGACGGAGTTTCACCATGTTGGCCAGGCTAGTTTTGAACTCCTGACCTCAAGTGATCTGCCTGCCTTGGCCTCCCAAAATGTTACGATTACGGGTGTGAGCCACCGTGCCCGGCCTTCCCCCTAAATTTAACTTTTTGAGGAAACCAAGGCTAGAAAGGTTCTTGTCCGCCATTATGTATTTCTCTGATTGTTTCCTCATAGAGTCATTGAGTTTGTCCCAGGTAACTTCACCTTTAATATTCCAAATGAGTGAGTCAAGCCCCATCTGAGAATATTCTTACTACCTCCGTCATCATCCCAGGGTCACTCTAAGAAGTCTTCAAGATGCATATTAACATTTAGAGGACCAGTCCTGCTTCATAGTCAATTGCAGTCAGAACTTCTATGTCTCAGAAGACTAGAGATTGCATATCTCCCACCAGAAGTTGGTGACCTCCTAATAAGCCACGGTGCTACCGCAGCTAAATGCAGGTGGAACAAGGACCACTGCTAATGAATAAAAAATAAACATTTCACCATCAGCTGACATGGACAGTGAAGAAATTCCGTAATTAAGTAGCTCTCTTGGGCTGGGTGCAGTGGCTCACACCTGTAATCCCAGCACTTTGGGATGCTGAGATGGGAGGATCCCTTGGGTTCAGGAGTTCAAGACCAGCCTGGGCAAAATAGTGAGATCCTGTGTCTACAAACAATAAACGAAAGTAGCCAGGTGTGGTGGTATGCATCTGTAGTCCTCCTAGCTACTCGGGAGGCTGAGGTGGGAAGATCGCTTAAGTCCAGGAGGTGGAGATTGCAGTGAGCTTAGATCATGACACTGCACTCCAGCCTGGGTGACAGGGCAAGACCCTGTGTCAAAAAATAAAAATAAAAAAATAAAAAAGCTATTCTGCCTGCCAAAGGACAAGGAAGCAATTTTATTCATTTTTTATTTTATTTTTGAGACAGAGTCTTACTCTGTTGCCCAGGCTAGAGTGCAGTGGCATGATCTCAACTCACTGCAACCTCTGCTTCCCGGGTTCAAGTGATTCTCCCACCTCAGCCTCCTGAGTAGCTGGGATTACAGGTGCCCACCACCACACCCAGCTAACTTTTGTATTTTTAGTAGAGACAGGGTTTCACCAGGTTGGCCAGGCTGGTCTCAAACTCCTGACCTCAAGTGATCCACCTGCCTTGGCCTCCCAAAGTGCTGGGATTACAGGTGTGAGCCATCACGTCCGGACAAACCTTATGATATTTTATTAGGTTCTTGACAGGTACTTTTCCCAACGTAATCATGCATTAGCATTAAGTGGAGTGGTTCTCCCTTTTCATATGCTGGAGGTTAAGCCCAGCTGTCTTAAAGTACTACCTGTTAATTGAATTATTTTGCTCTATAGGAAAGGTTTAGAGTGCTCTAAAATAATCTTCTTTGGGCCCAGGCATGGTGGCTCACACCTGTAATCTTGGCACTTTGAGAGACTGAGGTAGGCAAACTGCTTGAGCTCAGGAGTTCAGGCCAACATGGCAAACCCCGTCTCCACAGAAAATACAAATTAGCCCAGCCTGATGGCCCTCACCTGTGGTCCTAGCTACTCAGGAGGCTGAGGCGGGAAGATCACTTGAGACCATGGAGGTTGAAGCTGCAGTGAGTTATGATCATGCAGTGAGTTATGATCATGTACAGCTTGAGCAACAGAGCAAGATGCTGTCTCAAAAAATAAAAAAAATCATCTTCTTTGGAACAAGTAATTTTGGTATTTTTAGATAATAATCATAGAAAGCTTTGGAGGCTGGAAAAAAAAGGTAAAAAATCACCTTGCGTTAGTCCAAGCCAGTTTTATTCTTATTTATTTATAGGGACAGCGTCTTGCTATGTTGTCCAGGCTGGTCTCGAACTCCTGGGCTCAAGCGATCCACCTACCTTGGCCTCCCAAAGCGTTGGGATTATAGGCATGAGCCACTGTGCCTGGCCTAGGCCAATTTTAGATGTAGAGCCTATGATGTGCCTGATAGAAAGTTATTCAATACAATAAATAGCACCAATACCAGTAAATATGTCATTCTTTCAAGTATATTAAAATTAACCTGATTTGGTTTCCTTCATCCTAGAGGTAAATGAAGTCATCAAGGCATCAATATAGGATTACTTGTTTTTGTTTTTTTGAGACTGAGTCTCACTCTGTCACCCAGGCTGGAATGCAGTGATGTGATCTTGGCTCACTACCACCTCTGCCTCCTGGGTTCAAGCGATTTTTGTGCCTCAGCCTCTCAAGTAGCTGGGATTACAGGCATGTGCCACCACAGCTGGCTAATTTTTGTATTTCTAGCAGAGACAGGGTTTTCCAAAGTTGGCCAGGCTGGTCTTGAACTCTTGACCTCAAGTGATCTGCCTGCTTTGGCCTGGGATTACAGGTGTGAGCCACTGCACCTACCTGTTTGTTTTTTCCTAAACAAATAGTACTGTTTCATGTGTCACTACTTTTGAACACGTTGCTCTTTCCTGGAATGTCTTTTCCTCTCTTCTTATCTACTTCCTGTCCAATTGACCTTCTCACAAAGTTTCTCCCTGACTCCCTGATTTGTGGTCCCTGGTTTGTGTTCACTTAGCACCTTGTATCATAATACTTTTCACCCTGTACTGGAATAATGAACCAGACTACACATTCCTTAACAGCAACCATGTCTCATTCAGCTTTTTATCCTCCAAGATGCTCCAAGTATGGCATCTGACATATAAGCAGTGAGGGCTCAGGACATATTTCATTACTCACACCCCATGCCCTCGTTTTTCTCTCAAACATGTTTACACAAGTTCTTTTGATCAGGTTGCAACCAAAAGAAACTGATTTTAGTTTCTTTGAGCAAAACAGGCCTCTTCTAGTAAATTCACTCAACTGCCACTACTTTGGGCAAGCCACTTCATTCAGTGGGTATTAAGGGTCTATCACATGCCAGGCACTGTTCTAAACCCAGAAGAATCCTGTTCCAAAGAGCTTATAATCTAGGGGAGAAGACAGCAATAGACAATTCACCTTTTACGGTTAATACGCAGTCTATTTCTGGGCAGCGTGAGGTGTATCAGAATATATATAGTATTCTGGAAATCAGGGAAGAAGTTGCAGCTGACACTGTCTGGATGAACTTCAGTTGTTAAAAAATCAGGGAAGAGGATGCTGGGAAGACAAGAGTAGGCGGTATTTGACCTGGATTTTGAAAGATGAGTAGGAAACGTGTACTTTGGAAGCTGTTGAAGAAAGCCAGAGCCAAACAGTAGTTGAAGTGGTAAAAACATTTTATTCAAGAACTAATGCAACAGGAGGGAGACCTCAGAATAGATACAGAACTGAGCTCAATTCTCTTATTGCATTAGTTTCTTAATACTATTTTTTTTTTTTGTTAATCATTCTAACTACTGTCTGGCCCTGGTTTTCTTTAAGTGGGGGAGGTGGTGATTCAGGACATTTCAGATACAGACAAAAGAATGAACAAAGCAAAAAGGAGTAAAGAAACTTAGAGAAAAAGTAAATAATCCAAAGGAAGTTGAGTAGTCAAGGAAAACAAATTATTTGTAGCCAGAGCCTCGAGTAATGCTGGGGAAGTGGCAAGAGATGAGGGACAGTAGGACTTTTTTAGTAATTCAGGTTACCAAAAGTGAAGTTATCTGGTGATATTTAGAAAACGAAATGTTTTTCTGTTTATTCCTAGGAGTTCAAATGGGAAAGGTAAGTGAACAAGTGCCTGGAATGCTATGCCAACAAGTTTGGATTTTATCCTGCAGCGCCAACCGGGAGTTCTCCGAGAGCTGTACGGTATTTTATAAAGGGACTGTAGTCTTTATAGGTGATAGGCTGGAGCAGCTCGTAGCAGTCCCTCTCCCGGCCTCAGTTTACTCACTGGTAACAAGAATCGGTTGGACCAGATGCCCTCTTAGGTCCCGTCTAACCTCGACGGCCTGCTTCCGAGGCACCTCTGCCTCTTTCCAATACCAGGACCTGTGCCTCATCTCCTCCTTCCTTCTTACCTTTGTCCAGCTGCCACCTTCCCTAGTCCCTGGCCTGCCTTAGGTGTTTTCAATCAGGAGGTGAGGGGCGGGGAGGGAGAGGCGCGTCTCCAGTAAAAACAAACTAGTCCCAGCTCCGCGGCCTTTCGTCCCAGGCAGCACCACCTGGGTGGTCCCCAGGGGCCAGACGCGCCCCAGAGTGGGCAGGGAGCCAAGTTTCTCGGTCGCTTTTCCGTCCTAGGTCTCTAGGGATGGTAGGCCGACCCTCCCCACAGCCAAGCCATCTCGGGGAGCAGAGCAGGAGCCCGTGCCTCGCGCGTTCCTGGTTCCTCAGAGACAAAAGCCTGTAAGTCCCGGCAGCAGCCACCGGATTTCATGGGGACACTCCTGTGGCAAGGCCTCGGGGCGGGCCTCAGACGGCCAGTCGGCTTCTAGAGAAGTCGGGTTCTAAGGCCCGAAGAGCAGGGTTTAGGCCGGGGCCGGGGCGGTGCGGGATGCTCAGCTGGGTAGCGTCCCGGGCGCGCGCTGCACCGGGTCACGTGAGGCGGCCGGGGCCACGTGACCCGGCGGGCCCCGCGCCGTGGCGCTCCTCCTCTTCGCTGCCGGTGGGCACCGCCGCTCGCTCGCACTTCTGCGCCCATCGGAGCTTCGGAGATCCCTGAGGTCCCGCGGGACGGCGCGGCAGCAGCTGACCTCGCAGGTAGCGTGTGGGCGCGGGGTCGAGCTCGCGGAGGCCTCTTCCCCGGCGGCCCTGCCCCTGCTTCCCTTCCCAGCAGGCCGGGCCGGGTGTGCCCCGTTACTCCTGCACCTCCCGCCTCCCTCGCTCGGGCTCCCGGGCAGTCCCCGCGGGCGCTGCGTCCGGGGCGAGGGATGGGGTCCCCGGCCCGGCCCCGCCAGCATCTCAGCTAATGTGCCCTCCTGCGAGGAGGAGGTAAGGATGGGGAGAGGCGAGGGAAAGTTTTCCCTGCTCCCTCTCTTTTTTCAGGTGCACGGACTCGATTTTGCTCGTAGCTGAAGTCTGACTGCTGTGGGTGCCGTTTTACTGAGAGGAGACCTCCCCTCCAACTCTCCCTATTCTCTGTCCTTTCCAAGATCTTAGCATCTCTCCTGAGAGTAGTGCTGTCACAAACCGTATTCTTTATCGTTTCCCTTTCCGACACAGAATCCACAAAGGTAGGGATTCTGTTAGTGAGGACTTTTATCCAGGCGTGCGGTGAACTCTAAATAAGTGACGTTTCCCTTGTCTGCCTCTGGTAAAGTACCTACCTGCTCGGTTTATTTTAAGATGACTATCGAGCACGCTGTGTTCTGCTCGCATAAGTGGCCTTTTGTTTTTATTTATTTGCATGTAAGACACTTCCAAGCCATCTGCGGAACTCTCTGCAGCTGGGGATTACAATTTTATAAAGCAGTCTTGTAATAATGCTTTTAGAAAACCAGATTCATGATCTTCCTTGCTTTTGCCCTATTCTTTTTTTGGGAGGATTAAAGCCCTTAGAGGACAAAAACGGAGTTTCTGAAACTGGTGTGTATTGTGGGCTAATAACATTAAAACGTCAAAGTATATAATGCCGGAAGGAATGGAAAAATGATTGAATCCTGAGGGCAGTTTATAGGTGCTTTAAACTTTAGAGTACTCATTTCAAGTGAGCACTGGGTGAATTTCACCCATTTAAACTGCTTTCAGGGTCGAGGATGTAGCTGTATATTTGGATTCTATTAATACAGCAGTTCATCTGTGGGATGGACTTTAATCCATTTAATCCATTGTGTGAATATCAGTCTATTTATTAATACTCTTGACGGGTCCTTTTTCTTCTACCTGCTAGTCTGTTTCTCTTGAAGAGGAAGCATACTCATCTTTAAAGAGACTTTTTGCAAGTGATTTTTTTAAGTGTGTGATCCAGATGATAAAGTTCTGTGAACTTCAGAAAACAAGTAGCCATAAAAACCCAAAACTGTCAAGCTTGTAGCTTTTAAAAAATTATTTGAAAATTTTAAAGAGTGCCCATATGCTGCAGCAAGAACTTGGCTCCACCTAATATACGGGAGCTGGGAAGTCTGAAACAGTACCCTCCTTTTCCTGGGAATCATTGTGGGGTAGATGAAACTGTGAAGGAAAGTGAAGACCTTTATTATGATGATGATATTCCTTCTGTGTGTACTACATTAAACAGTAAGTCATGCATAGGAAAGGAGGCTGGGGCCTCATAGAGTCTAGAATCTAGGCAGGGCATTCGGACACATTTCAAAATATTCTCTGGTTTTACAAAAAGTTAAAAATGTTACATATTGGCCAGGCGCAGTGGCTTGCATCTGTAATCCCAGCATTTTGGGAGATTGAGGCGACATATTACATGAGGCCAGGAGTTCGAGACCAGGTTGGCCAACATGGTGAAACCCCGTCTCTACTAAAAATTAGCCGGGCATGGTAGTGTGCGCCTATAGTCCCAGCTACTCAGGAGGCTGAGGCACGAGAATTACCTGAACTGGGGAGGCGGAGGTTGCAGTGAGCCAAGATTGTGCCACTGCACTCCAGCCTGGGCGACACAGTGAGACTCCATCTCAAAAAAAAAAAAAAGTACATGTTGTGTATGTGCTGAAGAATGCACAAGAGGGGTATGATGAGTGTTGTCTGAATTTAGCCAGAATAGACTTATAGAGGAGATCAGTTAATGAAATAATTATGTAAATCAACTATGTGTTAGATCAGATTTAAAACACACACACACACACAAAAGCACACCTCTTTCCTGGGGTAGAAGAGCTCACGGGAGACCAGATGGGTACCTTTAAAGACTTACGGTCTCCAGCTTTCTCTGGGCTCGGTCTTACCATCCTGCTAGGTTTCTCTGCTCACTGCTCTTTCCCATCCTCCCTGGTGACTGCTTCAGACTTCTCCACCATTTTCCCCCCAGTTGCTCCACTCCACTTTTTTTTTTTTTGAGACAGGGTCTCACTATGTCGCCCAGGCTGGAGTACAGTGTGCCGTGTGATCATAGCTCACTGCAGCCTCAACCTCCCAGGCTCAAGTGATCCTCCCCACTTGCAAGTAGCTGGGACTGCAGGTGCGCACCACCACATTCGACTAATTTTTTTAATTTTTGTAGAGACAGGGTCTCCCTATGTTGCCCAGGCTGGTCTTGAACACCTAGCCTCAAGCAGTCCTCCCGCCTTGGCCTCTCAAAATGTTGGGATTACAGGTGTGAGCAACCACACCCGGCCTCCACTCCACTTTTTATTGCTACCTCCCCTCTTACTCTTAGCAAAAAGCCTAACTCTTTCTTCATAGGGAAAAATAGGTGACCTCAGAAGAGAATGGTCTCCAAATGCCAATCAAAACCACGAGATACCACCTCCCATCCACTAGGATGGGTATAATACAAAAGACACACAGTAAATATTGGAGAAAGCACTGTTTTACATTGCTGGTGGGCATGTAAAATGGAGACTCAGCGGGGAGAGAGAATGAGAATGAGAGAATGAGTATGCCTCCAGCATCTGGATTCCTAACCTTTAAACTGGCTTTTATTCACATTCACCCTTTCCTCCTCCTCTTGTGGAAGAAGGAAAAGGAAGACTTTCTCCTTTCTACAGTTTCTCTTGCATTTATTTATTTATTTATTTATTTATTTATTTAGAGACAGAGTTTTGCTTTTGTTGCCCAGGCTGGAGTGCAATGGTGTGATCTTGGCTTATTGCAACCTCCGTCTCCCGGGTTCAAGCAATTCTCCTGCCTCAGGCTTCTGAGTAGCTGCAATTACAGGCACCCACCACCATGCCCAGCTAATTTTTGTATTTTTAGTAGAGATGGGGTTTCACCATGTTGGCCAGGCTGGTCTCGAACTCCTGACATCAGATGATCCACCTGCCTCAGCCTCCCAAAGTGCAGGGATTACAGGCATGAGCCACCGTGCCCGGCGCTTCTGTTGCACTTCTGCTTCGGATCCCATTCCCTGCTACTTTCTTAAGGCCCTCATTGAGTTGTTATGTCCTCTCCTCTTTGATGTTTCTACTGGCTCCTTCCCATTAATTCAAACATGTTCAAGCCTCTAACGATGTTTACATTAAAAAGGTTAACAGAAAACGTCCTGCGACTCCATCACATTCTGTGATTACTATGCGATTTCTCATTTTTCCTTCAGAGTGAAATTTCTTGAACAAGTTGTTTATACTCATGGTTTCCTTTTCTTCACGTTTCACATACACCTCAACCTGCTGCAACCTGGCCTCTTCCACCCACAACCTCGGTGAAACTGTTCTTGTTCAGGTCATTGATAATTCTCCTTGTTAAATCCAATGGAAGTTTCTCAACCCTTCCCTCGTTTGGCGTCTCAGCAGCATTCGACACTAGCATGCCTCTTGCCTGTGATGCTCAAGTCCCCAGATCTCTGTGACACTCTGCTCTCCTGGTTTTCCTCCTGGTCTACTTCTTCCTTCACAGTCCCTTCTAGGGGGTACTCCCTGTCCCTTTCTTGTTGGAGTTTCTTAGAGTTCTTCTTAAGATACTCTGCTCTCCTTATTCCGCTTGCTTTTTTCCTGGGTGATTTCATGCCGGATTTCCAAATCTCCAATCCAGACCTTTCTTGAGCTTCAGATTTCTAAATCCGTCTGTTGGGACTTGTCCACTTTAATATCCCACAGGTACCTGGCACAAAATGTCCACAGTAGGACTCATCACCCCTGAGGCCTGCTGTGCTTTCTGCTGTAGTGACTGGCAGCACAGTTCTCTCTCACTCAAGCTCAGCATCTGCCTGTGATCTTCGGCTCTGCCTTTCTGCTTATCCAGTGCTCCTTGTCCCGTTCAGCCAGTTGCAGAATCTTCTTGATTTTCCTTCTTGTTCAGTTTTCTCCATTTCCCAGATGTGGGCTTCAATCCCTTCTTTTCTGGCTTACCATAGCCATCTGGACTCCCTCTAAGCACTCCTTTGTCGTCTCATGTCTCTGTGGTCAGCCAAAGTAATCTTTCATAGACCTACATCTGTTTATGCCACTTTCCTGCTTAAGACCCTTCAGGGATTACCTGGTGCTCTTAGGATAAAGCCTGAGTTGTTTGGCTGCAGCCATGCTGACTTTCTTTCGGTTCCTCCACCAGAGTCTTACCTGGCATGAGTGCTCACTGTTGTAGGCGCCTGCTTCTCTTTAGGTAGCTGAAGCACACTTCCCAATTCTGTTGCCTCCACAGCATCTGACCCTCCCCATCAGAGACCAGCCACACTGTTGTGAGCATCTGTTTATGTGTCTAGATCCCCCCACTCCATGTAATTTCTGTTGGTGTTGGCTCTGTGTCCTGTTTACCTAAGAAAATTTATTGAATTAATAGTGTATGGTTCTGCCAGTCCATTGCTGGAATTTCAGTTTGGCTTTAGGTCATTGCAGGGTATAGTTGATACTTTTCATACAACTGGAGACTAATAGAGAAATCACTTTTGGGATATCCACATGAGAAAGATTCATGAAACCGTATGTAGATTTGAATTTGACCCCCCAATTCCAGCCTTGAATTCATTTGGAAAATAAAGTGAAGTATTATATTTTATCCATTTCTTTTTTCTTTTTCAGACAGGATCTTGCTCTCTTGGCCAGACTGGAATACAGTGCTGTGAACACGGCTCACTGCAGCCTCAACCTCCTGGACTCAGGTGATCCTCCCACCTCAGCCTCTTGAGTAGCTGGGACTAACTACAGGCGCACACCATTATGACTGGCTAATCTTTGTATTTTTAAGGAAACAGAGTCTCACCATGTTGCCCAGGCTGGTCTTGAACTCCTGGGTTCAAGTGATCCTCCTGCCTTCGCCTCCCAAAATGCTGGGATTACAGGTGTGAGCCACTTCACCCAGCCATCTATCTATTTCTTTAAACTTTGACCCACGTGACCCCTGTTCGTTTGGTGTAACAAAGAACAAACTTACAGAAAAAACGTTACTTCTAATCATCGATATTTCTTTTCTGGTTTCCTTTTGAAAACAACAGTATCCTATAAAAGCAATACTTTTATAAGATCTCAGTCAGCTTCACAACCCTAGATATGTTATTTTTTTCACTGCTAATGCTATTGCCACTTGGTTCGTTTGCTTTTTGAGCACATGGCTCAGGTTAGAAGTGAGATGAGATGAAATGAATGAGATGAAAGCAGCCCCTTGGATGATGGGGCTAAAGAAATGCTTACAGAGGCCATTATTGCAAATTGTGCTTCAAGTCAAATAACTTATTAGTGATTGGGAAATGACAGTTGTAGGAACTTATATTTTCCTCTAAAATTAGTGATGAATTTGAACAAAACTTATGAAACAAAGGATAGGCACAATCAGAATTCTAAAACATTAGTCATACTGTTCTTTAAATGAAGGTGGGGGTATTTTCACTCACCTGTACAGGTGGCTTCATCTTGAAGGATGACAAACTACTTTGGAGAAGGCTACATTCTCAGACTCCTTAGTCAAGCATTCAGGGCATTCTTCCTTTCCCTTTCATTTTTTTTTTTTTTTTTTTTGAGACGGAGTCTCACTCTGTTGCCCAGGCTGGAGTGCAGTGGCGCCATCTTGGCTCACTGCAAGCTTCGCCTCCCGGGCTCACACCATTCTCCTGTCTCAGCCTCCAGAGTAGCTGGGTCTACAGGCACCCACCACCATGCCCGGCTAATTTTTTTGTATTTTTAGTAGAGACGGGATTTCGCCGTGTTAGCCAGGATGGTCTTGATCTCCTGACCTTGTGATCCACCCACCTCAGCCTCCCAAAGTGCTGGGATTACAGGTGTTGTGAGCCACCGCGCCCGGCCTCCCTTTCATTCTCGTAGTACTGTGTGTTTGCAGGAGAGAGAAGTGGATGACAGCTGGGGCAATAACAGTATTAGTGTCTCAGCACATCTTCGAAACTTTGCCTGTGATTTGCAGCCCTTATACCATAGAGTGGGTGAAATGATTTTAAGTTTTATTTTTATTTAAAAATGTTTGAGGCTGATTCTTAGAGGCTTATCTGGACGTGGGAAATACATTTGGTATCTCAGTGAGACTGAGCATTTGCTTAGTCTCAAAAAGCCCATCAGAATTATATGTAAGAAATTGGTATGTGTAACATTTGGCTGTTTGTACCTTGAGAGGGTTTTTGAATTGCTTTTGCTGTAGCATAGATGGAAGACATAAGTTGTAATGTTATATACCAAAAAGTTTACCCCAAACTCTAGAGCTCTCTTATTTGAATGTTTTTCTAGAATTAAATGAATTCAGAAATAAAGATGGTCATACCCTTCACTCTTTTGTGCTCAAATGGGAATGTTTAATGGTAAAAAAGGAAGAAGGCTACGAAGAACACTTATTCTTCTAGGAAACTGGATGATCTTCACTGAGGAAAGGCTTAATTTTATCATCTGTTAGAATATGGAGAATTTGGTTTCTGGAATTTCGTGTAATTGTTTTCTGTTATATACAATTTTTATATAGTTGTCACTAGTTTGCACATCATTATTTCCCATTTGACACATTAACATGTATCACATGGACCATATACTTGCATGGTACATTCATTTCCTTAATATTCCAGTTGTATTTGCATTCTAGTTTTCCACTGACTTAGGATCTGACTTTCCGTTAGACCTTCAGTTCCTCAGAGGCAGAGACCATGATTGTATTGTTCTTTATGATGTCCCTGGCATTCTTGGTATCTGGGGTCATTGCAGAAGAAGAATTAATGTATGCTATTAAAGTCAGCTCTCTCTATCCATGGATTCCACATCTGTGGATTCAACCAACCTCAAATTGCAAATATAAAAAATTGCATTTGTACTGAACATGTAGAGTATTTTTTCTTGTCATTATTCCCCAAGCAATAAGCATAACAACTATATACCAAGCATTTACATTGTATTAGGTATTATAAGTAATCTGGAGATCATTTAAAGTATTTGGGAGGATGTGTGTAGGTTATGTGCAAATACTATGCCATTTTCTATCAGGGACTTGAGCATCTGTGGATTTTAGTATCTGCAGGAGGTCCTGGAACCAGTCCCCCACGGATACTGAGGGACAACTGGATTTTGTTCACATTAGCATACAGTAGTGCTTTTTTCCAAGGCCCCTTAGATTTTATCAATAGCTCATTAACTATAAATAAATTTTTTTCGTAAGACAGCTTAGTAACTTAAACTGATAAGTAAAATCATCACCCATTGAGTTTACAAAAATAGAGAAACCTCTATTAGGAATTTTCAGTGTATGTGTAAATGCTTTAATTCAAAGTTTTTGCAATTAAAAATATCATTTTGCATATTAGAAATTGCTGTTTTGAGTAGTTTAAAGCTTGCAGTAGCTTGTATGCTGAAGAATGTTTAGGCTACTTGAAATGATTGTTCCAACATTCAGAGTCCTTCCAGTTTCCTCTGGCTATCAGCTTCCGTAGTAAAGAATGACACAAACTCATTTCATGCTTCTAAAATGGCACCAGAAGCGCAGAATCTTGGTGCTGGCCAATGCTGAAGGATTGCTTACTCTTTTCCCACTCTTTTCCTTAGCTCTAAGGTCAAATAGAAGCCAGATCTAAAGGTAGAATACCCTATTGGTGGCATTTAAAAGCCAGTACATACAGCAATTTAAACTATCCCAAACAAGTACATTCTGGTTAGTTGAGGTCTGTGTGGAAGCCATGTGCCTACAGATCAACCCTAAATTTCCAGTGTTGTTTAATATTGAGACCATTATTTCATCAAAACCAGTTTTCCTGTACCATTTCTCTCCATTTCCTGTTGTTTTTAAAATCTCCATAAGCATGTTCAAATATATTTTTGCTAGGTCAGTAAAATAAACTAAAATAAAATTAACCTTTCCTTAATATTTGTTCCTTGGGGAAAGTAAAATAAATGTGCTCTTAGAGGAATTAAAAGATTAGTTGCTACATCATTCCTTCAGCCTTCCAGTTCTAAATGTGGATTTCTAAAATTGGAAGGCCTGTGTTTGTCCTGACTGAATTTGCTTTCAGAGTATAAAGTAAAATAACCTTTTCTTCCTCATGCCACAGGTTCTCTGAGGGACAGTGCCAATAGCTAGGATAAGCCATCCCAGGGAATGGGATATTGATCTATAGGACTAATGGACGTAGGATAAGTGCAGTGGGGATACAGGATGTATTTTCAAGTGCCAGAGAAAATACGAAGAGCCAAGTGGGTTGGCATATTATCTTTAGGGACGTTACACTCCTTCTACCTCTGCTTGCATTTTTGCATTCGTCTTTTCTTTCTTTGCACCCTTGTTTTATCTCTATACTGTAAAAAAAAAGTCATTGATTCACCTAATAATAACACATAAAGAGTGGTAATTCAGGCTGCAACACATTAATATTGTTTTTCAGAAAGTATTTCCTAAATAAAATATGGAAGCCTTGCAAAAAAATTGCTATCTTAGTGAGGTACTTCAGAAGTAACTATTTAAAGATGACTGACATTCTAATTACAGCTCATCATTTTTATAATTATCAATCAAGCCCTGGAAGGACCTGTCATCTTAGCAATTTGTTTGGTCTGGTTTAAATTGCTGTATGCACTGGAAAGTTCTAAGAAGGCTATATTTCTTTTATAAATGCTCCGTTGAGAATTTCCCTAATCTGAACTTGTATTCTCAAGACATGATTAAAACAGTATGATTTTACTTTTCCAAACACATTTTTTAGGACTGAAACCTTTCTATATTTAATTTTAGAAATGTGTCTTTGAGTTTGTTAATGCAGGCTTGATAAAAGCCCACAGGATGATTATCTGATTTTTAAAAATTGGGGTAAAATATATATAGTGTAAAATTTACCATTTTAACGATTTTTAAGTATACATTTTAGTGACATTAGGTACATTCACGTTGTTGTACAACCATCACCACCATCCATCTCTAGACTACTTAAAAAAAAATTTCAACTTTTTTTTTTTTTGTTTTGAGATGCCTGTTGTCCAGGCTGGAGTGCAGTGGCGCGATCTTGGCTCACTGCAAGCTCTGCCTCCTGGGTTTACGCCATTCTCCTGCCTCAGCCTCCCAAGTAGCTGGGACTACCAGTGTCCGCCACCATGCCCAGCTAATTTTTTTGTATTTTTAGTAGAGACGGGGTTTCACCGTGTTAGCCAGGATGATATTGATCTCCTGACCTTGTGATCCACCCGTATCGGCCTCCCAAAATGCTGAGATTACAGGCGTGAGCCACTGCACCTGACCTAATTTCAACTTTTATTTTAGATTCAGAGAGTACATATGCAGGTTTGTTACATGGATATAGAGTGTAATGCTGAGCTTTGGAGTACGAATGATTCCATCACCCAGGTATTGAGCATAGTATCCAATAGGTAGTTTTTAGCCTGTGTACCCCTCCCTCCCTGCCCCTGTAGTAGTCTCCAGTGTCTGTTGTTCCCATCTTTATATCCACATGTACCCCATATGTAGTTCCCAGTTCTAAGTGACAACATGTGGTATTTGGTTTTCTGTTCCTGTGTTAATTCACGTAGGTTAATGGCCTCTAGTTGCATCCATGATTTTTTTCTTTTTTATGGCCATGTAATATTCCATGGTGTATATGTACCACACTTTCTTTTTCCAATCCACTGTCAATGCGCACCTAGGTTGATTCTGTGTCTTTGCTATTGTGAATAGTGCTGTGATGAACATACAAGTGCATGTTTTTTTTTTTTTTTAGAACAATTTATTTTCCCTTGGATATATACCCAGTCTTGGGATTTCTGGATCGAATGGTAGTTCTGTTTTAAGTTCTTTGAGAAATCTCCAAACTACTTTCCACAGTGGCTGAACTAATTTACATTCCCACCAACAGTGTACAGTGTTTCCTCTGCTGTACAGCCTCGCCAACATCTTTTGTTTTTGACTTTTTAATAATGGCCATTCTGACTGGTGTGAGATAGTATCTCATTGTGGTTTTGATTTGGATTTCTCTGATGATTAGTGATGTTGAATATTTTTTCGTATATTTGTTGCCTAGAACTTTTACATCACCCCAAAGTGAAACTCTGTACCCATTAAACAATAACTCCCCATTCCTACCTCCCCCCAGCTCCTAGCACCCACAATTCTACTTTGTCTCCATGAATTTGACTGTTCTAGGTACCTCATGTAAGTGGAATCATACAGTATTTGTCTAACTTACTAGCATAATGTCTTCAGGGTTTATCCCTGTTGTTGTATGTATCAGAATTTCCTCCTAAGGGTGAATAATATTCTATCATATGTGTAGACCACATTTTGTTTATCCATTCATCTGTTCATGGATATTTGGATTATTTTCACATTTTGGCTATTGTGAATAATGCTGCTTTGACCGTTGGTATACAACTATCTGTTCAAGACTCTGCTTTCAGTTCTTTGGGGTATGTGCTAGAAATGGAGTTTATCTAGATAATATAATTCTAATGTTTATTTTTTTTTTTTTGAGGAATCACCATCTGGTTTTTTTTTTTTTTTTTTTTTTTTTTTTTGAGACGGAGTCTCGCTCTTTCACCCGGGCTGGAGTGCAGTGGCGCGATCTCAGCTCACTGCAGGCTCCGCCCCCCGGGGTTCACGCCATTCTCCTGCCTCAGCCTCCCGCGTAGCTGGGTCTATAGGCGCCTGCCACCTCGCCCGGCTAATTTTTTGTATTTTTAGTAGAGACGGGGTTTCACCGTGTTAGCCAGGATGGTCTCGATCTCCTGACCTCATGATCCGCCCGCCTCGGCCTCCCAAAGTGCTGGGATTACAGGCGTGAGCCACCGTGCCCGGCCCACCATCTGGTTTTCTATAGCAGCTGTATCATCTTACATTTCTACCATCTACATTTAATTTTATATTAATAATTCATTTTTCCAGATTTTGCCTGAAACATTCTGCCACTCTAGGTTATGAATCTAAAGCAAGAGTGCATCTTAAAACTTCTAACAGCCTAGGGGTAAAACATAATTCAAATAATTGGACTTTTATTTTCATTGGAAATATTTGTTAATTTTATTGGTCACAAAGTGTTTGTTACAGAAATTTGGGACTGGCCGAGCATGGTGGCCTCCCAGCACTTTGGGAGGCTGAGGTGGGCAAATCACCTGAGGTCAGGAGTTTGAGACCAGCCTGGCCAATATGGTGAAACCCCGTCTCTACTAAATACACAAAAATTAGCTGGGTGTGGTGGCACACACCTGTAATCCCAGCTACTCAGGAGGCTGAGGCACAAGAATTGCTTGAACTGGGGAGGTGGAGGTTGCTGTAAACCAAGATGGTGCCAGTGTACTCCAGACTGGGCAAAAGAGCGAGACTCTGTCTCCCCCGCCCCCGCAAAAAAGAAATTTGGGACTATATTTAAAAAATACAAAGAAGGCCAGGTGTGGTGGCTCACGCCTGTAATCCCAGCACTTTGGGAGGCCAAGGTGGGTGGATCACTTGAGGTCGGGAGTTTGAGACCAGCCTGGCCAACATGGTGAAACCCCGTCTCTACTAAAAATACAAAGATTAGCTAGGCATGGTGGTACACACCTGCAATCCCAGCTACTCGGGAGGCTGAGGCACAAGAATTGCTTGAACTGATGAGGGGGAGTTTGCAGTGAGCCAAGATGGTGCCAGTGTACTCCAGACTGGACAACAGAGCGAGACTGTCTCAAAAAAAAAAAAAAAAAGAAGAAATTTGGGACTATATTTTAAAAATACAAAGAAGGCCAGGTGCGGTGGCTCACGCCTATAATCCCAGCACTTTGGGAGACCGAGGTAGGTGGATCACTTGAGGTCGGGAGTTTGAGACCAGCCTGGCCAACATGGTGAAACCCCATCTCTACTAAAAAAATACGAAATTAGCCGGGCGTAATGGTGGGTGCCTGTAATCCCAGCTACTTGGGAGGCTGAGGCAGGAGAATTGCTTGAACCCAGGAGGCAGAGATTGCAGTAAGCCAAGATCGTGCCACTGCACTCCAGCTTGGGCAACAAGAGCGAAACTCCATCTCAAAAAAAAACAAAAAAAAAAAGATGAGGAAGTGTATCTAATTTCTAAGGGGGAAGTGAGGTAGGAGACTGATAGGACTTGTTTTCTGGCCACAACCCTGCTGATGGAAAAAAAAAACAAAAAACAAAGAAGTGGGGATAGCAGGCCAAAAAAATAGAATAAAAATACAAAGAAAGAAAATGATGCTACTTGTAATCTCTCCATTGAGATATATTTTGGCGTATACATTTCCGTATATATTATACTTTAGAAAAATTGGGATCATACAGTACATATTGTTTTATAACATAGCTAAGCTAACTAAGTCTTACAGGGTACATTTATTTTTGTGGTTTTGTTTTGAATTTGGGATATGCACATAGTTTAGCTGTATGACGTGTTTGTGTGGCAGCTTCTGTTGGGTTGCTTCTTTGGGGGTGCTTATAATTTGGACAAAGCGTAGTACCATGGGAAGGAAGAGAGTTAGGCTACCTTGCTCAGGGTACTTACCAAGGTGCATGACTGTCAGGGAAGGCCTGGGCCGAATAGGCCAGTTGAAGGTTCTTCCCATTAGCAGTGCCTCCTTCATACAGGAATAGAACACAAATAGTATCACTTCATATCTTCCTATTTGAAGCATTAAAATTCTTGTGCAACCCTCTGGAGTGATTATTATTATTATTTTGAGACAGAGTCTCACTCTATCGCCCAGGCTAGAGTACAGTTGCACAGTCTTGGCTTATTGCAACCTCTGCCTCCTGGGCTCAGATGATCCTCCCACCTCAGCCTCCTGAGTAGCTGAGATTACAGGCATCTGCCACCACACCCGGGGTAATTTTTGTATTTTTGGTGGAGACAGATTTTGCCATGTTGGCCAGCCTGGTCTCAAACTCCTGACCTCAACTGATCTGCCTGCCTCAGCCTCCCAAAAGTGCTGGGATTACAGGTGTGAGCCTCCGTGCCCAGCCTGGAATGATTATTTAAATGAAATTTAGTTGAACTGCATTTATATTCCTTTGAAATGAAATCCATAGTTAGAACAAGTCTATTAATACTTTTCTTTCATGTTTAGGCAAATTTAGTAGATGTCATGATATCAGAGCTGTCCTAACTAATGTTGCTGTTCCTTGCAATGGATCCTGCATTTTTTCTTTTTTTTTTTTTTTTTTCCTGAGACGGAGTCTTGTTCTGTCGCCCAGGCTGGAGTGCAGTGGCACGATCTGCTCACTGCAAGCTCCGCCTCCTGGGTTCATGCCATTCTCCTGCCTCAGCCTCCTGAGTAGCTGGGACTACAGGCATCCGCCACCATGCCCGGCTAATTTTTTTTTTTTGTATTTTTAGTAGAGACGGGGTTTCACCGTGTTAGCCAGGCTGGTCTTGATCTCCTGGCCTCATGATCTGCCTGCCTCGGCCTCCCAAAGTGCTGGGATTACAGGCGTGAGCCACCACGCCCAGCCGATCCTGTATTTTTGAGTCATTGTTAACTGCACAGTTCTTAAGTCTGATGTAGATTTTATCACAGATGAAATACTCATTAATTTTTAATGATTGCACCAGCTTTAGTTTATTGGATTGATAGTGTATACACATTAATTCCTCTTAAGGTTGATATAATTATGATCCTTAATGTGGTTTTCTTAATAGTAGCAAAAGGTGCCACTGCCCCCAGGAAAATGGAATAATTAAAGACCTCACCACAATAGTCAAATTATAATGAGGATGGTGGTAATTCTGAGTAAATTAGAAAGTTTTGGTGGTATTTACCGTTACACTCTGCTGCCTTAGGAGGGAAATGCCACATGCCCAAGTTAAGGACCCTGTTCTGTTGTTCTGCCTGGCACATAGCCCCACAAAACCTCTCAGGGAACCTTGTCTGAATTCCAAGGATGCCAGTTCATGTCCTCAGCTGCCCAGGTTGAGCATGGTCTAATGAAGACACACTTTGTGCCTTAGCAGTCTCCAGCCCAAGGATGCACCTTGTATGTTGTAAGCTCCAAGGACAGAGGTCACGTGTTCTCTAGGCCTGCCTCTCAATGGTTGATGCAAAAGTGCAGGAATAAATGACATTCATGAGGTATAACTAGGCAAATCTAAGCAGAAGCATCTCGCGGAATGCTTTTTATTGGGAGAGTGGATACTTCTTTTTTTTTTGAGATGGAGTTTCACTCTTGTTGCCCAGGCTGGAGTGCAATGGTACAATCTCGGCTCACTGCAACCTCCACCTCCCAGGTTCAAGCGATTCTCCTGCCTCAGCCTCTTGAGTAGCTGGGATTACAGGCATGTGCCACCATGCTTGGTTAATTTTGTACTTTTAGTAGAGACAAGGTTTCTCCATGTTGGTGAGGCTGGTCTCAAGCTCCCCACCTCAGGTGATCCACCCCCCTCGGCCTCTCAAAGTGCTGGGATTACAGATGTGAGTTACCGTGCCCAGCCTGGATACTTTTTATATTGGAAACAGTTTAAAGACAGATGCTGCTGTACATTCACAAGGCAAGATAAAGTCAGAAAGAAGTGATGTTGAGGAAGTTCAGCTATTCAAGGGCCAGGACTGATATTCTCCACAAGAAAAATTAGAGGGGTCTGCCGTGTGACCTTGGCGAGTCATTTCACCTTTGAGCCGCAGTCCTCATCTGTCAGAAATGGTTTACAGTCTCCTCCTCACAAGAGTATTACGAAGATTAAATGAAATAATGTATGGAAGCTACGTAATTAACAGTGTCTATGACAAGGCAGGTTCAGGATAGTTATTTGTTTCTTCTTTCCTGCTCTTAGCTTTGCTTGATTGTCTTGCTAGGGATAATTACTTGCTTGGCCAATATTACTGCCTCTGTTGTTCTTATCCATTCAAGAAATCCCCCAGCTTCTTCATTATATCTTGAACATAAAATCACAAATTTCTAGGTTTGGGGGAAACCCAGGCTCAAAACAGCAAACAGCTGTCATACCGACTGATTTTAAAAGCAAACCTGGGACACAGTCCTCAGCACTCTGTTGTTTCCACCCTACCAAGCCTGTTGGGGATGCCTTTTTCTTTTATGATGGTTGTGGACATGTAAGATACATGACCTGTTTCTTGAATTGACTCTTAAATGACAAGTCTTTGGAGAAATACCTTGTAAAATAAAGCTTCATGTAATTTAGCAATGGGTGAAGTCAGTGCGTATAATAATGCCCTATCATTATGAAAGTTAGCCTGATCTTGCAGTAGATTACCAAACCCTTAGGGCAGAGTTGCCCATATTTGTTTAATGATTTTAGAATAATTGTGCTGCTGTCAGGAAGTTGTGTGGTTTTGAATGTCTTACCTTTTGTGTTGTAATTTTAAAGGTGGTGAGTCATATTTTTGGCTAATTCTGTATCATGTAAAATTAAGCATTTTGAAGACTAACTCAATATGGTTCATAATTCCAGGAAAACCTGCTTCTGGATTTTCTTGAAATTTACTTAGCTGCTTGTATGGCTTTATATGGCTTGACTTCTTATGACTCCTTTCTCTATCTGTTTTGTAAGAGGCACAAGAGGTCGTTTGAGGGGCATCTTGTTTCTTTTTGTTTATTTTATTAATCTTTTTGAGACAGGGTCTCCCTCTGTCACCCAAGCTAGAGTGCAGCGTTGTGATCTCAGCTCAACTGCAGCCTTGACTTCCTGGGCTCAAGCAATCCTCTCACCTCAGCCTCCTGAGTAACTGGGACTGCAGGCATGCGCCACCATGCCTGGCTAATAATTTTTCTTTTTCTTATTCATTTTTCTTTCTTTATTTTTTCTTTTTTTTGAGACAGGGTCTCTCACTCTGTCGCCCAGATTGGAGTGCAGTGGTGCAATCTCAGCTCACTGTAACCTCTGCCTCCCGGGCTCAAGTGATTCTCCTGCCTCAGCCTCCCAGGTAGCTGGGACTATAGGCATGCGCCACTACTGCCAGGCTAATTTTTTTTTGTATTTTCAGTAAAGATGGGGTTTCACCAGGTTGGCCAGGCTGGTCACAAACTCTTGACCTCAAGTGATCTACCCACCTTGGCTTCCCAAAGTGCTGGGATTACAGGCGTGAGCTACTGCGCCTGGCCTTTTTTTTTTTTTTTTTGTATTTTTTTGTAGAAATGGGGTTTCGCCATGTTGTCCATGCTGGGCTCAAGCAATCCTTCCGGCTTGGGCTTCCAAAGTGCTAGGATTACAGGCGTGAGCTACTGCGCCCAGCCTTTATTTTTAAACTTTTAAAAGCATTTAAGATCATCTTACCATACAAAGAATACTTATAAATCAAGAACAAGAAAAAGAACAATGATCCAGTAGAAAAAAATTGGCACTTTGCACAAAAGGCTGACAGTGGGCTCTTAAAATGTGAGTGAGAGGTGTAGAGTTCAGACTCAGGCTTCAGGTTGTCTGGGTGCAGATCCCGACTCTGCCACTTGCAAGTTTGAGCAGATTCTTAAAATCTCTTTTTCTCCATTTCCTTATTGGTAAAGTGAGGATTAAATGAATGAATACATATAAAATTTCTAAAAAGAGTGCTTGGCACATAGTGCCCAGTAAGTTAGTTGTTATTGTTGCAATTATTGTGATCATTATATTTTATTTTCGAGACAGAGTCTCACTCTGTCGCCAGGCTGGAGTTCAGTGGCACAATCTCGGTTCACTGCAACCTCTGCCTCCCGGGTTCAAGTGATTCTCCTGCCTCAGCCTCCTGAGTAGCTGGGACTACAGGCGCACACCACCATGCCCAGCTAATTTTTGTATTTTTAGTAGAGATAGGGTTTCACCATGTTGATCAGGATGGTCTCGATCTCTTGATCTCATGATCTGCCTGCCTTGGCCTCCCAAATTGCTGGGATTACAGGTGTGAGCCACCCTGCCCGGCCTCATTATTTTTTTAAGTGACATTCAACTCCACTCATCACAGGGAAATGCCAGTTTAAAGAAAACTGAGATACTGCGAGAGTACGCTGTGTGGGAAGGGTGTGTATAAACAGGCGCCATCCTACATCCATGGTGATTTTATATATGACCACTACTTCATTAGAAGATTGTTTGAAATATTAATAGCTAGTAACAGTAAAATAGTTATTAGACTTTGACCTAGCAATTTTCATTTTTAGGAATTTATTTTAAAAATTTCTGTATAAAACAAGACATGTCACTACAATAATATGCAGGCAACAATTGCAGTATTGCTCTAGCAAAAGACTGGAATTGACTTTAATGTCTCTCAGTAGAAAAAAAGGTAAATTGCTAAATTGATGTAATGGAATGTTATAGTACCATTGAAAAGCAGGTCTATGTGTGCTAATATAGAATGATTTCCCCGATGTACTGTTAAGTAGGGAAAAAAAACTTCCATTTGTGCTTTTGTTTTTAAAGATACACATATACCCATGCATACATGTAGTGCTTCCATGAGTATATACTATTTCCAGAAGGAATTACAGATCACTGGGAACATGGTGGCCTTTGAGGAGAGGGTCAGGGAGGGATGATAAGGAGACTTTCTTTCTTATCCCCTTTTGTCTATTTGAAACAAAAGTTTTTTTTCCCATTTTCATATATTACTCCCCCCTCAAATCTTTAACTTGTCCTCACCAATACCTCCCCCTCCACCTGCACACACATTTGTCAAGACATTCAAATGTTATTCCAGTAGTCTGGCTGAGCAGTGACAATGAATAGCCTGATTTGACGGTGTTTAATCCTCATTGAATTTGTGGTATGATACCTGGGGCTGAAGCTGATCCTTGTCATCTGAGTTGGTGCTGGTGGGAAGAATATCTCTGGCGGGTGGGGACAAGGCTTTGGCTAAGCAAGCTCCAGCCGCAGGCGCCCTCTGTGTGTGCTGTTGGAGGTGCTGGAGCCGGAACTTGGTCTTGACCTGCTGCTTTGGCTGTTTTTAGAGGTCTAAGAAGAGGGTGAGTTGGAAGCACATGTGGAACAGATAAGCACTGACTAGGAAGTGGGCAAGACAAACAGCTAGTTCTCACACGTTATTCTCTTCTTGTAGGAAAGGCCAAGGTTTGAAGGTGGAGGAGGGATTGCACACATGGCTGGGGGAAAGTGAATGATCCATGTAACCAAATGTAGTTCATTTATTCTAGAATCAGCTTTTGTTAGTATTTATTAACAGGTCTTTTTTTTTTAAAGTTAGCTCAGTGGCTATTTAATTTTTTTCTGGAATCCTTTCTGTTCCAGCAGAGATGTCGGCTTATTTATAGGAATTGCTTGAAGCCAGAGTCATGGTGGATGTCGGAAAGTGGCCCATCTTCACTCTACTCTCCCCTCAAGAGATTGCGTCTATTCGGAAGGCATGTGTCTTCGGCACCTCAGCCAGTGAAGCACTGTACGTTACTGACAATGATGAGGTAAGAGTCTCTTAAAACCTAGTTTTGTTTTAGGACTTATTTGGGATTGGTCTTCAAAGTGTGCAGTTCAAAGATGGAGAAAAGGCGGAGTATAAATAAAGAGATCCTGAAGTTCAGGAAGACTATGGCTTTGATAGTTTCTCTTTTTTCAGTTTCTTGATTTAACACCCGTCTACTCCATAGCACTCTGAGTTTCATAATATAGACAAACATTCTGAAACGTAAGCAATGTCCGCAGAGGTTGAATTTTTCTTAACAACCATATCAGTCTCTTTTCACCTCCTGAGTTCTCTAGTTGAAATGTCTAATTTTCAGAGGAGAGAAGGAAGCTATTAATACAGCTTTCACTTAAAAGACTCAGAAAAAAAACTATCTGTTTTCTAGGTCTTTGTATTTGGACTGAACTATAGTAACTGTCTAGGAACTGGAGATAACCAGAGTACACTTGTACCCAAAAAGCTAGAAGGCTTATGTGGAAAGAAGATTAAAAGCCTCAGTTACGGGAGTGGACCACATGTTCTTCTCAGCACCGAAGGTAAGGAGGGAATCCATCTAACTTTTCAGTTTGTAAGAAATTGACTGGTTAATTCTAAGCTTAGGGGAGATAGGGCTATACCAGATAACTGATTTTGGATTGTTTGCTTCTTAATTTCTGAGAGGAAGTACATAAAGCAGGTAAAAGTTAAACACTTCAGGCCAACTCTGGAAAAGCTATAGGATGTCTTGCAAATTAGGCAAGCTTCTGAGGTTTTCGACTGCTTCCATAAAGCTGTGAAAGATTAGATATAGCAAATGAATGGTCCTTCCAGCCGAATTTTTCAGTGGATTTGTGGTTGCAATGCAACTTTCGGGGTTCCTTTGGTACGTTTTTCTTTTCTTTCTTTTTTTTTGAGACGGAGTCTCTCTCTGTCGTCCAGGCTGGAGTGCAGTGGCGCAATCTCGGCTCACTGCATGCTCCACTTCCTGGGTTCACGCCATTCTCCTGCCTCAGCCTCCCGAGTAGCTGGGACTACAGGCGTCCGCCACCATGCCCGGCTAATTTCTTGTATTTTTAGTAGAGACGGGGTTTCACCGTGTTAGCCTAGATGGTCTCGATCTCCTGACCTCGTGATCTGCCTGCCTCGGCCTCCCAAAGTGCTGGGATTACCGGCGTGAGCCACCGTGCCTGGCATTTTTTTTTTTTTTTTTTTTTTTTGAGAAGGAGTCTCCCTCTGTCTCCAGGCTGGAGTGCAGTGGCATGATCTCGGCCCACTCAACCTCCGCCTCCCAGGTTCAAGTGATTCTTCTGCCTCAGCCTCCCAAGTAGCTGAGACCACAGATGCGTGCCACCATGTGCCGGCTAGTTTTTGTACTTTTAGTAGAGACTGGGTTTCATCATATTGGCCAGGTTGGTCTCGAACTCCTGACCTCGTGATCCACCCACCTTGGCTTCCCAAAGTGCTGGGATTACAGGCATCAGCCACTGTGCCCGGCCGGTACATTTTTCTAAACACAGATGCTACGTGGCTTTCCTTTCTTTGTGCAGTGCTTGCATCTTGAATCGGGAAATCTTCGTCTGTTCTCTGGCATTCATGTAGTTGCCATATTGAAAGAACCGGGGATGCAGGTTGATAGGTTCTTGTCCCTTTTTTCTCTGCCTCTTCAAGATCATTAAGGGAGAGTGGACATTTTGTATGTGTGTGTGATTGATCTGTACTGTGGGCATCCAACACTCTCTGAAAGTTCATTATCTATAACCTAAATGCTTCCTTTTATACTTTAGATACATTAACTCTTGCTCTCTTTCTCTGAGGTCCTCAGCTTTTTGTTGGATAATTGTCTAGGGTGGCATTTGGGAGATGATTTACATCCCTGCCTTTCTTTGTCTAGACTGAGGAATCACAGCTTCCTAGAATGCTGTCACAGGTTTTAGTATCTAGCATTCTAAGTGCCTGTAACTCCTAACTGAATCTACTTCAAGTTCTCTGCATCTTTCTCAAGAGAGCTGTGAAATCCAAATCTGAGCATCATTATGTGGTATGAATATAACTGGAGTTGAGCATAATGAGGTGATTATCTCACTTTTGCCTTGTGTAATCATGCCTTCTGGCATCACACTGGTTCTTTCTTTCCTTTTTTTTCTTTTGAGACAGAGTCTTGCTCTGTCGCCTAGGCTGGAGGGCAGTGGCACGATCTCAGCTCACTGCAACATCAGCCTCCTGGGTTCAAGCAATTCTCATGCCTCAGCCTCCCAAGTACAATTAGAGGCATGTGCTACCATGCCTGGCTAATTTTTGTATTTTTAGTAGAGACTGGGTTTCTCTATGTTGACCAGGCTGATCTTGAACTCCTGGCCTCAGGTGATCCACCCACCTCGGCCTCCTAAAGTGCTGGGATTATAAGCGTGAGCCACTGTGCCTGGCCTTTTTTTTTTTTTTGAGGCACGGTCTCTGTCTGTCACCCAGGCAGGAGTGCAGTGGAGTGATTATGGCTCATTGCAACCTTGACCTCCTGGGCTCAAGCAATCTTCCCACCTCATTTTTAAATTTTTTTGTAGAGACGAGGTCTCACTATGTTGCCTAGGCTGGTCTCAAACTCCTGGGCTCAAGTGATCCTTGTGGCTCGGCCTCCCAAAGTGTTGGGATTACAGGTGTGAGCCACTGTGCCCGGCAACTTTTGCTATTTTGTATGTGACTGTTTTTTCCTCTTTGGAAGCTTCAAGGATTTATTTTTATTTTTATTTTTTTAAGTATTGTGACATAATCATGATTCTGTACTCTGGTGTAATTTTTAATTTATTGTATTGGTCATTTCTGGAAATTTCTTCTTGTAATATTTCATGAATAATTTCCCTTGTTGGCTGTGTGTGGTGGCTCATGCCTGTAATCCCAGCACTTTGGGAAGCCAAGGCAGGACGTTTGCTCCAGGCCGGGAGTTCAAGACCAGCCTGGTCAACATAGCGAGGCCATGTCTCTTTAAAAAAAAAAAGCTGGGGATGGTGGCACGCACCTGTAGTCTCAGCTACTCAGGAGGCTGAGGCAGGAGGATCAGTTGAGCCCAGGAGTTTGAGGTTGCAGTGAGTTATGATTGCGCCACTGCACCCCAGCCTTTGTGACAGAGTGAGGGTCAGAGTGAGACCCCATCTCAAAAAAAGAAAATTTTTCTGCTTTGTTTTCTCCTTTATGGAATTTTTCTTAGAAAGAATTTAGAGATTCTGGAGTGATCTTCCTAATTTTTTTTTTTTTTTTCAGACAGGGTCTCTCTGTCCAGGCTAGAGTGCGGTGGTGCAATCTTGGCTCAGTGCAGCCTCACTGTGTGAGCAGGTGGCTCACACTTGTAACCTCCTGGGCTCAAGCAGTCCTCCTACCTCAGCTTCCAAAAGTGCTGGGATTACAGGTGTGAGCCACCATGCCTGGCCTGATCTTCATGATTTTTAAAAAATGTTCTCTCCCATCTGTGTTCTGGGAAATCTCTTCAACTTTATCTTACAACCCTTATGTCAAATTTTTAACATTTCCATTGTTTTATTTCCAAGTGTTCTTTCTTGATCTCTAAATGTTTCTTTCCAGAACTTGTTGCTATTGTTTCATGGATTCAGCATCTTCTATTTGAGATTATTTAGAATTACAGGCTATTTTTAAATTAACCTTTTTTTTTCTTCTTTGAGATAGAGTCCTTTTTGCCTAGGCTGGAGCACAAGGCACAATCTCAGCTCACTGCAACCTCCACCTCCTGGGTTCAAGCAATTCTTGTGCCTCAGCCTCCTGAGTAGCTGGGATTACAGGTGCGTGCCACCATGCCTGGCTGATTTTTGTATTTTTTTTTTTTTAGTAGATATGGGGTTTCACTGTGTTGGCCAGTCTGGTCTTGAACTCCTGACCTCAAGCAATCCACTTGCCTCGGCCTCCCAAAGTGCTGG
This sequence comes from Symphalangus syndactylus, assembly GCF_028878055.3. Classification (NCBI taxonomy): domain Eukaryota; kingdom Metazoa; phylum Chordata; class Mammalia; order Primates; family Hylobatidae; genus Symphalangus; species Symphalangus syndactylus. The sequence goes on along the minus strand of NC_072437.2, from coordinate 87,292,206 downwards.
GATTACAGGCACCCCCAGCCTCATAGAAACTTGTTATAGGTTTTAGTAACTGGTAGAATTAGCTACCTTCTTGCTTTTTTTTTTTTGTAGGGTTTTCCTATTTATTCTTGTTTGTTTATTCTTCCCATTAAACTTTGTAATCAATTTGTCTACCTCCAGAAAGTAACTTTAAGCTTTTATTGCTATTTAAACTTTATAAGTTTATGTAGGAAAAACTAGAATCTTTATGATACTGAATTTTTCCATCCAAGAACAAGGTATGCATTTCTCTATTTAAGTCTATTTTTCTGTTTTCAGGAGTTAAAACACTCATTAGTTTGGACATTTCTTTCACCTGCTGTAACTTTTAACACAATATCATGGATCATACTTTTTGTGTTTTATACTGTTTCTTTCAGTCTTAAACCTCATCTTTCTCAGGATGAAATTTCCCATTTATGGTTTCTGTCATAATTTCTGTAGGAGGGAACGGCTCTTGTGAGCCACATGTCACCTGGAAGAGGACTGAGTTTGTGTGGGCTGTCTTCGTTCTACAGTAGATAAGTAGAAGTCTGTTTCCCCTGGTTGCCTGGGGACTGCTGTGAGTGACCAGCAGCCTAACTGTAATACTTGGATTTCTGCTGTCGCCCTTGAGTGTTGTTGCCAGGCAGACTGTCCTCAATAGGTCGGGATGTTTTATTACCATGGGAAAGATAAGAGGAGAATGCGTAACTCTAGGAGACCTGCCCTTGGCACTCCGGGGTGCTGTGGAAAGAAATGCCTGAAATGATGGTACTTCAAGAGATAACACAAGAAAAGTTGTCTTCATCAGAATCTCAGAAAAGATAAAGTCATTATAAAAAAAATTCAGACAGAGGAGCTTCCGGGTTGGTGACCACATCAAGGTGCTGGGAGGGGGTGGCATGCCAGGGAGGGCATGGGAGGTCCGTGCACCCCTCAGCCCCACATGCCTTACCCTGTGCGTCTCCCCCATTTGGCTGTTCCTGAGTTGAATCCGTTAGAATAAGCTGATTATGCTTTCCAGAGATAGTCACAGCAGTGTGAGTGACGATGCCCCCAGGCGTTGCTAGTCCCCAGCCCTCAAGTCATCCCCAGCCTTTTAATCTTCCTGAGATCACATATACTGTGAAGCAAAGACAAGCCATCTTCATTGTCCCCTGTCCAAATTCCTGACACAGAATAAATGAGCGTAAAAAAATTGTTGCTTTATGTAAAAAAAAAAAAAAAATTCAGCCAGATTTCATGCCACTAAAATAAAATAGTCTGCTTCAAAGAAGCCCTGGGACTTTTGTTTCCCTTGTAAACAGTCTATCGCTTTCCCCTGTACTTGGTGAGCGAGTAGCCACACACCCCCTGTGGGTTCCCCGTGACTTGGTATTTGGTTAAGCAATGGTAAACATTAACATGGAGCTTTCTTATCATCTGCCTTTTTCTTGGCATCTGACACAGAAACTATTGAGATGAATCAAAGTTTTTAAAAAGCCTAATTCTTGTATACGTAAACTTTGACTTTTGACCACAAAGCTGATCTTTCTATGTTATTACCAAGTTTTTTCTTTAAAGATTTTGCATCCGTCTATCCCATTCTGTCACCCATCTCTCTCTCCTTTACTCTGTCCGTGGTTACTTAATAGAGAGGAGGGGGCAATGGGAGAGAAATGAAGGTTGGAGAAGGAGCTGTACTAAGTTCTGGGGAAGAAAGTACAGGGTTACTATTTCTTTTTGGAGCTGATTCTTTGCGTGCTTTGTGTGCACAGATGGAGTGGTTTATGCCTGGGGCCACAATGGATATAGCCAGCTTGGGAATGGGACGACCAACCAAGGCATTGCTCCCATCCAGGTCTGTACCAATCTCTTGATCAAGCAAGTGGTGGAAGTGGCTTGTGGCTCACATCATTCAATGGCTCTGGCAGCTGATGGAGAGGTAAGTATGCTGCTTTTATTCTTTATTCTTTTTTTTTTTTAAATCGTAGTAAATACACGTAACATAAAATTTACCAGCTTCAGCAGTTTTAAGTGTATCGTTCAGTGGTGTTAAGTACGTTCACCTTGTCATACAATTGTCACCAGCATGTACCCACAGAACTGTTTCATCCTGCAAAACTGAAATGCTCTACCTGGTAAACATTGACTCCCATTCTGTCCTCCCCTAGCCTCTGGCAACAACTTTCTTTTTTTTTTTTTTTTTTTTGAGATGGAGTCTTGCTCTGTTGCCCAGGCTGGAGTACAGTGACACGATCTCTGCTCACTGCAAGCTCCGCCTCCTGGGTTTATGCTATTTTCCTGCCTCAGCCTCCTGAGTAGCTGGGACTACAGGCGCCCACCACCACACCCGCCTAATTTTTTGTATTTTTGGTAGAGACGGAGTTTCACGGTGTTAGCCAGGATGGTCTCGATTTCCTGACCTCGTGATCTGCCCGCCTTGGCTTCCAAAAGTGCTGGGATTACAGGCGTGAGCCAACGCGCCCGGCAAACAACTTTCTACTCTGTTTCTTTGAGTTTGATTACTCTAGGTACCTCACGTAAGTGGAATCATACAATGTTTGTCCTTTTGTAACTGGTTTATTTCACTTAGCATAATATCCTCAAGGTTCTTCCACTTTGTACCATATGATAGGATTCTCTTCATTCCTTTTCAGGGCTGAATAGTATTCCATTGGATACATATAGTAAGTGCCCACATAATGTCATTGATAGATTCTTGGAAACTACAACTTTAAGCAAAAAGACATGTAATGAAACCAGTTTTACCATTGGCTAATTGATAAAAACAAGAGTTAAGTTCCTATGGTATATTTCTGGTCACAAAGACATCACCAAACTTCTGAAGACCCAAACCACTTCTTAAACATTGAAATAAATGCAAACTAATACATATATTTAACAAAGATTAATAAAAGCAATAAGAGAATTATTTACCCAATTTATGGTGAATCACTGAGTGGGGGTGATCATAGTGGTGGTGGGTTAAGTCAAGGAATAAATGTTTGCAAAGCAGAAATTGCAAGGGGCACCTCCTACCACCACACAGTTCAAAAGCAAACAATCACAAATGTGACAGCTCACTGAGGGTGTTTGACTGTGTTGTTTATTGTTATGCATTTGTACGGTTATTGTCTACTTTGTGAATTTTTTTTTTTTTTTTTTTTTGAGACGGAGTTTCACCCTTCTTGCCCAGGCTGGAGTGCAATGGTACAATCTCGGCTCACTGCAACCTCTGCCTCCTGGGTACAAGTGATTTTCCTGCCTCAGCCTCCTGAGTAGCTGGGATTACAGGCGCCTGCCGCCATGCCTGGCTAATTTTTTTGTATTTTTAGTAGAGACGGGGTTTCACCATGTTGGCCAGGCTGGTCTCGAACTCCTGACCTCAGGTGATCCTCCCGTCTCGGCCTCCCAAAGTGCTGGGAATACAGGCATGAGCCACCACGACCAGCCTACTTTGTGAATTTTTATTTTCTAACGATTTGTATTCATTTATTCATTCATTCATTTTCCAACCCATTTGTTCCAGTTCAGGGTTGCATGTGGCCACAGCCTCTTCTGGCAGCGCAGGACACCAGGTGGGAAGCAGCCCTGGACAGGACACAGGGTGCACTTATGTATACCCCCACACTCACTCTCACTAGAATCATTGAGACATGTATATAGCTTAGACACAACCTAGTCTGCACAGCTTTGGGGTGTGGGAGGAAATCAGAGTACCCAGAGAAAACCCACACAGACATGGGACATGCAGACTCCACAGACAGTGGCCCTGGCCGGGAATTGACATTTTTTCTCATTAGTGTTATAACAAAATGATGTTGAATGAAATGACGTTTTTTTAAGGACCTGCTGTAAGCCACATTTTGTTTGTCTATTCATCTGTTCATGGATGTTTGGATTGTTTCCACTTTTGGCTATTGTGAAAATCCTCTAATTTTAATGACCATATTTGTACTTGATGTGGTGTGAATATTGTAGCCCTGTGCATGTAGCCAAAAACCTTGTGGGAGTGCACTCGCAGAGTCTCTACCATAACGTGTATTGTATAATTAAGATTATACTTTTGATGGCAGTAGAATTCATTCTTTTTTAAAAAAAAATTTTTTTTTGTAGAGACAAAAATCTGGCTATGTTGCCCAGGCTGGTCTTGAACTCCCGGGCTCAAGTGATCCTCCTGTCTTGGCCTCCTAAAATGCTGGGATTATAGGTGTGAGCTACCGCACCCAACCTAGAGTTCATTTTTTAAGGCAGCTGAGTCCCATGCTCTTTGCTAAGACTATAGCTCAGATGTGTGACAGTGTTCTGTACTTTTTTTTTTAGTGACCCCATCCTTAAGGTCTATTTTATTTTTCAGTATATGTAATGAGTTTGGAAAAAATAACTTTACTATCCTTCTAGTAGGTACTGTAACACTTATTCAGCCCCCAAGTTTGCACTTATCTTAAAGGTCACTCATCCTATTGATTCTGCTTTCTAGTCTTTTATACCATTTTGTTCCTCTCCATTTCCATTGCCTTTGGTCAAGTCTTGTCATTTCGTGTCTAGACTACTGCCATAGTCCCTTCTATTCCATATCTTTTAAGTTGATCCGTCTGTCCAGTCTTGCTCTGCTGTCCTCTCTGGTTTCTAACAAATTAGATCATACTGTTCCTCTCTTTGAAGTTCCTCAGTGATGTGACAGAGATTTTATTAAGTAGGACAACTTATAAGTGAACAAACCCAAAAGGTCAGGGAAACCAAGATTTCATGACTGGGATATGCTGGAGCCAGGCATAGCCCAGGCCTCACTCCCTAGATCCACTGTTTCCTAGTCCATTTCTTGGTTAGTGGAACTACAGCACCAATTTTTAAACAAGAGTCAGCAGCACTGCAAGGGAATGTGCTGTATTTTAGAAGTGCCAGAAGAATGATTGCTGAAATTAGCTCAAAATTGCTAATTTGTGCAGGCTGGGTTCCTGATTTATTTTAATCTTAAGCATATGGTATTTTGAATAATTATTCTGAATATTAATATTTGCATAATTAAACTAGATATTTATGTGAATATACTTTGAGGAGGTGTTGCAGGTTATTTGTTTTGTACCTGTGAAATGAACCTGTAACACATATACCAGAGGGCTCTACTGTTGCTGCCTTGGCCAGCATCAGATGAGAATCATGGAAGCCGCACTTAGTGTATACGTGGACCACCTCCTGCAGCCACATGAAGCAGGGTGGGGAGCGGGGGCTTAGACATTTTCCTAATGTTGGAGGAAATTATTTCTTCTACTGCTAACACCTCCCTCCCTAATTCATCTCTCTGTTTATAGTCTTGTTTAGAATGATTTCCATGAGGCTGGGTGCGGTGGCTCACGCCTGTAATCCCAGCACTTTGGGAGGCCGAGGTGGGCGGACCACGAGGTCAGGAGATCGAGACCATCCTGGCTGACACGGTGAAACCCCATCTCTACTAAAAATACAAAAAATTAGCCAGGCATGGTGGTGGGCACCTGTGGGCCCAGCTACTGGGGAGGCTGAGGCAGGAGAATGGCATGAACCCGGGAGGCGGAGCTGGCAGTGAGCTGAGATCGCGCCACTGCACTCCAGCCTGGGGGACAGAGCGAAACTCCATCTCAAAAAAAAAAAAAAAAAAAAAACCAAAGCGAAAAGAATGGTTTCCATGGAAAACAATGAATATTTGTGCCCAAAGAGTTGAGCAAGTGTTTTACATCACTGATACTTGTGTGGCATATACCGCATTTCCTATTGATGCCACATTCGTATGTGTGTATGTGTAGTTGTGTGTGTATACACATACACACAAATTATAGAGGGAATGTAGCATGGTGGTCAAGAGCATAGCTAGACTGCTTGGGGTTAAATTCTCTTAGCACTACTTACCAGCTTTGGTACCTCAAGCAAGTCACTTAACCTCTCTTGTGTTTCAGTTTCCATGTATAAAATGGAGATGTATAAAGTGGATACTACCTACTCTAGGGTCACTTTGCAGGATTACTAGGCAGGTTAAATAGGTTAATGTGTGTAAAGCATATAGAACTGTTTAGCACATCTTAAATACTCATGAAGTAGGTTAATTTTAATTTTTATGATTTATTTGTGTTGGGGTGGAATTTCCAACCTGACTATTCTTTCCTTTTCCTTTTTCTTTCTCTTGTAGGTATTTGCTTGGGGTTATAACAACTGTGGCCAAGTGGGATCAGGTTCTACAGCAAATCAACCAACTCCTCGAAAAGTTACAAACTGTTTACATATTAAGAGGGTAGTTGGCATTGCCTGTGGTCAGACTTCATCCATGGCTGTTCTGGACAATGGCGAGGTGAGGTGTCTCCACTCCCATTTCCCTTTCTACCTCCTTTTTCAATTACATGTCAGTTCTTCACAAGGTGAATGTATCAGATGGAAGAAGGAAGAGTGGTTTGTTTTGGTAGCTCCACTGAAAGTTAACTGATTACTGACTGAGAAGCTGGAGGTTTTTTGCTCCTCAGTATGACTTTTCTAAATTCCAGGATTTACCTGAAAGTAAAGATTCTATCTGTCTAAGTTGTATTTTTTGCAAGATCCAAAGAGCCTAATGCCTATAGGTATTTGTTCATGATATTAATGTAATAGATTAAAGAATTTAATCCTACCTTTCTCTTCCAATGAAAAAATGTCAACTGTACATTTTAAAATTAGCCGATAAAGTCCTTGTAGAACCACCTACCTATATCTTGAATGTTCGCAGGAGGAAGCAACTTGCAAAAGCAGATTTTTTGTGGGGTCCTGACTGTTGTTAGCTACGTTTAACAACTCTCCCTTTAGTTACCCCCTGCTGTGGTCACTTTTGAGCTGATGGTTATTTCTATGAAATTAGTCTCTGGATGCAGCTTCCACTTAAATAGGCCATTTACTACCTATGTATATTTTAGTGTATGAAAATTATACAAAGATATTACCCTGGACACACATGTTTTGGCATCATGCATTGGTGTGCTAGGGCAGTGGTCCCTAACCTTTTTGGCACCAGGGACTGGTTTCACGGAAGACAATTTTTCACGGATGGTGGTGTTGGGGGCATGGTTTTGGGATGAAACTGTTCCACCTCAGATCATCAAGCATGAGTTAGATTCTCATATGGAGTGCACAGCCTAGATGCCTTGTTGTGCAGTTCACAATGGAGTTCGTGCTCCTATGAGAATTTAATGCTGCCATTAATCTGACAGGAGGTGGCGCTCAGGCAGTAATACTCCCTCGCCTGCCGCTCACCTCCTGCTGTGCGGCCCGGTTCCTAACAGGGCACGGACTGGTACCGGCCTGCGGCTCATGGCCTTGGGATTGGGGACCCCTGCGCTAGGGTGCTTTAGAGTTTATGCATAGACCTTAACTTACGTTAACTTATTTTTTTAAAAATCAATCTCAGTATCATGAAGATGACTTCAGAATTCCTTGGGATGGCCATTGAATATCCTCCATTCCAGTATTCTTCTCTTATTTTTAAAAATAAGTTTAATTTTTAGGTTATTATATGGTTATTTTAACAAAGTAAAGGAAGACAAGTGAAACAGATAAAATAAAAAGTGAATACCTTTTCCCAATCTTGTTAATAGTTTCATGCATATCTTTTTGGACTTTTCCCTTAAACAATTATATATGGGTGAGTATAATTATCTTTTTTTAAAAAAATGGGATGATAATACCTACTGCGGCTTTTCTCTGCTATTCTTCAGCCTGCTTCCCACTCTCCTGTATAGCATCCTCTGTTTATCTGTGTCTATGATCAGACCATTTATGCGGCTTTCCATCATTATGGCTGCTGACTTTGGCTTCTGCAAATGACCCAGATACAGAGCTCTACTGATGAACATGTCAGTTTTCTAATTTTTTGCTGTTATAGACAGAGTTGTGGTGATTTTCTGTGTTAATCTCTGTGTGTGTATCTTTGTACACTTACACAAGTATTTCTATAGAATAAATTCCCAAAGAATTTCTGGGTCAAGAAGTATGCCATTTAAAATATTGATAGCCATTGCCAAATTTCTCTCCAGAAAGTTCATGTCTGTTACACTTCTGGCACTGGGTGAAAGTGCCTTTAATCATCTCTCCCCAGGCCCCTAAAGTCCATTCCCCCTTTCCCCTCCATCATGTTACCCTGAAAAGCCCCAGTCTATGTCTGCCACCCGACATTGCTGTGGGGCTTGATGCCACCACAAATCTTGGGTTTGTAATTTGAGCAAGGCCTTTATTTGTTCCTGGTCAGTACTTTTTCCTATGGCTATTTGGAACCTTTAACATTCCTGTCAAACCTATGCCTAGCTCTGTTACTTTCAGCAGATGGGCCTCCTCTCACTCTATATCCAAGGGACTGTCATGTTCTGGGAAGTCTTCTGTTTTTAATCCTCTTTCCTCTTCTTTCCCTCTCTTGATCCCGCTGTCACTCCTTAGTTTAGAGCCTCATCAGAGCTCACCTATTTGCTAACGAGAGAAGAAATGACCTCCTAAAGGTTCTTCCTGCCTCTAGCCTTATATGCTCCATCATCTTTCATACTGTGGCCAGCATTATCTTTCAAAAATGCAAATTAAATTAATATTTCAATGAGGAATTTATAGATGTATTGCACTTTTCCCTGGTATGTTTTTTGTCACTTTCCCTCTGAGCTCTTGCCTTTCCTTCTAATCTTTTTGTTGTTGTTGTTGTTGCCAGCCTGGAGTACAGTAGTAGCACGATCTTGGCTCACTGCAACCTCTGCCTCCTGGGTTCAAGTGATTCTCCTGCCTCAGCCTCACGAGTAGCTGGGGTTACAGGAACTCGCCACCACGCCCAGCTAATTTTTGTATTTTTAGTAGAGATGGGGTTTCACCATGTTGGCCAGGATGGTCTCGATCTCCTGACCTTGTGATCTGCCCACCTTGGCCTTCCAAAGTGCTGGGATTATAGGCGTGAGCTACCTCACCTGGCCTTCTTCTAGTCTTTCTACTACCACTACTACAGATGTGTCCAGCCAAGCCCACCTACTTATCATCTAAACTAGCTTCTAACGCAGTCAATGCCTTCTGCTTGGAATGTTTTTTCTCTACTTCATCCTTCAGCTCTGCTCCAATCTCCACTTTTTGAAAAGTCTTCCTTTATCTTTCTTCCTAGAGCTAAAGCCTTCCTCCTTGCTGTTCTGCAGTGCCTTGATTATACCTATTGTAGCACTTGCTACCCATCAGCAAAAAATTTGCATGTATCTATTTCGCCTGTTAAACTGTGACCAAAAACTAGTACCTTTCAGAGTGTTCTGACATACAGTAGGTACTTAATAATTGTTAGTGAGGCTCGAATTCCTCATGTATTAAACAGGAAAGAGTGACTTGCCCCAGACTATCTAATTAGTAAGTCATGGAGTAGAAACTGGTGCCAATTCTGTCATTCCCTTCTGCAAAATAGCTTCTGTTTGGAGATCAGTTGCAGGAGCATAGAGTAGAATATAGGTGTTGGAAGTATCTGATTTATTTAGATGGGCAGGTTTTTTGTCTCTTCCTTCTTAGCAGCAGTTTAAAAAGCTCATTCTCTCCCTTCTGTCCTGTCTAAGGTATATGGCTGGGGTTACAATGGCAACGGTCAGCTGGGCTTGGGAAACAATGGCAACCAGCTGACCCCTGTGAGAGTGGCAGCTTTGCACAGCGTGTGTGTGAACCAGGTACGTGTGGTGCACTCTCAGTTAGTGGCTTCCCGTCTACCTTCCCTGCTCTAACTTGGAGAAATATTGGAGGTTTACTCTTCAGTTAGTCTTTTCTGGCAATACTGTGTGCCTTCATCTTCCACATTTAATATTATATCTTCCCTAATTTCCCACGAGGAGAAGCAAGACTATGGTGTTGGCAAAACAGGCTCGACAAGTTAAAAAAAAAAAAAAAAAAAAAAGGAAAAATTCAGTAGCCTAAGGTTTAGGCTTTTCTAATGCTTTTTTATTTGTTTGGTTTTGAGACAGAGTCTTGCTCTGTCTCCCAGGCTGGAGTGCAGTGGCGCAATCTCGACTCACTGCAAGCTCCACCCGCCGGGTTCACGCCATTCTCCTGCCTCAGCCTCCCGAGTAGCTGGGACTACAGGCGCCCGCCACCATGCCTGGCTAATTTTTTGTATTTTTAGTAGAGATGGGGTTTCACCATGTTAGCCAGGATGGTCTTGATCTCCTGACCTTGTGATCTGCCTTCCTCGGACTCCCAAAGTGCTGGGATTATAGGTGTGAGCCACCACGCCCGGCCTTCTAATGCTTTTTTAATGTTCCAGCAAATGTCAGTCCACCCCTGATGATGAACTGGCATTCTGCAGAAGCTGGCTGTAGCCTTTAAATAGATGTTCTCCCTGCCCTTCCTGTTTTCTTGCTAATGGTAACCATTTCAATTTACTTGCAGATTGTCTGCGGCTATGCACATACTCTAGCACTAACAGATGAGGGCTTGCTCTATGCCTGGGGAGCTAACACATATGGGCAGCTGGGAACTGGCAATAAAAATAACCTGCTAAGCCCAGCACACATCATGGTGGAGAAAGAAAGGTAACTTGGCTGTGCCATGTCTTGGGACTCTATGTGCGATGTGGCCTTGGGGCTGTGTGTGGCAGAGCTGTGGTGTTTGGCTTTGTGATTCTTCTGTTTATTAACGTTCTCATTTTGGACAAAAGAGATTTTTGTCCAAAATCTTACTCCTTCCCCCTTCTCCCTCCTCTCTCCCCGCTTCCCTCTTCCCCCTTCTCCCTTCCCCCCTTCCCCTTTTCCTTCCCTTCCCTTTTTTGAGACAGGGTCTCTGTCACCCAAGCTGGAGTGCAATGGCACGATCTCGGCTCACTGCAACCTCCACTTCCTGGGTTCAAGTGATTCTCCTGCCTCAGCCTCCTGAGTAGCTGGGATTACAGGTGTGTACCACCATGCCCAGCGAATTTTTGTATTTTTTAGTAGAGACAGGGTTTCACCATGTTGGCCAGGCTGGTCTTGAACTCCTGGCCTCAAGTGATCTACCCACCTTGGCCTCCCAAAGTGCTGGGATTATAGGCATGAGCCCCACTGTGCCTGGCCTAGGCAAAAGTGTTTTGAGTAGTAGCCAGAATGAACATGAGGTTGATATGATTCTTACGTAGCTCTCTGAAATAACCACCTGTGATTGATAGGTGTGAATGCATCTTGGTATAATTACTGCAGTCTTGCTGTTGCCCTTTTAGTATGGAAGACAAGTAAGGTCTATGGCCATGTTGATGTTTATGGTGTAATATAAACTTTGAGCCAAGTAAAACAACTTTTAAATAAATCTGCTCTTGAAAGGACATTATCTGTTTAAATATTGATTTGATATAATGTGTGTTACTGGAATAGATGCTTGATGTTGTTCAGCCTAATTGTAAGGTCTTACCTCCTATGTCCTGGAGTGCTGACTTCTGATTATGAGACCTTACCCAAGAAGCATACTACTGAGAAATATAGTAAGCTTGGCTTGTTTTCCTTTTGGATTGGAATGTTCAGAGTCTGTGACCCCTCAGCCAATGCTTATCAGCCCAGTGACTGTTCTGAGCTCTGGTAGGAGATGAGAGAAAAAGTTATATTTATAAAGAAATGGGCCAGGCACGATGGCTCACACCTGTAATCCCCAGCACTTTGGGAGGCGAAGGCAGAGGATCACTTGAGCCCAGGAGTTGGTGACCAGCCCTGGCAACATAGCGAGACCCTGTCTCTATAAATAATACAAAACTTAGCTGGGTGTGGTGGTACAGCTGTGGTCCGGGAGGCTGAGGTGGAAGGATTGCTTGAACCTGGGAGGTCGAGGCTGCAGTGAGCCATGGTCATGCCACTGCGCTCCAGCCTGGGTGACGGAGTGAGATCCTGTCTCAAAAAAAAAAAAAAAAAAAAAAAAAAAAAAAGAAATGGTATTTAAGCCATCACATTTGTTAGGGCATTTTCTCAGTGTCCACTTTCCTCATTTGCTTGGATTTGCTAGTCTGTTTTCCAAGTTTTCCTCGATGGTCTGTGTGATCTACCCTAACTCACAGTGAGCTGAGGATGAGAAGTGGGCATTTGGGAAAGGAGAACAGTGCTCTTGCCCTGATCTGTTGCTTTTGTTGGCAGCTAGTGTCCCTGGAACTTGTACTGTTGTTTTCTGAGGTGTTGCAAGCATGAACTTTTAAATTGCCTTGTGTGGTGTGCTGTGGGCTTCTGTGATCATGAAGTAACATGCATTTTTCTTAAAACTTTTCAGGGTGGTAGAGATTGCAGCCTGTCACTCTGCCCACACGTCTGCAGCCAAGACGCAGGGTGGGCACGTGTACATGTGGGGCCAGTGCCGGGGTCAGTCCGTGATCCTCCCGCACCTCACCCACTTCTCCTGCACCGACGACGTGTTCGCCTGCTTTGCCACTCCTGCCGTCTCGTGGCGCCTCCTGTCTGTGGGTAAGAAAGTGCAGGGCCACCTCCACCCAGGAAGAATGGTACTACCAACTGACCAGTTTTCCTGTGTCTTTGCTGGTTTTGGGATCTCTTAGAATGTTTTATTCTCTATTAGCTTTCATACCTTCCCTCAAAATAGATGTGCATAATCAAATGTATTCATATATTATAAAATATTACCGTGAACTTTAAATTTTCTCTCATAAGTGCTTTCATTTCAATTGATATCAAATTCACATAACATGCAATTAACCATTGTAAAGGGTACAGTTTAGTTGCATTTAGAACATTCATAATGTTGTACATCCACCTTTTTTTTTTTTTTTTGAGACAGAATCTCACTCTGTCGCCCAGGCTGGAGTGCAATGGCACAATCTCGGCTCACTGCAACCTCCACCTCCCGAGTTCAAGCGATTTTCCTGCCTCAGCCTCCCAAGTAGCTAAGACTACAGGCACCTGCCACCACACCCAGCTAATTTTTGTATTTTTAGTAGAGGTGGGGTTTCACCATGTTGGCCAGGCTGTTCTCGCACTCCTGACCTCAGGTGATCCACCTGCCACTGTGCCTGGCCTACATCCACCTTTTATGTCAAATTCTAAAATGTTTTAATCACCCCCAAAGAAAGCCCTTATACGTTAATTAGTCACACTCCATTCTCCTCTCCCCCCAGCCCCTAGCAACCACCAGTTTGCTTTTTGTTTCTATGGATTTACCGACTCTGGAGAGTTCATATAAGTGGAAGCATGCAATGTGTGACCCATGTGTCTGGCTTCTTTTACTTAATGTTTTTGAGGCCCGTTGACGTAATATGTCTCCGTATTTCATTACCTTTTATGACTGAATAATATTCCATTATATATATACACCATATTTTGTTTGTCACTTAACTGTTGATGGACATGTGGGTTGTTCCCACCTTTGACTCTCGTGGGTAGTGCTGTTATGACTGTTTGTGTATAAGTTTTTGGGTAGCCTGTTCTTAAGCACTTCTGTTATACTAGACTTCTTACAGAACTTGATATAATACCAATCAAAAATAAACTTTCTTTTTTTTTTGAGACGGAGTCTCACTCTGTTGCCCAGGCTGTAGTGCAATGGCGCGATCTTGGCTCACTGCAACCTCCGCCTCCCAGGTTCAAGTTCTCCTGCCTCAGCCTCCTGAGTAGCTGGTATTACAGGCGCGTGCCACCATGCCCAGCTAATTTTTTTATATTTTTAGTAGAGACAGAGTTTCACAATGTTGATCAGGCTGGTCTGGAACTCCTGACCTCGTGATCCGCCCTCCTCAGCCTCCCAAAGTGCTGGGATTACAGGCGTGAGCCACTGCGCCCGGTCCAAAAATGAACTTTCAAAAAAGTGAATAACCGGCTGGTTGTGGTGGCTCACACCTGTAATCTCAGCACTTTGGGAGGCCGAGGTGAGTGGATTGCTTGAGCTCAGGAGTTTTAGACCAGTCTGGGCAACATGGTGAAACCCCATCTCTACATAAAATAACCAGGAGTGGTGGTGCCTGCCTGTAGTACCAGCTACTCAGGAGGCTGAGGTGGAGAACTGCTTGAGCCTGGGAGGTCAAGGCTGCAGTGAGCTGTGATTGTACCACTGTACTCCAGCCTGGGTGACACAGCGAGACCCTGTCTCAATAAAAAAAGCGAACAACTTGTGGTTTTTAAGGTGACACATTCACCCCATCTTCCTTCTTTCTATCTTTGTCTTTCAACTGATTTCAAATTCTTTTATTTTAGAAAGGCATCAAAACAGAGGTATTATAAAGGGTAGTGGAATTTGGGGTGATATTTGGTTACATAATCTGTACGTTTTCTGAATATTGTCTTCTTTAAGAGTCCATTATTGGCTGAAAAAGCTAGGATGTCTTAATAAAACTGAGTAGCCATTTACAAGGTGACTTTAATCTTTTTATTTTATTTCTTGTTTATTTTTGCCTTTTTGCTAGCATATTTAAGTTGTTCTTTTATTTATAAGCAGAGGGAATAAGTGGGTCATGATGCTCTGTGCTTGAAAATTAATGTAGTTCTTGGCAGTTAAGGTGTTTGGGTTGCTCAGCAGTTGATATTGAAGGTTAGTTTCCTAAAACATCATGCTTAGGTGTGTCAGACAGGTGGAGCTGTCCCAATTAGGTGACCAGTCATGGGCATGGAGGCAAAAGGATGCTTAGGAAGAGTTAAGCTTGAATTAAAGTGAAACCAATTGAATACTCCCTTTTACTTCATTTTGCCATGTTTTTAGGTATAATACAGTTGTTTTTTTTTTTTTGCAGTGAGTATTGTGATTGGAAAATAATTGTTTCACTGAATGGGACTATTTGGCCAGAATTGCACATGTATGGCATGCACAGCTGAAGCACTTCTGTACACATCTTCAGATTTGTATATACTACTTAACCTGGACTTGTTATAAAAGGCTTCCCCCAGTTCTTATATCTTAAAATGGCACAGGCATTCTTTTCAGAACAAATGTCCTAACAATTTAAATGTTAAGTTTGGAAAAAATATGGTCATTGAATATATCCTCCTTGATCGGGGTCCCCAAACCCCAGGCCATATGCCTGTACTGGTCCGTGGCCTGTTATTAACTGGGTTGCACAGCAGGAGGTGAGTGGCAGTGAGCGAAGCTTCATCTGTTTTTACAGCTGCTCCCCATCACTCACATTACCGCCTGAGCTCCACCTCCCATCAGATCAGCAGCGGTATCAGATTCTCATAGAAGCGTGAGCCCTATTGTGAACTGCACATGCGAGGGATACAGGTTGCGAGCTCCTTATGAGAATCTAATGCCTAGATGATCTGTCACTGTCTCCCATCACCCCCAGATGGGGCCGTCCAGTTGTAGGAAAACAAGCTCAGGACTCCCACTGATTCTACATTATGGTGAGTTGTGTAATTATTTCATTACATATTACAGTGTAACAATAATAAAAATTAAGTGCACAATAAACATAATGTGCTTGAATCATCCCCAAACCATCCTCCTTCCCGTCCCGGTCCGTGGAAAAATTGTCTTCCATAAAACTGGTCCCTGGTACCAAAAAGGTTGGGGACTGCTGTCCTAGATAACTTCTTTCCCTTCCACCCACTAAAAGTCAAAAGTGTTTTTTCCCTCTCACTTTGTGATCTCATCTGAGTGTTAGAAAGAAAGTCACATGGTGAATTCACCCCTCTGAGGAGGATTTCTTCTCTGAAAGGATGTACTATACTTGTTGCCAGGAGCAAAGAGGAGAAAGAGTCATTTCAGCCTAAGACTGGATGCAGAAGTTGAGGCACTGATGAGGAGTGGTTTTTTTTTGGATGGGTGGGGGTAGCAATCTAGACTCCTGGACTCTTGGCCCATCTTAGTCATTTGTATTCTTTTACCCACCAGTGATCCAGGTTGCAAGGTCAGGGGAAGCCTGACTTTTGAGAGGTTTTCTACCTTTCCTCTGTAGCCGGGAGAGCTCTGCATTGCATGGGGTGGAGGGAGGGCTGTCAGTTAAGGTCACAGGGCTTAGGTGAAAGATAATTCCTTAGGAGATTCTGATGATAAAGCTTGCAGATAAGCTCATTTGTTAAGTTTCAGCCTAGGTTTTAGCTGTTGTCCCTCCTCTAGGAGTTGCCCTGGTGACAGCAGGCTACCAAGGGAATCAGGTTCATCCCAGGCTTGGAAGCTGAGGTCTTTGATTAAGACGCTGATTATTAACTCAGCTGTGGGCAGTTGAAACCTGCTTTGTGTATCCATAGCAGCTTGATTCGATGCCTGGTGAGGATCTCTGGAATTTAAAAAAATTTCCCCATTAGCCTTTTTCTACTTCTTTTCTTCTTTCATACATATAAAACACAAGAAAACATTGTGGGAATTTGTACAAGTGCCTTTACTTTTCCTTGTAGTAACACAGTTCTACTTACATATAACCACAACAGCAATTCTTCTTATCAGGTAAGGTGATCATGTGTTCTTATAAAACTGTTCCCTTCATATAGGTGTTGTTTCTAAGTGAATTTGCTCTATGTTTAGACAGTGAGTAAGGATTATGCATATAGTAATTTTTAGGGTTAACAGAGATGTTTAGATTCCAGATACTTAGGAAAGAGTTTCTCTGCTTGAGAACATGACCGCTTAGCATTACCATTTAATTGGTAAGTTTGTTTCTTGCACGTCCTTGAGTTGGGTATGCTGACCCCTTGAAAGTACCCCAAAGCAGAAAAAAGATATTCTTAGTGTTTCAGTCAAGGAAAACAAATTCTTAGTCTTAGAAGAGAACCATTCGTTTTGAGAGGGGGTTATTATGTTATCATGAAGTACCTATAATTTTTTTCTTTAAAAATATACATTTCTAATGTATAACTAAGCATTTAAGATGGTATTTGACCTTTCTAAATACCATCTTTTGGTGGTTTTCTTTGGTAGTTTATAGATGCAGGATACTATTTTAATACCGTAGAATTGATTTGTCAAACAAGGTATGAACTCTTGAAAAAAAAAACAAGTGGAATTATCCACCACGGTCATGATGATCTTTTTGAAGTCTTTTGACTCTTCAATCTGTTCCTTGAACTTTCCATATTAATATATGTTTGTTGCCTTCAGAGCATGAAGACTTTTTGACAGTTGCAGAATCACTGAAGAAAGAATTTGATAGTCCAGAAACTGCCGATCTGAAGTTTCGAATTGATGGAAAATATATTCATGTCCATAAAGCTGTTTTGAAAATCAGGTATTTTTGCATGAGCTCAGAGACATCAATAACTTGACTTTATTTTTGCCATTTCTATTTCTTTGTTATTCCACAAAATGAATACTGATAAACAATAGCCTTGGTAGTAGAGAGAAATGTCACTACTTAATATTTTTGCAGATAGTATCAGTCCATTTCATGTCAAAGAGTTTTTTGTGACACTCATGGAGTGTTTTAGAAAAAGTGTAATGTAGGAGTTTAAGTATTTGTCTATATTGGTTTTTTGTTTGTTTGTTTGAGACAGAGTTTCACTCTTGTTGCTCAGGCTGGAGTGCAGTGGCGCGATCTCAGCTCACTGCAACCTCTGCCTCCCGGGTTTGAGTGATTCTCCTGCCTCAGCCTCCTGAGTAGCTGGGATTACAGGCATGCGCCACCATGCCTGGCTAATTTTGTATTTATAATAGAGATGGGGTTTCTCCATGTTGGTCAGGTTGGTCTCGAACTCCCGATCTCAGGTGATCTGCCCACCTCAGCCTCCCAAAGTGCTGGCGTTACAGATGTAAGCTACCGTGCCCAGCTTAAATTTTTTTTTAAATTAAGGATTTTGTGAATACACATTTCCATCAGAAAATTTGTTTACGTGGTTAAAGAAAATACAAAACGTTATTATTGAAAAGTGTATATGCCATCTTTTAATTATAGATTAAGCAGAAAACTCTCATAGTCAGGAATGCTGTGCTTCTGTTTCTAAGGGACATCCAATTACCAATTAAAGAATGTTCTAGGCTGAGCGTGGTGGCTCATGCCTGTAATCCTAGGACTTTGGGAGGCCAAGGCAGGAGTATCACTTGATCCCAGGAGTCTGAGACCAGCCTAGGCAATACAGCGAGACACTGTCTCTACAAAAAATAGAAAAAATTAGCCAGGTGTGGTGGTGCGTTCCTGTAGTTCCAGCTACTCTGGAGGCTGAGGTGGAAGGATTGCTTGAGCCCAGTAGATCAAGGCTGTGGTAAGCTGTGATCATCCTGGGAGACAGAGTGAGATCTTATCTCAAAAATGAAAAAAAAAAAAAGTTTTTTAGATATAGTTCCTTGTATAAATGTGAGGGAACTATGCATTTATTAGTAACTGTTTGCCACAAAGGTTGCCATTGCAGAAAAAGGCACATAAGCTAAGACCATTAAAGTGGCCATTTACAAGTCTTCTTGGAAATTTAGGTAAAAACCTATTGGCAAAGAAATACATTTGAAAGGAACAGAAAAGCCCTATGTCATTCCTTACCTAAGGGAGTAAATATCTGAACCACAGTATTAATTGAAAAGATGAACTGGAACTGTTTCTGTCTGTGCACCTGTGGTCAGCCAGTCTATTCCTTTCATGTACAGTTTTCAGACCATGAAATCCATGATTCTTTCTTAGACAACTATTTCTTTTTTACTTCTCAGGTAGAGTAATTTTTTATGTAAGTGAAGCTGTTTTTTTAGTATTCTAAATGGATTTTTTTTTTTTTTTTTTGAGACAGAGTCTCATTCTGTCACCTAGGCTAGAGTACAGTGGTGCAATACCAGCTCACTGCAACCTCCACCTCCTGTGTTCTAGCGATCTTCCAGCCTCAGCCTCCCAAGTAGCTGGGATTACAATCATGCACTACCACGCCCGGCTAATTTTTGTATTTTTAGTAGAGACGAAGTTTCGCCATGTTGGCCAGGCCAGTCTTGAACTCCTGACCTCAGGTGATTGAGGCTGACCTGCCTCAGCCTCCCAAAGTTCTAGAATTACAGGCTTGAGCCACTGCACCTCAAAATACTTTTTGTGCTGTATCTCACTTTAAAATAATTTAAAAATACGATTTTTGGAAAGATATAACTATGTTATACATAAGAAAATCCAATATTCAGAAATCAGTTTCTTATGTAGGTGGCTTTGTACATGTAAATACAGTGTAGGAGCTGCTCAGGTTTTCTTGAAATATCTGACTATCCTAGTGGATGTGAGTGTTTTATAAATAAGCTTGTAGCAGGCCTGGGAAGAGAGGAAGGGGAGCAGGCAATGCATAAAGAAAAAGAAAAGGAGTGATGGCTGTTTTGACTATGAGTCAGAAAAGAAGAAAAATTGTCAGATAATGAGACAATAATCAGCTTGATGTAATCCAGTTAACGTATAAAACAGTTTTAAGAATATACTTATTACGTAAAACAAAAAACAAATGAATCATTTTAATGTTAATATATAGTCAGAAGTTTTGAACTCTTGTTTCTGAATTTCTTTCACTTTATTGTTTAAAATGCATTTCTGTATGTCATTTTAAAAAAAACAAAGGAGCAAAAAAATCTTGGGGACCATCAAATGGAAATAGTAGTGGAAGTGCTAGGTACTTCCAGGCTCTATGTATACCTATTAGTATTTAATAGGAGTTATAAAAAATGAAAGTGTATATAAAAGGCATGTACAAAAACCACTTGCATGTGGAATGTTTTTTGGGTGCTAACTAAAGGTCTGTGATCCCGGTGTGTGCAGGCCCAGATAGTAGTTAAGGATACTTCTTTTTTTTTTTTTTTTTGAGAAGGAGTTTGCTCTTGTTGCCAGGCTAGAGTGCAGAAGCGCGATCTTGGCTTGCCACAACCTCCACCTCCCAGGTTCAAGCGATTCTCCTGCCTCAGCCTCCTGAGTAGCTGGGATTATAGGCATGCGCCATCACGCCCAGCTAATTTTGTATTTTTAGTAGAGACAGGGTTTCTGCATGTTGGTCAGGCTGGTCTCGAACTCCTGACCTCAGGTGATCTACCCGCTTGGCCTCCCAAAGTGCTGGGATTACAGGCGTGAGCCACCATGCCCAGCCCAAGGATAATTCTGTTTATCTGATTTTGTCAACTTAATTAGGTAATTTTTTTTTCTTTTTTTAAAATTGCTGCTGAACAAATAAGACTTTTGCTTTTCTGTTTTAGGTGTGAGCATTTTCGATCCATGTTCCAGTCATATTGGAATGAAGACATGAAGGAAGTGATAGAAATCGACCAGTTTTCCTACCCAGTGTATCGTGCCTTTCTCCAGTACCTCTACACAGACACAGTCGACCTGCCGCCAGAAGATGCTATAGGTACCACGGTAGCATTGGGATGGACAAGCCACGTGGTCGAGAATATATCCCCTCATATTCTTAGTCCTGAAATGTAAAAAGCTTCAGGTGTATTGGCTTTAATTTGGTGCTTAAAAAAGATTTGAAGTAAATATCTTTAAAAATAGTATTGTGTGAATATTATGGTTAATAGTTTTGGACCTAGTTTATGTCCATGGGCTTTTTTGTTCTAATGTTACTGAAGGACTTTTTTTTTTTTTTAATTTATTTTTAAGTTCTGGGATACATGTGCAGGATGTGTAGGCTTGTTACATAGGTAAACGTGTGCCATGGTGATTTGCTGTACCTATCAACCCATCACCTAGGTATTAAGCTATGGGCTTATTTTAATTTTCTAATAGTGAAGTATAAGTTGCTAATGCATTTAGCATTTTAGAAACAAAATGAGGATTGAAATTGCATTTTTTGCCCTTTCTTTGTACTATTGAAGAAATTGTATAAAGTAAATATAGGAGAGGTGTGGAAGTGGAGAAGGCAAACAGTAAAAAAGAGAATTTATTTACTCAAATTCAGAATCTTGTCCACTAAGAAACTTCTAATTTACCTGTACACCTCTGTTCACCAAAACAAAATCTCTGTGTGTTGGAAATTATTATACATTTGATTAAACCTTTCACGTATCTTACTTTTAGGTCTTCTGGATTTGGCGACATCTTACTGTGAAAACAGACTGAAAAAGCTTTGTCAGCACATTATCAAGAGAGGAATTACTGTGGAGAATGCCTTTTCGCTATTCTCTGCTGCAGTCAGATATGATGCAGAGGTAACTTAAACAGCAAACAGAAACCAAACCACCCTTAACTCCCTTCGTGCTTGTCTCCCCTACTTCTCGCGTGAGGCATGGAAAACGATGAGTCACTCCACTTCTGTTTAGGGAATCAGTGAACCCATTGAAAACTGAAATCTGCCCTTGCTTCTTAATTCCCTCTTCATTGTTTCAAAAGTCGTTGTTCCTCTACTTTCATTTCTAAGTAAGACAGGAAACGAACCAAGGTCCTAGCAGCTATGCTGCAGGTTGGAACATAAGGTGCCACACCTAATTGGACTAACAAACAGCATATTTTAGTTTCAAGTCTTTCTTAATGTCAGCATATGTGTTTATTTCAAGACTCACCTTGCTGTCTTTCCACCTCTGCCCTGTCATAAGCTGGGGATGCGTATGATTTGTATCTGTATGCTCTGCAATTCTATTAGTGTCTAATTACAGCTCACAGTTATTTACCTGTTAAGAACTTGCTGTGGACTCCTTTTGTTTTTGCACTGGGTTGAGTTCTTAATCTGGGATTCACAGATCTCTTGAGCCTGTGAATTAATGGGCTTTTGAGAGTCTGAAAGTTTGTGTGCGTTTGTTTTGAAGAACCAAAGCATCAGACTGTAAGCTCCTCGTGAGTAGGAACTGTCTCATTCATCTGTATACCCTATAGTGCCTGGCACATATTAGGCACCTGATAAATGTTGAACTGGATGAAGATAGTACCTTAAAGGAAGCATTAAGGATGATCAGTGAGCTAAAGGCAGGTATGGTTGGTTTCACAGATTCAGAGAGAATAAAAGGTAGAGAGCAATAGCCTTGGAGTTTCAAAATGTCTAGCTAAGGTATGCATGTAGAATGATACAATTAGCCTATCCTTGCAGATACTTTGTTATCATTTGACAAAGCAGAATATCTGGTATCAAGGAGTTTATCAAACACCTGCAAAGATCTGCAGCTGTGTCCTTTGAGGTATAACAGAGGACACACTTCATCACACGTAGGGATCAAAGTTGACCACGGTATTTTCAAAATGTATCCTATTTTTGTTTCAGGCTGTATTCTGATTATAAATATTTGATAAGGTCAAATGTAGCTGACTTTGTCTGCAGCCTGACAACAGATGGAATGATGATCAAAGTAAATCATTTCTAATAGAAAATGGGGTATGATTTTTTCCTGTCCTTCCTGTGACACCCTGAACCTCTTTATTAGAAAAGCTGTTTCCTTAGATTTTATTTCCACCCGGTGGTATAATTTTAAATTGGGTTAGTGCCTTTTCTATCCATTTGGTGACTGATGTTAGAATCCTCTCTGGGCCTCTCCATGCTCCTCCTGCTTGTTAACGAGTTCCACACTCAGGATCAGACCTTGCTGACTAACACCAGTGAAAACAACCTGGGCAGAGGCAGATGTCTTAGCTCAAGTTGCTGGAAACTTCTTCCTCACCTTTAGCTAAGATCTGTCCTAGGAAGTTTACAGAAAAAGCCTCTGCTGCTGCTTCCTGTGCCAGCAGGTCATTTCCTTTACTAGTTTTCATTTTTCTCATATTAAGTATAAACACGATAAAAACTTCCTTTAGAAAGACTCCAAATATGTGTGATTCCCCAGAGTCTGTCACAGTATGGCCATGGAGCTGGCACTCAAAAATGCATGTTGAATTAAATGAATGAGTGAAAACATTTGAAATACCTTCACCATGAAGGTGTGCTTAAAAAAAAAAATGGCCAGGCTTGGAGCTCACGCCTGTAATCCCAGCACTTTGGGTGGCCAAGGTGGGCAGATCACTTGAGATCAGGAGTTTGAGACCAGCCTGGCCAACATGGTGAAACCCTGTCTCTATAAAAATACAAAAATTAGCTGGGTGTCGTTGTGCATACCTGTAATCCCAGCTATTCGGGAGGCTGAGGCAGGAGAATTGCTTGAATCTGGGAGGCAGAAGTTGTACCACTGCACTCCAGCCTGGGCAACAGAGCAAGACTCTGTCTCAAAAAAAAAAAGTTTAAAAAAACTTAAAATCCTACAAATATTACACATTCAACATAGAAAAATTAGAGAATAGAAAGAAGACAAAAAGAAAGAGTCACCTCTTTATTTCTAGGGCGTATATGTACGTGTGTGTGTATATATATATATTCATAATTTATATGTATTTTTTTTTCCTGGTGATACAGGGTCTTGTTCTGTCGCCCAGGCTGAAGCACAGTGGTGTGATCACAGCTCACTGTAGCCTCAACTTCCTGGGCTCAAGCAGTCCTCCTTCCTTCCCAGTCCAGGAACTGGGACTACGGATGTGTGCTACCACACCCAGCTAATTTATTATTTTTTATTTGTTGTAGAGACAGGGTTTCATTATGTTGCCCAGGCTGGTCTTGAACTTCTGGGCTCAAGTGTCCCTCCCACCTCAGCCTTCCAAAGTGCTGGGATTATAGGCACGAGCCACTGCGCCAGGCCTCTTTCTAGGGTATATTTCTTAGGTTATAATACAAGTTACGTAATTGACTAATGTGCTTTTACATTTTATTTCCTTAATACTATAAGATATAGTGAGTACATGAATGAAGTTCTGGAGTACAAAATTAAAATCCATAGCTGGGCACAGTGGCTCATGCCTGTATTCTAGCTACTCAGGATGCTGAAGTGGGAGGATTGCTTGAGGCTAGAAGTTTGAGACCAGCCTGGACAACATAGTGAGACTGCCATCTCTTAAAAAGAAAGCCTTCTTACTGTGTTTATTAGTTGATTGGAAGCTACTGATGAGTCAGGTTAGAAATTAACTGCAAAAACTATTATTTTTAGAGCTCAACTTGGGGATACTAGATGACTTTGCCTTCGTTCTGTGGGCCAAAATGCTAGGAAGATGGAGACTACCTGCTTCCAATGTTTCTTCTCTTTCTACGAAAGTACCTGAGGTTCCTCCATGCCCCCTTTTGACAAGATAGCTTTGAAGCAAATGTACACACATTAAAGCAACAAAAATGTATGGACTCAGTCGTTACAGGGAGTTTCAAAAGTAAGTTGATGAGTGTGGAGCCCTGGCTATGAACGTGTTGTCAAACTGTCCACAAGTTTTATTAAGAAGGACTTGACAAAGGAGCACTCAGATATTCCTTTGGTACAGACCTGAATAAATATTGACATCAGGGAGAAAATGTGGATAAAACATTGTTTCAAGATAGATCAGTCGCACACTGTAAACTGATTCTTTTCAGGAAATTTTTTATTTTTATGTGTATTTGAACATTAAGAGAAACAGTTGGGAAGTATTATTTGTTTAACCAGAGTAGAGAACTTTCCAGAAATCCTATGTACTGAGCAACTTATATCTTACGATCTTGCTTTTGGAGGGAAGCGATAAACATGAGCCCTGGAATCTAATTCTAAAGTTGGTCTGAGGTATGAGTATTGGACAGCTTGGTGTTAAGGCTTGGTGGCCAGCATTTTTTTCTTCTTTTGGTGGGCCAAATGAAAAGTCTTTGATCAGCAGTAGGCTGACAAATGTTTTTTGCGTAATGAGATAAATTATGTTTTCTCCATATGGTAGAATGTTTAAGTACATTTTGAGAACAAAACAAAACTTCTTTGATTTGGGATATTTTGTACCTGGTGTGCTATAACATGAATTATAGACTGACAGTTTTGGGGTTTTGTTTTGCAGTTACTCTAACAACAGGTTGGACAGAGTTGGGTGTGATTCGTGATCTTGTGTCATCTGGAGTGTGTCTTGTGGGGAGCCGTGATGTCGAGGCACCTGCTCACCCTGGTTAGGTGGTCTTCAAATTATTAACATTCAACTAGTTTAGCTTTGGAGTTTTAGGACAGGGTAAGAACTCCCTGAGAGGCTGCATTAGCATTTTTGAAAATGATATTAAGACCATCAATGCTCTGTGTTTTGTTTTGTTACTAAGGAAAATTTGTGGAAAGGAAAAACAACTTATTTTCAGAGTATATATATTGATTGGAATAGTTTAAATGTTGAAAGATTTGGAATGATTTATAAATTATTTCAGAAGAGCAGTTTTTATTTTTATCTTCTTTGCTAATGACAATAAATCTGGTATTTTATCTCATTTGCCTTAGAACACTTTATAATTATTCTACCACATAATGTCATAAACACAGTTTAGTTTCTAATACCAAGAAGACTGTATTAGACCCTTCTGTTTTTATACTCTGTCCACTTTGCTATTCCATGGGCTGTAAGAGGACTTTCATTCTGTCAGGAACTTTGTTCATCTCCTGGTCACATGATCCTTCTGGTCCTTCTCGGAACTGTTTTATTTAAAGCCCAGTTAGAAGTAAGAAGTCAACTATAACCAGCCCTGTTATAGTTGACTTCTCACTTGGGCAGGAGTTGCATTTTCTTGCCTGTTATTGAAGATTTGATCCTTTGCAGAATGAAAGGAACAGATTATATAGATTCTTATAATACTAAAGAGAGGTCAAGTCGGAAGAGCGTTTGTCGAATTCACTCATCAGAGGCAAACCGACCCTGGGCACTGGTTGCTAAGTGGTTCAGCTTGACTGTGCTGCTCTCTGGTGAACTTGCAAATTCAAACTTCCCTTACCACATGCGTTCAGGGCTTCCTTTTACATAGATCTGCCTCAACCAAGGTTTAATTAGTTACTTACACAACCCAGATTTAGATTGTTTTCAGAATTCTCTAGTTTGGCTTTTAATGTTTGGAACTTTTGAATATTTATTGCATACCCAGATACCTCAGTAGTTCAAACTAATTGGAGGGGAAGGGAAGGCAGTTTGATAGAACCATTTTCATGAGTGTATAAAGTGAATTGTGATTAGCGGCACCATTTTTATACCTACATTGTGTATAAAACTTCTTTTTATTTTTATTTTTGAGATGGAGTTTCACTCCTGTCTCCCAGGCTGGAGTGCAGTGGTGCGATCTTGGCTCATGGCAACCTCCGTCTCCCGGGTTTAAGCGATTCTCCTGCCTCAGCCTCCTGAGTAGCTGAGATTACAGGCATGCACCACCACGTCTGGCTAATTTTGTATTTTTTTTTAGTAGAAACGGGGTTTCTCCATGTTGGCCAGGCTGTTCTCAAACTCCTGACCTCAGGTGATCTGCCCGCTTCGGCCTCCCAGAGTGCTGGGATTACAGGCGTGAGCCACTGTACCTGGCCATAGAACTTCTTACAGTTTATACTCAAGGTATTTTCTGCACAGTTAGTAAGCTGAATAAACTCACTTTAAACTCACTTTTTCATATACACTAAAAAGATCTTGAGTTCTACATCAGTAGACACAGAAGTGATGAGGTTTGGTGCCAGAGTTCAGTGCACTCTTCCTGTGAATTCGAAATTATATCATTAAAATTTAATACTTAAAGATTCTTATCTGATATATAACTTTCTGTCATTACGACTGGCTACTTCTAAAGTTATATGCAAATAAAGTTTTCTGTTTTTGATAACTAAATTTTAAAATGTGACTTTTATATCCCTGTGGAATATAATTTAGTCCCGAGAGCTATTTATTAATCACTGGGTGATAATGCCAGGCGTAGTGCTTTTTCTTGAATAATAATCTGAGAGGGAATGCTTTATCCAGTTTCACATTTTAGTTTATAATAATATATGGAGCATTTAGCTATGCTTTTAGCCCACTGGGAATCTCTGATTAAAAAACAAGAATCCGGAGACTGTGCCAACATCCTAAGTGCATTTCGAATTATCTAGAAAACAAACAAACAAAACAGCAGCTGGCTGGTACTCATTAGCTGTGGTTTATCTCTTTTTTTTTTTTTTTTTTTTTTTTGAGACTGAGTCTCACTCTGTCTCCCAGGCTGGAGTGCAGTGGCGTAATCTCGGCTCACTGCAACCTCCGCCTCCTGGGTTCAAGCGATTCTCCTGCCTCAGCCTCCTGAGTAGCTGGGATTACAGGTGCATGCCACCATGCCTGGCTAATTTTTGTATTTTTAGTAGAGACGGGGTT
The DNA here is from genome assembly GCF_028878055.3 of Symphalangus syndactylus. Classification (NCBI taxonomy): domain Eukaryota; kingdom Metazoa; phylum Chordata; class Mammalia; order Primates; family Hylobatidae; genus Symphalangus; species Symphalangus syndactylus. The sequence goes on along the minus strand of NC_072437.2, from coordinate 87,265,319 downwards.
TCACCATGTTGGTCAAACTGGTCTCAAACTCCTGACCTCGTGATCTGCCCGCCTCAGCCTCCCAAAGTACTGAGATTACAGACGTGAGCCACCGCGCCTGGCCTGTGGTTTATCTCTTAATGGTTATGTGACTGGATGGGTTTCTGGAGTTTACTCTAGGGCATCTTTTAGCTAGGGACAGGAGGAACCTTAGAACAAGGAAATCATTGTTTGCAGAGGTCTGTGCTGAGAGCAGAAAAGGGGTCTCTCCATGTTTGTGTGGGCCCCTTCCACTCTAACATTCCCACCTCGTGGTAGCTGGAAATGTGCGGTCAAAACCTGCAGTTGAAATGTTGAGCTTCTGGTTCAATAGAACCCGGAGTACTGACCTTCAGTGTACCAGCTAACCAAGTTATAATAAAGTCAAGCTATTTGTGATAAGAACTTTTAGTGTGATTTCCTTTTACATATTGAGTCTTTGTATGCATTCCAGGTGCCTGATCGATTTAATAAATATATATTCCAACATCCTAAGGGACAGACTGTATTAAAGTTTGGCAGGGGCTGAAAGGGTGGATTAGCATAGGCAGGGATTGATTTTGAAATGGTTCTGGTTTACCACTTGTGGGTGTGACTCCCCTGAATGTTGGTAGTTGGTGACTTCTGTTTGATTGAAAACTAATCTGTGTAAATATACTTCTGTGGGGGTGACGTTCTGAGATATTAGTGTGGTGGAAGTTGTGGTGTTATTATTCTTCATGGCTTTAAAAATAAAGTCATTATTAGGAGAGCATAAAAGTGAATTTAAGGTGAATTTTTTGGGATTTTCTTTCAGAGTCTCTGCTCTGTCACCCAGGCTAGAGTGCAGTGGCGCGGTCTCAGCTCACTGCAACCTCTGCCTCCCAGGCTCAAGTGATTCTCCTGCCTCAGTCTCCTGAGTAGCTGGGATTACAGGCACCCACCACCACGCCTGGCTAATTTTTGTATTTTTACTAGAGACGGGCTTTCCCTATGTTGGCCAGGCTGGTCTCGAACTCCTGACCTCAAGTGATCCACCCACCTCGGCCTCCCAAAGTGCTGGGACTACAGGCGTGAGCCACCGTGCCTGGCTGGGATTTTCTTTTTAATGTGCCACTTTAGGTTGACCATATCTCTTCATTACCTTTCTGTTTCTTAAACTAACCCACATCTTAATTCTTTTCTCTGATGTCTTGAATGTGACAAAACACATTCTGCGGACTAAAGTGGCATTCTGCCTTTTACAACAATGTCTTTGAGTATAACTAGATTATGTGATAATCGTGCAGGAAATTCTTTCCCTTGTAGATCTTGCGTGTGTGTGTGTGCCCGCGTGTATATGTGTGTGTGTTTTGAAGAGTCACACTTTGAGTTAGGGGACCATTGCTTTTACTGTGTTGAATAAATAGTATGTGTTTTTCTCACACCTACCTGTGGTCACCTTTTTGCCTAGTTTTAGGTATCTGGCCTCTCAAATATCTTTTCTGGGGGAGGGTGAGAGATTTGGGGTGAAGGGCTTAGAGAGAAGTAATTCAATCAAAGTTGCCTAAAAAGCCCTTTTTGTTTTTATTTTTGTTGTGTGTGTCCAGGATTTAGAAGAATTCTGCTTTAAGTTTTGCATCAATCATTTGACAGAAGTTACACAGACTGCAGCATTTTGGCAAATGGATGGCCCTCTGCTAAAGGAATTCATTGCTAAAGCCAGTAAATGTGGAGCCTTTAAGAACTGAAGTGCAAGGCTGCTGGGTTCTGTGTGAGTGCTCTGGGGCACTGTTGAGGATGTGTCCAGTTTGTGCTCTACGGGTGATGTAATTCTGCAGGTAAAAGACCATCAGGTTGTGTTTTTCCACATCTGGGACACAGTTGTCTGTGTAGGAACACATCAAGGGTGTATGGCTTTTCTTGAGCCCATTTTAAACAACTCTTGTTTCCAGATAAGTGTATTTTAAATGTGACCTTTCTTAAATTTGGGCTGGAACATGTAAAAGGGTGAAAGTTTACTCGTTTTTGGTCTTGTTTTCATTTTTGATTAGAAGAACTTCTGAACTTGGAAAGGGGAAGTTGGCAGCAACTCTCCTGGGCCGCATATCAACAATCTTCTGACAGCAGGAGCAGTGATAGTTGGGGAATTGTGAGATGAATGAGAGGCCCCATCGTGAATTAAACATGCTGACGTAGGGGATTGTTAAGTGCTGCCCTAGTTGCTAGTTTGGTGGCCTTACTGCGAAGGAATAATTAAGATTGTTTCAGACTTTTGTTTGTGTGCTTACGTTGATGACTTTTTTAACTTCAAGATATATCAAAGTAATATTCAGTTTAACGTATGTTAAACCTGTTGAAATGATAATTATGTAAAGATAAATTTTCTAGGTTAGTCAAGATTTCTCTTAAGATTTAAGTGCATAAAGAATAGTAATTTAGAAGTATCCGTGAAAAGTTGATAATGAAAGAAATTTGATGAAGGTGAATATTTTATAAATTAGAATCTCCACTACTTATCCAATGGTGTTTTATTTCATTAAGGTAGAACTTGAGAACTCAAGTTTAAATTGTCCCCCCCACCTTCTTCTATAAATGCAAACTTAAGAGGAAAATAATGACATATATAGTGTACTCTTGCCTTCCTAAATTATGGCTGCTGAATCATCATATCTACTATATATGCCTGGAAGAAGTGGTTCTTCAAGTCAACCCACTTACAGGACTTAATGGAATTTGCTTTATCTACTTTAGGCCAAATCCATCACACATTGGCTTATTTGAAACTTTATCATCTTTCACTTTTGGTTTTCCTCTGTTTTTAAACATCTTAGGTATAACAATTAGCACAATTTCACCTTGAAAAAGCACCAAAATTGTGGTGTTCCTGAAAAGATCCTATTAAAAGACAGTAGTTTTTTTGAACTGGTTATGGAAGGTGACTTTGGGATGTAAGAGTGTTCAACTGTGAGTTTCATCATGTGTGTCCGTTGAGCTTGCTTTAAGAGCAATGTTTTGCTTTGCTCTCTGGTCCATGAACTCATTTCCGTTTGAGTGAGCTCCCTTAGTGAATTTTGTCTCCTGCTTGGAAAGTCTCTCTTCTGAACCTGGAGCCTGAATACATTTTCAGAGCCAAATTACAAGTGGGTGAAGACATGCTGCAGCTACTATTTTTAGCAATGTTTTTAAATTTGTGTCTATTGGGGTGGGAAGGGGAGTGAGGCCCCAAAGATAGGAATTCATTGATAGCTGAAATAGATACAAGCCTAGTAGCCCCAGCCCCCTTTTCTTGACCATATCACAAGTGATTGAAGCCCAGTGAATTATTCGGTTAGAATTCGTTCTACAACATGATAGAACTTTTCTTACTAGGTTCAGAAATGCACATTGATTTGTGCTATGATGGGTGGTGTTTGTAACAATCACTGTTCTATATAGGCTTATGGTCTGAGCAAAATGTGAACTTCAGTATGTTTACTATTGCTCTTACTTGAAAATTTTTTTTCAAAAAAAGCACAAATTCAAGTAGAAATTCATATCCATAGATAGTTCATTCATTCAACAAATATTTACCAAGTTCCTAATATAAGTGAAGGACCACTTCTCATATTAGATTACTAAGTCATTTCTATGAGTATGTGTGGCAGTGAAGAGAACAGGTCTTTCAAAAAGCATTTGATTATCTTTATTTTTTTTTAAATACACTCTCTTATTTTTCTACTTGGTTTTTTGTTAATCATAGCAGGATATGACAACTCTTATTTGAATTGATTTTTTTCATCTAATATAATAATGGAAGCCAAAGTATTCATATTTCTTAAGATAGCCCTAAATGTACTCTTGAACTTCTTACTGGAACAATGTTTGATACTCTAGTATATAAGCTGTATTTATGTAATATTTAGAATGACATGTTAATAAACAAAGTAACATTAAAACAGGCATGTAGAGTTGTTTTTTTCCCTCAAAATCAGTAGTCTGCAGCCTTAAAAAGGAAAGAAATTCTGACACATGGTGCACAGAGATGAACTTGAGGATATTATGCTGGGTGAAATAAGCCACTCACAGACAGATACTATGTGATGCCACTTGTGTGATATACTTAGTCAAATTCATAGAGACATAGTAGAATGGTCATTGCCAGGGTCTGAGGGGAGAGGAGAATGGGGAACTTGTTTAATGGATACAGAGTTTCAGTTTTCCAAGATGAAGAGTCCTTTAGGTCAGGGATCCCCAGCCCTCGGGCCACAGACCCATATTGGTCTCTGGCGTATTAGGAAGAGGTCGCACAGCGGGAGGTGAGTGGCGGATAAGTGAGCATTACCGCCTGAGTTCCGCCTCCTGTCAGATCAGTGGCAAGAGTAGAACATTAGATTCTCGTAGGAGTGCAAACCCTATAGTGAACTGAGTATGCAAGGGATCTAGGTTGTGTGCTCCATATGAGAATCTAATGCCTGGTGATCTGAGGTGGACCAATTTCATTCCAAAACCGTCCTCCCCACCCCCCACCAACCACCCCATCCCCATGGTCCGTGGAAAAATTGTCTTCCACGAAACCAGTCCCTGGTGCCAAAAAGGTTGGGGACTGCTGCTTTAGGTGCATGGTGGTGATGGTTGCACAAAAATGGATGTTTAATGCCATTGAACCATACAGTTAAAAATGATTGGGTTGGCAAATTTTAGGTTATATATATATTTTACCACAATAAAAAAAATCAGTGGTATGATTCTTAGTGGGTATCAGGCTAAAAATAGGTACCACCATGAACATGTCAACTGCTTGATTCTCAACTATACACAAACAAACATCATAGAAATCTTTGGATTTTATTCCTGCTGAAAGGTAGTACAGTTGAACTGGCACTGTAGCAAAATGTGTCTGTACCTTTGGGGGTACTTAAATGAAGGGAAAGTCATATTCCCTATCCTCAAGGAACATACGAATTATTAGGAGAGAGTGAGATAGGTTTAGGAATTAACAACACAATGAGATACTTATAAAGAGCTTTTCATAACAGTCAGTGAGAGAAAACCAAATAGGATGATGTGGTTTGGCTCTGTGTCCCCACCCAAATCTCATCTTGAATTGTAATCCTCAGTTGTTGAGGGAGAGACCTGTTGGGAGGTGATTGGATTATGGGGGTGGTTTCCCCCATGCTGTTCTCATGCTAGTGAGGGAGTTCTTACGAGATCTGATGGTTTTATAAATGGCAGTTCCCCCTGGGCTTTGCGTGCTCTCGCTTACCTGCCACCACATAAGACAGGCCTCTTCCCCTTCTGCCACAGTTGTAAGTTTCTTGCCTCCCCAGCCATGCGGAACTGAGTCCATTAAACCTCTTTCCTTTATAAAATACCCAGTGTCTGGTATTTCTTCATACTAGTGTGAGAACGGACTAATACAGTAATAGGGTTAACATGATAAACAGTTGTTCTGAAGATAACGCTTGTGTTGGGTAGGGGAAAATATAAAGTGTCCTTTTAGCTCATCTCCAAAACAAAAAGTTAGAGGCACAAGCAAAGGCTTAGAGATGGGGGCTAATGAGCCTTCCAGAACTTATCATAATTAAGTTTGGTTAGAATGGAGAAAATAGGCCAGGCGCGGGGGCTCAAGCCTGTAATCCTAGCACTTTGGGAGGCTGAGGTGGGTGGATCATGAGGTCAGGAGTTCGAGACCATTCTGGCCAACATAGTGAAACCCTGTCTCTACTAAAAATACAAAAAAATTAGCAGGGTGTGGTGGCAGGCACCTGTAGTCCCAGCTACTCGGGAGGCTGAGGCAGGAGAATGGCGTGAACCCGGGAGGCGGAGCTTGCAGCGAGCCGAGATGGTGCCACTGCACTCCAGCCTGGGGGACAGAGCCAGACTCTGTCTCAAAAAAAAAAAAAAAAAAAAGTGGAGAAAATAAGACAGAAATGTTAGCAAGGGGAGTGCATGCGTGCCTGCGTGTGTTTTAACATTTATTTCCCACAGTGCCAGACATTGTGCTCTCTGCTTCACATTTTATTTACTGTCCATATTTTGTCCCATAAGGTAGGCAGCATTATTCTCAGATTAAATAATCGGATTCAAGTTTTTCAGTAGTGACATAGCTGAAGTTCATACTCAGGTCTGCCTTAGTAGTTTGCCCAGTAGCCGGCCTCATGGCCACCAAACACATGGTGCTCCACGGTGCACAGTTACATGCTGTGTCACAGGTTAAACGTGAAAGTAAAGTGGGGGACAAAGGATTTTTTTTTAAACAGAGATCATGACATCAAAATGATTAGTCAGATAAACTTTGCTAAGACGGCCAGGCGCAGTGGCTCACGCCTGCAATCTCAGCACTTACTTTGGGAGGCCGAGGCAGGCAGATCACGAGGTCAAGAGATCGAGACCATCCTGGCCAACATGGTGAAACCCCGTCTCTACTAAAAATACAAAAATTAGCTGGGCGTGGTGGTGCACGCCTGTAGTCCCAGCTACTTGGGAGGTGAGGCAGGAGAATCACCTGAACCTGGGAGGCAGACGTTGCAGTGAGCGGAGATCTCGCCACTGCACTCTAGCCTGGCAACAAGAGTGAGACTCTGTCTTAAACAAAACAAGACAAAACAACACAAAACAATAACCAAAAACTTTGCTAAGACTTACTATCAGGATAGGAAGCTGAAGCTACAGTAATCAATAATCATCTAGACTAGCGGAAATCTATTCAGAGGGTGTTGGATGAGGTCTTCGCTTCTGTAGTTTTTAAAGTGCCCCACATGATTCTGATGTGCGGCCAGATTTGAAATCCACTGGTTTAGATTTTGTCCCTAAGATATAAGAACTTAGGCTAGGGCTGCCATTACAACAGGAATGGAATGCTCTTTTTCATCTCCTGCAAATATTTTTCAAGTACTTATTTATTACATGTCAGACACCATGCTGGAGACTCAGTTAAAACCCATTTTGAGATGTAGCATTATTGAAAATCAGAGTACCATGGTAAAAAATGAGAATTGTGAATGTGAAGTTTTCAGGGGTCAGACGTGGTAGTGTGGGCATAAAAACCAGAATTGTATATTATTAGATTAAGAAAAATGTAACTGTCAATTTTTTTTTTCATTCTTGCATACTCCTGGTAATGTTCTTATTCAGAGTCCAATTTAAAATTTAGGTGTTTGTTTTGAAGATGATGAATCCCCACATGATAACTGTGGCTGAAAAGAGATTTTTTCAAAAGCAGACTTTGTGACACAAAAACAGGCAAATTTGGTACAAGTAAAGTAGTATAATCCAAATTTATTATATCTAAGAGGCATCATGGGCTTTAAGTAGAATCAAAGGTTAAGAACATTTTATGCACTTATTCTACAAACATTTACTGAGCATACTAGGTGCTGGGAATGTGACAGTAAGCAAAAAACACAAGTAAGAGTGTGCAAAGAGTGATCAAAATGTCAACCAGTAAGAACAGGGAAGAGCTGCCGGGGCCAAGAGGAGACGACTAGTTCTAAAGATGTGTGGATTTCACAGCCTGGTCTCTGGTTTTGAGCCTGATTGCAATTTGGCATGACTCTTGGCTTAGGAAGTGGTAATCCCTAATAAGACAGGGATGATATTGATGTAGAACTTGACATAAGATCTCTCTTTTCTTGAAAAGAGCACAAGGTTTGTTTTAAGTCCTGAAGTAGCTCAATGTCTTCCTTCAACTGCTGCCGCCTTTGTTGAGATGCATGAATTTTTTTCTCTATTGCTATGAAAAGAAGAAATAAGATTATTTCAGCTTATTCAGTAGTTTTATTAGAAATAATGTACCATTTGTAGCCCCTTTCACTTGCAGGTACAGACACACAATCCTCGTGCCTCCGATGAAAAGGATCCAGAGCCTTATGGGCAGGAGCTGGTTTCTTTATGCCTTCACTTCCTCCTTCTAATTCAGGACAGAATTCTAACATTTATCATACACAAAGCTGCTCAGTAAACCCTTAAGATTTTGTGCACATTTATAGCAGAACAAATCCCTTTGTATATCTTTGAGAACTTGAAAACAGTGACTGTATAACCTTCATGCTATACGATATCCACTTATTGAGAGATGATAATTGGAGAACGTGGCTAGAATACAAGGTTAAGGACAAATCCTTCCTAAAAATGCTTCCAATTTTTAATGTTACATAAAAGCTTTTGGTTTCATTTAGAAATAGGAAGGCTTTTAATTGTGGAAACTTAGAAAACCTTAGGAGGAAGATACTTAGGCTTTATAAATAACAAATAGTAGTCAATGGCAATGTAATTTTTAAAAGCCTCAAAATCGAACAGTTAAAACACACACATATACAACCTTTATTCAGAATAACTGCATACCTATAGTTAACTTAAAATATTAGTAAGGCTAAATTAAGCAAGTTTTTATCAACCGGGGTAGTGAAACCCAACTTAAGCCTTTTAAGTTGAATCTCATGCAGTTCCAAGTAGCGGCACCTCCGCCATACTACATTATAATATATGTACTCCCACCTAATCCATCCACGTAGTGATGTGTGACATGTTCCCTTACATGAAAGAGAAACACACATGGAAGTCCCCTACAAAATAACTCTTTTTAGAAAAAGATTTTTAAGGCTGCTTTAAAAAAATATGGATACTGCTATATCTTAGCAGACATCCTCAAAAGATTAAGACAGACACTATTTTTGGTAGATTTTTCAAAGTATTTTTCCTGCTGGTTATAAATGTAGTAAAAAATTTGAATAGAAATGTATAATATAGAAAGCCAAAATGAGAAAGGTTGTATATGTTGAGACAGCTATATGAACTAATGATTTCTTCACAGGGAAATCTTACTGTCTTCTTACCATATGCTGGAGAGACAGATACATCTGTGGAAAAGCAGAGTGTGGAGGGCACTCTGTTGTGCAACTTCAGGGGGAGCCATCCACACCAATGCTGTGTGCACGGCCTGCCCAGCCGTGTGGCAGCCTTGATAGAGAAGTCAGACTAGACTCATAAACAAGTGGGGGTGTAGCCTGTCTTGAGGGCATCTTAATGCTGAAAGGAGGACTCACCCAATAAATGGTTGATATTTAATAGGAAGGTTAAATCTCCCTTCTCCAAACCAAACCAAACCAGATTTCCTACTGCAAACATTTCTTGGCTATTCTTGCTTGCTCATTTTTTTTTTCTGATGAACTTTAAATCAGTCATAACCCTCCCTGATAAGAAATTAAATTAGATTTCAGGATTAATATTGGGAGAATTGAAATTTTGACCTATCTCACCAAGCGAGAGGGAGGCAAGCGGAGGGATGGTTTATCATAGCATCGCCACCCAAGAGCAGAGAAGCCGCAGGAAGCTTTACCAGCTCCTGCCTGGGCCACACACAGGCCAAAATATGCTCCAATTTTTGAATCAATTTTTTGTTGTCTCTACTTTTTTAATGAGTTTTTCTCATTATAAAAAGTATTTGTGTGTATATAGAAAATCTGGAAAATATAGCACTAAAAGAACAGACAAAAATCACTATATTCCAACTACCTACAACCAACTACTGTCTCCACCAGGTGCAGCTTTTGTCTGTGCACGTGTACCTAAATATTTTTTCCTCTGTGTGTGTGGGGGCGGGCGGGGTCATACTGTTTTTGTAATTGGCTTTTCTCATTTAAGAACACAATGAACATTCTTCTAAAATATTTTTATCACCTGTATAGTATATTGTTTCAATATCGTGATAAATATTTCTCAACTATGCTGCTCAGATATTATATAACTCATATACCTGCTTGAAAATTTACAAATGTGTCTTCGAACAATCTACAGTCAAAAAGTGCACTCCCGATTTCTTCATAGTCTGGAGGGAGAAAAACATTTTCAATATTAAACAGTTTGTATAGGCAGAAACTCCTCCATTTATATATGTAATCCAAAACGGGAAAGGAAAGAGCAGTCATGTGCCATGGAACTTTAATGTTAGACGGCGGCAGCAGCAGCAGCAGCACAGGGAAGCTGTCAGAAATGTAATTCTTGGCATTTCTCTTTTTATCTTTTTTTTTTTTTGAGACAGAATCTCACCCTGTTGCCCATACTGGAGTGCAGTGGTGCGATCTTGGCTCATTGCAACCTCTGCCTCCTGGGTTCAAGCGATTCTCATGTCTCAGCCTCCCAAGTAGTTGGGATTGCAGGCATGCACCGCCATGCCTGGCTAATTTTTGTATTTTTAGTAGAGACAGGGTTTTGCCATGTTGGCCAGGCTGGTCTCAAACTGCTGACCTCAGATATCCACCCACCTTGGGCTCCCAAAGTGCTGGGATTACAGGCGTGAGCCACTGCGCCTGGCCCCCAATTCTTGGTATTTGTACTGAATCAGAATCTCTGTGGGATAGGTCCAGCTATCTGTGTCCTCACAAGCCCTGCAGGTGGTTCTCAGGCACACTGTTTGGGAAGTACTTGGTCTAGAGGAAATAAATGAATAAAATAGTATAATAAATGAGCTTTTGGAAATGTTTACTATTTATTTCACTTTTTGGTTTTGCCCTATAGAAAATAATCCCATTCAAATAAACATTTTTTATATTGTTGCCTACAATATAAGCTGTCCAGCTTGTCCTTGTAAAATAACTATATTTATAATAAAGGTTTTAAACTCATGGGATATAAGTTATAAGAAAGCTAAGTAAGGTTGGGCTCACTGACTCACATCTGTAATCCCTGCACTTTGGGAGGCCAAGGTGGACAGATCACTTGAGGTCAGGAGTGCAAGACCAGCCTGGCCAACATGGTGAATCTCCATCTCTACTAAAAATACAAAAATTAGCTGGACATGGTGGCACATGCCTGCAATCCCAGCTACTCCGGAGACTGAGGCAAGAGAGTCACTTAAACCCTGGAGGCAGAGGTTGCAATGAGCTGAGATCATGCCACTGCATTTCAGCCTCGGAGAGAGGGCGAGACTCTGCCTCAAAACAAAACAAACAAACAAAAAGCTAAGTAGTTATATACCTGCACATACAAATGGAACTTTGGCTTCCCAAAGAGCTCTTTAAGAAAGAAACTTCTTTTACAAAGTTCATCTTTAAACCAAACATCAATCAAAACATTAAAATTCCTTCTTCTATACTTTACAGTTTGAGTTAACATTATTTAAAAAAGGACACTTGGCTTATTAAGGAATAGAATTTGAGTCAAATCAAAACTGTAACGTAACACTGTTCTCAGATCTTAGCAACAGAAGTGCAGGGCGGTGGCAGGGGAGCATATGTGACCGAATCAATCTCTGAATGGTATGTTCTCTTAGTGGCCAACCTGTTAGACACCTCTGGAAAATGTACCACAACTCTCAGGGTATCAGATTACTTTTGACTAAATTACTGAGTTTGTAAATTGCCCACATCCTGTTGATTTATGAAGGACAATAGATCTGGTACAATTATTTTATTAAAGAATGAGGTAAAGGGCCGGGCGTGGTGGCTCACACCTGTTATCCAAGCACTTTGGGAGGCCGAGGTGGACGGATCACCTGAGGTCAGGAGTTCAAGACCAGCCTGGCCAACATGGTGAAACCCCGTCTCTACTAAAAATACAGAAAATTAGCTGGGCGTAGTGGCGTGTGCCTGTAATCCCAGCTACTCAGGAGGCTGAGACAGAAGAATCGCTTGAACCCGGGAGGCAGAGGCTGCAGTGAGCCGAGATCGCACCATTGCACTCTAGCCTGGGCAACAAGGGCGAAACTCCATCTCAAAAAAAAAAAAAAAAAAAAATGAGGTAAAGGAGAAGAAAAAAGCAGTATAGGAAGAAAATGGGCCTTTTTTTTTTCTTGGGTTTGTTTTGTTTTACATCTAGGTCTGGGAGAAGTCTCTATACTTAGAAATATTGCTATTCATCAGTACCTGATTCTGAAGTAGTCTCATCCATGAGTTTTTCTGGAATTGAATGAACTTTGTCTAATATTTCTTCAAGTAAGTAATTAAGAAGTCCTGCTTCCTTGCATTTCTTAAGAAAAGGAACTTTCACAGTTGCATCTAAGAATAAGACAAACATTTGAGAAGGAAATAGTCTTAGGGCAGCTAATCATAAATTACTTCATGCTTATTTCTTCAGACCTTGCCTACTGGTGGATGAGCATACTTAGTAAAATAATACAGCACCTTCACCCTTTCTATTAATTATAATTTCATCATACCTCCTTTTTTTTGGCCAGCTGAAACAATGAATGAAATGTTATAAAAAGTAAAAATGAAAATTTCTCTGCTTACAATAACTATACGAATTAAGAAGCTTTTTAAAACATATAAAACTGTAATTTTTAAAATTTCAATACCTTTTGGGGAACAGGTGGTTTCAGGTTACATGGATAAGTTCTTCAGTGGTGATTTCTGAGATGTTGGTGCACCTGTCACCTGAGCAGTGTACACTGCACCCGATATGTAATTGAATTAAGAGGATTTTTAAAAATTACCCTTAAATCTTCGACATAACAGCCCCTGTCACTTCTTGTCACAGTTTGTATGTGTTGTTAGTGGAATGTCTATTTCTTTAAAGAACAGAGAACTACAGTTACAGGGGTCACAGTGTGAGGGGTGACACATCGCTGGATTCTGAGCTCAGGCAAGCCTGTCTGTGTCTTTATTAATAGAAGTCTATCTTTTCTTAATACTGAAGGCAATGGACTATTCCAGCCTAAGTTATCTTGATATGCTGGGATTACAATAGAGTGGATAGTTACGATAAAGATTTATACTCATTAATTACTACAAGCCTAGAAGAATAAAGATTTAGGCGGGATACCAAGTTTGAAACACGTGGGTTGACATTTTTGTAAGTATTGTAGGCCATATTTGTTACAGACAACACTTAGCGCAAACCTGTGTGTCTGCTATGCTCTTCTTTCACTTGTCTTACGAATGTATTACATTTCATTGTTTCGGGTGGCTAGAAGGAGAGAAAAATCAAGATTGCATTACATTGATTTTAATATTGCATAAAATGAAAACCGGTCTTTTGCTGTGCATAACTAAATGATATGCCTACAGTAAAAATCATGCCCTGGCTGGGCGCGGTGGCTCACGCCTGTAATCTCAGCACTTTGGGAGGACAAGGTGGGCAGATCACAAGGTCAGGAGTTCGAGACCAGCCTGGACAACATAGTGAAACCTTGTCTCTACTAAAAATACAAAAATTAGCCAGGCGTGGTGGTGCATGCCTATAATCCCAGCTACTCAGGAGGCTGAGGCAGGAGAATCACTTGAATCTGGGAGGCAGAGGTTGCAGTGAGCTTAGATCACACCATTGCACTCCAGCCTGGGCAACAGAGAGAGACTCTGTCTCAAAAAAAAAAAAAAAAAAAAAAAGCCCCATATTCATATTTAGATGTAAACATCAAATATATTTTTGTTTTGTGTTATAAAACATTAAGAGGTGTTTGACAAGCACCCCTTGTATAAACAGGAGGAGGTGAAGGTTGCCAGCTCATATGAATTTAGCTTATACGTGCTGATGTGTAAAAACTCAAATCCCCAAAATATTTTCATACATTTTATACATAATAATCCAGAAGTTTATAAGAGCTACAGATTTGGTCAGGTGTGGGTCATGCAGCTGGGAAATACTTGGCTCCATAAGGATGTTTGACTGCACCCTCTGCCCGTTTTAACTGTAAGCACCTGTGGGGTCAGATGCTCTCACTAGTTTGGTGCCAGGGAATTTATAGGAGCTTGGAGAATGTCACCTCCTGAAGGTTAAGTGCTTGGAACTTCCAGCTTCATTTTCATGCTCATCTCATTATGATTCTATCATGTAGGAATTATCTAAGAGCTTCCCGACTATGGGATTCTTCCTATAAAGGCAGCCTCAGGAGCAGCCTTAGCTGAGAACACAAATGAAGAATGTTCTACAAAGGCTCTCTGTTCAGATGATTTGGAAAGTACATTTCACCTGACATTCAGACTGGTTTAAATAAGGACTCTATGAAGAAATGCAAAGCTATAAAAACTAAGTCAAATTACCTGTATGTGATTGCCTGAGAGGTGTTTCTTCCTTCCTCTTTTTCTTTTCACTCCCGAAAATTTACCTAAAAATATAAACCATTTAAAAATTGGAATCCATAAAGGAAAAGATTACTGTTTGACTACATGAAATATACAACTCATATGCCAAAAGTTTTTACAAAGTCAAAAGATATGGCAACCTTCGACTAAGTGTTTGCAGCACTTATGATAAAGGGTTAATTTTTTAAAAAGATATTGTAAGTTTAACGCAAAACAGGTAAGTAATTGAGTAGAAAAATTGGCACATGGGGAACTCTCTGGGGAGAGGGTTCATTGAATAAAAAATGAACAAATTGGGTCATAGGAAAACAAATATAATTGGCGAAAAGATATGGGAATGCACTCAATTTCACTCATAAGTGAAGATATTCAAAGTAAAACAGACTAATAAAGATGAAGATATTTAATAGATGACATTTGCAAGGATTTGGTTAAGTGTGTATTGCTGGTGCTTTTCCCTGTCAATAAACACTGATTTAAAGCAGTATTTGTAATAGCATTTCCTGCTGAGTTAAAAGGGTAATGACTGGAGAGGGTTGTTCATCACCATAAAATGCAGTTGGCATGATGCAGAACTAAGTCTTCCAGCGAGGTCCCGACTCCAGTTCACAGTGAACATTGCAGATTTAGTGCTGCTAAGACAGTGCTGTTCCACTCATGAATGAAAGTATACCCCATAACTCCAGTTAGCCAGGATCCAGTCTGCCTTAATTAGAACTGAAATGCTAAGTATGCGTCCTTAGGGAATTTTCACTCAGGGAAGGTGCAGCACTTTTAAAATTTTATCTACTGAAAATTCTTATGGAAGAGAAGCAGTCCCAAAAGTCAAGGCTTTTTCCCATGTCTTAGTTTGGTTCTGTGAGTGTAGGGAGAATGAAAGATACCAGGGAATGGTTCAAAGAGAATAGGTCTTGTTCATAAAGAGAAAAAATTAGTCAATTATATCACATAGTATGCAAAGAAGTTGTCAATTTTCTAGATATGTAAAATTTTAACTCAAACATTTATATTTTAATTCAATGAGGCTAGAAAATTAGACTATTCCTTATGTTACCTAAATGTTTACCTTTCTTTAAAACCCACAGTGCTAAATTTTAGAAACTTACCACTTTGAGCGATGATCGGGAATTGAGCATGTTGTTGGCAAAGCAGTCTGAAATATTTAATTTCAAATAATTGTAAAATATTTTTATTTACAGTTGTCAAATATTATGTCTATTTTTGTGATTAAAAATGTATCAACCTACTTCTCATGATGGCGTCACACTAAAGTTTTTTTTGTTTTTTTTTTTTGAAGCCCTGTGTAAAATTAGTGATCCACACTGAGTGCAGATAGAGGCTCAGTTAGATGTCTTTTATGCCCTCAGGGACTTAGGAAGATGATTATGTTCTTTCAAGGAATGAGTACTGATGAAGTACTATGAACAATACTAGTTCATATACAGTGGTCAGTGAGATTTTACTGTATAAAGATACCTAAAGATCCACAACCTAAGACATGCAGATTTCCATCTGACTGTACAAGATTCTGCTGGTTTTCAACAATAAACAGCACAAAATTGCATGCATTAATTTAAGGAAAAAGTAGTTTTCAATGAAAACAGGTATTTGCCCCAGATCTTAGATTTGACCTACAAAGGGCCTAGAACTGATTAGTGTCTTCCAAGAGAAAGCAGCAGCATAGCAGGCTACGATGAAGAAATGGAATGAGGCCAGGCGCGGTGGCTCATGCCTGTAATACCAGCACTTTGGGAGGCCGAGGCAGGCAGATCACGAGGTCAAGAGATCAAGACCCTCCTGGCCAACATGGTGAAACCGCGTCTCTACTAAAAATACAAAAATTAGCTGGGCGTGGTGGTGCGTGCCTGTAGTCCCAGCTACTCGGGAGGCTGAGGCAGGAGAATCGCTTGAACCTGGGAGGCTGGAGGTTGCAGTGAGCTGAGATCACCCCACTGCACTCCAGCCTGGGCCACAGAGCAAGACTCCGTCTTAAAAAAAAAATAAAATAAAAATAAAAAGAAGCGAATCGTTTTATAGAGCTGCTCAGGCCACTTTCTTTCTAAGCTTTCCTCCTCCTCAGCACGCAGCTTCATCTCTCTTTCTCTCCAGATGGCACTGACTCTCAGGAAGCAGTGGCCTCCTCGCCTAGGGAAATGCTGTTTCTTCCCATCTTATACCAGTTCCCACCTCCTCCATGCAGTCTTCCCAGCAACACCCAAACAAAGTTAATCTCCTCCCACTTTGATTCTGGTATCTCTGAGCACTTTCACTTCTCAAGTACTTAAATATTTTCAAACATATAAAAGTGTTGAAAATATCAGGATGAACCCGCATGTCCCCATCCATTCTGCAGTGTCAACAATTCTCAACTCAAGGCCAAGCTCCTTTCATGTAACCCCTCCTGCTCTCGTTATCCCGTGTGCTTCTGTTTGCATTGACCCTTCTTCTGGCCTTCCCACCAGATGATAACTTCTCTGAGGTTCAATCTATATTTTATTCTTCTTTGTATCTCGTAGCACCTAGCAAGGTGCCTCATGTATGATAGGCATGAAGGTTTAAATTCAGTTTAAAAATGCATAAAAATTCACCTGTTCCTTGATAAAACAATGCAAGAAGACTATTTTATTGAGTCCCTATTTGTTCATTCTTCTAATGGGTATGATCAGTATATTTTTTCAAATTTTAAGCTATGGCAGGGACTTCATTCCTTTTCATCTGATCTTGTGTTTAAGGTCATTGTAAAGATCATACTAAAACGAGCTCTTTGGGAAGGTAAATAATAAAAATGAAACTCCGACTATAACAACCTGGGAGTTTCTTAGCGAATCAAATATAAAAAGAAGTGCAGTACGAAATTTACATATTTACACATTTCATGTCTGATTAGCAACAAAATACTTACGGAACTTGCTCAAAATCAGATTTAAAATTATTTAGCAAGCTTCTTTCAATGGTAGGCTTGCCCTCTTGTTTTAGAATATATAGCCCCCATACCTGAAGACAACAAGGTGGCAAAGAGCAAGAATTTGGAAGTCCTGCAGCCCAGCTCTGCCACTGACCAGCTGTGTAACCTGGGGACAAGTCACTGAGTGTCTCGAGGCCCCAGTTTCCTCCTCTGGAAAATGGAGATAATAGTATCTACCTCAGTTGACTATTATGAGGATTAAATGAGTTAACATTTGTAAAGCACTTAGAACTATGCCTGGCATAAAGCAAGTGGTTATTAAATAAATAAATAAAATAGTACCTGGAACACTATAGGAAAATTGGGAATATATGCCCACTGGCAGGAAAAACATCAGCCTCTGAATGGAATTTTAAAAAATCATCTTAAGAATGTAACATAGCTCACAAAAATCATATTTAAAAAAACATACTGTCCTAATATTGATCTCATTATTCAAGATATTGTGACTAAAATTATATATATATATATATATTTCACTGAAATTCAAAATTCATATAACCCCTGTGCATCCCCCAAACTGGCTGTGTTCTCATTTGAAAACCATTTACATAAAATTAGTCTTCAAAATCTCCTTGTCTTAATCCAACCATTCCTTATCCCAGTCCCCCAAATGTGGTTTTAAAAATGTTTTATTAAATACTTATAAATTCCTCGAACTCCATCAGACTGTGGAACTGCGTGGTCCTTCTTGGCACAGAAAAAGTGGTAATTCTTGTTACAGTTTTTTAAATCACATCCCACGGTGGCTCCTCTTTTATGACAAAATTTGCATTTCTACAGAAGAATAGATTTTACTGAGTAAGTACCTGTTTGTTGTTATTTATTAAGATTCAAAGATATCATTAAATGTTATTTAAGTTCCAGAAGCCCTGCATTAAAAAAATTAAAAAATTAAAAAATTCTACAACTCTATTAACAGTTTTTTCTTCAATTTATTTGATCCCTGGCTTGTATTTATCTATCTGGTATTTTATATGTGAGAGTGGTGTCATGATGGCTAGGCAGTGTGTGGCCACAGCAGCCTAACTGGTTTAGGGGAATCCAGCCAGGACCAAGGCTGATCAGCATGATACTCTGGCTGAATGACATGGGGGCACAGTGAAATCGCCTTGCAGAACAGGAGGTAATTCACACCATAGCCCAGGGTCGGCACAGGCAAGCATTGAAACAGTTAAAGGAAATTCAAATATAGGCAAGAAATAAGGTTATGATAAAGGTGGAAATTCAAATCAGAGCATACAAGAACGATCATTTAATTTGGGAGGAGGGTAACTGGCTGTGTGTATAGGAAAAAAATAAAGTTAGATCCCTACCTCACAATATACTCCCGAATAAGTTGTACATGGATTAAAGCTCTACCTAGATAATAATGTTAAACAAAAAACTCTTAAAGATTAGGAAATATAGGAGAAAGAAAAAAGCATAGGATGGAGGCAAGGAAGGCTGTCTAAGGCAGGAAGAAAACCCAGAAGCCACAAATGAAAACTCCGACAGGCTGGGCGTGGTGGCCCATGCCTGTAATCCTAGTACTTTGGGAGGCTGAAGCCAGAAGATGGCTTGGGCCCGGGAAATCAAGGCTGTGGTGAGCTGTGATTGCACCACTGCACTCCAGTCTGGGCGACAGAGGGAGAATCTGTTTAAAAAAAAAAAACTGACAGAACCTACTATACAAAAATTTTAAACTTCCATTTTTATAGTGAGGGCATTCAAAATATTTAAAAGACAAGGAAAAAACTGAAAGAAGAATGTTTGTAGCATACTAGATAAAGTTTTAAGATTCTGATAACCTGCAGAAAAATGGTAACTGGCAAATTACAGAAGAAAAAATACAAATGGCTAATAAACATTTATTCATTTAAAAAGTGGAGCCAAGATGGCCGAATAGGAACAGCTCCGGTCTCCAGCTCCCAGCCCCAGCGACACAGAAGACGGGTGATTTCTGCATTTCTGCTTGAGGTACCGGTTTCATCTCACTAGGGAGTGCCTAACAGTGGGTTCAGGACAGTCGGTGAAGCGCACTGTGCGCGAGCCGAAGCAGGGCGAGGCATTGCCTCACTCGGGAAGCGCAAGGGGTCAGGGAGTTCCCTTTCCTAGTCAAAGAAAGGGGAAACAGATGGCACCTGGAATATCAGGTCAGTCCCGTCCTAATACTGCGCTTTTCCAACGGGCCTGGAAAACGGCACACTAGGAGATTGTGTCCCGCACCTGGCTCGGAGGGTCCTATGCCCACGGAGTCTCACTGATTGCTAGCACAGCAGTCTGAGATCACGCTGCAAGGCGGCAGCGAGGCTGGGGGAGGGGCGCCCGCCATTGCCCAGGCTTGCTTAGGTAAACAAAGCAGCCAGGAAGCTCGAACTGGGTGGAGCCCACCACAGCTCAAGGAGGCCTGCCTGCCTCTGTAGGCTCCACCCCTGGGGGCAGGGCACAGACAACCAAAAACTCAGCGAGAACCTCCACAGCCTTAAATGTCCCTGTCTGACTGACAGCTTTGAAGAGAGTAGTGGTTCTCCCAGCACGCAGCTGGAGATCTGAGAATGGACAGACTGCCTCCTAAAGTGGGTCCCTCACCCCTGAGCAGCCTAACTGGGAGGCACCCCCCCAGTAGGGACAGACTGACACCTCATTCAACCGGGTACTCCTCTGAGACAAAACTTTCAGAGGAACTATCAGACAGCTGAATTTGTGGTCTCACGAAAATCCGCTGTTCTGCAGCCACCGCTGCTGACACCCAGCCAAACAGGGTCTGGAGTGGACCTCTAGTAAACTCCAACAGACCTGCAGCTGAGGGTCTTGTCTGGTAGAAGGAAAATTAACAAACAGAAAGGACATCCACACCAAAAACCCATCTGTACATCACCATCATCGAAGACAAAAAGTAGACAAAACCACAAAGATGGGGAAAAAACAGACCAAAAAAACTGGAAACTCTAAAAAACAGAGCACCTCTCCTCCTCCAAAGGAACGCAGTTCCTCACCAGCAACGGAACAAAGCTGGATGGAGGATGACTTTGATGAGTTGAGAGAAGAAGGCTTCAGACGATCAAACTACTCTGAGCTACGAGAGGAAATTCAAAACAATAGCAAAGAAGTTAAAAACTTTGAAAAAAAATTAGAAGAATGGATAACTAGAATAACCAATGGAGAGAAGGGCTTAAAGGAGATGATGGAGCTGAAAGCCAAGTTTCGAGAACTACGCGAAGAATACAGAAGCCTCAGTAGCAGATGCGATCAACTGGAAGAAAGGGTATCGCTGATAGAAGATGAAATGAATGAAATGAAGAGAGAAGGGAGGTTTAGAGAAAAAAGAATAAAAAGAAATGAACAAAGCCTCCAAGAAATTTGGGACTATGTGAAAAGACCAAACCTACGTCTGATTGGTGTACCTGAAAATGATGGGGAGAATGGAACCAAGTTGGAAAACACTCTGCAAGATATTATCCAGGAGAACTTCCCCAATCTAGCAAGGCAGGCCAGCATTCAGGTTCAGAAAATACAGAGAACGCCACAAAGATACTCCTCGAGAAGGGCAACTCCAAGACACATAATTGTCAGATTCACCAAAGTTGAAATGAAGGAAAAAATGTTAAGGGCAGCCAGAGAGAAAGGTCGGGTTACCCACAAAGGGAAGCCCATCAGACTAACAGCTGATCTCTCAGCAGAAACTCTACAAGCCAGAAGAGAGTGGGGGCCGATATTCAACATTCTTAAAGAAAAGAATTTTCAACCCAGAATTTCCTATCCCGCCAAACTAAGCTTCATAAGTGAAGGAGAAATAAAATACTTTACAGACAAGCAAACGCTGAGTGATTTTGTCACCACCAGGCCTGCCCTAAAAGAGCTCCTGAAGGAAGCACTAAACATGGAAAGGAACAACCGGTACCAGCCCCTGCAAAAACATGCCAAATTGTAAAGACCATCGAGGCTAGGAAGAAACTATAGCAACTAACGAGCAAAATAACCAACTAACATCATAATGACAGGATCAGATTCACACATAACAATATTCACGTTAAATGTCAATGGGCTAAATGCTCCAATCAAAAGACACAGACTGGCAAACTGGATAAGGAGTCAGGACCCATCAGTGTGCTGTATTCAGGAAACCCATCTCACGTGCAGAGACACACATAGACTCAAAATAAAGGGATGGAGGAAGATCTATCAAGCAACTGGAAAACAAAAAAAGGCAGGGGTTGCAATCCTAGTCTCTGATAAAATAGACTTTAAACCAACAAAGATCAAAAGAGACAAAGAAGGCCATTACATAATGGTAAAGGGATCAATTCAACAAGAAGAGCTAACTATCCTAAATATATATGCACCCAACACAGGAGCACCCAGATTCATAAAGCAAGTCCTCAGTGACCTACAAAGGGACTTAAACTCCCACACAATAATAATGGGAGATTTTAACACCCCACTGTCAGCATTAGACAGATCAACGAGACAGAAAGTTAACAAGGATATCCAGGAATTGAACTCAGCTCTATATAAAGTGGACCTAATAGACATCTACAGAACTCTCCACCCCAAATCAACAGAATATACATTTTTTTCAGCACCACACCACACCTATTCCAAAATTGACCACATAGTTGGAAGTAGAGCTCTTCTCAGCAAATGTAAAAGAACAGAGATTATAACAAACTGTCTCTCAGACCACAGTGCAATCAAACTAGAACTCAGGATTAAGAAACTCAGTCAAAACCACTCAACTACATGGAAACTGAACAACCTGCTCCTGAATGACTATTGGGTACATAATGAAATGAAGGCAGAAATAAAGATGTTCTTTGAAACCAACGAGAACAAAGACACAACATACCAGAATCTCTGGGACACGTTCAAAGCAGTGTGTAGAGGGAAATTTATAGCACTAAATGCCCACAAGAGAAAGCAGGAAAGATCCAAAATTGACACCCTAACATCACAATTAAAAGAACTAGAAAAGCAAGAGCAAACACATTCAAAAGCTAGCAGAAGGCTAGAAATAACTAAAATCAGAGCAGAACTGAAGGAAATAGAGACACAAAAAACCCTTCAAAAAATTAATGAATCCAGGAGCTGGTTTTTTGAAAAGATCAACAAAATTGATGGACCGCTAGCAAGACTAATAAAGAAGAAAAGAGAGAAGAATCAAATAGATGCAATAAAAAACGAAAAAGGGGATATCACCACCGATCCCACAGAAATACAATCTACCATCAGAGAATACCACAAACACCTCTATGCAAATAAACTAGAACATCTAGAAGAAATGGATAAATTCCTCGACAAATACACCCTCCCAAGACTAAACCAGGAAGAAGTTGAATCTCTGAATAGACCAATAACAGGTTCTGAAATTGTGGCAATAATCAATAGCTTACCAACCAAAAAGAGTCCAGGACCTGACGGATTCACAGCTGAATTCTACCAGAGGTACAAGGAGGAACTGGTACCATTCCTTCTGAAACTATTCCAATCGATAGAAAAAGAGGGAATCCTCCCTAACACATTTTACGAAGCCAGCATCATCCTGATACCAAAACCTGGCAGAGACATAACCAAAAAAGAGAATTTCAGACCAATATCCTTGATGAACATTGATGCAAAAATCCTCAATAAAATACTGGCAAACCGAATCCAGCAGCACATCAAAAAGCTTATCCACCATGATCAAGTGGGCTTCATCCCTCGGATGCAAGGCTGGTTCAACATACGCAAATCAATAAGTGTAATCCAGCATATAAACAGAACCAAAGACAAAAACCACATGATTATCTCAATAGATGCAGAAAAGGCCTTTGACAAAATTCAACAACCCTTCATGCTAAAAACTCTCAATAAATTAGGTATTGATGGGACGTATCTCAAAATAATAAGAGCTATCTACGACAAACCCACAGCCAATATCATACTGAATGGGCAAAAACTGGAAGCATTCCCTCTCAAAACTGGCACAAGACAGGGATGCCCTCTCTCACCGCTCCTATTCAACATAGTGCTGGAAGTTCTGGCCAGAGCAATCAGGAAGGAGAAGGAAATAAAGGGTATTCAATTAGGAAAAGAGGAAGTCAAATTGTCCCTGTTTGCAGATGACATGATTGTATATCTAGAAAACCCCATTGTCTCAGCCCAAAATCTCCTTAAGCTGATTAGCAACTTCAGCAAAGTCTCAGGATACAAAATTAATGTACAAAAATCGCAAGCATTCTTATACACCAATGACAGACAAACAGAGAGCCAAATCATGAGTGAACTCCCATTCACAATTGCTTCAAAGAGAATAAAATACCTAGGAATCCAACTTACAAGGGATGTGAAGGACCTCTTCAAGGAGAACTACAAACCACTGCTCAATGAAATAAAAGAGGATACAAACAAATGGAAGAACATTCCATGCTCATGGGTTGGAAGAATCAATATCGTGAAAATGGCCATACTGCCCAAGGTAATTTATAGATTCAATGCCATCCCCATCAAGCTACCAATGACTTTCTTCACAGAATTGGAAAAAACTACTTTAAAGTTCATATGGAATCAAAAAAGAGCCCACATCGCCAAGTCAATCCTAAGCCAAAAGAACAAAGCTGGAGGCATCACGCTACCTGACTTTAAACTATACTACAAGGCTACAGTAACCAAAACAGCATGGTACTGGTACCACAACAGAGACATAGATCAATGGAACAGAACAGAGCCCTCAGAAATGATGCCGCATAGCTACAACTATCTGATCTTTGACAAACCTGACAAAAACAAGAAATGGGGAAAGGATTCCCTATTTAATAAATGGTGCTGGGAAAACTGGCTAGCCATATGTAGAAAGCTGCAACTGGATCCCTTCCTTACACCTTATACAAAAATTAATTCAAGATGGATTAAAGACTTATATGTTAGACCTAAAACCATTAAAATCCTACAAGAAAACCTAGGCAATACCATTCAGGACATAGGCGTGGGCAAGGACTTCATGTCTAAAACACCAAAAGCAATGGCAACAAAAGCCAAAATCGACAAATGGGATCTCATTAAACTAAAGAGCTTCTGCACAGCAAAAGAAACTATCATCAGAGTGAACAGGCAACCTACAGAATGGGAGAAAATTTTTGCAACCTACTCATCTGACAAAGGGCTAATATCCAGAATCTACAAGAACTCAAACAAATTTACAAGAAAAAAACAAACAACCCCATCAAAAAGTGGGCAGAGGACATGAACAGACACTTCTCAAAAGAAGACATTTATGCAGCCAAAAAACACATGAAGAAATGCTCCTCATCACTGGCCATCAGAGAAATGCAAATCAAAACCACAGTGAGATACCATCTCACACCAGTTAGAATGGCCATCATTAAAAAATCAGGAAACAACAGGTGCTGGAGAGGATGTGGAGAAATAGGAACACTTTTACACTGTTGGTGGGACTGTAAACTAGGTCAACCATTGTGGAAGTCAGTGTGGCGATTCCTCAGGGATCTAGAACTAGAAATACCATTTGACCCAGCCATCCCATTACTGGGTATATACCCAAAGGACTATAAATTATGCTGCTATAAAGACACATGCACACATATGTTTATTGCGGCACTATTCACAATAGCAAAGAGTTGGAACCAACCCAAATGTCCAACAACGATAGACTGGATTAAGAAAATGTGGCACATATACACCATGGAATACTATGCAGCCATAAAAAATGATGAGTTCGTGTCCTTTGTAGGGACATGGATGAAACTGGAAAACATCATTCTCAGTAAACTATCGCAAGGACAAAAAACCAAACACCGCATGTTCTCACTCATAGGTGGGAATTGAACAATGAGAACTCATGGACACAGGAAGGGGAACATCACGCTCTGGGGAGTGTTGTGGGGTGGGGGGAGGGGGGAGGGACAGCATTAGGAGATACACCTAATGCTAAATGACAAGTTAATGGGTGCAGGAAATCAACATGGCACATGGATACATATGTAACAAACCTGCACATTGTGCACATGTACCCTAAAACCCTAAAGTATAATAAAAAAAAAAATAAAAAAAAAAATAAAAAAAAAAAATACATGAGTATATAGTAGCTATGATGTGGCAGGCACGGTTTTAGGATAAGGGAAAATAGTAGTGGACAAAGCAAAGAAGATGCCTGTCCATGTGAAGCTTACATTCTGTTGGAGACAAGGTACAATGATCAAATAAAGCAAAGTTTAAAACATCTCACAAAGTTATATACACATTATATCAAATTAAAATAGGGTGAAGTGACAGAGTGTCACTGGGTCCCTACTTCAGATTGGGCAGTTAGTAAAATGGGTCACCTCTAAGGAGGTGATATGGAAGCTGAGATCTGAATAATAATAAGAGCTCCCAGATGCAAAAAGGAGGAGGAAAGACATTCTAAGCAGAGGGCCTTGGGTCTTGGCCACAAAAATGAGCTTCCCCATTGGCAAGTTACAGCAAGGACAAGACAGATGGCCAGTGCTGTTGGAGCAGCGAAGTGGGCACGGGGAAGTCTCAGGATGATCAAAGGGTAAGTAAGGGCTGGATCATGTGGGACTTACATGCCAGAGTAAGGAGTTGGGTTTTATCTTTGTGCACGGGGAACATAAACTGATTAACATTATTGAAAGATCACTCAGGCTGCTGGGCTGCTGCTGGGTGGAGAACTACGGGCTGGGGTAGGGATGGCAGGAGAGACAGTGGGGCGAGTGTCAGTACTCACTTTGGAGAAAAAGATGGGTGACTTCACTATGGTGGATTACTGACGCTGAGAGAAGTGGGTGGATGAATGCAAGATGCATCTAGGAGTTCGTGCCCACGGGCTTGGTGTTGGGCTGGGAGATTGATGAGGAAAAGAGAGTCCTTCGATTTCTGGCTTGGGCAAATGGATAATGATGGTCCTGTTTTTATGAGCAGATTTAGATGGGGAATATGTGTGTGTGTGTGTGTGTGTGTATAGGAGATGGAACTGTACTTTTTTGGCCACTTTACTCTGAACTGCTATTGGATGTCCATGTGGCTCTGTCAGATTGGTAGTCTGAATCCTGGGGAGGAGCCTGCTTGCTGAGGGCCCCTGCTGCTCACCCTCAAGGCACTTGCCCAGCAGCACTGAAACTACCACAGTACTGGCCTGTCCCCACCACGGGTGTGTGCCATGTATCTGCCCACATAGTCCAAAGGTTCCATAAACACTGTGAGAGGGTAACTATTACCTCAGGTGACTTTCCTCTCTTCTCTCCTTTATCTTCCATTTCCAACCCATCCCAAAGCCTTCCCAGTAGGGAAGTCTGCATCCGAAGGTCCGCAGAAACCCTCAGGTACCTGCTTTCCCCCAAATATTATGCCTCCAATCAACTGCCCTCATTTCTCAGCCTGGGTCTCTTCATAACTGGATGGCCACTAGAATTTCACAGAGATTTCTTTAACTCTGTGTCTCCCCACTCAAATCCAATTAGTGAAGAGCAACAAGAATATTCCAGTTGAGGTCTGTCTGCTACTTTCTAATCAGTTCACCCATCTCATCACACCCAAAATCCTAGGGATGTGGCATTGTCAGCACTAATGATGTCAGCAGCCAATCTTGCCAAGTATTAATTAGTAATAGCATAGACATTGAAAGCAGTATCCACACACTTTTTTTTTTAATTTGAGAGAGAGTCTCACTCTGTTGCCCAGACTGGAGTACAGTGGTGTGATCACAGCTCACTGCAGCCTCGACTTTCCAGGCTCATGCAATCCTCCTACCTCAGCCTCTCAAGTAGCTGGGAATACAGATATATGCCACTGTGTCGGGCTAACTTTTTTTCTTTTTTGGTAAAGACAGGGTCCCACTATGTTGCCCAGGTTGGTCTCAAATTCCTGGGCTCAAGCAGTCCTCGACTGCCTTGGCTTCCCAAAGTGCTGGGATTAGAGGCATGCAGCACCATGCCCGGGCCACACACAGTCCATTTTTATGGCTTGCTTCAGGACCTACTACAATATTGTGTACACTGCCTAAGACAGCATAATTTGCAGAATTCCATCTGGACTATTGCCTTTCACCCTGAACTTTCCATTTCTTTGATTAAAATGGGCATCATTTTACCTATAGCTGGGAGTTTACCTAAAGCAATGTATGTAACACACCTACCACAGGATGCTGCTGATGCTGATGCCTTGCAAAGACTAACTATATGTTTGTCCCTGGTCATTAACCCTGTGGTTGTAGTCAGAATGTGAGGTGCTCAGACTTGCTGTCCTGCTTGCTAAAATGTGAACGGTCCTTGAGAGGAAGTCGCTGCAATAAGCCCAGTGGAATGACTTCTCAGCATTTCTTCCTCCCTGAATAGCCCCCTTATGACCCAGGGGGAGCTGACCCCAGCTCCTAGGGTAGACCCTGATTAGTTATGGCCACCCCCAGCAGTTGGTGCAGAAAGAGGGGTGCAACCTAATTAAACTTTCAGAAGGGGGCTTATTCCATGTGTAGGGATGACCTTTCTCTTTTACTGGGTATGAACAAGAAAGCCTGATGATTCAGTTGCTGCCTGCAGCCACCCTATGACCACAAGGGGACCAGCTGATGTTGGGGACAGGAGGCCAGAGAGGAAGAACCTAGGCCCCTGATGACATTATCAAGCCACTCAATCAACCAACTTGGAAAGCAGGTGTTTTCTCTGATCAAGTGAAAAAGTAAGTATCCTCTTTGTAAAAGTCTGTTTGACTTGAGCTTTCTTCTACTTACAGCAAAAGCATTCTAACTCAGATCACTTTACTGGTGAAGTATATGGTAGTTTATTTTAAAATATTAAATGTTGGCCTGGCGTGGTGGCTCACACCTGTAATCCCAGCACTTTGGGAGGCCAAGGCGGGTGGATCACCTGAGGTCAGGAGTTCGTGACCAGCCTGGCCAACATGGTGAAACCCTGTCTCTACTAAAAATACAAAAATTTGCCAAGCATGGTGGCCCATGCCTGTAATCCCAGCTACTCGGGAGGCTGAGGCAGGAGAATCGCTTAAACCCAGGAGGTGGAGGTTGCAGTGAGCTGAGACCGTGTCACTGCACTCTAGCTTGGGCAACAAGAGCAAAATTCCGTCTCAAAAAAAAAAAAAATTAAATGTTAAGTTGAATTGAGGTTTCCAATACAGTTCCTACTTCTTCCAGCTCTCCAAGATGCTTCTCTATCCCTGGTGTATCAGTCAAATAGACTTCCTTCGGAATGCATCCCTTGAGGGTCTGTTCATCCAGTATAAGAAATAACATCATTTACACTTACCAACTTCCTTCCTCTCTGGATTTCTTTCTTTACTGATTCCACATCAAAACTTCTATCAGGATTAAGTGGATCATGATCCTCACATTCCACAAGTCCTGAAGAATACAGCTGCAGATTGGAAAAAAAATCCAGAGTATGCACAAAGTAATATTGAAAGCTACATGTCAGAAAATCATACCAAAAGTGGAAAATCAAACCAGGAGTGGGAAATAGACTGGGGGTAAAACAGTGGCAACCTTTGGGGGTGGATGAGCAGACCATAAGCCATCTCATTTCTCTGGGAATGATCCTGGTTTCCAGGCATGTTTTATACTTTG
Source organism: Symphalangus syndactylus (assembly GCF_028878055.3). Classification (NCBI taxonomy): domain Eukaryota; kingdom Metazoa; phylum Chordata; class Mammalia; order Primates; family Hylobatidae; genus Symphalangus; species Symphalangus syndactylus. The sequence goes on along the minus strand of NC_072437.2, from coordinate 87,236,827 downwards.
TAATCCTGACCTCTAATAACTCATTGACCTGGGTGGAACCCTGATGCCAAGTTGGGTCAGTCTGATCCCCTATCCTAAAAGTGTGGAATGGGCTTTGAGCAATAGCTGAAGCCACGTGGTTAGAGCAAGTCAGTCTGTAAAGAAAGAAAAACAAGGGCTAGAAAGAGGACACTCTAGGTTCCCAATGGCTTTCTAGCTGTTTCTTAAACCCACCTGCATGCCTGCCTTTAGGAAACATGAAATGCCCCCAAAACCTTATCATAAACCCTCTTTTATGTTTAGGCCGGCTCAAGTCTCTATGTGCTACTTGAAACCAGAAGAATCCAAATCTGAACTGAAGATCAATGTTTCACATATTACACTCAAATAACAAAAGGGCATGAGAAACATAAGAGTAAATTTTGGTGACATTGGCATAGGCGAAGATTTCTTATAAAAATCAGAAAGCATAAAGAAAAAGTAAGTTGGATTCCATCAAAATAAAAATTGTCTTTGAAAGACATTGCTAAGAAAACAAAGAAGCAAGCCAGAGACTGGGAGAAAATATTTACAATACATATCTCTGACAAAAGACTTGTATCCAGATTTTAGAAAACACAACTCAATAATAGACAATTCAATTAAAAGTGGGCACAAAATTTGAACAGACACTTCATGAAAGAAGGTTTATGAATGGCAAATGAGCACATGAGAAGATGCTCAATATCATTAACCCTTAGGCATATTAAAGCCATAGTGAGATGCGATATATATCTACTAGACTGCCTAAAATAACAAGACCCAGTGTTGATGAGGATGTGGAGCAAATGAAATTCTTACATGTTATTGGTAGAAATGTAAAATAATGCAATCACTTTTAAAGTTAAACATATACTAACTTTATGACTCAGTAATTCTACTTCTAGCTATTTACCCAAGACAAACATAATCAAACAAGAAAAGGAGATTGAGTGCCCCAAATTAAAGGTAAATAAATAAAATTGTCCTTACTTAAAGATGAGGATTGTCCACATACAACATATCCAGGTAAATCTAGAGACTTTTTAGAACTAATAAGACTTTGGTAAGGTTGCTGGATGAGATCAATAAATAAAAATCAATAGCGTTCATATATACTGATAATAGCTCATTTAAAAAGGTTTTAGAAAAAAGTAACAAAAGAAAACAAAAAACAAGCCCAGAATATTCCTAACCCCAAGTTCTATACCTCTACAGATAAAAATTACTGAATAGCCGGGTGCGGTGGCTCACACCTGTAATCCCAGCACTTTGGGAGACCAAGGCAAGTGGATCACCTGAGGTCAGGAGTTCGAGACCAGTCAGGCCAACATGGTGAAACCCCATCTCTACTAAAAATACAAAAAATTTGCTGGGCATGGTGGCAGGTGCCTGTGATCCCAGCTACTTGGGAAGCTGAGGCAGGAGAACTGCTAGAACCTGTGAGGCGGAGAATGCAGTGAGCCGACATCGCGCCATTGCACTCCAGCCTGGGCAACAAAAGCAAAACTCCATCTCAAAAAAAAAAAAAAAAAGCTATTGAACAATTTTGAAATTATGAAAGACCTAAATAAAGACACAAAAACTCATATACAGATGCTCATAGCTGATTTTTATCATAAGAGTTCCAAACTGGAAATGATACATGTCAACCAACAGATGAATGAATAAGCAAATTGTGATATATGCATACCAATTAAGTACTATGAAGAATGATAAAGGAATAAGATACAGATACATGCAACATAGATGCATCTAAAACAGTATGCTGAGAAAAGGAAGTGACACAAAGGAGGACAACTATAGGATTCCTTTCATATGAAACCTGGGAAAAGATAAGACAAATCTGTAGGGACTTGGGGTAGGAAGGAATTGATTGCACAGAGCGTTGAGGAAACCCTGTGGGGTAATGGAAATGTTTATATCTTGATGGTGGTAGTGGTTACATGGGTCTCAACATGTCTCAAAACTTTCTGAATTGGACACTTAAAATGGGTACATTTGATTTTATGTAAATTATGCCAATAAAGTTAACTAAAAAATAGTAGCAAATCAACATCAACAGTATATTAGAATAAAAACATCATGATTGGGCTGGGAGTGGCAGCTCACGCCGGTAATCCCAACACTTTAGGAGGCTGAGACAGGAGAATCACTTGAGGCCAGGAGTTCGAGATGAGCCTGGGCAACATAGTGGGACCCCCATTTCTACAAAAAAATAAATAAAAAATTATCTGGGTATGGTGGTATGTGCCTGTAGTCCAAGCTGAGGTGGGAGGATTGCTTAAGCCCAGGAGTTCAAGGCTGCAGTGAGCTATGATTATGCCACTCCATTCCAGCCTGGGGAGACCTTGTCTCACACAAATAAGTAAAAATAAAACATCACCATTAAATGGCGTTAATCTAAGAATGGTTTCACAGCAGAAAAAATATATAAGTACAACACACATTACTAACAGAATAAAATGAAAAAACTTAAGACATGAAAACCAAATGCAATTATTATATATATAATAATATATCAATATAATATTAATATAATATTATAATATATTAATATATGATATATTCATACATTCATATGCTATATATAAATATATTCATATATTAATTCACATATTTTCATATATATTCATATATTAACATATAATATTAAAATAATACATAATATTATTTATATTTATATATAACATATAATTAATATATTAATACATATTATGTGAATGCATCTTTTTCCCATCCATTAACAGGTTCTGTCTCTCTAATTATTTATATTAATATTTATAATATAATATATATTATAATATAAGAATGTGTCTTTTTTTTCCCAAATTCATCTATAAATGCAATGCAATTCCAATCAAAATTCCAAAAGGAATTCTGGTCAAACATGAAAAGCTGATCCACAAATTCAAAGTGCCAAAATAAGAGCCAAGGCTAGTAATAAAGCCATAGTGCAGTTGTCCCTCAGTGTCTGCAGGGGATTGGTTCCAGGAACCCCCAAGGCTACCAAAATCTGTAAATGCTCAGTTCTCTTATCTAAAAGGCATAGTATTTTCGTATAACCTACACACATCCTCCTGTATACAGATGGTCCCCAACTTACAATGGTTCAACTTAACATTTTTTTCTGACTTTACAATAGTGCATGCATTCAGTAGAAATAGTACTTCAAGTACCAATAAACCATTCTGTTTTTCACTTTCAATACAGTATTCAATAAATTTTATGAGATATTCAAGACTTTGTTATAAAACAGGCGTTGCGTTAGATGATTTGCCCAACTGTGGGCTAACGTAAGTGTCCTGAGCATGTTTAAGGTGAGCTAGACTAAGCTACGATGTTTGGTAAGTTAGGTGTATTAAATGGTACAATGTCTTTGAAGAACAATTTGGCATATTTAGTGAAGTACAAAACACCCCATTCGTGTGCCTAACAATTCTGCTCTTAGCTATATAGCCTAGACTAGGGAAATTCTCACATGAGAAGGAGACCTAGACAAGAATGTTCATGAGAACTTGTTAGTCACAGAAAACAGAAAAACTAAATGCCCATTCACAGAACAGTTAATGGTAATATAGTCATGAAATCGAACATCATATTTAAAATGAAGGAGTTAGAGCTACGTTTACCAACATGGATAAATCTCAGAAATCTGTAGACTTTGATAGAAATTATACCCGGGTAGAAGGTCTATCAGTGTCTGTTATATTTTAAATATTTCATTAAAATTTATCTATAAAGAAGCTTCTTCAGCACAATTCTTTCTCTTTGTGTATTTAACCACTTATAAATAAAATTACCAGTAATCATAGGTGATAAGTTCTGAAACAGTTCAAAGTCAGGAAAATATGCTCCCCACGCCCAGGCACGGTGGCTCACGCCTGTAATCCCAGCACTTTCAGAGGCTGAGGTGGGCAGATCACAAGGTCAGGAGATCGAGATAATCCTGGCTAACACGGTGAAACCCCATCTCTACTAAAAATACAAAAAAAATTAGTCTGGCATGGTGGTGGGTGCCTGTAGTCCCAGCTACTCAGGAGGCTGAGGCAGGAGAATGGTGTGAACGGGGGAGGCGGAGCTTGCAGTGAGCTTAGATCACACCATTGCACTCCAGCCTGGGTGACAGAGTGAGACTCCGTCTCAAAAAATAAAAAAAGAAATGCTCCCCTAAAAGCCCAAACCATGGCCAACTTGTTATTCTTTGTATCCAAAGTGTTGTTTATCTATTCTTGTGTGTCCTACACTAAAAGTACTCATGTACTTTGAAGTATGTTTTCAAGTAACTTACCAAACAATTCTCATGAGCAGCTATATTCTCTGATTGTGCAAAGTACAGGACATTATACTCGACATCTTCGGGGCAGAGTGCACATGTCCTTTTTTCCATCTTTTCTGCAACCTGAAAGACACCTATAAGTAACATCCCTGGTGAGAAATGGAAAAGTGGAATTTCTTGGTCTCACTAACTCCTCTTCCAGTCTTAAAGTGGAAGGCAGGGCACTTGTTTTTATGAGAGATTCTTAATTCCCAGAGAGACAAAAAATTGGGGACCCAAGTGAAAAAGCTATTTATTTTTTATTTTTTAATGTGCTAATAAAAGAAAAGAATTAATGAGTTCATTTCTAAATACCTAATAATGAGGATAACTTCTTTTTTTAAAAATGTAGAGACAAGAGGCTTGTTCAGTTGCCCAGGCTGGAGTGCAGTGGCTCACTGCAGCCTTGAACTCCCGACCTCGAGTGGTCCTCTCAATTCGCTGGGACTATAGGTGCATGCCACCACAGCCAGCTAATTTTTTTTTTTTTTTTTTTTTTTTGTAGAGACCGGGGACTTGCTACCTTGCCAAGGCTGTCCTCAAGCTCCTGGCCTCCAGTGATCCTTCTGCCTTGGCATTTCCAAAGTGCTGGGATTACAGGCATGAGCTACTGTGCCCGGCCAAAATGAGGAAGACCTTTATTCAAGAAACACAACCAGGAATTTAAATACAGGCAAAGCTCTCGAAACACTGCTTTGCCCATAGCAAGCTCTCAATAATAATAATCATTATTGTCATTACAAATGAAGAAGAAAACAATGGCATATTAAGAAATAGTGCTCTGGTTAATTATCTATTTAAAAAGTTAGAATCCTAATGCCATACCGTATTCAAAAATAAATTCTATGAGAATTAAAGACATAAATGAGCAATGTACTTTGAGTGTGCTTTAATTCAATATCATGATTAGTTAGGAAAGATACATGAAGGTAGGAAGTAGATTTTTTTTTCTTTAAAGGCGAAGAATGGAAGAAAGGAAAGAAATCCAAGGGAAGAAGAAGTAGGAAGAAAAGGCAAGAGGCAGAGAGAGGGAGAAGAAAGCCAGCTGTTGAGGAGATCTCCACCCATGTGTCAGTAAGAGGCAAGGTTTTTGAACCGGTTATTTGCTATTTGGCCACAAGAATTCGTTTAAGATTTTTTTGCCCATTGCAATGTTCATCCTCTTACTTCCTTTGATTTTCTGTAGTAGAAAACAGCTTTTATTTTTAATTTTCAAATTTTAGTTTTGAAACAAAGATTTATTTTACCATTTAATGGGAAAAGTTTCCAATTTAGATGAGGTTAACTGCTTAAGTGATCCCTAAGTCTCTTCTGTTATCCAAATCTCTTCTCTGTCTTTTTAAGTTAGGTCTTTCATTTCACAAAGTCAGAAGGCTGCATTTGGAGCTAACGTTTATTTCACATTCTGATCAGTTTCTTCTTTAATTTCTGTTTCTTGGATTTGGGTCCCACCTAGTGGGGACACAAATTAGTAGTCCCCAGCTTCCCACCAAGCAAGAAAAAAGGGTAAGATAGAGTGAAAACTGCTCAGATGGAATGAGCTAGCTGTTTTTTCATTCATGTCCAACAACCAAAAATTTGGGAGTATCTTTTTTTTTTAGACAGTCTCGCTCTGTCACTCAGGTTGGAGTGCAGTGGCGCAATGATGACTCACTGCAACCTCTGCCTCCGGGGCTCTAGTGATCCTCCCACCTCAGTAGCTGGGACCACAGATATAGGCGACCATGTCTGGCTAATTTTTGTATTTTTTTTTAGAGATGGGGGTCTCATTATGTTGCCCAGGCTGGTCTCAAACTCCTAGGCTCAAGATCAGCCTGCCTTGGCCTCCCAAAGTGCTGAGATTACAGGTGTGAGCCACTGCACCCAGCCTGAGAGCATTTCTTGTGTTTGAGTCACTACGTTGTGCACTCTAGACTGATGCTGTCCAACAGAAACATAAAACAAGACACAAATGTGAGCCACAGATATCACTGAAAACTTTCTAGGAGCCTCATTAAAAAAATCAAAAAGGAGGCTGGGCGCAGTGGCTCATGCCTGTAATCCCAGCACTTCAGGAGGCTGAGGTGGGTGGATCACCTGAGGTCAGGAGTTCAAGACCAGCCTGGCCAACATGTCACTACTAAAAATACAAAAGAATTAGCCCGGTATGGTGGCACACACCTGTAATTCCAGCTACTCGGGAGGCTGAGGCACGAGAATTGCTTGCACCCAGGAGGCAGAGGCTGCAGTGAGCTGAAATTGTGCCACTGCACTCCAGCCTGGGCGACAGAGTGAGGCTCTGTCTCAAAAACAAAACAAACAAACAAAAACCCAAAAAAGAAACAGGTGAAGCTAATTTTAATAATGTGCTTTATGCAACCAAATATGTCAAAGAACTTACATCCTTTCAACATTTAGTCAATATAAAAGTTATTCATTCTTTTGTACAGAGTCTTTGAAATCCAGTGTGTATTCTGTGCTTATAGCATGTCTCAATAGGACCAGTCACATTGTACATGCTCAACAGCTATCTGTGGTGAGGGGCTCCTCTAGTGAATAGTAGAGCAGAGGACCTAAAGAAATGTTGTGAGATAGAACTGGTGTCTGCAAGAAGCTTACGAAATAAACAGGGAGACTAAATAGCAGTTAGGAAAATAAAATGGCAGAATTAAGTGTCACAAAGTGCAACTGCCAAGTGAGTGGGAAATCCAATACATGCTAAGGAGGTAGCCGAGGAAGTGCTCCTCGTGGGAAGGAGTATTGTCAAGGGCAGGGGCCTGGAACTGGTACAACCTGGAGAAGAGGGAAAGGTGGGGTGGGTTGGGGTATGGGGTAGGAGGAACACTGTAGATGGAAGCAGCCATATGGGAAAAGGCCCAGAGATCGGCGCTGAGACAGTAAGGCAGCCAGGCTGAGGAGGAGAGGCTGCACAAGAAGCTGGGAAAAGATTTGAGAAACGTGTTGAAAGGCTGCCAAAGAGGATGTCTGAGCAGGAGAAGCACATGATGACAAAGTTGTTTAAGAAGGTCAATCTTGGTCAGGCGCGGTGCTCACGCCTGTAATCCCTGCGCTTTGGGAGGCCAAGGTGGGCGGATCACAAGATCAAGAGATCGAGACCATCCTGGCTAACATGGTGAAACCCCATCTCTACTACATTAAAAAAAAAAAATTAGCTAGGTGGGGTGGTGCATGCCTGTTATCCCAGCTACTCAGGAGGCTGAGGCAGGAGAATCCCTTGGACCCGGGAGGCAGAGGTTGCAGTGAGCCAAGACTGCGCCGCTTCACTGTGGCCTGGGCAACAAGAGTGAAACTCCGTCTCAAAACAAACAAATAAACGTATTATCAAAGTACAGTTAGGACAGAAGGTTAGATGATGAAGTCAAAGGAAACAACGAAAAGTGCAGAGAGAAGTGGATCATAATCTGGACTTATGAATGTAACATGCAGTAAGGTCACAATTCCATTTCTTCTCTAAGGTGCTCATGTCCTTAGCCCATTTTTCTGTTGAGTTACTATTTTCTTATTGGTTTATAACAGTCAGGATATTAACCCTTTGTTAGTCATATATGTGGTATTAACTTTGTTTATAATATTCTTTGATATACAGAATATTTAAATGTTTTACTTGATGAAATTACAACAATCATTTATTTTATGATTTCTGCTTTTGGGTGAGATGGACATAGAAAACACTTACCTCTGTTTTCTTCTAGAATTTTAATTTATTTTAATTAATTTATTTATTTTGAGACAGGGTCTTGCCCTGTCACCCAAGCTTGGAGTGCAGTGGCGTGATCATGGCCCACTGCAGCCTCAACCTCCCCAGCTCAAGTGATCCTCTCACCTCAGCCTCCGAAGTAGCTGGGATTACAGGTGCATGCCACTACATCCAGCTAATTTTTAAATTTTTGTGTAGAGGAGGGGTCTTGCCATGTTGTCCAGGATGGTTTCAAACCCCTAGGCTCAAGTGATCCTCTCTCCTGAGCCTCCCAAAGTGCTGGGATTACAGGCATAAGGCACCATGTCCTGCCTTAATTTATTTTTAGAATTAAAATATTGGCTGGGCGTGGTGGCTCACACCTGTAATCCCAGCACTTTGGGAGGCTGAGGCAGGTGGATCACCTGAGGTCAGGAGTTCAAGACCGGCCTGACCAACATGGTGAAACCCTGTCTCTACTAAAATTACAAAAATTAGCCGGGCATGGTGGCGGACACCTGTAATCCCAGCTACTCGGGAGGCTGAGGCAAGAGAATCGCTTGAACCTGGGAGGAGGAGGTTGCAGTGAGCTGAGATTGCACCACTGCATGCCAGCCTGGGCGACAAGGGTGAAACTCCTTCTCAAAACAAAACAAAACGAAACAAAAAAAGAATTAAACTATTCATTAACATGGAATAAATTGTTTTGTAATGTATGAGATGGGAATCTAACTTATATTCATAATGGTTAGCCACTAATTTAAAATCTCCTTTTCATATAGTTGGATCTGTTCCTCCTGTGCTTCTGTTTTATTCCGTTGAACAATGCTACATTTAAAATTTACAATGTTTTAAAATATATTTTAATATTTGACAACACAAAGTCCCCTGCCCTAGGATGAAACTGGGGGAAAAACATCCCAATATTCTAATCACCTCACACCCAAAATCTACTTTGATAGAATACTGTGTTCTTATTAAAGGACACTTAAAACAGACATTAAAACTTGTAAAGTACAGGTTTAAAAAAAGCTGGTGGGGCTGGGTGTGGTGGCTCACACCTATAATCCCAGTGCTTTGGGAGGCTGAGGCAGGTGGATCACCTGAGGTCGGGAGTTCAAGACCAGCCTGACCAACATGGAGAAACCCTGTCTCTACCAAAAATACAAAATTAGCCAGGCATGGTGGCGCATGCCTGTAATCCCAGCTACTCGGGAGGCTGAGGCAGGAGAATCACTTGAATCTGGGAGGTGGAGGTTGCGGTGAGCTGAGATCGCACCATTGCACTCCAGCCTAGGCGACAAGAACAAAACTCCATTTCAGAAAAAAAAACAAAAAACAAAAGTTGGTGACTCCCAAATTAAAAGCGACACTATCTGACAGGATGTGCAGTTGCCTCTTGTCCTATAAGGGCTGAACATTTTCACACAACATTGCTTGTTTCTGTGCATTGGGCAGAGCTGTCAAGTCACTGATACCTGAGCTGAGCTCCCAAGTACTTGGGTTCCAAGAGTCTTGGCATCTGGGAATACAGAGGTGGTTTGTATTCTCTGACAACTGGGAATACAGAGAAGAACAAGACAGATATGCTGACAACACTGCTGTGCCAGACCCAGAGTTTGTCTCCAGTGCAGATGGATTAAAAACACGGCGTGGGACCCACAGGTTCTCCCTAGTGGCTTTTTCCTGCTAAATCCCCCCACATCACAGTGTCCTAATAGATTTCGGCTCTTCCAGCTCTTTTAATCTTCTAGACTGGAGTAAGCACGTAATTCTCTGCAGTTGGGGGAGTCACACTGAGGACTTTTACACAGACAGGCATCTCTCACTATCTGAACTCTTGCTATGTGTTATCCGAAACTCATGGACCACATACATTTGGACAGTTTGGTATCCCTCACCATCTGAACTCAGGAACTGTACAGATTCAGAGAGGGAGGGATACCTAAAGGTGTGTCATGAAGGCTGAGGTATTTTAGGGAAGAGCCCATTGGTTTTCATCAGTAGCTGGGACCAAGAATAGTCAGCACGGCTCCCCAGGCTCCTTTCTAGGGGGGTTTAGCAACCCTGAGGACTCACAGAGCCTGACCCGACAAGACTGCAGAATTTTAGAACTCTCACAAATGAAACTGAGAGCCATGAAAGTTTATACAGAATGAAACCACAGAAAGATCACAAGCCTGGAATATAAGAACTATGACTAATTCAAACAACACAGTGATTCTCAATCTCTCCCGCAATCTGCAGGCCCACTTCAATGTGGAAATGGATTGCCAAGGCTCCAGCCTCTACTCTTAAAGCCCTCCAGCCAAGGGCAATCCACCCAGGGCACAGAATCTGGGGTAGCCAGGAAGGGTGGTCAAGGAACACATTCTGCCACTAAAGAAATGGGTGAAACAGTTGGAATGGGATTCACTAATCCTATCATTTCATTTAGAATCCCCTTCCAGTATAGATTTGTTCTGGACTGGTAACTAATTTATGGTGCTGGTTTGGAGATTTCCTTCTTTATTCTCCTTTTATCATTAGTGTTTATTGCAATTTACTATTTTAGTTCTTTCACTGTTTGCTGGATGTGTAGAACCCAATTTTATCACTGGTCCAGTGAATGCCTACCTGAACTGGATACAGACTAAAACAGTAGACATTACCTAGAGGCTTGGTAATGGCCTTGGAGAATGAATGGCTCCATCACGTTATCTCAGGATGAAGTGGCTAGATATGACTTTGGCAGAAGTTAAGTGTGACTGAATTTGGTTTTGGTATAGCTAGAATTCATTACTAGGAACAGAATGCATCACTGGGAACATCTTTAGAATGTATAAATAGGAATAAGGATGTGTGTGTTATAGAGGAGGGACCATGGGGAGCCTAAGGGTAGGATGTTCAATGGACTCCTTTAGGGTATCTGTTCAGCTCACAATGATGCGTACACAATGACCCCCAGCAAGCATGTTTGTACTTCATTCCTCTAGACATAGCTGATAGTCCCAGAGGACCTGCCCATCTCTCAGATAAACAGAATTCAGGATAGAAGATTTCAGTTCAGATTGGGCTGGTTTCTTAAAGAAGATGTAAAAACTGAGAGGCTGTAAGGGCAGCCATCTTCTATACCATCACCAGGAAAACTGGACCAGAGAAAGAGAAGAACAAAGCAGATATACTGAGAGATGCAGAAATAAGAGATAAAGGAGAGTGCTGTCAAAGTTTATAATGGCTTCTCAGGTCCTAGTCTTCAGCCCTTTCTGTAAGATGCTAAAGCATCCATGCTCTGGGGGTCTGTGAGTCTGGTTTTCCTGCTTACTACTACTAAGCATCCCTCATGCTTAAATTACATCAAATTGTTTTTGTAGTACTTGCAGCCAGTACATGCTTATTAACACTGGAAGGACCATGACCTGATCTGTGTGTGCGCACTCACATGTTTATATGTGTGTTTGTGTGCCCATGTGTGTTTAGAGAAAGACAGTGCTGGCAGCGGTGTGGAAGGTGGACTGCCTTACCCTCAGGGTCTTTCACCTAGTCTATTCCAGTGATCTCTTGTCCTTGTCTCTATTTTCCCTGTCATGACCCCACTCCATTCTTTATATTACCATCAGAATGATCCATCTGAAATGTATTACATTACTATCAGAATGAGCTACCTGAAATGTACTATGCTACTGTCAGAATGATCTACCTGAAATGTACTAGGTTACTGTCAGAATGATCTACCTGAAATGTACTAGGTCACTGTCAGAATGATCTACTGGAGATGTACTAGGTTACAGTCAGAATGATCTATCTGAAATGTACTAGTTTACTGTCAGAATGATCTATCTGAAATGTACTAGTTTACTGTCAGAATGATCTACCGGAAATGTACTATGTTACTGTCAGAATGATCTACCTGAAATGGACATCTGCCTACAGAAGTCAAGCTCCATAGTGTTATATACAAGTACATTCATTCCTTCAACAAATATTTAATGAGGACTTACTATCATTTAATATTTAATGAGTACCTACTATGTCCTACTACTACTACTAGGCCAACCAGTCTAGGCACTAAGGATAGAAGAGAGTAAGACGCATTTACATGCCAGTGGACAGTAGTAGAGACAGGCATTAAACAAATTTTGTTTTGTTTTCCAAGTAGTGATAAGTGCTATACAGAAAAAATAGAGCAGGAGAAGGAGGTAGAGAGTGACAGGAGCAGGGGCAAGGGGTGCTCTTTTAGACAGGATGGGCAGGCAAGGTTGAGGGAACATGTAGATGAGCAGACACCTGAATATGATGGGGAACTGAAAATGGGATGATGTGGCAATGAGTTTTCCTTGCAGAGAATAGCAAATGGGAAGATCCTGAGGCAGGGACAGCTTTGGTGGCTTAGAGGACCTACAAGGTAGCAGGGTAGCAAAGTCATTAAGATGGGCAGGAGTCAAATCAGATAAGGACATGGGGTAAACTGCAGGCCAGGCTCACAGATTGTTCTCAGAGTCATGGGAGACTATTGGTGGGTTTTGAGTAGGAGAATCACATTTGCTTTTTGTTTTTCAAAAAGCATTTTGGCCGCTCTGCAGGCCTGCCTGTATTAAAGGCTAGAATAGAAGCCAGGAAAGCAATAGTCCAGGCAGAAGACCATGATGGCATAGTCTTGGGTGGCAGTAATGGAAGTGGTGAGAAGCAGTCAGGCTCCAGATACAATCAGGCTGAACACAGAACTGGCTGGCCTGACTGATGCATTAGAAGGGGTGTCGGGAGGAAAGAGAGGCCCTGAGGAGCCACTAAGGTTTTTGCAAGGAGCACCTGGGCGAATGGAATGGGCTGGTGGTTGAGCAGGTTTGGAGTACCTGAGTACAGTGGGGGAAACAAGAATTCTCTTTGGGACATACTCAGTTTGAGATCATTTTGGACATGGAAGAAGTTGGTTATACCAGTCTGGAGTTTGAGGAAGAGGTCAGGATGGAAGCGCATCTCCCGTGACTTACCTTACAGTCCATATGTATACCAATGAATGAAATATCCAACTGATTGGCTTGTGGTTGCCACGTATGATGTTTACGTATGATGTTTTGTGGTTTGGTGCCTTTGTGTCATCCTCTCTGCTGGGAACACCCCTTCAACTTTTCCACCTTTGGCTGAGTCTTGCCCTTTAAAGGTAAGCCCAGGAAACATGGAGAAACCCTCTCTACTAAAAATACAAAATTAGCCGGGCGTGGTGGCACATGCCTGTAATCCCATCCACTCGAGAGGCTGAGGCAGGAGAATCACTTGAACCCGGGAGGCAGAGGTTGCAGTGGGCCGAGATGCGCCACTGCACTCCAGCCTGGGCAAGAGTGAAACTCCTCTCAAAAAAAAAAAAAAAAAAGGTAAGCCCAGCCATCCTCTCCTCAAAAAGCTTTCCCTGAACACTGGGAGTCAGGAGTCTCTCATCTGTACCTCTGTGGTTCTGATCTCCTCATTAAAGTTGCCTAGCAGAGTCTCTAGGGCAGGGTCTGCCTAACTCATCTTTGTATGCTCAGGACCTTGCCCTGAGCCTGGCACACCGTTTGGAGCTCTACACACACGGAAGGGCAGGAACCCATCAGAAGACCCACCCACTCAAGTAGAGGGCCGGGGAGGACTGGAACGACTGGGGAGGAGGAGACGGGTTCCAGTCACGTCCTCCGTGAACGTGAGACCCAGTTCTTCCCTCAGGGCCGCCCCCTGCCTCACTGCATCAGGGCGCCCCTCCACTGTCCTGGTTTACCGGTGAGCGGAGGGGCGCTAGGAGAGTTGACATCGGTTGTGGTGGAAGCACTGGGCTGTCACCCGCGGGGGAGGTAAACCGAAGCATGCCCACCACTCGCGCGAAACCATGGGCAGTCAGAGCCACCTGTGGAACTGGCCCGGGCCACGCCCTGTCCTCTGCGCCCCCCCGCCCCCCCCCCCGCCACCCGGCACGCGAATGGTGAGCCAAGTTCGTCCAGCCCGGCCCCAGCGTAGGGGCGCGGCCACCACCGGAAGGCAGGCCCCTTGCCCGAGCCCGTCGCTGCCCAGCCGCGCCCGCCCGCCCGCCCGCCCCCGCGGTACACACCGGTGGGAAGGAGGAGCGCCTCCTGCGCGGGCTGGGCCTCCGGGCTGCTGTCGCCGAGCACCCTCTCGGGCCGGGGCCGGAGCGGCGACGCCTGGGCCATAGCTGTGCTGCAGCTGCGGGTGGCGGCCGGATAGCGAGATCCCGGAAGTGCCCCAGCTGCACTAGGTTTCGTTTTCTTAAATCTGCGCTGTCGCTTTGAGTCACTAGCCGGCCCGGGGAAAGTTGGGTGCGCAGAGAGGGGTTGTTACGCACACTTCTCCAGATTCCAGTCTAGTCTTAATTTGAATAGCTTAAAAAACCCAAACGCCGGGAGCAGTGGCTCACGCCTGTAATCCCAGCACTTTGGGAGGTCGAGGAGGGTGGATCACGAGGTCAGGAGTTCAAGACCAGCCTAACCAACATGGTGAAACCCCATCTCTACTAAAAATACAAAAATTAGCTGGGCATGGTGGCGCGTGCCTGTAATCCCAGCTACTCCAGACACTGAGGCAGGAGAATCGCTTGAACCGGGAGGCGGAGCTTGCAGTGAGGCGAGATCGCGCCACTGCACTCCAGCCTGGGCTACAGAGCGGGACTCCGTCTCAGAACAAACACACACAAAAAAAACAAAAAAACCCCAAACGCCAGGCTTCCCTACTCACCACCACTACCCCCCCCCCCCCCCGCCCCACGACTCAGCGGGAGAAACGATCACTCTCCTGAGGGTTCCTCCTAAAAACTTTACCATACTGGCCAGGTGGGCGCGGTGGCTCACGCCTGTAGTTCCAGGACTTTGGGAGGCCGAGGTGGGCGAATCACGAGGTCAGGAGTACGAGACCAGCCTGGTCAACATGGTGAAACCCCGTCTCTACTAAAAATACAAAAATTAGCCGGGCTTGGTGGCGGGCGCCTGTAATCCCAGCTACTCGGGAGGCTCAGGCAGGAGAATCGCTTGAAACCGGGAGGCGGGGGTTGCAGTGAGCCAAGATCGCGCCACTGCACTCCTTCCTAGGCTACAGAGCAAGACTCTCTCTCTCTCAAAAAAAAAAAAAAAAAAAAAAAAAAAAATTATCATACTGAGTTTGGCCTAAATAAGCTTATCTTAAAAGGACGCAGAATTAACCGATCCTAAATCCAGTTGCCAGTAGCAAGCCTTTATTTAGCACCCATAGGGTACAGAGCACCATACAAGATGAGGTTTTCAGTGAATCTAACATAAATGCATATAATTATAGCTAAAAAACAAGTTGCTCTGGAAAAAAGACATATAATAGTTGGTGGTTTGCTGAGGAATTATTCAAAGGAAAACTGGAGGTCTTCCACTTTCAGCAGGTTGTAAAGAGGAAGACTGCCAACTAGGAATAGCAGAAGAGAGAAACATTAAAAAGGACAATTTGTATAGTCTTGACAACTATGAAATGAATTGCAGAAGAGTGTGGGGTCTGCAAAACAGGGAAGTGAGCAGACCCTAGCAGCCAATTTTCTTTTTTTTTTGCCCTCCACGCAGGAGGATGGAAGAGTATTTCTTGCCAAGCCAAAATGAAAGGCCCTTTATAAAGAGACTGACATTAGGGTGTTCCCCAGCAAAATAGCTCAGGTAGGTCATAGTAAAACAAAGAGCCCTTTACCACACTCTCAGTTTACAGTAAGCTTTTTGGTGTTCCACACTTAAATATGAGTAGACTACCAAGACCATTAACTCTGAGGAAAGCCTATAATGTGAATGACCAAAACAAACATACAGGGGAAACAAACAAACCCTGGAGGACACAGATTATGCCGAAAGAATACAGAGATGCATGCATGTATGTGTATGTATACGTGTGTGCATATATATACATAAACACACAAACATCTTCAAAGAGATAAAATACTGCAACCATGAGCCAAAATAGGATGCTATTAAAAAAAAAGAATATTCGGAGAAGGGGAGCTCTTAGAAATTAAAAATATGAGACAATACGAGACTAGAAAAATAAAATGCAACAGATGAACTGGAAGATTAAATTGAGAAATGCTCCTAGGAAAAGGTCCTAGCAAGAAGACAGAGCTGAAAGTTAAGAGAAAAGATAGGAAAATTAGAGATCAAATTCTGGAGGTCTAACATCTGGAAAACAGGAATTCCAGAAAGAGAGAAGAGATGGGAAATCATTAGTTTCAGACCGAATGATCCCACCAGGCAACTAATACAAAGGATGAAAATGGACTCTTAACAGGGACAGAACATTGAGACAAAGATAAACCTATAAGCTTCAAGAGAGATAAAAATGGATTATATATGCAAAAGAGAAGGAACAGAATGGCATTCAATTTCCAGTAGTCACCCTGGAAGCCAGAAGACAGATTTTCAGACTCCACAGCAACAGCACTGAAAGCTAGCAGATGTCTTCAAAACTGGGCATGGAGACCACTAAAGAATTCTATACCTTGCCAACCAAAACAGCAATCAAGTGTAAGGGTAAAATAAAGACATTGTCAAACACACAGAGATTCAAAACATTTACTTTTCATTTTTCCTTTTCAAAAGCTATTGGAAGAGCTTTACCAATATGTGGAAGAGTAAACCAAGGAAAAGGAAAATAATAGGATCTAACTGGAAACAGATCCCACATAAGAGACAAAGTGAATCTCTGGGGTACTGATGGAAGATGACAGCTATGAACCAGTCCAGACTAAAGGAAATCAAGATTTTAGGAGAAATTTCTCCAAGAAGATAAAACTGACAGAATACCTCATATTTCTAAAGGTCAAATGGACTCCACAGGCAGAGCTCAAAGAAATACTGGTTGATCCATAATATTCCCTTTTGCACAAAAATAGTTCCTGTACTGATCAAGTTTTTTTTTTTCCCCACTTCATTTTAGTGCATTGCCTGAAATTCCTGCGTCTCTATGGTGAATAAATGAATTTCTCAACTTTCTTCATCTGTAGGTTGCTGGGCTATGTTTTGCTCCCTTTCCTAGCTATCTGGTTTCCCAGTCTGCTTGGGCTTCCCAGTCCCCTTTTCCACCAGATAGATGATCAGGGCCAAGTAACCTATGGTAAAGTGCTTACTCTTTCCCTTTTTTCTGTAAAAAAAAAACAAAACAAAACAAAAAAAACAACTTGTAAATCATGCCCAGGAGATACCAAGGGGCTGTTTCAGATTTCACAGTTCAGAATTGTTTTCCTGTGTGTGTGCGCTGTGTTTTTTTTTTGAGACAGGGTCTTGCTCTATTGCCCAGGCTGTGGCACCACAGAAGTACTGTGGTGAAATCATGTCTCATTGCAGCCTTGACCTTCCGAGCTCAAATGATCCTCCCACCTCACTCCTGAGTACCTGGGACTATAGGCACATGCCATCATGCCAGGCTAATTTTTGTATTTTTTGTAGAGACAGGGTTTTGCCATGTTGCCCAAGCTGGTCTCGAACCCCTAGGCTCAAGTAATCCGCCTGCCTTGGCCTCTCAAAGTGTTGAGATTACAGGTCTGAGCCACCATACCTGGACTTCTTGTGTTTTTTAAGTGAAATTTTTGCCCAGTACAATTACTTCTGGCCTATAAAAGCCACGTGTGACTACTTTCTAGGTTTCCTTTTCAATAACTGTATCTCTAACTCTATCTAGAACAAAAATACTCAAGTTCCTCTGGGTTTCTATTCCCTCTTCTCCTATCTGTTTGTATTGAAAGAGTAGAGAAAATCTGTGGGAAAGAAGACTCATTTCAAAGAGTTTGCCAGAATCTTACTTACAGAAGAGCTTCTCCCTCTCCCCACTCAAATGGTTGATGGGACAGTGTTTTATCGATCCAGATATTGCTTCTCCAACAAGTGTTAAAATACTTGGGAGTAATATGCATAAAATTAGTTCCTCAGGCGCTGTTGCCCACCTTGTAGCTCATAATGGTAAATGACTTGCCAGGAATTAAAAATCAATTTTGTAGGTAAAAATGTGAAGTTTAGCTCTTTGGGAGGGCATGAACTAAAAGGTAACAGTCACAAAAGCAATTAGAAACAGCTGAGTTCTGTTATGACATTTGTTTCTCTTAATATATAATTTGTAAATAAATTATAAATTGTACAGTGGTATTTCATATAAAATATACACTTCCATCCTACTTATGTAAAGTAGCACAGCAGTGAACAAGATACCCTATGTGTATGAAAATATCCTAATTGTGTTCCTAGAATTTCTAAGTCACACAAATAAAATCTGAAATAAAACATGAACCCCATGACAAAGGAAAATGGAGGGGAATTACCTTGATGGACCTAGACCTTCTTTTGCATTTAATTTCAGCCTGATAAGCTAATTTCACAAACAGGCGTTAGTTACATATTTATAATATTTTTTTCCTACATTTATTAACCCCACATTGGCAGAAGATTTCCTTCTCAGGCACAGTCCCAGCTTCATAGCCATAATCCCATGTTAGCTCTGTTCTTGCTTTCACATACCTAGAAAGTAGAAATTTGAAAAGAATCATAAAATACCCTAAATAACTACCAATGAACCAAATTATATCAATTTTCATATTAACATTAACCATCCTCAAAAATATGATCTGTTCTCTCACCCAACATCCACCAATTAGGAATGACCTTTTATTAAGAATAACCATTTGAGTTTTATTTCAAATCTACTAAAACGTTAAGTAAGAAGGAACCTATCAATATGAGGAAGGAAGTGTATTTTGCCAACAGTGGGACCCAGTCACGTGTTGAGGCCTGCAGTGTGGAAGTAGCTGGGGAATAGCTCTGAATTAAAGATTATGTAGCACTCTGCATCATTTATCCCGAGTGGAACTGGGTGATACCTGATATCTTCAGCCCTTTCAGGCATTCATTCTAAATGGGAATAAGAGTTGAAATTTCAGGTGTGCAAAATCTTATTGAATAGGAACAGTTTAGAATAATTGAATATTCTACAGTACCAGATATTTGGGGCTATAGTATATATCTTTTTAAAATATTTTTCTATTGTAATTATCATTTTTTGAGACAGGGTGCAAACTCTACCTCTTGGGCTCAAGTGATCCTCCCACTCCAGCTTCTCGAGTAGCTGGCCACCACACCTGGTGAACTTTTTCTATTTTTTTTAGTAAAGACAGGGTTTCACCATGTGGCCCTGGCTGGTCTTAAACTCCTGAGCTTAAGCAATCTCCCCACCGTGGCCTCCCAAAGTGCTGGGATTACAGGTATGAGCCACAGCACTCAGCCCTCTACTGTAATTTTTAAAGTCACAATTTCAGAATTAAGTAAGCAAAATCAATTTCAAACCTGTTGGTGAAGAATGCCACCAATGGAAAATTCCTGTTGTGTGTTTCTACAAAAACATTCTGTACCAAGAGATTTGGGCAACAACTATGCTGTTAAATAAAAATAAACACAAAGGTTAGAAATAGCATAAAGTCTGATGCCTTGTGCTTTTGCATTAGAAAACCATTCTGTTTTTAATATATCACACTGATTTTGTTCTTTTTTGTTAATGTATAAAATATCACAGCGGGAACCCATTCAGAAAAGCCCTGTTCTGACTCTCTTCTATGTTGCTGGCAGAAATGCAAAAATGGGACAAACCCCTATAAAATATGTTAATATTTATCATTATTATAAATGCATTTGTCTTTTGATTCTGCAATCTCATATCTAGAATTGTATTCCACAGATTCACTTGCATATGTTTCCATGTGTAATTATTCATTGAGCATTGTTTTTAATGCTAAAGGTTTGGAAATAACCCAAATATTTGCTTAAAGCAGATTGGTTGAATAAACTTTGGTACACAATAGAATTCTATGCAGCTATAAACAAAAGCATACAAATAAAAACAATGAGAAGCTCTGGGTATTAATATGGAAAGATTGCCACAAGGTACTTTTTTTTTTTTTTTTTGAGACGGAGTCTCACTCTGTCGCCCAGGCTGGAGTGCAGTGGCATGATCCTGGCTCATTGCAACCTCCGCCTCCTGGGGCCAAGTGATTCTCATACCTCAGCCTCCCAAGTAGCTGGGATTATAGGCGTGTGCCACGACACACGGCTAATTTGTTTTGTATTTTTAGTAGTGACGGGGTTTCGCCATGTTGGCCAGGCTGGTCTCGAACTCCTGACCTCAAGTGATCTGCCTGCCTCGGCTTCCCAAAGTGCTGGGATTACAGGCATGAGTCACCACGCCTGGCCCAATATACTGTTAATTTGAAAAACAAAGCATAGAACAGTGAATATAATATGCTATGTTTTATGTGAAAAAAAAAAAGTAGGGGGCGGGAGAAAAGGCCAGGTGCGGTGGCTCACACCTGTAATCCCAGCACTTTGGGAGGCCGAGGTGGGCAGATCACTTGAGGTCAGGAGTTCGAGACCAGCCTGACCAACATGGTGAAACTGTGTCTCTACTAAAAATGCAAAAATTAGCCAGGCATAGTGGTGCACACCTGTAATCTCAGCTACTCAGGAGGCTGATGAGGAGAATCGCTTGAACCTAGGAGGCGGAGATCGCAGTGGGCCGAGATCACACCACTGCACTCCAGCCTGGTGACAGAGCAAGACTCAGTCCCAAAAAAGAATAAAAATGATGACCTACAGAGAGAAGGTGGTGGAGTCGGGGCATGGGAACAGGAGCACGGTACTTCTCAAGGTATGGCTTTTTTTTTTTTTTAACAAAAAGTTTTCACAAAGTAAGTTTAATATGAAGATGTACAGAACCTAATTTTTACATCACTGTAATAAACAAGCCTGTTGGAGAGGAGATATTGTAAGCAACAAATTTCTTTGCTGAAGATAGCCATTATGTATTGTCGTTCCGAGGCTTCTAAATAGATGATACCATTTCCTCATATTAGCACTATTCCAGTATTGCTCTGTTGCCCACTAGCTGCCATCTCCACACATTCATCACGTGATTCATTAACGCCTGTAATCTCAGCTACTCAGGAGGCCGAGGCATGAGAATTGCTTGAACCCCAGAAGCGGAGGTTGCAGTGAGCCGAGATTGTGCCACTGGTGACAAAGTGAGACTCTGTCTCAAAAAAAAACAACCAAAAAACAAAAAACCAGTATATTGTGGCAATGTTTCCATATTACTACACCATTAAATCCCTGCAGTATTCTTTGGACATATCTGCCACCATTTAATTTCACTGATAACTTCCTAGCCATACATTTTTTTCAACTCAGGTAAGTGAGCTTATTTAAATCTGATATATTTAAATACTTTTCTTATACACCATTTCTAACAGTTTTTTAAAAGCAAATGTTTACTGTGTGCTAGGCACTGTTCTAAGCACTTAATGTTAATTCATTAGATTCTCATAACATCCTGAAACAGTTATCATTTATCCCCATATTACAGAGGTAGAAAATGAGATATCAGAGGTCAAGTAAAACATCCAACCGTATACAAGTGGAGGACTGGAATTCTAACCAGATGGTCTGACTTTAGAGTCTGTTTATCTTATTTTCCTCATAATTTTGTTAAGTAGCATAGAAAAAAACAGTTGTTCAGAAATAGGAATCTCAGCCCTTATACTCACATTAAGGAAGCGGCCGACATTTCCTTCTTTTGTGGCATCCAATAAAAACACATTCCCTTCATTGAACTTTGTTAGAGAATCAGATGAAGTATTCTTAGTTTCACTTAGCAACTCTTCATCACAAAAGACCTGCTGTCTTTGACATGCTGTAGATCGTCCCTCTTGGGGTTTCTGTATTTGAACCTCAATTGCCTTTTTAATATTGTGATTATCCAATGTGGTCGCCTGGTTACATCTGCTCCTTGGTGGAGTTTCTTCTCTATATTTAGTTATATCTATCACATCTGATTCAATCAGCAGATTATCTTCAAACTCATCAACATGGTTTGAACTTGAGTCCTCTAATAGACATTTTGGAAGGAAACATCAGGAAATATACTTGCTGAGCAATAGTGCTGAAATTAACAACACTAATTAGATGCTAGGTGCTTTAATTATCAATCCTTACAGTGTGTTAGGCAGGTAGTATTATTTTAATTGTATAAAGGAAACTTTGAGTCTCTGAGGGATTAAGGAATTCATCTGACCCACAATAATGAGAACTGGGGTAACAAACCTAGAAATGTTTGAATCCCAAAGTCTGCCTTCTTTCTACTACGTAACAAGACTTTTTATGAATCTACATCTTGCTTCTTCATTATTATATTTAATCTCTACTCTTAATAAACTGACTTTCTTCTCTTTAATTCTGGAATCTGCACTTAAGTATATTCTAAACAAATGTAACAGAGTGGGTGTTTTGGAGGCACTCTAGGCCTTTATGCTGCCAATAAAAGGCCTAACCCTGACGGAGTCACCTTCCACAAGTCCCAGCAGTGATAACTGTATTGACTGTATTACTAGGGGTTTTGCACATATTAGTGTTTGGTGTTTTACTAGATGACCATTCAATAATTACACTTTTGTAAACAATAATCCTTTAAAAGCAGATGCACTGCTTAATCGTTTTTCTTATCCAATAAGGAAAATAATTTTTTGAGAGTATTCAAAAGTATGAATATGGCTGGGCATGGTGGCTCATGCCTGTAATCCCAGCACTTTGGGAGGCCAAGGCAGGAGGATGCTTGAGGCCAGGAATTTTCAAGACCAGCCTGGGCAACAAAGTGAGACCCCATCTCTACAAAAAAATTAAAAAAAAAGAAATTAGCCAACAAGGGGGTGTGTGCCTGTAGTCCTGTTTGCTCAGGAGACTGAGGTGGGAGGACTGTTTGAGCCCAGGAATTGGAAGGTACAGTGAGCTATGATCCCACCACTGCACTCCAGCTTGGGTGACAGAATGAGTCGCTGTCTCTCTTTAAAAAAAAAAAAAGATATGAATGCATGTCAGATGGAGTACGTATAAATTACTTATTTTAAAAGAGCCACAAAGCTACTTGGACCACCTAATTCAATGGCGCAAAGAAATTATACTTGTCTAA
This sequence comes from Symphalangus syndactylus, assembly GCF_028878055.3. Lineage (NCBI taxonomy): Eukaryota > Metazoa > Chordata > Mammalia > Primates > Hylobatidae > Symphalangus > Symphalangus syndactylus. The sequence goes on along the minus strand of NC_072437.2, from coordinate 87,213,875 downwards.
AATTGAGGCTTTTGATTTAATCATCACTGTTGTTGCTGGCTGCTGTTCCTACATGTACTCATATTTTAATCATGGGTTGCATGTAAGCCATAATACAACTTTGGATTTTTTTATACAAAAAGTATGTCACTTTTGACTTTTGGAGTACCTGCTATATATACTGTAGCAGTCAATGAAAAGGGCAAAAGAACCAAAAGCACAGGTATGCACTGTGGCTCACGTGCATGATAAAATAAATATAATACACAAAATCCCCTTTCTTGATAGACCTTTTCTATCAAGGAACTGCCATGTCTCCTCCAATCTCCATCCTTTAATATTAGATGAAGAGCTGTGGTTGCAGGGGGGAAGAGACAGCAGTGGCTCACCAATTCTTCACAAATAGATATCTCTCAGCAATGTCTCCTTGTGAAGGACACAGTGAAATGCAAAAGTACCAAAAACAATGTTTGTCCAGCTGTAGTATTAACTATGGCAAGGACTAGTAACTCTGAAACACAAGGACTCAGGGTGGCAATATTTTAGCCTTTTGCCAGAGTCATGCTGAGTATGCTCTGCGGCAGTATTGGCTAGGCAATTGCAGGAGAGTGATGTGTGTTTATTTTTAAAGGCGTCTACAAAGAGTTTGAAAGTGGCTGCTTTGCACAATGGTTCCAAAGCCACGGACAACACCTGTGCACCACACAGACTCAGAGTTTTCCAGCCCACCCCTCTTGCCATGCATCAAGTCACTAATGGCAATTAGACCAGAGGTCAGCAAAGTTCTTCTGTAGAAGACAAAATAGCAAATATTTCAGGCTTTGCTGGCCATGTGGTTTCTGTTGTGATTATTCAACTCTTGCTGTAATGTTGAAGCAGACAATATGTAATGTAAATTGGCTGTATTCCAATAAAACTTACATTTTATTTTTTTTTTTGAGACAGGGTCTTGTTCTATTGCCCAGGCTGCAGTGCAGTGGCACAATCATAGTTCACTGTAACCTCAAACTCCTGACCTCAACAATCCTCCCACCTCAGCCTCCTGAGTAGCTAAGACCACAGGTGTGCACCACCACACCTGGCTATTTTGTTGCTGTTGAGACAAGATCTTGCTACATTGCCCAGACTCATGGCCTCAAGCAGCCCTCCTGCCTTGGCCTCCCAAAGTGCTAAGATTATGGGCGTGAGCTACTGCACCTGGCCAAAACTTTATTTCTGGACACTAAAATTATAATTTCATATAATTTTCAAGTGTCAAAATATTATCACCTTCTGATTTTTTTCTACTATTTAAAAACATAAAAATCATTCTTAGCTCACATGCCATACTGAACAGGTAGAGGGCCAAATTTGGCCCACAAACAATAGTTTGCTGATCTCTTATGTAGACAAGTTGTAACCTTTCTGACAAATGCAGCATGTTTATTATGGAATCTAAGAAAATGAGCTACAGGTATTGAGCAAGAGACAGAGAAACAGGCAGAAGAGGTAGGCATTCACAGAAGAAACAAAGCCTACTTTGTGATCCCTTGGTTTTAGAGTTCAGATGCTCTCGGGGTGGTTTAAATCCATCATTATCTTCTGGAGTGACAGACTCCGAGGAAACAAATTCCTTAAAAAAACAAGGAAGATGTCTTTACTTTCCAGGTCAGGCAAAAGTATTTAGCAGTTAGGCCTCTTTCATCAAGTGTCAATCATCATAGGCTATATGTACTAGATTTGTTTTGAAAAGCCTCAAAGCTGATATCATAAGGAGTCTTTAGACTAATGGAGTCAACATGTGTCATCCCCTTTGACTCTGTTCTACTTCTAGGTGCTTTATTAAGCCACAGCTATAAAGATTGTCAAGAAATTCTTTGGGAATTAAAATCTTAATGCATCCCTGTCTGTATCCCCCAATTCTAATCATCTCAGTACTGAGAAAGTGTTATTACTAGATTATAAATTTGGCTTCAACTGTAAGTTGTGTAAAGATGAAAAACACTCATTGGCTAGTTTCTACTTCAAAGAAAGGTTAACGAATTTGATAGTGCTTACACATTGTAGATACTGCAGTCACTTTAAGTAGTAATGATAACTTTAAAAGAGGCGTATATACTCAGCACAATGCTTGGCAACCAACTAAGTGTTAAATACACATTGACCATATTATTATTATGAAAGTTTTCAGTATGTGAATGGTCAACATGTATTGAGCACTTAGTTGGATGCCAAGCATTATGCTAAGCAAGTTGCTGATGTTTATCTCATTTAATCCTCATAATTCTGAAACATATACTATTATCTTTTTACAGAGAAAAGAAATGTATGTATGGAGATACCACCCAGCTAGCACGCAGCAGAGCTGGAGGTTAAACATGGGTCTGTGTGACACCATGGCCAATCTTTTCATAATTCTTTGACCCTAAGGAGGTAGCTACTGTACCATTACCAGGCAGAGGGCAAATATTTGTGTAACACCTAAAGCAGAGTTTTTACTTTTCATCAACAAGCCCTAAAGTAAGCTACCATTATGTCTCTCTGTTCTCTTTTCTCTTTCTCTGCTTCTACATTTCAGTCTCTGACTAATCTTCTTAGTTCACAATGCAAAGGGTACCCTCAGAGGCTACCACATAAAATACTGTTTTCTAGATGATTCTTTCTTAAAATTGCACCTCTTCTTTCTCATACATCTTAAAACCTTCGGCCGGGAGGCTCACACCTCTAATCCCAGCACTTTGGGAGGCCAAAGTGGGTGGATGACCTGACGTCAGGAGTTTGAGACCAGCTGGCCAACATGATGAAACCCCGTCTCTACTAAAAATACAAAAAAGTAGCTGGGCATGGTGGCAGGCACCTGTAATCCCAGCTACCCGTGAGACTGAAGCAGGGGAATCGCTTGAACCCAGGAGGCAGTGGTTGCAATAAGCTGAGATCGTGCCATTGCACTCCAGCCTGGGCAACAAGAGTGAAACTCCGTCTCGAAACAAAACAAAAACCTTGTTCTCCTTCACCTAAATTACTTTGTCCCTTTTCTTATATATCACTATTAACTCCTGAAGACTTTAGCTTCTCCCACAAACTCTCAGAATGGGATACCTCTTGGTCTCAGTGGAGCACACTGTCAGATCATGACCAGCATTCTCCTCATACAGCCAAGCTGGAAACACACCAACTGCCGTGGATGATACTAAGTAAACAGAACATGGTCCTAGCATTTCCACAGTCCACCATTCCAAAACGATAAAAGAAATTCTACACACTATAAAGTAACACAAACAAGTTGAGCTAAGTAAAGGATAGAAAGGCAATAGTTTATATCTCAGAAGGGCCCCAGCAGCTGGGCACGGTGGCTCACGCCTATAATCCCAGAACTTTGGGAGGCTGAGGCACGACAACTGCTAGAGCTCAGGAGTTGGAGACCAGCCTGAGCAATATAGTGAGACCCCATCTCTGCTAAATAAGAGCCGGGCATGGTGATGTGCACCTGTAGTCCCAGCCATTCGGGAGGCTGAGGGGGGAGGATTACTCGAGCCCAGGAGATTGAGGCTGCAGTGAGCTGTGACTGTGCCACTACACTCCAGCCTGGGTGACAGAGTGAGACTCTGTGACAAACAAATAAAAAATTTAAAAAAGAAAAGAAGGGTCCCATCTACATTTTGCATTTTTTACCATTTTTTTCCCATTGTGTTGAAAAATGGCTGTCTTGGATTCAGGATCTCTAATAACTGAATGATATCGAATTCTTGAAATATTATCATATTTCGTTTCCCTAAAAAGGAAAAAAAAGTTATTCTGTATCATTAAAAATTCTCTTCATTCTCTTTATTGAAGTATAGATAATACCCATTATTACATAAATATCCTTATTATAAATTAACCTAAGTAAGAACATCTATGTTTATTCCTTTCCCTAAAGGAAATATAATCATAAATAATTTTTGAAGTATGTTTAAAAAAGGAAGAGAACCTATGAAAACTTTGCAGATAAAATGATAGAAAATTTTAAAAAACAGCAAAACTTATGACATCTATAAAAAACCTGACTAAAGTCACATAACGTAAAATTCCAGAACGGAACACTGAGGATAGTACATTGGCTAGATTTTTAAATGTCCTGGATTTCTCAGTGTTAGACTTAACAACTTTGAAGCAAAATGATAAATACAAATGAGGAGAAAAGAAAGAAAGAGGGGAAGGAAGGAAAAAGAACCAACTGATCGATAATAATTTAGATTTACTCTGGGTTCCTCAAGCTGTTACTTACATAGTAAGCTCCTTGGGATTATTACTGAACTTTGGTGGACATTTCTCAGTTTTAGCAGTTCTAGGATGTGTTTCCAATCCTAATGGGAGAACTTCAACTTCACAATCTGAACATGCAACTTCTAATTTCCTCTTTTTTGAAAATATATTTTTCATAGTATTCTCATCTCTTCCGTTTTCATCAATACCATTAGATTTTTCAGTGTTAGCTCTGCTTAGTAATCTTCCTAAAAGGAAAATGTTAAAGAGTTTGAACAACACAGAAGATAATTGCTAACAATAAATAGACATCTCTATTTCTACTCCATGACTAAAGAACCCACACATTCTACAATGAAGATAAACACATTAACTCATCCTACAAAACTGTTGCAAGACAAAGACCAATGTGATATTTCTCATCTTCCAGTATATGAAAAAACAGGGTATCTAAAAAAAACCATCTGTCTGTTTTGGTATAATATAAAAGAGAAGAGATTTAGCTAGAATGATACAAAACAAAGATATGGATGAGAAAGTACTCTAGAAAATCAGAGATGACTCTAGTCATAAAATTGTAGCTTTTATGTCCAGTTAAAAAGGCTTTATCATCTGAAACTTAAAATTTTTAACAAAAGTACCTATTTAAATATGTGGTGATATGTTCTTAGGTTGTCATATTAAGTTCTGCATAACACTAAAATCTTAGTATAAAGTTCATGCATTTTCTTTCAAGGGATTCAATATTATAGTTGCTAAGTCCAAATTAATAGCAGGATATTCTTACCCATCATTAGATCGGAGACATATCTTAGTTACATTTTCTAGCAACAATGATAAAACCAATGATACCTCCTGGACACCACCTGGCATTTTACAGGTAGCTTTCATCCAAGAGTTATTTTGAGAAGTATGAGAGATGAACATCTAGGCAGGCTGTGTAGAATGTGGATCTGTAAGCGGGGAGTGGCAGGGATCCATACATGTGACTACTCTGAATTCAGATAACTCTGCAAGCTTCTTCTTGCCCTCCATGATGTGAACCTGACATTTCTTTTCTTTTTTAAGCACGTGGTCATGTAAACAGATAAACCCGATTTTTCAGATGAGTAATTTTCAGAACCTGGTTGTTCTGTTCCCTGATGCCTAACTGCTAAAACTAAGTCAAGGACAATTCCTTTAGACTGGCTCTAAAGCCGTGTTTCCCAAACTTTCTCACAGAAGGATGTGCACAGAAAATAAGGGATTTTGCCTGACATGCTGGAGGTAAATGTGTAAGACTACTGAAGACTGATGTGTTTGGCCCTGGGGGCTGTGGCCCTAAAGAATCAGTAATTGCATGACTGTAACACACTGCTTGGGAAGTTTTGCTCTGAGGCATGGACAACTCTCTGCAGTCCCCAAAATAGGGAGAGTTGCCTAAAGTCACTGACTGAATTATAACATGCAGATATTACATAATTATCTTGTTAAATTCTAGTAATAGCTCAAAACATTGAATAAGAAAGTTTTTGACTGGTCATCTTTACCTTGGCAAGCCAGTCATTTAGTATTTTTTACTTTTAAAAAGTTTTCTTCCCTTACTCCAAAGTACCTGTAGCCATGCAGACAAAACAAATGTGCCTTGTACGTAACAGGCCCTCACACAAAAACCCAAGTGTCATCTCTGAACCTTTCTTTTCTTGAAGAAAGTACCTCCTAAGCATCTCATCTCTTTAGTGCTCAAGTTCCCAGTTTACCTGCCTTTCTCTGATGTTCCTCTTAGATACTGTTACTCTTTACCTTGCTGTAAGCTCTCAACGGCCCTGGCTAGGAAAATGGATATTCAGAAAAGTGGATTCTACTCTAGAATAGTTTGAAAATAAACCTTTGCTTTACCTGAATAAATGCAAACAAATGTCCCTCTGTCAATGTCATCTAGGCAGCGTACACCCCATCCCTTCTGCTCAGTTTTAAACACCTGTAACCTCACTTGAGGACCATGTTGCACAACTCGGTTTTGACACAATTGTCGATTACATTTGCACAAAAGGCTGCATTCATAAATGCTGTCAACAAAATATGCAAAAGAGAAAATCAGACACCTCAAAAAGCAAAAAGCAGTTTATTGCCACTTCACTGGCACTGATAACTACTGAGGGAAGCAGGCTAAATGTGAAAGCTCTTAGAGGTAGAGTGCCCGGGTTCCCATCACAGCTTCCACATTTACTAGCTGTATTATCTTGGATGAGTTATTTAACTTCTCTGTGCTTTATCTTTACATTTTTAAAATGGGGATTATATGACAGTACCTCCCTCATAGGGCTGCTTTGTGAAGATTGAGTCAGTACCTTTAAAGGTTGAAAATTCCCAATTCTCAAATGATTTCTAGACAGCGTATTTTTAAACGGAGAAATAGCTGCCCAAAGTAGGCTGATCCTAGAGGGGTAAGAGCCAGACTCAAAGCAGATGAGTGTTCGAGTACACTCTGCATGATGTATGTGTGGTCTCTGACTACCATTTCCACAAACAATATACAGGATTTTTATTCCTTAATAATTTAGATTTTTGGTATTAGAACCAAATTAAGCCAGATTTAACATCTATAAGATTTTGGACCACAATAAAAAGTACCTACTTTCAAAGATATACACACCCTGCAACAAATCCTCAAGGTACCTTACCCAGTAGGAATCTGTCTCTGTAGTCTTTTATATTTATATCCAGTGGTTATTTTGTCACTTGACAAGGGGGAAGTTTTGGCATTCCTTGCTGTCAGTTGAAGACATGCACATTTTGTTCTAAAAGGAAGGCAATGGATGGAGAAAGAATGAAAAAGCACCAAGTTAAGTCAAGAGACTGTCTTGATTAAAGTGTAAATGATGTAATAAAAGATGTAATAGCATTTAGAATAGCTTGGCTCATGAACACTATGAGCTTTTTCCCTAAATAGATCTCTCTGAAAGACAATACCTCCAAAAAGTTTATAAATAATTATAAACTGCACTGCAACTCTATTTGCTCATGAAATACTTAACTATATGAGTTGAGCTTTTCAAAATCAATTCCTTTAATTTCCCTGTTCAGCACAGAAGCTTGTTTGTGAGAATTCTGTTAGTTCTGCTCTTTTACAATGGATAAACTTAAATATGTCAAATTTGTAAGGACGTAGTTTTGCAGATGTCTTAAGTTCTCTCTCACTCCAGTGACAGAAACAGACTGGGGAGATTGATGCCAGGTATCTGGCTACTATTATTGAATCCTTTTTTCATACTGTTGCAAGGCAGGAAGCTTGCAACCATAAAACTTCATGTACTTTCCCCTCTATTCAGATGATTAACTAACTTGATAGGGAACCATAATTTGATACAAAGTAAGGAACTTGGGGACTCTAGCTGTGTAACTAGGTAAATGACTGCTGGTGAGCTGGTTAAAATCTCTGGATCTCAGTCTCCTTTGCTGAACAAGTGACTTTAAGGTCTTTTCCTCTACGATTCTCTTCTGTATTTTCTGTATTAATTAATACACATCGGAATGGTGGCTGCTGTTTGCAAGAGAAAAGAACAACAACAATGACAACAATCAACAAATTCATTAATTTGGATTCTGTTTACAGATATGAAAATCTAATTGTCTTTTCCCATGTGATTTTGTGTGCAAAGTTAAAAAAGTACAGAAAAATACAGATAATAATAAACACCCATATTTCCACCATCCAGAATTAGTTGTCAGCATTTTGTCTAGTTCTTTTCCCTGTATATATAATTTAAAATATACACACCACATATACACCACATATACATGGTCTTCTTAAAAAAAGTTAAAAAGTAAAACATTACAGATATAACTAAACTCTCAAGAGATTTAGTGTGGCATCCTTTATGCTTTTATATACACATGTATCTACAAACAATATACTGTGTATTTTTCATTATAAAAAAATTTACTATAGGTATTATTCTATAACTTGCTTTTTTTGTTGTTCAATATAATGTTTTTGAGACCCATCCATGCTATACACAAATCTAGTTAATTCCTTTTAACTTTTCTACTGGATTAGGTATTGCTCACTTCATATACAATTCAGTTAATAGTTTTTCTTTTCTTTTTGGAGAAGGGGTCTCACTCTGTTGCCCAGACTGGAGTGCAATAGCGCAATCTCGGCTACTGCAGACTGGACCTCCCTGGACTCAGGTGATCCTCCCACCTCAGACTCCCGACTAGCTGGGACTACAAGTGCATCCCACCATGCCACGCTAACTTTTGTATTTTTGTAGAGATGGGGTTTCGCTAGGTTGCTCATGCTGGTCTCGAATTCCTGGGCTCAAATGATGTTCCTACCTCAGCTTCCCAAAGTGCTAGGATTACAGGTATGAGCCACTGTGCCCAGCCTCTTGGGACAGTTTAATTATACCTGTTTTAAAATCCCTTTCAATTAGATTCAACATTTATCTCGGATTCCCCAGGTGTTAATTCTCTCTACTTGTCGGGACTCATGTTGCCTTCATGGTCCTAAACATCTTTGTGTGCTGTAAATGTTTGTTTGAAATCATACCTTCTGTGGGGTTTAGTCCTGTGTGCTGCTCTACGTTGGGTGCTTTCTCCAATGCTTTGGCTCTGACCCTACTGGTTTTACAGCTGTTAACAATGTTTTCATTAATACAATTCCAGGCCCTGTGAGATACTGGCCTAG